>NC_045485.1:5906749-6572166 GCF_009650955.1 Corvus moneduloides | reverse complement strand
AGAGCACATTATGTGAATAATGCAAAATCACACAGCACACTGACCACGACCTTTCCATCTTTCAGGATTTGTATTACCTTGCATTCTTTTACTCACTGTGATGTAACTCTGACAAACAGATTCATGTTAAAACAGATGATCATAGGCCTGGCTCAATCTATAATTTACACGCAAACTGTGGTTTTCTGTGAATTTAAAATGAACAGCATGATGCTACATTTGGTAGCATCTTCTCTTGTGCTAATATCAGCCTGAAACACCAGCTCCTTCAAGAGGTCACCGAGTTTCATCAACTGTCAAAAACGTGAAGGTGAACCCCTCAGTACATCTGCAGATTGGACATATTTAATGACATTTTTGTTTAACTGTATTCTCAAGTAAAGCTCTAAATCTGATTACGTACGTAAATCCACAGCATAATCTGGATGATAGGCACATGCAACCCTAGGCATCAGATTAGACATTCAGTTACAAGAAATCTGCTTGCATGAACCTCAAGTGATGAATACCTACTATTATTCTTCAAAGAAAGAGCCTCAGGATAAGAAATTTGCATATGTAAATGATGTTTTACCTTGTGATTGCTGTATGCACTCAGAGCTGCAGGAGGCACATCTGTATTATTTTTAAAGTCTTTTCCTGTGTATTTGATTTCCCAGTTTATCATAGTTCTCTTTTAACCTTCCTTTCTGTCTATTTTAGTGAGTAAAGTAATTCATTTTAAAATCCCCCTTGTTTTTTCCTCAGCAAAGATGCAAGTTCTCAAAACTGTAAGGAATATGCCATCAGCGGAAAGGACAGGAATCTGATTGAGCTGACTTGATCCAAACTCCCAGTTGTGTGTCTGTATTGCTGCACAACCTATGGCAAGTCATTTCACCGCATCTCTTCTTTCTAGTCTCTCTCTTCTCATTGGATACACATTTTCAAGGCCTCTACTCTGAAGAGAACTGGGGACTACAACATCTGACAAAATTACTCAGACACAAAACACAAAGTGATTGTATCATCATGGTTGTTTTCAATTTTTTTTTGCAATATCATCCACAAAGTCAAAGGAAGCAAAGGGAAAGACTCCCTCTAGTCCACCAGGTTTTGGTTCAGATGAGATTCAGAACCAAAATTTTGCTACACCTTTTTATTGTTCTACATCACAGCAGTGATCAGAGCCAAGAGCTTTCTTACAATTCTTTCTAGAGTTAAAACTCTCAGAATTTACTATAAATCTCCACTTGATCACATTAGTTCCAGGCTTGTTTAATGGCTTTAATTTTTTTTCCCCAGGTACCTCAGTGATGCAGAACTCATGTTTGCCCTGCTCATATCCTCCTGCTGTAGAGATTCCTCCCCTGGAATTATGAGAACTCTGTCAGTGTCAGCAGCACTGGTGACACAGCCAAGTTTCCCTTGGCAGTTCTGGTTGATTCGTGCTGAAAGGAGGGAACTACACAAAACAAACGTGCCTGAACTGGTAAACGTGAGACCAAGGTCAACAGCAAGTAACTGAGTAGGGAATGCAGTCTTATGTAGCTGCTCTTCTATTTACTACTGTTATTCCTGGGGCACAAAATCTATACCTAAGTAGAATTATTTAAAAGACTCCAGAAAAGACCATCTGGCTCCTTGTGGCACTTATGCTCTTTAATTACTAGCAAAAAACCCCCAAAACTATATACAGACATCCACACCTATGGTGATGTAATATTTCACTCTTATTATTTATAATGGCAATAACTACTTCCAGATCAGACAATCCCTATCATTTAATGACCTCAGGCAATGCCAAGAGCATTGACTCCTCCAGCCAGTCACCAATTGCCAGGAAATACCTGTTCCTGAAAGTTATTATCCTTAAATTCAAAGTATCAGACGAGAGTGTAGAAAGAGGAGAGGATGTTGCTGTATTTGCTTACAGAACTCCAGCTTTGAGTTTGACTTACTCATTTTTGTAATTAGAATATGTAAACCTATATGGGCATATCATAAAAACATTCCTTAGAGGTAGTATTTTTTCCTAGGGAATTTCTCCTTGGGTGTGACTTACAGCCAAGGCAAGACTCCAGTCCCTGTCTTCAAACTGAGACAGCTACCAAATGTATGTTCCATCAGTGATTTGCCCGACTTGTCAGATTTTGTGGGTACAGAGGATACGCTGCTGGATTTAAGCTAAGACAGAGCCCTTTTCTTTCAAATACTGTAGTCCTGATCCACAATGCTCTTTTCATTGTATGAACAGGATGTAATGATAATATTCTCCTGAAAGATTTTTGACACACACTTAGTTCCACCCTTGCTGATGGGTTGCATGAGCCAACCTAATTATATTAATGCTGAGAATGTACTATAATGTCCCCAAACTTCTTCCTCCCTGCCCTGTTGAGGAAAACGCAGTTTGAAGTGATCAGTGGTGGGAGAATCACATCTCAGCCTCAGCTGTGTGTGAACAGTACAGCTACAGATGTTAATTTTTATTATACACTACTAGATTTAAAGATCTCCAAGTATTGAACACTTACAGTAATTACAGAGCATCTAAAGAAACTATTTAACAAACTACAATGTTGCATTCGTAGAATACATTTGTACATAGTTGGTGAAATATAGGAGTTTGCTTCCAGTTTAAGAACTTTCTATTTTAGCATTTTTTCAACAAACACTACTTATGCAAAGAATGAAAATACTTTATTGAGATATTTACAATAACTTCCCCTGAAGCACAGCTGCCAGGTAGCATGTGATTACCTACACTCACAGCTAGAAAGCAGATCCAGCAGTTTACGGGCCACTATTATTATGTGAAAATGAAAATAACAGCTATTTCAGTGGCTCAACATAGGATGCAGCACCAGCTATTATAAAGGGTCCTGAATGGATCCTTGTTGGCTCTGCAGCATTCCAAAGGGGTGGCCTAATCTGCAGGCACCCCAAAGCACAGCTGAATTTGCAGTCCAGGACTCTGCACTGCCATCTGTTCAGCATTCTGAACTGCCAGCCTCATCTTCTTCCAGCCCAAAAATACATTTTTTATGGCAGAAATGTATTTTTCTATGAGCAATTAAGGCAGTTCTAGGAGATGGATTATTACAAGATGCACTTAAGTCACTGAAATGTTAATTGGATATTCTGGCCCAGCCAAAAGAAAACAAGTCCATTTTCCAAAGTTGAACTGATTTAGAAGGCCTGGTAAAACCAGCCCAACCCACTGTCCTCAATAAAAAAAAATAAAATCATGCTCTCCTGGTTCCACAAGTGTGCCCTTTATCACAGCTATATAGGAATATGCATGCAGATTATAAAATTACTGATGTGTAGTACTACCAGCAGCAGAAACTCATTTGGCATGCTTCATGGAGAATTTTCCATAGACACTGCCTGCTCTGTCAGAGAATGCTTTGGGTTGGAAGGCACCTCAAAGATCATCTCATTCCAATCCCCTGCCATGGGCAGGAACACCTTCCACTAGACAAGGCTGCTCAGAGCCTCATCCAGCCTGGCCCTGAACACTGCCAGGGATGGGGCCTGTATCTTGGGAACAAAGAGGAGAGCAGGGAAAGAAGTGGATTAACAGGAATTGTGATGAGCAGCCTATCAACAATAGAATTTCTCTTGACAGTGTAACTGGACAGGGTAATTTCTTAGAGCTACAAGCACTAATTGCACCAGTAGAAAAAGAAATATCTTTTGTGAAGCCTGATTTTCCATGGCACACATCTGCTGTGATAAAGCAGGCATAAATACACACACATATATACACACATACGTACATGGTATAAATACAGCAAGTTCCTTAGTATTTCTGAGGAAGTATGGATCAGCAGCACCTCCTGCCAGCTGCCCAGAAGTGAGGAGTGACAGGCTCTGGAATGGTTCACATGGCAAGACACAACTGCAGGAGCAGCTCGTAGAAGCTCTGACTCCTGAACAAAGTCCCAGAAAATGTGGTAGAAAACCCACAATGTTTCCAGTGGAAATTGGTCAATGACTTGAAAGATTTATCAAAACCACGTGACCGAAGAACAAGTAAGTATTTCTTACTTAGATCACACCTCCCAGGAAGATCACCAGGTGTGGCTTTCTATTCCCTCATCTTTTTTTTTCCCACCACAGCCCTACTGGACATGTCATTTCCCTTTGGTTCTGTAATAAAAATTCCTGCTTTTTTTGCCCCAACATGCTGCTAAAACATCACTTTTTGTGAGGCAAGAAATGAAATGCAGCTCACAATTTTAGTTTGGGAGCTAAGTCTCTGTTTCCCCATATCTTTGACTGTGCTAAGGCAGTGCATAAATCCTCTCCTCCCTCCTCTTTTTTAGTGGATGTTGGACTTGGGGTCCAGCCAGTCAGAACTTGCAGGCAATTGCAGAAGTGATCTTTGATTAGGACTGTTTTTCTAGGACTATAATGTTATATAATTGCCATTTTTGTACATCATCTTGGAAATCCAGCCTGGAGTAATAATTGGCTCCCAAGTTTTTTTTCTTTTAATTTGAAAATCAAAATTAATACATCAGCCCCCCCCACCCCCCAAGTAATATCCATTTCATCCCTTTGAATATATTATGGCTTCATTTTCATTTTTAAATCATTCTTTGTCAGCTCTTGGCTATCAGTCCTCACTTCAAATATTCAGAGATATTAATCAGTTTCTTTCATCATCTACTGAGTGTTTGTTCTAGAAACCACTACTGTTGCAGCTTAGAAACCTAATTCAAAAGGGGTTTATTATTTTTTTCTTTATTTTTAGCAAAAGATAGCTTCTATCAAGTTTAAGATTACTACAGCAAAGAGAGTAAATAAAGCAGTACAAGAGGAGGAACAGTTTCTGGCACAGCAACAAGTTCCCAGCAAATATAAGGGGGTTATTACAGGAGGCCATTAAGTGGAACATTCATTTCCTGACAGTGCTGCAATTACAGAAATATCCCATTCTATATGAAATCCATTTCCAGAACCAAGGTATCACCTACCTGAAACCCTTGTGCATCAAGGAGTTAACATCAAGCCTGAAGAGTTAGGAGAGAGAAAGCCAACTCAACGGGCTTTGTATCTACAGTTTGCTTTTGGTTTTCCATGCCTCTATCTTCTCCATTAGCAGCAGTTTTACTGGCTGAAAGAAACCATGGCACACTAAGACTACCTATCATTAAAAGAAAACTATTAAAAACCCAAAAACCCCCCAAACAACCCAAAAAGAATTAAATTCTGCCAGTGTCCAATAAACAGACCCATCACCAGATCAAGGTGGGTAAATATGCTGGGATTCAAGGTTTGGCAATTCCACTTGGACAGCTGTCCAAATGGCTGTAGGCTTCTCCAAATGCAGATCAGCCTGCCCACTACTAATTTATGAGACTCAATTTTTAATTTTTTTCCTTTTTTTTTTTTTTTTAGCAAACGCACTCCTTGCCACAAATACCTTTATGTTTGTTTCTAGCCCTTTCAATCATTGTGTTTAAGACAGCCCGAGGAGCTGCTCCACTGAGTTAAGGCTGATTCTAGATGGGAGGTGTTTCTAGCATAGCAGTTATTTGGTTTAACTTCAGCATTTTAACTTTACTATTTGCACAGGCATTGTTGCAGCATGAATGAGATATTAGGGATATAAAATTGAGGGAATCCTATGATATGCAAACCTAAGATTTGGCATTTCCACAGAGTTGTCAGATTCCTGCTGCCTGTCAAAGGAATTCTACATATCTCCAGAGAAAAATGGCAACACTGCACATTATCTAGGGGAATAAAAACTTTCTAAATTGCAAAACAGAGCAAAGATCAAAGAATTGACAGAGGAAAGGGAAAGCAAAAAAAACTGACAAGTAGAATAGCAGATTGAGAGCTGTCTGAGAGACTGTGAAAGAAAAATAGAAGCACTGGTCTTCATATAGTAAATTAGTACAAAAAACAGTAGAGAATTCACAGATAGCATAAGACTGACATTAATTAACATTAATAAAGAGAAAATCACACTTGAAATGCCTACTGAAATTTTTATTAATTAGCACTACTGATCCCATCTTGCCCACAAATGCTCCAGGTATCTCACAGGGCACATGAGACTTGTGAGCTCTGTACACCAGGACTGATATGATAAAACACAGATGTATCTTAGCGACAAGACTTTCCTGCCTCCCTAAAATCAGAAGCTGTTTGGCAAGCAAAATTACTTCACTGAAACATTTTAATTAGTTTACCTCTTCTAAAGCTTTCTGACAGATGTAGATTTTAAAGAGGGATTTGAATGAGAATAATATATCTGGCAGTAGATACTGCACCTAATGAGTCTGGAATCTAATACATGTTGGCTTGCCATAGGACATAAGCTCCTGAATCACACTTCAAAATTCAGAAGCAATGAAAAGAAACCTCGTGTTATTTTTCAACATGCCCTGACTTTTCAGAGCATTACAATTTCTCAAAACCAACAACTGTTTATGCACAATGTAAATATCACATTTCTAAAATTACAGAGATTATGTGGCCTTAACACCCCTGTAGAGAGTTTTGGCCTTACGTCCACTTCCTGTAAAATACCTCACCACAGCTCCCAGTCAGCCCAAAACTTCTCCAGCTGTCTAGAGACTGAATCCAACGTGATGCCTCTTGGATTAACTTAGACCAGAGAAGCAAAAGAGGTTTCACTCCACATGTAAAGCAAACATATATCTGGAATCCAGTTTGGCAGAAATAGGAGCTATAAATACATGCAAATTCTTCAGATTCTTTTCCCAAACATTTGAAAACAATTCCCGGGATTTATTTTCTTTTAATTAAATTTTGAGCTGGGCGCTGTGACAGATTCCCCTTGTTATGTCTTGTATGCACACCTTCTATATTTTTTAAACCTCTTCTCCTCCTTCTCCCACTCCCTACAGACTCACCAAGACATAAAAGGAATCCAGAAAAAAAAAACTGGCATTAAGTTCTTATCTTTGAAACCTCAAGGGTGAGAGGATTTGAAATCTACATTTAATTTTACAAGAGCTGAACATATGGTGATACGAAGTTTTATGTGTGTGAAGACCAGCTCCGATCTCTCCACCAAGAAATGTGAGGAGTATTAAAATACCCATTTTTTCTTAACATTGCCCTTCTATATTGTCCTAGAAGGAGGCATATTATATGCTTTTGTCTAATACACAGTTTAAAACCACTTCCCATTTCACACATCCATAAAGCTAGGTGCTTTATTTTTTATTTTTTTTGCTCCTAGCCAAATAAGCTTTTTCAGCTGTCACTTAGTAGCTGGATGTGAACCTAACAACCAAACTGCTCTGTACCTGCTGCTATCACCACAGGAACACTTGTCAGACTACAAAAATGAAGAGATTTAAAACAATAATTGCTTCCAAACTCTCATTTTCTCCATTTTCAGCGACTGACATCTATTGCCATGGAAACAGTCAGAGAGCAGAGTAACAAGGATACAATCTGACCCGGAGGTTCTAGGATTCTTCCAGCTGCCATCACACTGATAACAATTTTCAAGAAGTGACCTCTCTATTGCACCTTTAATAAGAATCAGGAACACATTACTTACTCACACAGTAAAATTGAGCTAAAAAACTGCTTCTAATTTTTAAGCTGGACTTCCAGTCCCAATTTGCATTAATGAATTTCCAGGTATACGATAAGCCATCTAACATCTTCAGTACAGCCACCATCTCCTCCCAGGGGTGGAAGAGCACCTGCCTCAGGTGGAGATTTCCCCTTGCACAGTTCACTCTACTTGCAACTCTACATGCACTCAGCTGCTTATTTTCATTATGCCCATTTTGTGTCATTAAGATCTGAACAAGACAGAAACAGAGCTGAACAAACTGATCCAGGTAGTTTTCAGGACAGCACGAGATAAGCGCTGTCATGCTCACCAGGAAAGGAAAGAGTTGCCACTACCCAGAGTGCAAATGAGTATTCTGGAGTCAGACCTGAAATTCAGATACCAGCCCTGGAATGGTTTCTGCTAACCACCACCACTTCACTATCAAAGGTCTTAATATATTTAAATATTCATTAAGTAAATCTTAAATATTCTAAATTCTATATGAAAGCAATTATTCTGGTCTTTTGATCACAACCTTTTATTTTTGTCACTGTATTTCCATAAAGCCTCAAGAGACTTGTACCTACACTTTCAGTGCTCAGATACCACAGTGTTGATTCAAAACAGTGATACCAGAGGTAAAATCCACGTGGCTCAGGGATGATGGTTATTTTCCTTAATGGCTGTTATTTGGAGAACCAATAGCAGGACACAACTGGATTGCAAAGATGCTGCACACACTTGAAAATACAACCCAATGTTCAGTAGACCTAAAATTATACTTGGGGAACCAGCTGCTACTTGAACAGATTGCCCATGTAACATCAACATCACACTTTCATTCTGCACTGGGAATAATTTCAGAGAAGACACCAAGAAATTCCTTAGCTGGGGAGAGACTTTTGGTACTCAGGCTATTTCCATTCTAATTTTAACCAATGAGAGCTATGTTAAGTCTAGGCTCAGAGAGTACTCAGGGAAAATTCATCCTGAGCTTCTTTTGTGGACGCTCAGCAGACAAGTAGCATATTTTTTTCTCAGGTATTTATTTCTCTCGATATTCAAGGTTTCAAAGAGGACCTATAAAGCCTCCCTGTGTTTTCAACGTGGATTATTGTGCACTTCAGAGACTTTTGCTGTGACACTTTCACACAGCTTGCCAAATACTTTGAAAGGCCTCTGAGTTTGTGAACTCAAGTTCAACTAATTAGAGTGAATGGAGAATTCTGAATTCATAAAAACCATAGGACATCAATAAAACATAAAGCTTACTAGGTCAGTCCAGAAGTCAGCAAGTCCATTTGGCAGCCACTGAATAATGACAAGGATGAGTAAAGCCAAATAGCAATGGGAGCTTGTGGCAAGAACAGTCCACTCACTCACATTCATTGTGGCACAGAGAGATACCCAGACTATCCTTTGTTACTGAATCACTATAGACTGAAACTGTCCCTTGAATGGGCACTTCTGAGGTGTCATCTTATTTTCTGTGCCATTCTGATCCCACCAACCACAACTCTGGCTCAGTAAATAGAGCACTGGGATGGCATGCAGGAGACTGGAATTCTATTCTTTCCTAAAGTCCTTTAGTTAAGTGACACTGGAAAAGCCAGCCTTTCCCCGTGACCCTGCAAAATCATATTTATCTCTGCAGGGTGAGATTACCTGATGGAAACAAAAAACCCAGACATTATTTTCTTAGCAGGCAACTAAATAAATTAATCATCTCAATTGAGGGAAAAAGAATTATCATCTCACAGACTGTTGTGGTATCCAACTGTCCCCACATCAAAGCAATTTTAATTGAAAATTTTGAAGGGCAGGAACTTTCCTGCATCTCACAATCTGAACAAAACAAATAACAATTAGAAACCAAATAGGCTCTATTAGCCCCTACTTCTTCAGCTCAGCTACTGACCAGAAAGAGGAAGGCAACTATTCTTTTTTTGGTGTGTAATAAGAGCTCTCCAACTGCGTCTGGCCCGACACCCAGCCCGTGGGTGTGTGAGTGCGGCTGTCTGGCATGCGGAGGCACTGTGCTCTTACATAATCCTGCTGGGAAGGCTCCTGGTGGGAGCTCTACCATGGACAACTGCCCGGCTGCCTTTTCCATTCGAGACTGGCTGTACAATTTGCTTACCTTCCCCTGCTTATCTGGCCCTGAAGCATTTTGTAGGGCCATTTATACCCTCACAATTTCAGCAGGTTCTAGCAGAGGATGGGTCTTGTACTGTACAGACATAGCAAGGCATTCCCCAGCCTTAAGGAGCTGCTGATCAAACAGACAACACATAAATGGGAAGCAAAAGTCGTCTTACTTAGAGTCGCTACTTAAATTTTCTATCTCTATGTTCCCCAAATCCCTTGTTCACTGAGGTGTGTACACTGCATGACCTCGGGCAGGGTTTTAAACAAATCCACCATGCAATGCTTTCGGCTTCTGCCACAGTCACCTTTAGCAGCCGCTCAGAGCCCTCTGCCTTGTGCGATTCACTCACTCAACACCAGAATCTGAGCTGAATGACCAGTCACCAAAACAACTCCAAATCAAACTTTGGGTACTGGAAAGAACTAGGAAATAATTGCCTACAGTTAATCTAAGAAAGAAAAGAAAAGGCAATGAAGAGAAAAATACAAGAAGGATGCAAAAAAATTTTAATTTCTTAAAGCTATCTGGATGTGATTTTGATAAAAATCATGATGTAATTGGCTATTGCCAGATTCAAAAGAGGCCGTGTTGAGAAAATATCATGTTGTTAATTTATAAGTTTGGCTGTATTGAGCAGCAGTGAGACTGTTATTTGTTCTTTGTTTCTGCTACGTTATGAGGGGAAGGATAATCAGGAGTAATTACTACCTGCTAGGAAATATTGTAGATTATCAGAAGGGAGAAATGAAAGGCAATCTACACACATAACATATTTCTTAAGAATATATCTTCTCAGGGCAAAGACCACATTGGTCTTCAGCTTCCATCCCTAATGACAGGCACGAACCTTTTACACACTGCTACAGCACATCACATTTATTGATGGTAACAAGCTCTGTAGAGATGGATCATTAAAAGAACACATGCAAGGAAGTCCATAGACATCAAAGTTTGCATGGAGAGCTGACAGAAAACAACACAGAGAAAATTGATGTGAGGAGGCAGCAAATGAGCAAGAACTCTGATGGAACAGAGGGAGGTTGCTCTGTTCAGCTGCACTTCTGTGCTTTGCATTGACTTTTCACCAAGGTGAAAAATGGCTTTAATCAGGTCCTTGGGGTCTGAGCTTGGCTCTATCAGCCTTTCTATTGACAGTGAGAAAGTCATTTCACTTTGCTGGGAAATCAAAGTGTGGGGTGGAAATGGCAAGATGTGCACCTTGAAACCAGAACTATGGGGACTCTTGGCCAGTGTAGTCAATAAAGTCTGTCTCGGTTCCCTCTCTGTATAATTGTGAGCCTCTTTGTCTGCTTGGCTGAAGGAACACTTCTCCAAAACACTCTTGCTCTCAGTGAGCTGGGGATTTTTCCCACATCAATTGCTAAAAATGTAATTCTGTTTTGTTGCCTTCCAACGAAAACAAAGCAGCACAATGCCAGACACAAGAGAGCAGATGACACAGGAGAATGATAGCCTCCAACTGTGGCATCCAGCCAGGCTTCTTGAAGCACTCACAGCCAATCTGGCAGTTTGAAGCATCCATCCTGGATCAGGCCATTATTCTGGCAACTCTAAATGTTTGCCCTTAGCAGCCAGAAGCACCAAATATTTCAGAAGGAGATCAATCCGTCCTCCTTGAAACAGCTAGTGAGTTGTCCTCTTTCAGGTTAAAAATACCACTCCTAAATTCAACCTGAGATCACTGAAGCTTAATGTTTATATTTAGTCTTGAGTAGTTGTACATGTTACTGACCAAAGTATTCTTAAATCCTTTCAAAATCCTACAACATTTGCTTGAAAGTGAGAAGTTCACTGAACACCCACCTCAGTTATTCCGGCAACCAAAAAAATTACCCATAGCTTGGTACACAGAAGAGAAAGCATTTCCAGTTATTCCTTTAATACTGATCATCTTTGCTTTAATACTGACCACCTCTCAGATTTCAGGGTCTTAGTGGCCATATATAATGGTTTGTGAACCCATACAAATATAGGTTTATATATCTGTAGGTTTGCAGTAGTTTTATATGGCAGACACAGAACGAGCACAGTCATCTCACCTGTGCTGTAATTCCGTGTATTGGGAGTGCCCTTGAAGAGAGATGGGACAGACACTAGTTTTCTCCCTTCCACTGTTCCAGGACTTCCTCATATCCAGGGAGCTCTGTGGAGTGCAGTGAAGCAGTCTGGGTGCAGGGCAGGCAAAAATTTGTGCATAGAGTTGGACTTATAAAAGACATAGATGAGATCCTTCTGAGAACTGAACTTAAATCTTGTTGGCAGGAAGGCCAACAGAATATCGATCGTGTGGAATTTTCCAACCGCTAAGATTTAGGTCTACTTTAGAAGAGAGGCAATTACTAAAAAAAAGAATGAGATCAGAGTTCATGAAGAGCAGCAAATTAGCTAGCAGTGGAAACTCCCCAGTATTTAGATTTATCCCCAAGTCATACACTATGAATCTGTGCAGACAGTAGAGCTGTGTCTATAAAGCAAAGTTTTTGAAAATTAGAAGTATCATGTCCAACTTGAAAAAAACCACCATACATGACTTTTAGAACAGATATTTAGGTGAAAGAAAAAAATAAAGAAAAAATTAGAGCTTTCCGTTAAGGAAGCAAATAAGAAAAGCTCGAGGACCCAGTCTGCTAACCTATGAAACTACCACTCAGCTAGCACAATATATTATATATAATCGCATGAAAGTGCTAAAAAAAGTTGAAGGTTGACTTATTACTACTTGAGATATGATGACAAATAATATTCCACTGATGTCTGGCCATTTAACTACACTTTTTTATCCAATATTTTTTATCCAGTAGATTTTTTCCAATATCCAAACAAGTACAACTCAGGGAATGCTTTACAGAATTCAGAGATATGACTTTGAGTTAAAGCAAGAATTTTCATCTTCTAAAGACTGTCACTGTAACCAGCTGGCACCAAAAATGTTCACATTTTGTGGAATCATTTCAGTTTCAGGAAGATTTATCACTGACACAGCTGACAAATTCCTAAGGCCACTAGAAATGGGCCTTTTTTAACCATTTTGCCTTGTTCTTTTTAAGTTATAGACAAGTAGAAAAAGAAATTTCTCCATATGATTTGATTTTCTTTTTTTTTTTCCCAGTGAAAGAAAATCTGGACCTGTGAGGTGTTTGGGATTTGGCTTTTGTTGTTTTTAACAGGTACACAAGCTTCAAATCCCTCAAAGCGGAAGAATTTCTTTGCCAAATTCCAGCAAGGACAAACTATTTCATGTCCAAAGTGTAAACCTCAAAAATTCAAACCTGTAGTGACAGGAGATGTTATAATAATGGAAATGCAAAACATTAGCACTGCAACAAAATAACAGTAGCTATCTTTTCACCATTGCCCCTCAATGGGTATCAAATGAAGAAAAATAGGAAAGCCTCAAATATAACCTTTTAGTGAATTTATCAAGACATAATAAAGACGTGAATTCTCAGCTTACACATTATAATGTTACAAAGAGGCTGTAGCTCTTTACCAAACTAAAATAAACCAACAGAATGAGAAGTTCATGTGTTTACTACACAAAACAAACTCCATATCTGAGTACACTGTCGCTCTGTTCACTGGCACAGAGTAAGACAGTGCAATATACTTACTGCCTTAGCCAGCCTTTTTCTTACAAACATTTGGTTCCTCCTGCTGGTCAACCTCCCCATTTAATTTCACTGTCTGGCATAAAAAAGGCTTTCCTAATAGTTGCCCCTATATTACAAATCATAACAAGTATGAGAGAGTAGGAACTGACTTTTCCATTCATTTCATTTTGAAGATCTGTCTCAAAGAGAGGAAACCCAGATAATCCTTCCCTCCCTCCCCCCTCTTAAACCTTTGAGGTTTGAATTTCCTGCAGGCAAGACAGAACCAGAGAGTGGGAACAGCCATTCATAGGGACTTAGCTGTAATTTGTCCTGAGAGGAATCCAAGCTCAGGTCAGCAAGGTGCTGATAATTAGGACAGGATATTTCTCCTGTTCAGTACCCATCTCTTTCAGGCAAGTCTGGTGAGAGGCTCAGCCTAAATGGAAAACTGTGCAGAGGTATGACTGTGACCACACCATGCAATTCCAGAACCCACCCCATGCAGAGCAGTGCCCCCCGGGTGGCTTCCCCTGCTGTAGTGGGTCAGCATTTTCCTCAGTTAAACTGTTTAGTGAGATGGTTCTGACCCCTCTTTGGGGGCTTTGCCCCGACCTGCCCATTTCCCATCTTCCATGATTTGTCTCCCTTCCACTGTCCTAAACATGTATGTGCTCCCAATTTCCAGGAAAAAAAAAAAAAAAGAAAAGAAAAGAAGGCTCTTTCAGTAAAGCAGGCTTCAGCTGCAAAGGCCATGAGGAGGACATAAACTAATTTCCACCATTTATCAAGTGATTGGGGGCAAGTTTTTCCAGGCAGATATCTAAAGACACTAGAGAAGGACTGATATATAATCAATGTGACCAAATGCATGTGGCATACTTTAGCAGCAGGAACGCCCCACTTCCACCACAGCAACCCAAATATGGTTTTTAAAGGACCAATAAAGCGTCACATTAACTATTAAACCAGACAAGAAGAGAAGAAATCACCTATGAGTATAAATTGGGAGATTTAATGGTGCAGGCAACAGCACTTTGGTAGTTGCTTAATCATTTTGAATGGAGTAGTTTTGGAAGTGAAGCAGGTCATCTCAGTATATTTTTTGAATTCTCCATCTTAGGTTCACCTTGCCTGGAATATAATAGTCAGTGAAATTAAATCTGTCAGGAAAAAATATGCTTCAAGTTCACTGAATGTTTTTTTCCTTCCAATTTCCTTTTAGCCACTTTAGCTATGCTTTTGAAGTGGAGGTGAAATATTGTTGGAAAAACTACACCAGGACTAATTTTCAAACTGACTGCAATTTATATAGCATACCTGTGGTTGCAGCTTTGGAAAATTTTGATAAATGAGAGAGAAAATACAGGCAAATGCCTGCAACAATATTCTAAATATCATTTTGAATTAGAAAATACACTTGCGACTATTTAAAAGGAAAAAGCTAACAGCAAACAGAGGGAAACTGAAACTAGTGCTGCCCCATGTCTAACAGCACTCAGCCTTGCATTCCATTTAAAAGGCATACTCTTGCCTGTTTAGGGATTATTCTTTTTCTACCTAATCCCCTTCTAACTTGCACAAATCCAGCATTTGAATATGAAGCCAGCAGTATCCCCTGCAGAGGCTGCAGCTGCCACTTCTGAAATAGCACTTCTTTGGAAATCAGTAAACAGCCTTACCTTTAACAATCTGTTAGAGATGGTATTCCCGGGGTGCAATCTATCCTGGTTTATGTGTGATCATTGCCCAATTTATTCTTATTATGTTATTAGTGCTGAAAGATGTTTTCCATTAGAGGGTGCAAGCTTTCAAGTTCTTGCTGGCTAAAAGATTAAGTTAAAGGCTTTCAGCTCTTAAGGGAGAGACATATTTGCAAACATTTAGTTTTAATGGAGCAGATCTCTTTTGCACAATAGCTTTACTATTTGGATTTTCAGGTGTCATACATGAAATGAAGCTCCCAGTCTACCCAGGATCTTTCAGCATCAGCCTTAATAACATGTTAATACTTCACAAGAAGTCTGATCAATGTTTTTGAAAACATAGTTTAAATATAATACTCACCAGCTATAGAAAAAGCTGATTCTCAGGAGGAGTGGCTGGTGCCATATATTTCAGTAAAACATTGGTCCCCGGTCCAAAGGAGGTCTAGTGGCAGTGGCCAACAGCTGTTGACTCCTTTTTGGTTGCTATTCACTGCCAGTATGATTGGAGTTTGGGCAAACCACAGCAACCAGACTGGTACCCCCTCCCAGATGTACTCATCACAGCCAACAACTGCACTACCAGGCACATTCACAAAGTCAGACACTTGACAGCCATGGAAACAATGCCGTTTGTATTTCAATGCAGCTCTTCTGTGCTGAGAATAAAGGAACTGGATGCTGTCTGCTACCTGGGATACCCCTCTCAGAACTGCAAAAGCTGTGAGCCTGCAGGCTTAATCTGGCATTTACTGTCGAGTGTAAATCAATAAAACGAGAATTAAAATGTGTGTTCTTAACTTGCTGAGGAATTACTTATTCATACATTAAGCTGTCATCTTATTTTACTCAATAAGGAAACAAACCCTCCATCACTATGCCAATGCCCTTTAATTTGCCTGTAAAGAAGCCTGTACTGTTAAAGCACATACAGCTCCAAGTCCTTTCCCAAAGATGTACAGTCTCTCATTATACAGATGACAGTCAAAGCAAGGTGACTGCCTAGTACCATACTGAGTCTATAGAAGACACAACTAGGACCCAGATCTCCTAAATTCTTGCTTTTCCTGCTACATTCATGATGGGCCGACAATTTGGTAGCAATCTTGCAGGAAGACATCTCCCACCAATAGTGTAAGTAATTGCAAAGAAAAATTGTCACAGGCCTAATATTCATGCAATTGTGTGCCTGTACTGAGCTAGACTTTTGTGAGGTCGCACTCACTGAAGTTTTTCCATTTCTAGTGACAAGAATCTCCTTTTAAACATTAGGACCTCTGCTCTCAGAAAACTGAGACCAATATTACTGAACTTGAGCAAAACACAGTGCACAGATGTGGGAACTCCACTCCACATGCCCTGCACGCTGTAGGAGGGATGTAGTTTCTGCTAGCCCAATCAAAATCTGACAACTATGTCAGCTGCCAAGCAACAAACACAAATGTCACCAAATTTCGGGTTACACCAAGGCAATTCCAAGTGTGAAACCATCCAATTATGAACTGCCATTTCCAAAGTACAAAGCTGCTCGTGCATCCATTAGAGCTCCAGAGCACTTCCTCTTTCCCTCCTGGAAATTACTGAAAGGAGCTATGACAGCAGTAACAGGGACAACCTGGTTCTCACAAATATATGCTCATATAGTACTATACAGAGAAATTAGGTGGTGGTTTTTTTGTTGGTTTTTTTTTTTTTTTTAAATTTATATAATTCTTCAAAGGAAACATCTTTTTCCTTTGCTGGTTGATACAGAACATTTTTCCCCAGAGTTTTTACAGAAGGCTTTTGGTGGGTCAAAGTTTGACAGCATAAAGCTTTGCTTTTGGATTAATAAATAGGGGGAAAAATGTCAGAGAAATTTATTTTATACACAGTTTAGAAGTTGCCAATCCTATCTATGATTTTGACAGTTCACAGGTAATGGGCTTTATCCTCAATACAAAGATTCAGAGGATTAACTACAAAATTTATTACATGTGAGATACATATAAGATAAAGCAACTTGAGAACATAAATACACCTTTTTTTCCTCCTAAGTTTACTGAATTTTTTGTTACGTTTACAAGGCTTCATTAAACAAACTATTTCTTTATTCTCACACAGAAGTTTTGGAACTACCTAGACGAATAACAAAATATTCTATCACAATTACCTGATTAAATGAGGACACCACTCTCAGCACTTCAAAGCAGAAATAGAGAATATAATTTTGAAGTCATCTTTCAAGTATGTACAATACAATGTGAATGTGCAAGCCTATAGTGTTTCCAGTAAATATTTCAAACTATTTGAGCCATAAATTCTCTCAACTTTAGCAAGAGAACAAGAGAAGGACTTGAAAAGGTAAACGTTTTTTGCAAGGTGAAGACTTAAATAGTCTCCAAAATGGACCATTTAAAATAAAGAAACAGCTCAGCTGGTTTAAAACAATCATATATTATCATGCAAAATTGCATTTTTAACTTTAAAAGCTTAAACAAGTTGAAGTCAAACAATGCTATTCCTGTTGTAAACAACAACAGCTGCCAAAACCCAGGGCATTGGGTGCCCCTTCCTACTGCACCTTGGCTCTGGTAATTAGACTGGATAGTTCTCCTCTGCTTCAACACATGAATGAATAACCAACTTGATCAACCCCAGCTATAAATTCTAATTAAACTTAGGCAGCTCACAGAACTGAGGCCAGACCCCTAAAACTTGTTCCTGTTGTTAGACACTATGGGAATGAAAGTCTGCTACAAAAACACAGGAGCCAAATCCAGAGTCTCATCCTAGCCCAGCTGCGGACAGTCCAGGTGAGGCTTCTCTTTCCTTCTGTGCCAGTTCTACCAGGCACAAGTGTTATGGGAGCTGGTGAGATGGCACAGAAGGGCACAGAAGGCAAGAGGAGCCTCACCCAGACTGTCAAGTGTTCTGTGTTCAGTCATACACGGAGCCCACCGCGTGGAAAGCACTGCTTCCTCATTCCTTGGCTACCTAGAATGGCCCAGCTGTGAATTACATTGACAGCACTGAATTTATCAGCTCAATTCTAGTCTTTTTCCATAAAACAGATTCATATATAAGCAAAGAGATCCACATGCTGTTCTATTCCTAAAGGAACTGGGAACTACCAGCCATTTTGGAACCATTTTTCCTTGGCTGTAACTGCTTTTCTAGAAAGTTAAAGGTATCTCAATATTCGAAGAAGAGTGATATTTAAGCATTCTGAAACTTAGAGGATGCTTAAATAGTGCCCAGTAGTCTATGATCCACTTGAAATAAGTTTGAAAAGCCATTTAAGTCACTGTCTAGTAGGACAGCAGAACCTAATCCCAATTGCAATCAAAGGCTCTTTTATTTTTAAGTCTGAAGACATTGGATTGGTCCCTGTGGGTAGAAAGATGAGAACTGTGAAAATCAAAATTAATCACTGCAGTGATTCTAAGCAGACAGCCCTTGTAAATCAAGGAGTTACTGATCCCCTTAACAGCTCAGCCCAAGGAGGCACAGGCTGGGTTGGGCTGGGCTGTGCTGCAGGTACAGCTGAACGTTCAGGTTCGTGTTGTGCTGCACTGGAACCTTGACTGCAGGATGAACTCACCCAGCCAAGTGTGACAGAGGAGGCTGAGGGCAGCTCCCAGCCAGCACCTGAGATTTCAGTCCCTGGGGTCCTTGCCTTAGACTAGAAGTGCCACAAGTCCTTGTGTGAACATCAGTTTTGTTTGGAAATAGAAGTATTTAATAGAATAGCTTTGTTTTAAAAAAATCCTGAAAAATCTCAAAAACCCCAAAATTGATGGGCAAGTTTTCCACACATGGGATCTGCCTGGCTGGAAGCCCACCTGACTGCAAACAATTTGAGGTTCCCAGTGTCTGAAAGAATGCAAGGTTTTTAAAAAACCTCTTCAGAGAGTCCAAGTGTTCTTTTTACTGGGATCATAATGAACCTTGTGCAAAAACAGTGTGATGGGAAAAAATAGATCCTTCAAGGTTTTCTGCCAGAATTACCGATATCCAAGTCTTCCCTTTGGCTCTAGGCTTAGCTACACAAAGTGTACTGATGCCTGACTGCTTGAGTCATCATCCTTACAGAAAGCTATGTTTAAATGCTTTGCATCTTACATATAAGAAAATAGTTAATTATTTCATTGCTGATACTTAGATCTGAAATATTCAGTCATGAGTGTGAATTTAGTTATGCCAAAGGAAATATTCAGTTTTCACAGTCAGAAGTGGAACAAAGATTTCTCTCCAACACTTGTAACTGCTTATTCTAATATGTTCCAGCTTTAGTAATAGTTAAATACGAGAAATCACTGGGACTGTAGGCACTCCAAACTCTGTCTGGTTTCAAAACTCTTGAACTGGAGAGGAAGCATTGCATGCAGAGAGCCTCCAAGGAGGGTGTACGGTAAATCAACTCAGACTGCAGGAAATCAGCACCAAGAGTAGCCTGAGTTTTATATAAAAACCAGCCTGACAAGGTCACTAGCTAAGAGTACAAGGCAGGAGGTATTTACTGGAGGAAAAATTTTAATAGCACCAATGGCAAGATTTTAATTTTGGTATTATCTGGGATTGTCTCAAAAAGCAGACAGCTAACCCAGTAGGTCATGCACCTACCCTCACATACCAAGGCAGAGCCTCATTCCTAGTGAATAGATTTTTCACCTTAGTAGTATATTACAGATTGTATTAGCCACACTCAGAAGTAAAGTAGGTTGAATCTATTTTAGCTCCAAACTCTGATTATCTCTGTATTGTTATTATTTATTATTTAATTCCTTCTGGACCATAAGAGTCAAAGAAAATAAATTATTATATATTTCTAAATGTTCCCCTATTTGATGTACTACTTCAATAACACAGTAATTTTATTTTTATCTCCTAGAGAGATATAGAAACAAAGAAATAAAGGAACACAATCATAAGTTAGAAAATAAAAGCATAGTTTCAGCTTCTCAAAGCCTCAGAAATTCCATGGCTGTTTGTCTAAGAGATGTGTTCAAAGCCACCATTATTCCATAATAATTTCTAGAAGGCATCAACACAAATTCCTACTTCCTCTGTTCTTCTGAAGAAAAAAAATCAAACTGTACTTCACTTCTGAATACTTCCAGTGATACTCACTATTAAAATTTGCATTTCCCATTTTAATTAAGTACCCCAGCAATACCAAAATCCTTATAACTTATGAGGTATATTGTGATCACGTTCTTAACCCCAGTGGGTAGCTTCTCACTGAAATAGCTCTGTTCAGGTCAGTGGAATCGCTTGTGTGAATGATTTACCAGACCATAATCTGACTGAGTATCTCAGAAAGCTCTGAGAAACCTTACATTTGTTAACACTGGGCATGAAGATGTGATGGATAAAAATTTATGATGTAGAAATGCAATATACCCTATTGCATACCTACTTCTTAATATATACATTCAGATAATGGTCTAATTTAGAGCCTTATAAAAACCTTTATGTAACCAGTTAGCATTTAGAGCAGTGCCCACTATGATGCTCACAGCAGTGCTAATGGCCTGTATTGACCATTATAGATGTTTGAGATAACTCTGTCAGAGAAACCTCAGCCATTTTTGTTCTGATATTCTGATTTCCATTGTGCTCTGAAAGGTTAAGTTCACTATATCTGAAATTTTCTTTGGGTTTTTGGAGGCTTTCCTTTAAGGATCAAATAAAACATGGTCTTGTCATTTCTGTGACCATGTTCTGGAAAATTTACAGGTTTGGGTTTTTTGGGTTTTTTTTTTTTTTTTGGCTTGTAAGAATTCTTTTGGAGGATCCTGTGCAGTTCTATTATTTGGAACACAGAATGAAAGCAAGACAGGATTTCCAGTATCAAGTCACATGAAAAACCATGTATTTCATCACATTTTTACCTTTAGAAACACCTCAGTTTATGTGTGCTCAGATTTCACTTGGGTGTGGCATTTTCTAATTCCTCAGTGTTCCTGGCTTTATCAGGGCTCTTGGCCATGAATGTTCAATGTCTGGCAGTAAACTTAGAATCCAGTGAGAATTTTGTGAGGATTATATAGACACTGGTTCCTTTCCACATGTTGTGTACTGTCAAAAGAATTCAATAGCATGGGCTGGTGTTTATTCAGGACAGCATTTACTGGCAAACTTCATCGCAATTTGACCTTCTCCAGGCCCAGCCCTTTCCAGAACTGCTGTTGGTCAATGTCCGTCTGTGCCTTACTGCAGCTTCATAATACAGAAAAATAAACATCAGCACAGAATTTTTATAAGATATAAATAATTGGCTTTCAGATATCTATGAAAATACAGCAAACAGACAGAAAAATCATCACATCAATAGCAGTTTTTAGACTATTCTAAGCAATACTATGAATGTTACAACCTGAGAAACAACAAATTACTGACTCACTGTGTGCTTCATCTTAAAAAGTGATTTCACATCACTTCAAGTACTCCCAAACTAATAGATTTCATACCTTCAATAAGGTATCAGAATTACACCAAGTACAAGAGATCACAGAATCATTTAAGTTGGAAAAGACCTCCAAGATCATAGAGTCCAAGTGTTTCCAGCACTTCCAAGTCCACCACTAATCCATATCTCTCAGTAGGACACCTCCACATCTTTTAAATCCCTTCAGGGACGATGATCCCACTTCCCTGGACAGCCTCTTCTGATGCCTGGTCACCCTTTCTGTGAAGGAGTTTTTCCTAATATTCAGTCTAAACCAAGGCCATTTCCTCTGGTCCTATTGTTATCTGGGAGAAGAGCCTGACCCCCACCTGGCTCCACCCTCCTCTCAGGGAGATGTGGAGAGCCAGAAGGTCCCCCTGAGCCTCCTTTTCTCCAGGCTGAGTGCCCTAAGCTCCCTGAGCTGCTCCTCATCAGACTTGTGCTCCAGGCCCTTCATCAGCTCTATTCTCTTCTCTGGACACACTCCAGCACCTCAAGGTCTTTCTGGTTGTGAAGGGCCCAAAGTGGATATGTAGATCATAAAAGACCCCAAGAACCTCAGCCTCAGAAAGGAAAGTTGAAATAATTTATGATGTTACAGTTATGATGAGTCTGAGTTACAACATAATCGAGCCGCAACTTTTTTGTGCTTCCTAAATAGAATACTTAGAATAAGACCCCCTAAGTGAACCACCTCCAGTTACAGCCCAGCTAAGGAAGAGCAGCCATTGTCTACCACAGAACCAACTTTATAGCCATTTTTTTCCTGATAGTCCCTCACCTATGTTGGTGTAAAGGATTAGATGAAAATTCCCTTTATCCACTCTAGAGCCCCAGCACAGCACAACCAGTCCTACAGTCTCATCATGCCTCTCCAGCATATAACAAACTAGGAAATAGCCGACTCCAAGTGAAGAGGTTCCATCTCATAGCAAAAGTTATTGTAATTAGTCTCTATGTGTTTGACTTTGTGCAATTAAACTTCATTCCATTTCCATTAGTCAAGTCTACAAGGCCATATAAAATTTGTGGATGACAAAATGAGAAAGTATTGCCAGTCCTAAAGGAAGACTGCATCATAATTCAGAAAGAATTATTCCCTTAAATCCATCTAATCCTTCCTAAATTATGACCCAGTCCTCTTCCAAAATTGGTAACCCTTTCTGACTTTGTGTCAGACACAAATTTTGTAATTATACCCACTTTGTTCTTGTAACAAGGTCACTAATTGAAATACTAGACAGGATTGCTCTCCAGACCAAACCTTGAGAAGTAGCACTGGTAACTTCCTATCATTGCAGGAACTTTCCCTTCCATATAATTCACCGAAGCTTCTACTTTAGCAAGCTTTTTATCCACCTCATAGCTTTTTAATTAATCCCCATTTTCTCATTCCCCTTGAGGAACTATGCCAAAAACTTTACTTAAATTTAGACAGATTAGGTTCATTGTATTCCCCTTGTTTAAGACGTCAGCTATCTTATCAAGATATTAAATTAGTCTAATAAAACCTGTACTTGATAAAACTATATTCCATGTTATTCCATTTACCTCTGAAGCCTTGATTGTTCTTTCATTCAAAACCTAGAGATTTTGCCTATCAATGGAGTCAAACTCATGAATTCATGCATTGCTTATAACTTCCACTTTTGTGAACAAATCTTTTTGGCTATTCTCCACATTATGATATCAGTAGACGTAGTGGGACATGGCAGCAGACACGGTAACGAGACAGATTTCAGGCAGGATCGAGGCAGAGATTTAACCACAGTCCTTGGCCTCAGAGACCTCGATATTAACATGAGTGACCTCTACACAACCCCAGCACATACTGTGACAGAAGTGTGTGCTGCCTTCAACATCACCATCCATGAGTCCCGGTTGTGAGAATTTGTTTCTATGGAGATGTGAAAGAGCATAATGCTCTCACTGAACCTTGGTGTACCAGAAAGTGCAGCATTGTAGAGGTAAAAGATTCTCAGCTTCATTCATTTGGAAGAATTGCCTAAAGATGTGAAGAACAGTGAGTCTGGTGAACCTCACCACAGGCAGGATTTGTGCAGCACAT
The DNA here is from genome assembly GCF_009650955.1 of Corvus moneduloides. Classification (NCBI taxonomy): domain Eukaryota; kingdom Metazoa; phylum Chordata; class Aves; order Passeriformes; family Corvidae; genus Corvus; species Corvus moneduloides. The sequence continues at coordinate 6,548,659 of NC_045485.1, read as the reverse complement.
CACAATCAGTGTGGAAGGTCTCACAGAATGCTGCACACACCAAGGTTTCCAGTGTCAGAATTGCACATAAATGCAATCTGTATTGCAGAAACAAACATTTTCTACTATTTACAGAGTGATCCAGTAAAGCATCCACAAATTACCACACTTTTCTTATCCAGATGTCAAAGGAATTGCCCCTACCCCTAGTACAAAACAGTAGCACACATCTGGAGTAACTGCACGGGGAACAGACCTTTCTACAAAAATAATCCTATAGCTTCTATTCATCTTCACGATGATTTGCCTGCAGACTTTCTGGAAGCTGAAGAAACACCATAGAGATATTTTTAAGATCATTCAAACAGGCATTATGATTTATTTTGATACAATTGTACATATTGCAGTTAAGTTTTATTACGTGAATTCTTTTTTAAATGAACAGGGCCCCACTTATATTGAGTTTTTGAATACCACTAATTTTTTTCTTCAGTAGTTTTCTTCTCCAGCATATTCAGTTGACACTACACACAGCCAGACATAACAGTTTCATCACCAGTGGACCCATGACTTTGCTGTAGGAAGTGCTCTGTGATAAAGCAACTTGAAAGGAACAACCACTGCTAAACTTAAAATGCAATCACTTTCTGTAGATACTCTAACATCCAGAGCTATATGAGAACATCTAACCACTCTAAAACATATAATGAGTAGTTTCTACCCATAAAAAATTCTATGTGCTCAGGATAGAGATTCTTTATGAACTATGGATTGTTAAGAACAAGTCACCAAGAATAAAACAGATTTTGTCACAGCCTGCATGAGCTCAAGAGCTCTACTGGTTATTGGTATTGATTTGACATTCAAAAGAACACTACCCAAATTCTTTCAAGAGAGCCTAACTCAGCAAGAAACACAGTAAAACCACTTAAGTCAGGCTTGGAATGGTACAATAATAGCAAGGTTCGAGTTATTTCAATTCCTGTCATTGTCAGTCTGAAGCACTAAGCACGGAGAGGCAAGTGTGGAAGGAGAGAGATTTTTGAAAGACAGGAAGATTTGAGATACTTCTTGACTTCAGCCTATTCATTATTAATCGATCTTTGATACACTTAAAAGGTAAAATTGAACCAATGGCCAATTTAAAGCTGATGTGTGTTGATATCCTGGCTGAGAATCATTTGAGAAAAGATTAGAGGACACAAAGCAAGCTCAAGAGGATGAAGTAACCCTACTGATGACATGCTTAATTCATCCGAATTCCCACATGTGGAAAGGGTAATCAGAGATACCTTAGTAAGGCCAAGTTCCCTTTCTATCTATATTTTCTTTTAGTTTTTCATCACTTATATTTTTTAAAGCAGGTATCATTCCTTCTCTGAAAGTTTACTTGCAATTTGAGAGCATATATTATGAGCATAATACCTTTCATGCTGACGTTTCACATAAAACCCCCAACTTCTATCAATTAAATATGTAGAAATATTAGAAAGCTTTTAACTGCTTTCCCAGTGTACCTTTCATTTTCCATATTGGTTTGCATAAGTTGTTTTATACTGACTTGAAAACATACACAGCCAGAGAGCACTTCTAAATTAAAAGTTAATTGCACTTCAGACAGGGGAAGGTAGTAGGGGAGGGGGAGAAGACAGTATTCCTACCAAGAAGCATCCTTATAGTCATTAGTTGCAGAAAGGACTGCTCCAGAGGCATGCAACACAAGCAAACCCTTCCAGTAAAATAATGAGGAGTTTTGAACAGCTATCTACTCTCTAATGAGAACATTTCAACCTTTATGAACACACCAGCCACAGATCCTTTAGTCTTGCCTGACATATTGCCAGGTAGAAAAATCACACTTGGAAGTGGTGAATTGATCAAAACAAAGGCAACTGTGCCGGGGGAAGCCCAAGACTAACCCACAGAGAGAGCACCCTTTTCTTGTAAGGCCTCAGCACCTAAACAGCTCATCCTCTGATAACCACTGTCTCAGCTCTCCGAGGGAAGGAGCACCTGTACCCTTTCCAATCAGCTCACTAACATAAACAATAAACATTTTGCTACCCATTTCATGCCATAAATGTACCAAAGCAGGCAGAATACAGAATTTTGAGCACTGCAAGATGTTGAGAGCCAGGTTCACTCCGGCTCTTCTTGCTCGGCTCCCTCTCCTGGTGTACACCGGGTAGTTCAGCCCTTCAGCAATACCGAGGAGTTTGCTGGGCCTGAACTTCAAGCTTCATTTCTCATATTCTTTCATTCACTCCCCCCATGAAATACCATTTCTCTCATTCTGAAACTCCCTTCTTTAAAAAAATAGATAAATTTTGGCAACAAGTCATAATAAAACACAAAAGGCAGTGAGTGCATAAAAATTTCTTCTGAACATTATTGTTGTCCGGGATGAATACTGTGTCCAGCTCTGGAGCCCCCAGCACAGGAACCACATGGACCTCTTGGAGCAGGCCACAAAAATACTGGAGGGCTGGAGCACCTCTCCTATGGGGAAAGGCTGAGGGTTGGGGTAGCTCAGCCTGGAGAGGAGAAGGCTCTGAGGAGACCTTATGGCAGGGTCTTGTTACAGGGCATGTAAGAAACGTTTTAGCAGGGCCTGTTGCAATAGGACCAAGGATAGTTTTTAAAAGAAGAATGGGTAGATCTAGACTAGATGCAAGGAAGACTTTTTTACAATAAGGCTGGTGAAACAGGGGAACAAGTTACCCAGAAAAGTGATGGATGCCCCATTCCTGACAGAATTCAAGCCAGGGCTCTGAACAATCTGGTCTAATTTAAGATGTCCCTGTTCACGGCAGGGGGGGTGAACCAGATACCTTTAAAGGTCCCTTTCAACCCAAACTATGCTATGATTCTGTGTCTTTATTTGTGCTTTTTTTTTCCAGATTTCTTCAAGCATAAAAAAGTGGGGATTTTCTTGAGGTGAGGGGAGAAGATGGCATGGTGAAAAGATTAAATCCTTTACATTTTGAGGAGAATGCTAAGCCAGCCTAGCATGAGAAGTTGAAATATACAGTTGGACAGCAGAAGTTCCCTGAGGGTCCTTAGAGCTACCAAGATTTGGGACTGGACTGATCCTGCTGCATCCCACACTGAGGGAATAGAGAAGACAATGGTAATTAGAACAGGGATTCATAGTCTCTCTTACTCAAAATTATTAAGGACAGCTATAGGAAATTCTGTCATCTGTCCTGTTAGCCTTTCATATTGCCTTCCTCCACTTTCAGATTTAAAAAAATCCAGAATACAAAAGGATCCATTTCAGTGTTATCCAGCAGAGACAGATATGATAAAATGATTGTTTTCCTTTTGACACAAACCACCTATTTATGGATTATCAACATTTAGCTCCAGTTGCTGAATTATACTGTGTGATTTGGAGGATGGCTTTCATCAGTCCCATCTGGTCTTCAGCTTTTTCTGTCAGAGGAATCAGGAGTTACAGAAATCCTCAACAATTATCAAAAGGAACATGAGGCATGAGTTACTTAGTGGTATAAAAATAAAGGCATCTATTTCTGGGTTTGTGGTAACTCCAGAGACTATTTCCCATGGCTAAGGATCTTCATTTCCATTTCTAACTCAAGTGTGTTTTCTGTGTCAAACTTCACTTCCATCACCTCAGAGTATCAGAATTTTCTGTCCCAGTTCTCAAAGAAAGGAAATTTCCATTGTGTTCTTTCAGGGTTTGGGCTCTGGCAGGACCAGCGATAGGGGTCCATTCCCTGCCTTAAGGAATGAGAGTTTCACTGTCAATCCCAATGCAGTCCCACAGTTCTAGTGAGGACTCAGACCCTTTCAGAGGACTTCAGCCTCCTGAGACTGTGCAATCTGGGGTCTCTACTCCACCCTCCTACCCAGCCCTAGGTTTACTACATGAGTAGCTGCGAGAGTTCAGCATTACCATCTCTCTGTCATTCAAAGTATTCACTTAACAACCAAGTGAAAAGCAGCAAACAGATGCCTGATGTTGCATTATGTGGAACTCTGTTCTCTGCCACCAGCTGTTCAGAGGGAAAAACTCTTCCTGGCACAGCACAGGTGGCACACACAAAGTGCAAATTAAAGCCACAGCTTCTCCCCAGAAGAGGTGGAAGTCCCAGCAGCACTGGCCTAGTGACCTGTGCCCCTGACCTGAGCACAGGAGAGAGAGAAGAGATGGGAGGAAAGGACAGGAACAGGGCACAGAGCAGGGATGAGCAGCTGGGTGTGCTGAAGTGGCTCTGGAGCACCCAGGCTCTAACCTGGAGATGAGTTTCCTTTCTGAGCATAGAACCTGCCTGAGTGAAATTTATTTAACCATTTGAAATCTAAGTGCTGTAGTTTTTGATTTAGCAGTATTTTAGAACCTGTAAGAGATGAGATATGTAAATTAAACTATACAGCTTCCTGTTAATATTTATTGTTCCCCTAAAGCAGCACAAGCTGTACAGAGAGCTCTGTACTCAATACCAATGAAAACCAATCAATATGCAAGCAAGGAACAGCTTCTGATTTCAGCTGTAGCAGGACAACCTCACATAACTAAGATTATGCCAGATTCATTCCAACATCAGAGATATGAGGAATCAGATTTGCTGACACAGCCCAATGGCCTGAGCCACTGTGGCAATGCAAATCATCCCAAATCCAGAGAGCCCAGGAATTACCAAGGACTGGCCTCTCTGAATCAGAGGGGCAAAGCTGCAACAATTTACTGGTGCCACTGAGGTACCATGAACTTCCTCAATTCAACTAAGAAACTGAAAATTACACACACTGAATGCAAGATTTGCCACAGTTTTTGTGTTTCTTTTTTTTTTTTTGGTGTAAATCTGGAACATTTTCTGTGTTTTCCAACATGAGCTGTTCCCTTCCGTAAGCCACCTCATTATGTAGTTATGAGACTGCCTTGTTTGCTTCTTCTCCATCTCTTTTGTATTGGAAAGGACTTAGTCTCAACACAGCTCTCAGGGAGAGAGGGAAAGGCATACTGATGCATGAAGGAAATCAAGAACAATATGTATTTTCAAAACAGAGAATGGAAAATATCTTAACAAAGGTCCCAAAAGGCAAGCTGAAACAAGCTCTTATTTGCAGAAGACAAAATACTTTACAGATGCAAAGTCCTTCCTCCTTTTATGCCATGATCAAGAATATTAATTCCTGTGGATCAGAATAGTATTTCTTCTTTAGAGAAAATAACCTGGTTCTAACAGTTTCTCCAAAATTTAGAATGGACAAATACAACTAAACACAGGAGCATCCTTAGAATTAAAAAAGATAACTTTTGCCTCCATCTTTGTAGAAATCTAATATATTTAAATATTCCTGGTATTTTAATTTCACATACACTATCAAAAGTACAGGTCAGCATAGGACACCCTTCCTTATATTATTGAGTAATTTCTCAGGATATTCTGAATGCTTTCAGCAAAAAATAACTTGAACACGTTATATCGTGAAGAAATTCTGACTTTAAAATCCTGCCATAGCCTTTAAGCACAATCAGACTTTGCCTCTTCATCTCTCCCAGTAGTTCTACAAAGGTCCTTCCCTGCATTTATCACAGCTGCTCCAGCAAATTACTGAGGGATGCCCTTTGAAATATCTTGCAAAAGCTTCAAGACTGAAGCACAACATCTGCAGTTGAATCTAAGATCAAACAAATACCAGTGCAGTGCTGGGAGCTCGGGTCTGTGCATCTCCCCTAATTCAGCCACTGATCCTGGCTTGCTGAGCCAGTTGTTTTCATGCCTGTGTGGAACAGCCCCACTTTCAGGGAGGTGCAGCAGGAAAACACACATGGCAAAAGAGGGGTATTTCCAACCAGAAATGGCTGGATGCACACGAAAGGGGTAAATAATTTCCCCAAGTGATGCAGCTTGTTAGGCCAGTTGCACACCTGTATTTGTGAATATCAGTGAGAATCTGGATGGATAAAGCAGGAAAATTAGCATATTCCAGCTTTTCAGATTCAGAGAGGAAAACTGTATTAAATAGCTCAAAAAGGAATAGACAAATATATCTCCATCTCTTATGGCAGGACTGTGCCACTTATGCCAACTCTTTTGTTATAGGAACAGGGACTTTTCAGTGTCAACTGAATATGAAGTTGTTAACAGAATAGTCACACACTTATTAGGAGAGCAACATATTATTTGCCTGGTGGAACTGATGATAGAGGGAGAAGTACACTTGTGACTCATGTAAAAAAATGGCTGGTGACATCAGATTTGGAGAAAAACAGAGAAAGACCACACACTGAACACAAACCAAAGTATCTAAGTTTGCTGGTATCTTAGGAGCTCTCTCTATTTTCAAGGCAGATTAACCATGTCCTCTCACTTTGCCTTCCTTTTCATACATTACCACTGCATATCAACAAGGCCAGCTCTGGCACTCACACTGAGCTGCACGAGTATCTATGTGAAATGCAAACCCGTAACAAAAAAGTGATCATGATTTTTTGTCCCGCTCACTTGGGCAACAGCAATTTTTGCTCACTTTTAATATCACGTACAGCCAATGCAAACACCAGAACCACTGTAAGTGGGCCACAGGGGACTTCATTTTGGAGCACCAAAGCACAGCCATGAAGAGCCAAGCCCCACAGACACTGACAGAGGAACCCACAGCAGGAATGTCAGCTGTGCTCTTTCCTATTTGGTGTGGAAATGCAGGCTAAACACCACAAACACTCACCTCCTTACAAAGTAAATGCATTTTTGCAAGCCTATATTTCTCATTTATTCAGTCTTTTCTCCGAAGCAGCTTATTAGTGCTCTGTTCTCCAGTGCATGAAATCTGGCTTTTCCCTGCTTCGTATTCCCTTTAGCTATGGGCTTTTTGGAACAATTGTATGGATTTCTTATTAGCAGTGCCAGTGTTTCATTTAAAACATCACTAAAGACAATTCTATTCTAAATGTGTCAAAAATCAAGCTGTACTTTTCCTGCTAATCCAGTAAGTGTATCTGAGGAGCAAATGATCACTCACTCAACTTTCTGTATAGGGTACACTTCTGGCACCAGTTCAGTGCTAACAAGGATTTTACTGATTTGTACTGACATATATTCCATTATAGACTCTACAGAGGCATTCAGAATATTTGAAATTTTTTTGGTGGGATTTTTTTCCATCCTCACTTACAAATACATGAACAGAATTACATTTTTAGACAGTTCAGGTTGGTAGGCAGTAGATAAAGCTGCAGAATGATACATTTGTAGAAACTACCTACCAATAAATTTCATCCTACAAACATCTGGTACAATTTCCTACTAATTTTTATATCAGTTGCTTTACCTGTGCACAGTTTCTCTCCTTTTTCACTATTGATTTTAAGTACGGTGTACTGCACAGCTTAGGGAGAGCATTGAATTGCATAGATCAAGAATTCATTGACTTATTACTGCTAAAAGGAATGACATGACTTGGTCATTCTTTATTATGTTCTGTACTTTTGTATCTGATGGTGAAACCTATTTTAACCCTTTCTTTGACAAGACTGGGGCAGTCACATTTCACAATAGCTACATTATATTTTCTGAGGTTCCTTGCTGCTTCTAAGCCCATCCTGACACAGCTTCTTTTACAGGAGGAATTTTAAAAATCCTTTTTCAAAATTACTATAAGAAACTCTAGTTATGCTATTCAAAAATATTTATATAGTTTACTAAAGAAATGTGTCAGAGGAAAATGTGAAAAATAGGATTTTTTTACTGGTACTGATGGCACCAGAATGTCACCTTCCTACAGAGAAGCCTGATACCAGACAGCTACAGAACTTCTGCAGGGCATGGAGAGCCCTAGAGGGTTGGCCTGAGACATAAATTTGGGGTTCTATTCTTTCAAAAGTTTTCTCTTTTACGTTTGCCAAATCACACAAACTCAAGCCTTATAAATTTATCTAGATGCTATAGACTAATCTACCTTAATAGAATCCATATCCTTTTCTTCCTCCTTTACTTTCTTAAGAAACAAATCCTTATCCCAAACGAATGAAAAGCTAAAATACATTGTAAGACCATCAGTTTCTCCGTAACAAGTGCCAGTGATTGATAGGAGAAAAAGTTACCCAAGGTTTTTTCAAGCACCTCTTTTGAAGAATTCTTATTCTAACTTAAGGGCAAATTCATTTCTTGAATAAAGCAGTGCCAATGTCATTAACCTCATTGAATTGCAAGTCTTGGCAAAAAGAAAACCACCTTTCCTACTACTTCTTTGAATGTAATTATTCATGATTAAAGAAAGCCAAATTAGTAGGAAATGTGAACTCAGTTCCATAAAGCAATTTCAGAGATACGAGCACCTGCACCTTCACTGCAGAGAACTGTAAAAGAGAACCCTTTACTGCCTGCTCACAATTCAGAGTTGCTGTGCACAGGTTCAGGAAGAAGAAATGAAATGTTAATTATGTTTCTTTTGACCAAACCCTCCTCTAATATACCTGTTTCTGGGAATACCATATCCATAGGTGGTTGGAGTGTTCTTGGGTTAAGAAGCTTTATTTCAGATGTGAAAAGCTTTAAGTCAGGCATTACTTAATTAATTCTTTCTTTTTTAATTTTTTTCTGAGTATTTTTTGGAATTTAAAACTTCTCTTAAGGAAAGTTCATTAGCTATGTAAGAACATCAGGCATACTTTTCCTTCTACAATCCTGTTCACCTCATTGTGCTATTTCCTGCAAATTGCAAAGAAATTGAGTCATTCTAAAAATGGCACTACCAAACTCACTCCCTGCATTTCAATGTCAACATACATTAAAGTTTTCAGGGTTATTTTTCCTCCTCCTTTCTACTGGTTTACTGCCTGATTTCCCTTCCTTTCTGATAGAGGCCAGCCCTTTCTGCAGTTGTTTAGTTGTCTATCTTGTATACATAAACAACAATTAGAGGTAAAGACACAAATGTTTTAACCTTTCTGCATATGCAAGTAATCCTTTCTCCAAAGAGACCCTGCTCTTTTCATATATCTTAAACTAGTTCTTTATTCAGTGCCATGCTTTACCTTGAAGGTTCATAACTTTTATCTTGCAAAGAAATCTCGCATTGTTTCCACTGGGGTTTACAGTATTAAATTCCAAACAACTATTAGTCCTGCAGCTGGCACTGAAGTTGGTCACTTATGCAACTCCAAGGGCTCAGTGCTGGGGTCACACTGCTACCAACAAACACCACTACTGGGAGGAATGCAGAGAAACTGAAAACAGGAAGGAATCAAATACCAGCTTCCAGCAGTACAGAGGGGTGCGGACTTACTGGAGCCTTAAAAAGAAAAAAATCTATTTGTGATGAGTCTTAACACATCTGCCCAGAAAAGTCTGGGTAGGACAGGAGAAAGAAGAAGGGCTAGTTTTGTACATTCTGTTCTTCACTTTTTCTATAAAATAAGCAGAACAAAGAAATGACACCACAGCGAAGTTGCATCACTCGACATAATGCAGTCTTTGACTCTGCAGGCACCAGGATCCAGAGAGGCAGACCTCGTGTACCAGGGTTAGTCATGGACAACCAGCAACGTGGCTGAAGCTCTGCTGAGGTAAAGATACCAAAGCCTGGAAAAGCTCAGGGGATGATGCGACAAATGGAATCACTGCTTTGGATTTTTGTTTATTTGAATTACAGATGCCTAAGGGGGAGAAAGAAGCAAGCCAAAAAGTCTGCTCTGTACTTCATGAATGTTTTCAGCAGAATTACTGTTTCACTTTCCCTTCTCTTCTTGTGTAATCCAAGAGGTATTTAGGAAAAACCTTTTTAAATGGGCTGAATTTCTTTCTCCTGCTGCTGAAACAGCTACTAGCCTAACACAAGCTTAGCTTTTAATTTCGACAAACAAGGTACGCAAATCATGATTTTCGTGTCTGTCTTGCTGCATTCAAAGCCTCACATATCATTATGATTGCACATTTTGAGAAGTTTTCTTACTATAAACATCTCCTAGATTAGCATAAGCAGTCATTAGAGGAAACAGTAAAAGTGCTCAGTAGAGCAGGAGGAAAGTGAATGTGAAAAGATCAACAGAGGTAATGTGGATTGGCAAAACCATAAAGCTCAGTGAAAAGAAGGGGGTAAACTGCAAGCACAACGAGAGCTGAGCTAAAGAGGGGTACTGAGATATCTTTTCAGACTCTCTTGGGTCCCCTGGAGACAAAGGTTTGTTTGGGGACAGAACTCAACCACTTTCCCCAAGAACCAAACAGGCAACAGAAGAGCACACAGATTTCACATTAGGGGGCAGAGAAGTAACTGGTCACATCTTCCCTTCTCAGCTGAGGTACTGAGGCCACCATGAGGACACATTGTTCCCAAATATCTGAACTACCTCAGGACTTCCCCAAGGACTCAGTGAACTTGTGAGTGGAATTGTGTCTTTTCTTTGAGAGGATACGACAAAATATCCACAAGAAAGTTTTAGGGATAGTATCTCCCTCCTGAATGGCTTTTGATGCAAGATACAACCATAGCCTGAAGTACAACTAGGCAGATGCGGCCTTATTCTGAGGTTTATAACTGCAGCTACAAAAATATGAGCAAAAAAAAAAAAAAAATCTCAGGGACTGAGCCCCTCCTTCATACCCAGATTGTTTCACATTCCAGACAGTTCCCCCTGTACTCTGATCACATCATTAATCGTAAGGACCCCCTAGCTAACAAAATATCCTTTTCTTCCAGAGGAACAAAACAATCCTGAAAGGTCAATAGAAGTAACAGCATGAATCTTAATAGCAGGCAATTACATCTGCTGCAGTATCAACAAGGTACTCAGAAAACAGCATCAGAAGTTGCTTGATCAATGACTGGAGCAGAAGGATAAAGGAGCTCATCAGTGACAGCTGAGGTAATTGACAGCTCTGGCAAATGCCTTGGCTGCAGGTGCCTGAAGTTCATCACTATTGATAGCAGGTTCCCACCCGCAGGCCTCCCTCGCAGAATCCCAGCAGAGTGACTGGGTAGCCACAGAGATTTCTGCTCAAAGCTCTGTTGGGACATCGATGCCTGGGGGTTAGGATTTAATGGTGTGGTGCATGTTGAGGATTTGGACCAGTAATTTTAACTGCACCCCTTTTTTTAAGTTTTTGTTAAAATCTTTTCTTAAAGTCTACTCTCTTTGAGTTAACTTCAAGAAGTTATCACAAGATATCAGACTACTGCAGATAACCATTTTAAATGGCTGAGTGTGACTGGAGCCATCAAGAGAAACATGAGACACCAGCTTTTACAGTCACAGCTGTTTCTCCCTGTGTTGCACTGCAGCAAAACTCCCATTTGCATCATCCACATAGAGATGCATTTAAATGCCTTATGCAGAAATCGAGAAACGTTATCCCACCTCCTTTGCAAACTTTTCTTCTGCATACAGTAATTCAGCTAAAAATTTTTTTGCACATAAAATCATTCTGGTCTTAAGCATCTCTCACAAAAGAGCCATCCCGCAGTAAGGGCCAACATGTTGACAGGAATTCCCTAAAGAATAATGGATTGCAGAATCAAGGTCTAACTTTTGCATTCCAATTCCAACAGAAATTCCAATTTCTAGAGGAAAAGGTATCTCTGAAAGCAACATACAGACATTTTTCACTTCTGAATTTCTGCCTCTCCGTTCCTCTCCTTTCATGCAGATAAATGAAGTTGTCCTTGTTATCTAATTAGCCAAGAAATTTTTGCAATATCTTACAGTTACCTAATTTCCTTTAATACATAATTTTTCCTTTATGTTGGATATATCAATTTAGACATATAAAGTCTCCATCACTCATATTTCCTGTTTAATATACATGAAATATCAGTAATAACTGGGTATCATCTCACATACTGTCCAGGTCTTTTTTGAAAATAAATTAATGGCAAACTGTTGAATCTCACTAAAGCGAGATTTTGCAATTTTTATTAGCACATGCAAATAACTATAATCACTTATGCCACAAAAAATATTAGTAAAAATTATTTTTGGAAGTCACATAAAATACTTTTTTTAATAAACCATGAAATTATATACAGGAATATCGCAATCAACTATATTCATAATTACATTTAATACAACTGAGAATGAAGTTTTCCTGAAACCCACCTGTCTGTTGATTCAAATGGTGCCTTTAACACACTGCAATAAATCTGCAGCTTGCCTAATGCTAAGCAAAAATATGCAATAGATGAATGGTCCAATGCAGCAATCATGAGACATAATTGCAGTAAAATAATAAACAGCCACAGATTGAATGATGTTTATAGTTTGATGACAATGTCAACTGTCAACAGTCAAATACTTTTTCTCCTGAATAAAATTTAGGGAAATGAATAATACTTAAAACCTCATCCACGTGACATTCATGAAATATTTTCCTCATTGTTCAGCAATAATTTACCTTTTTTATTGTATTCAAGCAAGTCGCAGTGTTGCCAGGACATTTATGTGGTAACATTTACCTTTGTGTACACTTGTCAAAAACATGATTTCTCCACAAAATAGAACATTGTAAATTGGATAGATTATTTCTTGAGGGCAAGGAAAATAATGTTGTTTACTTTTTCTAGTTTTGTACATATAATAAGACTCTGAAATTAGCTCCTCGGGATGGTTAATGAAGCCAAGTAAGCCCATTCATTGTACTGTACAGCAGAAGCAATAACTTGTTTTAATTCCATGTTAATATAATTTTTTCAAAATAGACCAATTCCTCTCCATTCTGGGGCAAATTATGTACTCTATGCACATACTGAGCATGCCTTGATAACCATAGATTCCATTACAAGTTTAATAATTGACTGTTCAATAGAGCATTGATGCATTTTTGTCTGGAACCAATTCACCTTTGTCTGTGTATCAAGAAGAAAGTACAGTGAATTACAGATACGGTCTTGAAATGTAAAGGCCATATGCTTTATTCATCTCAGGTTTTTTAAACTACATATTCATGACAGGCATTGCTTGGAAATTAATATCCTAACTTGGATATGCTAGTATATATACAATATGATTTATTAGAGCAATGATTCATTGAAAAGCACCTTGAACCTATCAAGGAAACAGCCCCTTCTGTAACAGGTTTGACCTCGAAAACAAATCACTCACTGCTGTATCTGCAAAGATGTGTGTGACGTGTCACACTAACGAACAAAAACTGTGGTTACAGTATTTAAAATATCAAGTTTAAAAAATCCACCAAAACTTGCTGTTACTCAGACACACCAATATCTATGTGGCACAACAGTAAGCACAAGAAGGTCCCCATTGTTCATGCAGAGCTATAATCCCATCACTGCCAACTTAGGAAGAAAAGGTCTTCTGAACAGGGGGCTTAGTCTTAAATGTAGGATGTTCCATCTCACAAAAAAATAAGCATCTCCATCACCTCTGTCCTCGCCTAACAATTTTAACCAAGGTCAACCAGCACGGGTGGTTTCATGCACAAACTCACTGATCTAGGTCTCACAACTCCATGGAATTCAGCCCAGAATGAAAAATAAGACTAAAGAAAACAATCTCTAAAATTTTCAATAAAGGGCACTTAAGGAGAAAGAGCAGTAATTTTTTCTCCATTGGGAAAAATTCTCTGTTAGCTGTACAGTAACCAAACTACTTTTCCATCTTTGGAAGCTGCATGTCTAAATTTGTTGTATATTACATCATTCAAGCCAGCACCTTCAAGAGCAATAAATTCACATACAAATTATCTTTGTCACTTTGCCACAAGTGCACTATTGGCCCAATAGTGCTGCTGAATTTCCTCCAACTATAACCAATGCCTAATCCCTCACAAGTAAAGCAGCAATGCCCTGAAGTAAAGCATCTGTTACTTAGACTGATTTGTAAAATCACAAATGTAGATTTGTCACCAACCAAATCTGGTGAAGGGTTGCTTCTATCTAATAATCTTAACCTGTTACACTACCTTGTAACATATACAGGCTGACATAAATCTTGTCATGGTAAATAACTGATAATGTTCAATTTAACATTTTAAGAGATTTCAGATACAGACTCGGGTATTACTTCACCATTCTTGTTATTAGGAAGTGTTTATCTTCAAAGCACTACAAAGCAGAAAACCATTTCAAACATCTCTTTGCAATCTTACCTTAATGTTTGCCATCTTCACAGCCATTCCTCCAAAATACTTGGGTTTCACCTCTAAATGTGTTCACTTCAAACCATAACAGACTTTTCCCCATACTTTGCAGTTATTTGTTTTCTCTCAGAGGGTTTAAGAAATCCTTTAGGACACAAAGTACCCCAAACATTTTTATCCACCAATACATAGCTATGTTTTGAGAGGCATTTATCAAATTAGGTTGCAGTTTTGCTGCAGCTAAGATAGACTCCACTACAGCGATCACTCTCCAGAGATCCCAGATGAGTGCACTGTTCCCAAAGCCCCATCCTGAGGGATGCACTATCACAGCAGTCACTCACTCACACAAACTCAGGGTATCCCCAACATTTGTTCTACTTAAGGAGTAGCTGTAGACACCCCCTGTACTGACCCTTCATTGCTGCTATCAGACCCAAAAGAGAGAGTGTTCAGCTAAACAAGTGCTTTTTTCACCCACCTGTGGTTGTTGATGAACAACAAAATTTCTTCACATCTAGAGAATTTCAAGTCATGTCAGCTGCAAGCCATTAGCTCAGCTCTAGAGGTGGGGCCACTGCAAGTACCCCATTATCCATTAGGTCTGGAGGAAAAACAAAATAAAACACTGAAAAGACCTAAACTAGGATTTTTAGGAATCTACATTCATTGTTTTCTAACACATTTGAGATGTCTAAGTTTAATTTCCCTGCAGACTGTGGGTTTGACTACAGAGCTATCCAAGTGTTAAACAGCTTCATTGTTGATTGGATGCTTGTCTGTGATTTTATTTTATCTTTTGGGGGTGGGGCCCCCAACAGGAAAGGTCAATTTAGTGATTTTCTGAAGAAAACAATAACTTACAAGATGTGAACTCAATCCACAGTCCAGTTGAAGTGTTGGGAATCTCCCCAGTGGTCTCTCCCCATCTTTAATGTGGTTCTGCTGTATTTAGGAATATATCCACTCTTTCACACCCTTCTTTGCTGAGAATACCTTTGATAAGTACCATTGGTTCCCAGAGATTTATTTAATTCATGTTTATTTAACAAGATGTGCTCTTTACCTACTTGTATGGTGTTACAGCCCTGATATGCTGCACACTCACACCTCCACTTCTGGTTTTGTTGGGATTGTGATTACAGACACATGGGCAACAAAGACAGTGGACACTGAAGATCTTAATTGCATAGCCTCTTTTTCCTTGTATTTTCTCTTCAGGACAACTAATAATCATTTGTAACACAGACAGCTGGGTTTTTTTCTGTTCCCACATAACTGTTATGTTGTCACTGCATTCAGTAAAACACACCCAGAGAAAATGTTTTCAACTGACGAGTTCAGGAGATAATTCTAGTTCTGCATTAGCTGGAAAATTACTGACATTTCACAGCATGAGGGATGCTGTTTCCTAAGTGGATACTTCACCTTTTAAAGGGCTTATTACAAGCTTGGCTGTATGCTGTACCATCACATACAGATTTTGTCTTTCATCAACAACAATGGCAAGCACCGACACCGCTCTACAGCTCTAGAGACACTTTAGCTGCTGATGGCCTCGAAGTAGTGAAAATAACCAGCAGTTTCTCATTCCTGAGTTACTTTGTGTTTTTCATAGCTGGCTCTCTTGGTTGTCTGGATGCTGTCTAAATAAGTCAAATGCCCCATCCAGGACTAAAATGAAAATGCACTCAAAAATACATGGGAAAGGAAGATTTTAATGAAAACATTCATATCTTTAATGAAAAATAGACCAAGCTCTACTTACCATTTCTGTCTCTGTTTTAAATATGCATATATTGTCAGCTGTTAGCACATCACAGCCAGCTATGCTATTTTGCAGTAATAACTAACACGGACAGTTACACAAGATTTCAAGGAAAAAATCTTGACACAGTAGTTATAAAAAGGAAAAAACCAAGCAAAAACAAAAAAAAAAAAAAAAAAAAAACCCACACATAACAAAAAACCCAACAACCAAAAAAACCCCTTAGGTCTGCTTTTCCCAGAGCTTCATATAAAATATTTTTCTCTGCAAGGGTTTATTTTACCAGCGATCTCTGCAGGAAGAACAGAGCTCCCGATAAAGTCAGGCACTGCTGCTGGATTCTGAATTGCCTGTGTATGGACAAACCAATTAGTGACTGGCAATAAGTCATCAGGTGCAATTGAAAGGAATATGCAATCTGGCTTTCCTTTCTCAAGAGGCACTTATCCTCCCATCTATTGCTGCTATAACTTGAAACTCCTCTACAGTTGCCATCTGGCATGCAAGTGTGGAGCTGGGCCTCAATGAGGAACAATAAAGATGGATGAAAGCCTTGATGCTTTGCACTGCACAATACGGCTTTGTAAAAGATCCTTTATATTAAATGATACTGAAATCAAGATTTTAAGCATTATATTTATGCTTCATTGTATCATGTCAAAGTTTATATAAAACAGATTAAATAATCTTCTAGCCAAGTCACTAAAAACTAGACTAGTGAGGGATGAGAGAAAGAAATCTTCTAGTTGACAAACATAACAGAAACCATTGTCAAAAAATGGGTAAAATGTGACATTTACAGCACATTTAATTTTTATTCTCTAAAATACAATATTGCATGTCCTAAAAAAATTATACAAGTATGAACAAAAAAATATTTTGGTTTTGTTTTAAATTAAAACCATGTTGTGCCTCAACAGTCCTTGAGGAGGATGGCAGTGTCAGGTACTCAGGGAAGGCAGGCATCTGCCTGGCACTGAGGGACTGCAGCTGACCTCATTCCATGGCCTGGTGAAATTGCCCCGCTTGCAAAGAGCCAGAGTACCGGCACTGTGTGGGCACAGAGGGAATTCCCTTGAGGGAAGAGTGACCCTGCAATGCCTCCCCAAAGCACAAACCCCACACTCCACTGACCACTTTGTTTGTCCACAAAAATCCCACTGTACTAACTGTAAGATCAGTTATAGGAAGGGAAAAATTCTCTCAATTTCCTCCTGACAATTCTAGGAGAGGAAAAGGAGGTTACATGGAGAAAAAAAACCTTTAAGTATGGTTTGCTATCAGAAAATAGCAACAAACTTGATTATTTCAGCACACCTGTGTGGCTGTGGCAGCAGAATCAAAGGCTGGAGTACCTCCATTTCTTAGAGTGGGGAAATGTTGTGCCTTTACAGTAATTCCTCTCAGAAAAGCAATCATGAAATCCACATATTATACCCAGCTTTTCTACGTTACACAATTCAGCGTTATGGACAAGCTATTCTAAAAATTACAGAGCTCCCAAAAAATGACAGCTCTGTTTCCCAACAAACCTTCAAGGTTTGAAATTAGTCTTTGTTCTGCATTGAAAGAACACAAACTCTTCTCCATATCTTTTCAGAAGGGAAATGTGTCAGATATTCAATTTTATCAAAACCCATTTGCTTTCCAGTCCTAGACTCATCTCCTTTCTCTCTGCCCTATCTGTGCAAGAGATCAGCAGCACTAAGCAGTCAGAATGTTATCAGAACAAGTATGCCACCATGATACACTTCAATATTGACTAGTGCCACACTTGAACTAAAAGCAATTTACTTACAATCATCAGCACAGGACACATGGAGATCCAGCAAGTACCAGTGTTGGACAACATCACAGAGAGAAGTTCTAACTCTGCTGGGCTACCCATGTTCCACAGCGGGGAAGTTACAGCACCTTTGCTGTACAGAAGTATATTACAGTAGCAGTACTTTTTTGTCTTGGTCCTTTCTGAATTAGAACAGAGCCATACCAAAAAAACAGGAATGGTTTCCTTTTGATAATGGTATTACTCCCACTTTCAGCTCAGCAGAACTATTAAATCTCAAACTTCCAATGATATAGAGGCTTTAGGTATAGGGAAGCTGACATTTGACAAAAATGGTGCTGTGGTTCCCAGTACAATTATTAAAAATACCTGCAGGTAAAATTCTGTGGGTTACAGAATAACACAGCACCACGCTAACATTCACCAACAAAGATCCCAAATAATGCACAAACCAAAAGCAAGGTGCCAAATACTTTCATTAAATCCACTTGAAAAAACAATGTCAAATTTCTTATATTAAAAAATTGATTTTTAAATGATCTTACAAAATTTCCCTTGAACTGGTTATATGCTGTTGTTGTTGCCTCCAGGTACAGACCTGCAATTTTTTTTTTTTTTAATTGTGATTAAAAAACCAAACAAATGTAAGATTTTATCAACCAGTAATACAACTTACTGTGCTGGAAACATAATATGGAATGTCATTGGAAACATTATAGAAACAAAACAAGCTATTTTAGCTTCACTAAAATTCAAAATACAAGCAAGTAAAGGCAAGGGCAAAAACAATTGATACATATTGGCACAACTTTACAAACAGTGGAGCATTAAGGAAAGGGAGGAAAAAAAAGAACCCAAAGCAATTTAAATGCACGTCTGAGTGACTCTCTACAAACAGAAAGAAATGAACCAAACATTTCATTCTGTTTACCTGTGACAAAAAAAAAAAAGACTGTTTTGATGCTCATGGAACCTAAAACAAGTGAAAAATTTTGTTTATCTCCCTTTCTCTACTTGTATTTTATCTTCTAGATAAGTCTTCCTTGCAGCCAAGTTAAAAAGTTTTATGATTGTTTTTGAGCCTTTTTAAGTTGGTTTTGGTTTTTTTCTTAGCTTTCAGACAAAGCTTTGTATTCTGCCCTGTCTCTACCTCAGCTCATTTATCTTCTGTGGCTTCAGAGGAATCAGCACACCGGAGCCTGCTTTGCTTTGTTTCTGCACTGCAGTTGAGCCTTTTGATTCCTACTGCTTGCCTCAGTAATAATGCATTTGCCAATGTTTGCCTTTAATTCTAACAGCAATCAACCAACTGAATGATTTTCATTTGTAGAAAGTCAACACTTTCTTGCCCACCCGTATTTGTGATATTCAATGCAATGTTCTAACTAACTGTAACTGCAGCACTTAAGTAATTTAAAGATAAAAGCTTGTGTATTTACTTCACAGATGAAGCTGTGTGAATGATCACCAACACTTCAAGCTAAAGCTCTCCAACTCTTGTTATGGAGGGGAAAGGTTAATGAACACTTCTCTCATGTTTCTCTTCTCCATCTCATCCCAATAGAATTTTCTTCAGATCTGAACTACACATCAGAACAGAGTAGATGCCAAGAACTAAAAGATTATGCTGACATGCCAAGCCGCTGTTTTGGCAGATTTTACAATTACGAGGCCTAATTCTACAGCCTCAGTGTGCATAACTTACATAAGACCCTGGGAGTTTTGCATCTCAAGAACTGCATCAAATGCCAAATTTTCTTACAAAAACCGATTCACAACATCTGGAACAACTTTGTCTTGGAATTCTATACTCATAGTTTCACACCTTGGCATGCATATTCTGATTTATGTTTTACTTAATACTAACATATAAGGAACAGAGTTACATGTTGCTCCAAATTCCCACTGACACTAGGCCACAAACCCATGAAAATAATACTGTGATAAAGAGAAGAACCTAGTCCAGTGATTACCATTATCTTTAGGTAACTGTCAGAACAATACATGATTCTGTAGTGGTAACTTTGTCTTCATTTGGTTGCTGGAAGACAGGTTTTAATTAGATCATCTTTCATAATCATTGTGGAACTTTCTGTGGTCGTTTGTTCTTCCCTTGCAGAGGGGCATCTCAGTGCTTCAGCTCTTGTGCACTTTCTTGTCTGATATTCATCTCTTTCCATATCATCCCTTTTACATCACTGCACTTCAGACATGCTTTGCAATTTCACCCACTTCAAGAGGGCTCAGTGGAGAACACAGCTTAGGATCACACCCACTTCTTATTTGTTACCATCAGCAAATTATTCTCAGTTCTAAAGCATTTTATTTATTAAACAGTTTCTTAAAAACTGATGTGAAGTGGAAACCTTATGTTTAAAGACAGGAAGCCAGAAATGCTTATTACTACAACTGTGATTCAGTTTACAACAAAACTGGTGAAGGACAGAACTTCAGCCAGCACAGAACAGTTCCCACTGAGATCAGTGAAGCCACATCAATTTGTGCCTACTCAGCAGTTCATCCCTAGCTTTCAAACCTGATGCATGAGATTTAACCTTTGGATTGGTTGTCTTTCTGTAAATGAAGGACAATGTTTCCTTTTATAGGGAATCTTAAATATTGACAAAACACATAACAGTAATTCAAACTCTAGAAAGAGCACGTTTTGATCCTAGCTACTACTTTTCAGAAAAAAAACTTTATATGTTTAGTAAGCCTGGTCAGCCAAAATAAGCGGTCCATTATGCACAAAATGTCAGTGTCATACAGTTTTTTAAAAGGGAGTTGGGGAATTATTGTTTCTACAAAGTTCTAGATCCTTTTGTAAGAATGATTATTTATACAGACACATTAGTTCATTTCAAAAATTGCCAGTCTGGCTTTTCATCATTATATAATCCCATAGCTTTTAAAAGTTGAGCACCTACAATCTGGACCACTTTATGTATAAGAAATTGCTTGTGTAGTCTTCATCCAACATTTTCCCTGTTTTAAACAATGACAAAAGTCACTCTGCCACTAACAATAATAGTTCCCTAATATCTCAAATTGCAAGTTGTAGTCTATGAAAAATAAAACTTCATGTGAACAGAGCAGGACCAAAGACAAGCATGGAAATGTCATGGAGAAATACACAGCCACACACAGGCAAACTATTTCAGCACTGTCCACACTGCCACTTTAATCCTTCTGAAGTTAAACCTCAAAAATGCATACTCTGCTCCCAGTCTGAAGCCAAAGCCCCACTGCCAAAACCATCTCTTGGCCAGCTTTCACCAAGGGCAATGAAAGGTCTGAAGTACATCTCATGGCCTCTGTGCAGGAGCGAAGCTTCATCGTTTACATGTGCATTTCACACAGTAAAGCTTAAAAATGCATTCCACAATCCTATTTATTTTTTACCATCATGTCGGACAAGAGGAACATTTGTGTTTCCCTACAACAGTATGAAAACCAGGATGTTTGTGGTAGACTCTAAACCTAACTGGTTACATTCTGACATCTCAAGAAACTGGATTTCATATGCCTAAGAATTAATGAAGCATATTATTTAAAACTCTCTGGACTCCACTTTTTGCAAAATCTATTTAACACACGTTTCATGACATTTGTTATTTCACAAAACATTCCATAGCTGACAAAGGAGATGACTTTGTGAGGCCATTCAACACAGAGAAAGCTGAGCTTCATGAACGGAGTAAGATGAATGTGTCTTTACAAACACACCACATGAATCTGCTTGTAGATAGGGCCAGGGACTTATACATAAGGCAAGTAACAGAAGAAACTATCCGTTCTAAAAAACGTTACTAATTGGCACCGACTGTTGCTCAGCCAAGGCTGTGTTAAAATCCTGAACTCAGAGAAAAAGAACAAAGACTTAACAGAACTGTGAACAGTGTTTTGTTACATAAAAGAAAAAAAAAGGGGGGGGGTGCATAGTAGAGGGGGACATAGAGTAGACGATTCGGGAAGTCTGTATCTTCCGAGTTCCTCGGCCAATGGGGAAAGGAAGAGGGTGATATGGATGGGAAATTAGGATAAAGAGGGGCTGCGTCCCCTAACAGTTTCAGAGACCCCATGAGAAATGCCCCATGGCCTCTCCCTTTATTTCAGTGAAACGACAGGACTCCTCTGTCTCCTTTTTGGACAGAGACCTTTGCCACTGTGAATTCTTCCAGACATTCATAATTCCAAGCCTCGCAAGTCGACCTTCACCACGCTGTTAGCACATCCCCGACGCCGCAGGGCCCGTCTTTAATAACAGCAGAAAGCCGAAAGTTTGGGACGTCACCTTCAGGTAAGTAAAGGAGGCAACTCTGCCGCTGTGTAGCAGCGCTGGGGGAGGCCCAGCCGCGCGGTGCGGGCGGCAGAGCGGTGCCAGCCCCGAGCCAGCCCCGCCGAGCGGGGGAGCAGCGGCTGCCAACCGCCGGCAGCTCCCGCTTGTCCTGCGGTAAGGACGGAAGGACTGACTGACGGCCGGACGGGAGGAGGGGAGGAGCCGGCCGGATCCCGCCGGGAGTCGGGGAGCGGCTGCGGGCGCGGAGGGGAGCGGGCTCGGGCGGGCGGCGCGGAGCGGAGCGGGCGCTGCGGGCAGCGGGTAGGCCTCGAACCTCCGGCCGGGGCTGTCGGGCTCGCCACGCCACGTACTCGATAAACGCATATCCACGACCATATATATACATCCATATATATATATATATATACACACACACACGTATATATGCGTGTGTGTGTATGTGTATTTAAAACAGAGAGCTTTTTTCCCTTCTTCCCGCGCCGTTCCCGAACACCTCCCCAAATGCAGTGAGAGTTAAAGAGGACAACAGCATATACGGTTACTTTTCTTTTTTTTTTTTCAATCCATCTGGCTTTCACCGCGTAACTTAGTCGTCTTTCTCCCCGGCTTTAAGGGGGTGCAACAGCTGCTGTTTGATTTTATAAACAATCCGTGATGTTTGTTTTCTTTAAGCTTTGCAGCAATATAATCAACGTGAGCATGAATTTTCTGGGCATGATTTGCTACTGAAATCTAGTTCCACTGTGTGGTTGTACTAGTGAACTGCCTTCGTGCCTTTAGCTTCAGAAATACGAATTTTAGCATTTAGCCTATCTATGATAACCTAATTAGCGTTTGGATGATCTAAAAGACCTTTAAGAAGTCCAGAGATGCCTGCGGGGAACACTGAGGACACAATAGATGACAGTCCTGTCAAAGGGGAATTTGAGCTTGTGCCTTTTAAAATAATTTAATGAGACAAATCGGATTTCATAGCAGTGATGTGTTGGGGTCCCTCCCCCGCCGTGTAGCCCTGGGAGAGGGGCCCTGAGGGCACAGACACGGGGCTTCCCTGCCCCTGCTCAGCCTCGTTCCCATGGGTTGGTTTGTGTTCCCTGCGCGGGCAGAAGGACCCTTGGTCCCGTGACTGGAACAGTTCCTGGGCAGAGCCCCGGCCATGCGGCTGGAGAAATAAACATCTCTGAAACAGCTATCAAGAATCTGTCTGTCCATATATATTTCCTTTCCACGGGACTCCTGGTTTGGTATATGCATGTTGCAGGATCCCCACTGCAACAGTGATGGACTTAATTAATACAATGTTTCAGTTGGTACTGCTGCACCTGGAGCAGATGAGGGTGGCCAGGTGAAGCTGTTAAACCCCCACCTGCCTGCCCTGGCCACAGCAGGTGCCCTGAAGGAGAACTGCCTCAATCTCATGAGCCAACTTCACATCTGTATCCTTTCCCATCACATTGTTGATTTAGTGCAATTACCACTCAAATAGTTGTGTAGATGTCACTCTGCTCACCAAGCACTGTGCATTTTTCTGAACAATAACTAGCAGAAACTAAGAAATTAGCCATACAGCTTCACAAAGTATAGTGGAGAATTTCAAAAACATAAGAAATGTTATCCAGCCCAGTGATGGGGCACAGGCAGTGGGAGGGGAGATATGATTTAGGGACACTCACCTGTCTCTTAGCTTCCCCTGGTGTTCCTGCCACCAGCCGCAACTGCTTCCTTAGGGACACCATATGTATTTGAATCCTCTCAGGTGCACTTTCGCTTCTTGTAAAATTTCTTGTTGCTTCCACTGGCTGCCCTATAAATCTGATACTGCAGGGAGAAGTTTTGCATTCAATTTAATCAGTGCCTTCATCATTCTCCAAAACTCACCTGTAGCTTCCCCCAGGCTCCTCCTCTCTGAACCAAACAGTCCAAGCCAATTGTTTTTGCCTCTCCTGGATAGTGGTAGCTCCATTCACTTGGCCTTTTGAACTGTCCTTCCTGAGCTGAGACCAGAACTGCTCATGGCAGTCAAGATCTGGTCCCATCCAGGATTTCTGTAGTGCTAAAGCAATACCCTGCGTGATGGGCTTGGTTCTTTCCCTCATAATGCCCAGCATTTTGTTGCCTTTTTGGTCTGCCATTGGAAAAAAGAGGAAGTGCAAAGTTTTGTAGCTGGTAAGACTGTATGGTTATTAATGTATATTTTAGTTGTCATAAGAATTTATAAACATTTCGGTGATAGTTGCAATGTGACTGCAGTTATCATTTCACTGTAGTTGTTTCAGAATCTCACTTTTTTTCTTTGATAACTAGAAAATCCTGCATAGGTAAAATGCTCTTACAGAGAAAGAAAAACATTTTGGACAATAGGGAGGCACATACCTGCTTGTATAAATTCTGAATTCTTTGATTATACAAGATGAAGCAAGTGGAGTTCTAAAGTGATCATTCAATTAAAACATAAAGATAAGCAGTGTGAACTCTTGAGCCTAGGAACCATTTACTTAAACTGCTCCATTGCTATGCAAAATCATCAGTCTTATTAGGAAAATCCATAGATTAGTACAAGAAATGCACATGACGCTTTGCATTTTGATGGCTTAAAAATTTAACTGCAAACACCTTCTGACTCCTAAATACACTACACTTTAGGGCACCTGGACACTACTGAATGGGTGCAGGAATGTTGTTTTAAAGAGCAGCTTTATGTATTCATTACTGACCTCAGCTGTCGAGTTGGAATTGTTGCCTCTGGCGGTAACTTATAGATGAAGTTTCAGAGGAAACTGAGACCTGTCCTGCACTTTACAAAGTGAGCAGTTCCATATATTGCAGAATTCCTTCTTGCTTCCTGGAGGTGGTCAGGTAAACCTTGAAGCATAGAAAGACAGCCTTCTTAGGCATGATTTAAATTTTTTTTTCTTTACTTTGCTAGAAGACCTGTTTTGTGTAGCTGTAGAGCCAGTGAGATGTTCACAATGGCAAATAGTTATCCCTTTTTTGAAACTCAAAAGTAAGCAGTGGGATTTTGGATGCTGATGCTTTAACTTCGGTCTTGCTGTGTGTTCTGGAAATCCTTACGCCCTGCTTGCTATATATGATTATTTTGCATCTGAATGTGCTGCAGTAGTACTTCTAGGGGTTTCATTAGTTTGCTGCCTTTTAAAACCAGCTTTATAAGAGCAGATTTTTGTGATTGAATGTGTTTTCTTTACCACTTAAATTTATCTTCCATTTGTGTGCGAGTTCTGAGATTTGCCTTAGGATATGCTAAGTATGTTTTGCTAGTTGAAAGAAAATTACAGAGATGTTGATAGACGAAAAATCACTCTGAATTGCTTCACAACAGGAACTCTTGAAGTTTTAGCAAGAGTTTGTTTTGACAGACAGGTTGGTGCTTTCACTAAATCAGCAGTTTGTTTGCTTAAAAAATAGGCTCCCAGAGTTGCAGTTCTGTGTGAATCCTCTTTTTCTGTAAATCAATATATTGTTCATTGTGGATGACTGACTCACATGCAAACAGAAGGATGACTACTGGCTTTACTTAGAATAGTTTGGACAACTGTAGAAGAAGAGAAAGCTTATTTATTAGTGCGATATGGGCACAAAGAATAGGAAGGGAGTTGAGTGTCAGATGTTGAGTGATCACTAGCAATTATTGGAGAGGTAATCATAAGGGTCATACTGCAGGAAATACAGATACCAGGAGATGCCTGCATTCTGTTGAGCTTGTGGAAATGCTGCAAAACTGTGCAGGGAGTGCTGCTGTGTAAGGCCAGTGAGATCCTGCATCGTGAGGTGTTGGCCAGTCTGGCCCTTTTTGACTTGTTTTCTGCGTGGTTCTGGGTTAGTGTAGTATCATTGGCCTTATAACCAGCTGAAACTGCTACAGAGCTCCGTGTCTAATTATTGTCAAGTGTTTTATGAGCAGTTAGAATGTAATTCATGCCTTTTTTACAAAATGGGATTATTTCATTATTTTCCCTAAGAATCCAGAAAAAAAAAACATTAAGGACATTATGCTGTGATTGTCTTTACATGTTTATTGTTTAAGGACAGCAGAACATCTGAAATAGCCTCAGAACATTTAGTAAATGCACAAATAGTGATGTTAAAAATATGGGATTTTTCTGTTGGTGTGCATGAATGATGGTTTGTGAATTTCATGTTGCCAAATTGTTGTATTCCTTGTTGCTGTTCAGGCAATGGGCAGCCTGTAAGCATGATTATTTTGCAGGATGATTAAGGATATTAATAAAATATAATATTCTTAAGAATACTAAGAAAAATATATAGGATATTATTGTGGGAGTATCTCGGTGGGTAATTTATTGTCTGGACTGTGGGACCAGACACTCTTGTGCCCCACTGTGTAATTCTAGCTATAAACTTGCAGCAATTGACAGGCTTAAGAAAATGTGTTGTTGAGTTGAATTCACAGGCACTGTTTTGTGTGTGTTGAGAATACAAACTTTTTAAGCTTGTGCTAAGGAATAATTCTGCTCAAATTTTTCAGAGTTCAAAATTGTCGAAGGCAATGCCATGTTCATTATTAACTGGAGATTCAATATTTGCATGTATTTCAGACTGCATGAGTCCTATGCTCAATTTATTATTTATATTTTTTGTGCTTTGTCAGTGTGTAGTTTTTGTGGTGAATCATCTTCTTTAGTGCCTTTCAACTGCCTATTCTCTGTAGCAGAAAGAGCAGAAAGAGTTGGGATTGGAAGCTGAAAACAGAGAACTAGATTTTATTCAGAAGAAAAAACTCATTACAAGTAAGTGGAACTGTAGATCATATTTAGGTTGATTTTAGATATTTAACTGATAGAGAGGCTTTGTTGGTTCTCCTGTGAAAGGAAATTTCCCCACTGATACAGCTTGAAATAAAGGAATGGCAAGAGTAAAGTATTGTGCTGTGATTTGAAGGATTATAATCGGAGAGGAAGAGACACTTCTGCTGAGGCTGCTTTCTCTGTTAGCCACCAGGGCACTTGGAATTCAGGCCACAGGCAGTTTTCTTCGAGGTTACTTGTTCACAGATAACTTTTTGTTTAGCTGGAAAATTGCTGCCTTGGACAGAGAGGAAGAAGAAAAAGTGAGCACCCCAAAATTAAGCAGGTCTCTCTTAGGCAAAAGAACCCTGTGCATTGTTAAAGGCAGTATTTGGGGTGCTTTGAGCCATCTTCAGTGTTACCTGTGAAAAAGCCCAGATGATTTTTATAGGGTTGTATAAGTTGCTGTTCTAGTGAATACTGCAGTGAGCTTGCAGGGGATCAGATCTTGGGGTTTCTTTGAAGCTGCGATGGGACTTGTGTTCTCTGACTAAAAGTCTGGTGTGGGGATTGGCAGAAGCAACTTCATAGTTCTGATATGCTGAATCTGATAGAAAATCATGTATCCTGTCACGGCTCCCTATGAAAGTCAAATAAATGGGGTGCATCTGAATCACTGGAATTTAATAATAATATGACTCACCATGTGGCCCTGAAAAAACTGTTTTAGAGGGGTAGAGCATCATATTGGGCTGTGTGTAATATATATGTGCTCCTTGCAAAGTCTTTTTTGGCTGGAGTGAGTAACTTTTTGATGAGTAAATAAAATACTGCTCCAGATAATACATTTTTCATTTTTCCTCACCCAGGTATAGTATGTTCATTATTAAAGTGAAGGTGGGGATATACAGGTAAATATTTGTCACTGTTGTGGAGGATTGGTTTTTGGTGACAGCAAATGCTGGGAAATTACTGACTGGAGTAACTTCTCTTACACAGCAATGAGAAACTCTCATATCCAATCGTATTTTTAAGGGATATTTCTGTACTGTGGTTTGCTATGATTTGGGTCAGCTACTAAATGTAGTTCTATTTCCTGACTTTGAAGATCTGTCTCGCAACTATAATATTCTTAGTGTCACTTGGCATAACTCAGCTGGACTTGGTGCATCTACATGAATTTATATGAGGTAATGATGTGGCCCAGTAAAAGAAAGGAATTGGGCAGCTTTGAACTTGCTCAAATCTAAATTTCATCTAAATTAATCTAGATGCACCCTCACAGGAGGAGATAACATTTTAATCCTGTGCTAGGATTTGGTTTATTTCTGCTTTTTGCAGAAATTTTCCCTTAAGGGTGAGTGCCTCATAGCATGCACGTATCAGTGTCTTGTTCTCCAGTTTACTAATTTAACAGCTCATGAATCAGACTGTGCTGCTCAGCACTCCATGCTGCTGCTGATAATTAATCAGATACAGCTCTAATTACTGACTTTCAGCAGAACTTAACTGTGGTCATCTGTAACGTCATCTGTTATTGACATATTGTAGGAATATAAGCACCAGAAAAAGAACTTGCAGGAATTTTCTAGCGAAAATCATAATAATTTCTCCATCATTAAACCTTTTTTTATATAGCTTAAGTGTGGCCTACTCATTTGGAGGTGACTGCCCTTTTCTGTATTGCCACACGATGTCCCCTGTTGTTGGAAGCTTCCCAAACTGCAGACTGGCATTTCTAGGAAGACACTGCTTGGCCAGGGCTGCTGGTACACAGGCCCAGAGCAGGGCACAGAGACTCTGTGTCCAGTGTTTGATTTCTCAAGAGACCTTAGCTGAAAAATCAGTTAACTCTCTTTTTTTTTCTGTTGAGTGGTCTAATGATTTAAAACCCCTTAGGTAATTAATACCAGCTGAGATAGCAACTGAATCAGAAAGTTTTGTTTCAAATACTAAAAGTTGTCCTAGACCTGTTGAATAGGTGTAGGGTGCACTATAGCTGGGGATAGTAAAAATGAAAGCACTGATTCTTGTTTTTTAAATATATATATATATATATATAGGGTGTTTGTGAGTTTGTAGATGTATAATATCTTGTGAAATGTTTTTTCATTACATGTTTATTTACTATTAGTACAATATTGGTTTGTTGTGGGGTTTTTTCTGTTTTCTTTTTTCTTTTTTTTTCTTTTTTGCTGTTGTTGGTTTGATTTTTGAGTTTCCATTATCAGTACTGTCAAGTTACCGCTAAAAATTACAGGTTGAAATCTTTCCCTGGAGTTTCCAGGGTATAAATGAGTAAGAGCTGTGATCAAACTGTCCAACACCTTTGTTTCAGGCAAGAAATAGAGTAATCTATAGAAGTAAAAGCAAAGCAAAAGAAAGCATTCAGTTGAGAAGGCAAGTAAAAGAACAGCTATGGAAATACAAACTGCACTTCATCAGAACAGGAGAGAGCACAGGAGAGCTGTGCAGATGAGAGAGCTCCCATTCAGATGCTGATGTTTTGCTCAGTTTCAAGGCAGAAACACCTTTCCCCATACAATGGAGATACATTTACAGAATTGCTGATACGGAACAAAAGAATATTTTTTGTTCGTTCTGAATAAAGAACCTGTAGATTTTGGATACAGTTTTCACGAATGAGTTTTTGTTTCTACACAGGGACAGTAAACGAGAGGAGAGAGCAGGGTGCTGTGAAAGGAGCTTCCTACAGCTGCTCCCATCCTAGACCATAAAACTGTTGCTAACTTTCAATGGCTCTACAGCTTTTCTCCCCAGTGTATCTCCCCTGGTATGATGGATGATATGAAAAATGAGGAAAGTAAAAGAAAAACGTTATAAAACAATCGTTATATTCTGTACTAGATGCTGAAGGTACAGATAGCAATTAGTGCTTCAAAGAATTTTCTCAGTAAAAAGTTTCCAAGTCACAAATGATAATATTAACACTTGTTGCTTGGTGCACTGAGTGCTGTTCCATGGTACAGTCCCAGTCTTCCGGTTGTAAATCCTCCATAGATGAACTGACAGTGTTGGCAGGTATAAAACATCAACTTGACATTGATTTAACCATTATTATTAATTTTTCTAAGTCAGAGAAGGGGGGGGTGGGAAGGGACTATAAGAACTGGGAACAGTAAGAGGTAGGCTCTGAGCTGCAGGGCTTTGGTGCAGTGCAGATGGAGAATGAGATTTGGCTAATCAGAGCACACAATCTGTACTGGGTTTGTCTGTTGTCCCAAGACTGAGTTCTGAAGTTTGGGATGCAAGTATCTTCTGCAGGAAGACTGTTCCATTTGATGGAGAGGGCTGAAGTCCAGGGGAAGGGAGGAGAGTGGTTGTATGATACATAGGTGGGAGCAATGTAGAGATTTCAAATTCTAGGAAAATACTTTGGATTTGCAGACGTGTATGTGGGACACAGTTGTTTTTA
The DNA here is from genome assembly GCF_009650955.1 of Corvus moneduloides. NCBI lineage: Eukaryota > Metazoa > Chordata > Aves > Passeriformes > Corvidae > Corvus > Corvus moneduloides. The sequence continues at coordinate 6,518,558 of NC_045485.1, read as the reverse complement.
TCATGCCAGTTATATTCTGGATTAGTTTTAAAAAGAGTTATGCAAGTAAATAGCTCCAAGCACAGTGGATTTAAACTGATTTCTGCTACATTTTTAGTAGATGACTGGTAGTTTAAATTATATAAGGGTTATTTGTAAACACGCCTGCAAGGCTCCTAACAGCATTGCTCCCTACCCGTTCATCCTATCCACAGCTTTTTAATGGCCCTGGGGTTTTCCTGAAGCAGCTGTACTTCCTCCTCCCTGTTGTTCCCTGTTGTTGGTCCACTGTCTATTGCTCTGCAGTCCAGCTAAGGAACCACACAGGCAAATGCTGATAATCTGGCTGGAAGTATTTGCCAGCTGGCTGCCTGCCCAGCTCTAAGGAAGTTGGACCTGTAGAATTGGGTGTTGCATGTGAGGTTTTGTCACGTGTTACAAAGGTTCATTGTAAGAAGTTACTTAAAAAAAAAAAATAGAATCTGCTTTTGTAGCAGGCCTACAGGTCCCAACGTTATCAATGGACAGGAAGACAGAACGAAACCTTGTTCTCCAATAAAAGCAGGTTAAAAATAAAAAAAAAAAGTTAAAATCTGTCCGGTTTTAATACTAGTGAGAATAGGAATTTTTAGAAGTATGGTCTAGCCATGTATGTGTGTGGGGAAACAGAATGTATTGGTGTTCTCCTAATGAATACCCAAGAACAGCTGTGTTCCTGAGCAGGCAGTTGCTGAATGCTGTGACACGACTGATCTCTGCATACTCCACTGGTGCTCCAGGAACACCCAGTTCTGGAAACGGTGGTCCCTTTAGTTCAGGAACAAAGGGCAGACTGCTCTTTCTCAACTTTCTTTTATTTTAATTTCTTTTCTTCAGGGAGGAGTTGTAATGTTTTGCTGTCAGAATGAAGAGCAGGATCCCTGTCATCCTTCTGGCCTGTGGCTCCTTTAACCCCACCACCAACATGCACATGCGTTTATTTGAGCTGGCCAGAGACCACCTGCACCAAACAGGTCAGTGAGGGGCTGTGAGCATCACACACACAAAGGGGTGTGCTGGGAAAAGCAAGAAAGAGTTCTAATATTCACTTAGATAAGCTCTTACTTTACAGCTGGGTTAATTTTAGTATTCTTTACTGATATTAATGTAAAGCTTTTGTGGTATATTCAATACAGGAAGTCTGGCATTACTGCAGTGTATGAGCAAGTATAATGAGTGTTCATGCAAAGAGAATAAAAGTTGTATCAGCAGTTTTAGGATCCTATTCATGGCACTGGCTGAACCTTGTGAAATAATATGGTTAATAATTTTGAAACTTAGGAAAATCATTTATGTTCCAATTTCATGCTTTTATGATGCAATGTGTTTTAATATGAAGAAGAGTTCCAGGTAGCAGTTTTGACAGCTGGGGGAAACTGGAGAAAAGATGAAACGTTAATTATTCATTATCTGTCTTCACTAAGAGGCACTTTATCTATCTTAGAAAAAGATCAGAAAAGTGAGATGTCATGAGGCTAAAATGTCTTGGCAACAAAAGAGCAAGGTGGGTAACATCAGGAATTTAAGAAAGAATTAGAAATGCTACTGGAAATCCTGGAACTCTAAGCTTGATCAGTTCCTTAGTTGTTCAGGGATTTATTTTTTATTTTCTTCATCTGGCAGCTAAAACATGCGCTTATGTTTCTGGAAGTGGTTGGGAGGGAATCACTGTTTATTGGAATCTGACAGAGAAGTTCCTAGGGAGGTAGTTCAGTAGGAACCTGAATAGCAAATAATAGTAAAAGGAATTTGACTGTCAAATTGAGCAGGGGCAAAGAACCTGGTAACCCACTGATACCATTGTGCTACATACTCAGAATATACAGTGAGAATAGTTTGACTGTCATGAGGAGGAATTACAGAGCTGGCTCTGAGGGCAGCCTCTACAAGTTTCCGTTGTCCTATAACTAAAATTATTTTGTTGCTCCTGCAGGACTGGAAATAAAGGGTTGAAAAGAGATTTTAATTTACTTTTTTCATTGTAGTTTTATAACTGATTCTGCTCCCTGGGTAAGCAAAGAGTAGAAAGGTAATATGAGACCAACTGGTAATTCTGTTTAAGTCATAAATTACAGTCCAGTAACATTTCTTTGCCTTGAAAGAAGGACTGAACTGGGAAATGAATTATTATTCTGTCTGAATCAATTTGATGTCTGGCCTGCTCCAGGGTCAGTATAGAAAGACTCCACCCCTTACTCAGGGCAGTTTGCTTAAAGTCTAGTAAAAATGATATTAATAATGAAATTTTGGGAAGTTGAAATGCAAATTGTGCATTATATTACACCTAATGTCAATGCCTAGTTCTGGGTAGGGTGTGATTTGCCTTTCAGCTTCTTATTTTAGTTTGTGAAGCCTTACAAGTGCAAGCACTTTATGCATTAAAGAATCCTTCTTTGGTGTCTGGGTTGTCTATAGCGTTGTCTTTGCACTTTCTGAATGCTTAACCCAGGATGGCTGCAAAGCAAGAACCCTCAGTGTGTTTGCAGAAGCTTTACCCATGCCAAGCAGAGGCGGCTTTATCTGAAGTAACTCTAAGTGCAGGTATATGTGTTTGTATGGGTGGATACACAAATCCCATATATGGCCCTTCCTACGACAGGGAAGATAGTTTCTCAAGCAGAAGGGGTTGGCAACATGCTATAAAAATGACTGATTCTGGATGCCTGTTTTATAGCAGAACCATTCCTACCCAGGATTAATTGGTCATTCTCTCATGATTTTAGCCCTGTTTCTACTTCTGAGGTTACGCAGGGAAAGAGGGGAGAAATTGGAGCTTATTTGCTGAGAAGAAGCAGTAGCTGCAGCCTGGGAGCTGATGGAGGGGCTGGATAACAGTGGTTATACAAGACTTGTCTGACTTGAGGTAGCAGTCAGTGATTCCCTTCTCAGAACAGTGCATTTTGGAGCTGACATCCACCCTGGATGCCTGAAATGAGCGAGGAATTAATTAGTGTGAGGGGCATGTTTCCTAGGCTTGAGAATGGCTTCATTCTGCTGCTACTTCACTAGTGATGCTCCATCACAAATCAGGCTGAAATGATGAGTTGAGCAATAGCTTGGCTGGAGTTCACTCCAGTCAGCAACCCTGGAAGTGTTCCAAAGATGTGTGGATATGGCACCTGGGGACATGCTTTAGTGCTGGGTTACTGGTTGGACTCAGTGATCTTACAGAGCTTTACCAACCTTAACAATTCTAGGATTCTGTGACTTCAGGGTCAGGTTTCACTGTCGTGAATGTCATGACTATCCCTGATGTGCATCCTGACTGACATCTCCAGTAATTCTGTCTGCCAGCTTTTTGTACATTACTTCAGTTTCAAATGCTGCCTAATCTTATTTTTCATACATCCCTATTTTAAGTAAGACATTTTATTGGGTTTCTACTACTTTAAGTGCAGTTTCATGGTCACATATCAAGTAATTAATCCTTTTTCTGTTAATATCAGCCAATAAATCTTGTCATGCTGCCTTTTAAATACAACACACATAGCTGTGTGTGCCTGAATGACTCAAATCATTCTCTTTATCTGGATTTTCTGTCTACTCATGTGAATTTGGCACTTTACACATCCTCACACATAGCTAAAATTTTCTGAGATTCAATCCTTGTTTTAAAAATTTTTTGAAGTTTTTTGAACCTTGTGGTGACTGTAGCAGATGCCTTTACAGTTTGTTAATACCTCTCAGGTGCTTTTACTTCCCTCTGACTGTATTCCTCATTTGACCATAAAGACCAAAGAAATAGTACTAGAATCAATCTATCTTAGATATTTTTAATCTTGTTTCCCAAGTGCTTCCAGAGGATATTTACATCACCAAGTTTCCAGGTAAGACCAAAAAGGATAGAGGGCAAAGGAGGAGGGTGTGAAAGACATGTTTCTATCTGTGGCAAGACAAATGCAAGGGGAAGGTGAAGGATAATGAGTTATTATCTTATGAAAACTGGGGGAAAATGTGACACTGTTAATGGGTTGTGTCAAATGCAGTTCTGGTCAGCAGAGCTGAGAAGGAATAATTATGCATAATACTTATTTAGCCGCATGTTGGGAAAGGAATGAAATCAAGCAGCACTCAGGCACTAGGTCTAGCTTGCACTAGGTTGCTGCTGCTCTGGACATGGTGGAAGGAAGAGCACTGAGGTTATTCCTGTTCGCTGGGTAGGGTAACACCAGAAAGCTGCAGAGCTTCTGTTGGGTATTTTCCTGTGACACTGAGAGGAAAATGAGTAGTGGGGGAGAGTTAAATGTATGGAGGTGTTTAATTTATTTGGTTTTCTGTAGTGGTTACTTATTTCTATTATTTACCTCTGGTATAATTTCTCCCAGTGAATTCCAGACTTACTACCAGAAGAAATTAATCTTTAGAAGCCCCACCAAAATACACAAACAACTGTGTATGAAATTGGCATTTGATAAATTTGCTTTAGTATTAGTAAGCTAATTAAGCATTACAATTTGTGTTAGTGTTTGTGACAATTTTCAGTGACACCTTTATAACAGAAAACTAAATACCTATTTTCCATAATAATCTACTTTAACATGTTTGAGGGACAGTCTTTGTTTCACTGCTTTCATTATATTTAGTTTCCTAAACATAACCAGTTCTCCTAAACAGGCCTTAGAGAATATAAGTTCATAGCAAGAGGAACTTCTTTCCTGCTTTTGGTAGGTATATTTTGAAAAGCAAAGCCACTTAAGGGCCTGGAGGATTTTTCAACATATTTAGAACAAACAATAATAACATACTTCATGATGAAAACAAATAGAATTCCAGAGAAATAGAATTTGAAGATGATTCTGGACCAAGGAAGGTTTGAAGTAATCTGTAATAATTTATGGGGGAGAGAAGAGAGTTGCAGTGGACATTCAGAAAAGCCCAAGGAGACAGAATTTAATGATTTCCTCTTCGCATGCCTGCCAAAATTGGGGGATATATTTCAATAGATGAACTTTTAAATTACTGAATAGGAAACAAGTTATTTAGAGCCAGTAATAAAATTATTTCCTATATTTTGACAGCTAAAGCTTGTATTTTTATGTGGAAGGCTCTCATGTGCATCCTGTGTGCATAGTGCTGGGTTACTCAGTTGTGAATCTTCTCAAACCATTTCTGTGTTTGACGGTCTGAAGGTGTTACCAACCTTGATTTTTCTCTTCCAGTTGGTTTCTTTTCTGCTTTGGAGCAAGCTGATACAGCATCAGAAGCTCTTATGTCATCCCATTTATGCAGCTCTAGGCCGGACTAGAGACTGAAATCTTTTCATCTCACAAGGATATGGCAGACCCATATCATTCTTGGCTAGCATGATCTCATAGAAATATGATTTTTCATTTAATATATTCAGTTGAGATATAAGGGAACAACTTATATCTGTAGAAACTTAAAGAAACTGAAATGTGGAAACTAAAGTCATAGCATAGGAGAAACCTTTCAATAAGGTTAACGTAGTAGTGAATTCAAGCTGCAGTTTCCTTCCCTTTAAACAAGAAATTAATTCAAACTGTAATTTCTTTCCCTTTAAATGACAATTTGTTATAGCACTGTATAATACCAGAGTATGAGAGAATAATTGTTGTTCATAAATCAAGTGAAATTATTTCCAGTTTCAGATCAAGAGATGGACTTAATTATATACACATCTTTGCATGTTTCTGGAAAATTTTATCTTGCTCATTTTGCCTGTAATGGGAATATTTTAAAATAGAGGATGGTTTGAACTGCCATCTTAAGAGGATGTAAATCTCATTGACTCTTAATGCTGGTTTTTTTAAGTCTGATTCTATGAAGTTCTTTTGAAAATTTTATTACTTTAAAATAAATGTGACATTACTAGACTGTCATGTTAGAATATTAAATTGTCATGTGCCAGTATCAGAAATATCAGGAATATTATTTTCCTTACAAAGCAATAAAGGTAGCATGCTGAATTGAAGTTTCTTTGTTAAAATAATTGAATTAGAAAAAAGGAAGAGGATGTTTTTACTTTTCAGTATCATATTTATCATAGTTATTTAATTGCATGTGTTACATTAGAAATAATTTTGTTCATTTCTGTTCAGTTGAAACACTCTTTCTCTCCTCTCAATTTCTTGAGCGTTGCAGCTTATTGTGGTGCTTAATTTTTGTTTCCTGATTTGAGGCCAGAACTGCAAAATCTAACAAGAGTCTGTTGTGTTAATGATTACATTATGTTACAGGGGTAGAAAACTAGGGGCATATTTTCAAATGTATTTAACATGATCAGCCAGATAGAAAGGCATTTAGTGGCTGCTAGGCTGATGTTTGGAGCACAGTGCTCTAAGTCTCATTTTAGACTCCATTAGCCCCATCACTGTGCTTGAATCTTCTGATTTGTCTGAATCACATTAATCATAGCTGCATTACACACAGTAATATGTTGTAATTCTTGCTTTAACACAAAGAAGAGGCACAGTGATTCTGATAAATAACAATGATCAGATCTTTAAGAACAAAGTAGTGGTCAATTAAGTCACTCTTTGCTCTGGCTGTATCAAAGCTTGTACTAACTGGACTATGAAACTTATATCTAACAATTTTGATAGTTTGCAACATAAATTATGAGTATGACTACCTGGTTTAAAATTGTCTGTTTACCCAGCTTTCCTTTTTGGGTCATGTGTTAGCATAAACATGATAGTAATTGTGAGCAGTTCACAGGGGAAGAAAACGTTTGCATTTTAATTTTGTAATTGCTGGGAATGGATTAAAAACAATACCAAATCAAGTTGTTCGTAGCATCAACTTTGAAGTTCACCATGGAAGTTATCCTTTGAAGAGATTGGGCTAGGTGAGCTCCCAAGGCCCTGTCCACCCTAAATTTTCAAGATTCTGTGAAGAGGACGTAATTTTCTTTTTTTTCTTTTCTTTTTTTCTCAAAGGAAGATACCGGGTGATTGAAGGCATAATGTCTCCTGTCAATGATAACTATGGGAAGAAAGGCTTGGTTTCAGCAAGGCACCGGGTAGCGATGGCTAAACTGGCACTAGAGACATCTGACTGGATCCGGGTGGATCCCTGGGAGAGTGAGCAGGAGACATGGACAGAGACAGTAAAAGTATTAAGGTGATTACGTTATCTTTTTCCTGTCCTTATGAAATTACTGACTGCCAGAAATCTGCCAGGCTGCCATGTCAATACACAGAGCTTGCTCCTCTAAAACATGCAAACAAGTCAGGATTCCCCACCAGGAATCTTTCATTTGCTTTCCTCAGACCTATGTAATAACCGCAGTACTGCACAAGTGTCCTTCAAGTAGTTGGATGCATGTGGAAAGCCTCTGAAAAATTATGGCCACTGCTGGGTTCTGCAGGAAAAGTTCTTGGCTCTCATGTTACCTTTCTTGGGTTTAAGTCTCTAAGAAGGTAATAGAGAGATTGTAATCAGAAAGTAAGAGAGTTTATAAATTACTTTGTTCTTCAAGAGTATCTCTGTTCCAGATTAGCTATGTTAGCACTATTATGCCTCCAGATTTATCTGTTCACACATCCTTGTATAGTTTTTTTATTAACTCTAATGGTAAGGTAAACCCAGGCCCATAACTGCTGATGTTTTCTTCTAAGTCTCAGTTTGCTGTGGTTCTGTGCTGGGAGGAGAAATTAAACAAGTTGTCCAAAACCTGATGCAAGGACCTTGAAACCTGTCTTTTCCATATGGTAATAAATGCATTATGGAGCATAATAATTTATTATGGAGGGTATGAAAACACAAACTTCTTGTGCTAACTGCTCTTCGGAAAAGGTGCTACAGAAGGTAACAGATACCATTAAACTGAAAGACTTAATGGAAGTCTACAGACAATGTGCTGTAAGAGCTATCACTGATTCTTCATTTTTCTAGCTTACTTTCTAAGTGGAAACAGGTGTTCAGGGCTCTAAATTGTGCCTTCCAACAGCTGCCCCAAAAGCTCTTGTGGCTCTGTGTGAAAGCAGTTAAAAGCCTGACCTGTTACTTTACAAAAGCATCCATAAGAATTCACTACAGACTTACAAGACAACTGGTGGAGCCTTTTAGATCTGCTTTTATTTGCTTCGCTGAGGGAACACAGACATCCACTTGCTCCTTTTGCCCCTTCCCTCTAGGCAGCAGAACAGGATCAGGCTGGGAGGTTTTCTGTCTTTGCAGAAAACTGTTCTTTCTCTAGTCATAACTGTATGTCCCAGTGTGAGAAGTCACCAAGTACTGTCCTACAGTATTGCTTGGGTATGGGGCTTTTGTCCTAAACTTCAATTCAGTCAAACTGCTTTCCTCCAGAGAAGCAGTCCCAAATGTTAGAGATCAGGTGATCCTACTTGGATCTTGCACAGCTCCAACTGAAGTGAGTACTGCTTGTAAGATGGGGTTTGTAAGATATAAATCCACTTCAGAGTTCTTTAGGACAAGAGGTCCAGTAAATCAAACCTGTATGTGTAATTTTCTGCTCATGCAAAGTAGTATGAATGTGGTATGAACAGCTAAACTTCCCATTTGCCTAGAAAGTGAACCTCTAGTTTTATTAGTAAATTCACAAAATGTTAAAATGGCTGCTTGTTAAGGAGAGAAATGAGCTTAAATCTTTTTTTTTCCACAAATGTTGGCCTGTATTAATGAGCTGAACCAGTGCCATAATCTAATGCTGAGCCTTATCCCTTGAATGGGGAAGCAGGATTCTGATGAAATGTAGGTGTTTGTGCTCTGTGTTGTATTTTAAGTGTCACAGGTGAAAAAATAAGAGCAAAAAGAGCTGGCTTTAGGGGATCCTTACTAAGTATAAACAGGCAATGATTTATCGTAGAGTTGTTCTTCACATGCTTTCAAAGTTAATCTATAGGTTCTTCCCTCCTCAAAAAACTAACGACTAACTGCTGCCTTCATTATAAGCTCCCTCAGGTAGGAAACTTCAGTACCTATAGAAAGAGATTTTCCTATTGCATGGCAGAGGTAGAAATCATTATTGTACCTAAATGTCTCTTCTTATCAGTATTTTGAGTTGTACACTTAACTGCACTAGAACGTTTTGTCCTGAAACACATGAATGGCCTTTTCCTACAGTACTTGTTTTAACTGAGTGCGATAAAAATGTCACATTTCATCAAAATCTCTGGATTTTGCAGAGGATCCCAAGCAGCTGTGACATAAAAGAATCTTAAGAAGCAAAGCTCATATCCCGCTTATGGCAGTGCTATTAAATGAGTATGGAAATCTTGGAGACTATCCCCAGGCTTTTTTTAGAGAGGAGGCAACGTAATCGAGCTGTTATTCACTTACCTGCTTTTGTGAGTATTCTTCCTAGACAAGGAAACAGTATTGTCAATAAGCAAGACTGCATTCATTGCTCTTGTGGATTTGATTGGCATGCAGCTATACTACAGAGCAGTTAAAAATTGGCAAAGATCTGCATTACCCAGCTTTTGTTGAGTTGTGCTTGTGCTTGAGTTCTATAGTTACTGAAAGCTTCATACACCATGCAGAAAACACTTAAGCTGGCAGATGGGTTTGTCCTTTTTGGTGTCTCTAAAGTCATGTAACCCCCCTCCCCCCCTTCCCCCCGCCTCCAGCCCTTGAACTGCTGAGCAGACCTGGGGCAGCTCAGTTTTTGCAGTGTTTGTAACGTTAGTCCTGCAGTGAGCTCTTTGCCAAGCGTTCTTATTTTTGACTCATGGCCCAAGAATGTCAGACCACGACACACAGTCAGTGTACTTGACTATACATAGCAGCAGCCTGTTTACAGCAAGACAGGATTAAAATTAGAAGTGTGGGAAGGCGCAGACCAAACTATTGGTACCTGCTCTCTACTGCCACATGTCCCTCACCTCTTGGCTGTGCAGTTTCTTTGGCCAATGGCTGAGCAGCAGAAATCACTGGAGGTTGCTTTGCAGCCTGTCTGGGTGTAGTTTCTTTACACATGTGCAACTTAATCCTGTAGCTAAAGTATTTGCATGATTTGAAGAGTGTACTTTTAAATCCCTAACCTGTAAATTCCTTCTGTACAGCAGACATTCAAAAGGTCAGCTAGGGCTTTGTACGTGCACTGAATTAAGACTGTTCCTTGGAACTCAGAATCTTTGCATTGCTGCAGTTGTATAAGAGCTGATGGTCACTGTAGCTCCATATGTGTTACACAGAAATTGGACACAGACTTGATTCTGTGTCTGCTTGTCCTGTCAAACCAGGAGCTTGTTTCCTGAAACAATTTTGGCTTGTGCAGATATGAACAATGCTTAAGCCTGGCTCGGGATGGTGCAAAGCAGGGACTATTCTAAACAAGCAAGGCTGTGCTGATTTGGAAGGAAAAGGTGACTGCCATGAGGTAGCAATACCAGTATTGCAGGGGGGCACCAGGGATCAGGAGCGGTGAAAAAATAAAGTAGCAGAAACCTGAAAAACTGAAAAAGGGATCCTTGCCTGCCTTCCTGGATCTGAATTCAGTAAAAATACAAACACAGAAGATGTGAAAAATCTTAGGAGAATTTTTAGTTTCTCGGAATTGTGATTCTTTTAATTAAAATGAATGGGAAAACAGCAGGGTAAAAACTCGGGGAACATATTTTTATGGAGAAGAGGAGAAGAGAGGACAAGAATGGCTTCTACTCAAAACAGAGCACACGTTATAAAAACACTATCATGAGGGGTTGTATTTAGTCAAGAAATCACAGCTAGTGATTGAAGTGAGATTTTAGTCCTGTTTTAGGCAAAAAACCTCCACTATGCTTTAAATGTAGTAGCTGCCAAAATTGCTGTAGAATTTCAAAACGGATTTTCAAACCAGGATGCCATTAAGGAGATTGCTTGTGAATTCCACAAAATGTAACTACATTGATACTAATCTCATGACAGAACAAATGTGCCAAATTCTTAACAAATGGTATTCAAATCCAACGTGCATAAAAGTAGACCCTGTTCTTGAATGGGAAAGTGCCAGGTAATCGCTTTGTTGCATCTCTGAGAGGATTACCTCACACAGAAGCCTTTATTTTAAATGCAGGCACCATTATAATGAATCGCTCAGAGTGTTCCAGTCCAAGGAGTTCATGAGAAACAAACATCCCACAGAAAGGTCTACAGGAGAGTCCCTTTCTTGCCAGCAATCAGGTTGGTTCATGACTGTAAACATGATGCTGTGTTTAGCATTAAAAACAGTACAGCTCTACCAGATCAGCAGTGAAAAAATTGAACATAGTAGCTGGTGAGTTTTGAGGGTTGAAGCTGCCTGCCAAAACCAAGCCATGCCAAATGCCAACGTAACTGCTGGGGCAGTTGTTTTGTAGTAACTCCCACACAGATAGGAGACCTTGGAGTTGTATGAATTCTTGGTTTTATAAGCATCTCTTTAGCTATGTCAGAGATTTATGTTGTGGTCCTGCTTGTTCTGCAAAGCATGAAATATATGAATAAAAAATATGAAAAATACAGGGAGTACTTAGAATTCTACTTCTAGTATTAGACAGTGGACAAAGTGTATGGATACTGCAGCTGTGATGCTGACATGTTGATGTTTGCTGCCTTTCTGGCCAGAAAAGCTCCTGTTGGCAGTAGAAGCATGGCAGGCTCTGGAAACCATGTCAGTTTTCAGTTTCCTATCTAATCATATTCCCTAGTCCTATGACTGGCTAGGATGCTGCTGGAGTTTTGATACGCTGCCTTTTTCCTCTAGTATTATAGCATCTCTTGGACATGAATAATACATTTCAGTTGTTCCTGGTTGTTGATGAGTTGTACCTTTACAGTTGGTAGAGGAAGGAAGTTATGCTTTTCATGCATCATCACTGGAACATTTCTTACTTTCTGAATGTCTCCTTTAAGATGTTTGTGGAAGACTTTCAGATGTGCTAACCATCAAATAAGTGTAAAGGGAAGGCAATACCTCCATCCTTCCCCTTCATTTCACAGGAATACAAGGCTGTGAAAATACCTGGTCAATGTTTGTGCAATGCTCAGATGGAAAAATGGTGAGTGCTACAGAAGAAGTTTGAGGAAAGAGTTCTGTGCTGGGGCTTAGGCAGTGAACAGCAAATAAGAAATAGAGAAAATAAAGAACAGCAGGGCAGGATGGGGTGGAGTAGCCAGGTTCAACCAAGTCTAATCTTTGTGCTAAAGTATTTCTCTTTATTTGCTTCTTCCCCCTTTTGGATTGCTTGAGTGGAGTAAAAATTCTCCTTTAACTGTGTAGAGATAATATTCAATATGCCTTGAGTGATGAAGTAGGTGATAAAGTAAGTAATTGTGACCAGACACATAAAAACCTAAACTGAATTTTTCTTGAAACCTTCTGCAAAAAAGCCTAGAGTAAAGGTAGATGATTTTAAAAATAAATTTAAAAAAAAATTTAAAACTGACAAGTTCAAACCAATTTTAAGTATAAACTTCCTAGGAGACTGGAAAAGGATAAGACATCTCTTATTTCCTTTTGTCTTTCCAGTTCTACCAGAATTAAAGCTGCTCTGTGGGGCTGATTTTCTGCAGACATTTAAGACACCCAATCTTTGGAAGGAAGAAGACATCAAAGAAATAGTGGAAAAGTTCGGTTTGGTGTGTATTAGCCGGGCTGGCTCTGATCCATCTCAGTATATCCAGGAATCGGACCTTTTAACGAAATTTCAGCACAATATTTTTCTAGTGAAAGAGTGGATTCAGAATGAAATCAGTGCAACACAGATACGCTCTGCCTTGTGCAGAGGACAGAGCGTGAAATATCTCATACCAGACTCTGTTATTGCCTACATTGCACACCACAATATCTACACAGAAGAGAGTGAGCGCAAGAATGAAGGGGACTTCCTTCAGCCTCTCAAGCTGCATAACACAACAATAAATCCTCTGAGTGACTGATTTCTACAGTGTGTGCCAAGTCAGACCAGGAGTTTTTTCATGTAAATCTCTTGAGAAAGTTGTTTCTTCTTAATAATGAAGGGAAAGTCCAAAATTTCTTGAAATCATGTGGTGTTTTAAATCCATGAATGTGTGTGGTAGTGCTCAAGAAAATTGGGATGCTCAGCTGCATAGCTTAAAATATACAAAGAAAAGCTTCCTTGTGAAAATAAAAGAAAGGAGATCTTTACAATAAATATTCTTAAGACTTCAATATTTTCAAGAAGTCAATAAATATGACTTAAGGGTCAAACACAGCACTTTCATAACTTGTAATTCTGTAATCTTTACTGTTCTAAAACAGCAAAATACAATGAATCATAACTTGAGAGAGAGAGCGATATGTTTAAATATACATTGCTTCTAAAATTTGACATTATAAGATCCTGAATAACTTTTTTGATTTTTGGCAATTTGGACAAGAGCTGGAAATAAATCTTCTTTCATGCAAGTACTTAAAAATGCACGTGCTACTTATACTGCTTCTAAGCCTCTGGGTTTTCAAAGGACAGACAGTCCTCATCCCCACATTTAAAGTAGGTTTCTTTTCTTCTCTGATCCAGAGTCTTCTATAAGAGCAAGCAACTGCCAAAGCCCCAGAGTAGATAATATATCCAATAGGGACTTCAGCTTTACCATATGAAAACATCTGAGACGCTCAGTATTTGAGCTCTAATGTTAGCAGGAAAAATCCGTGCTCTTCTATGCTGGTTGCCTGTTGTGCTGGTTCAGTGTATTTCATTTCTGACAGAAGTCACTTTCAAAGAATATGAAGTTCTACCTCTGTGTTTCAAAGTTTCTTAACTGAAAGCATTCATTCAGTAGTGATGTAGCATTTATCACTGTACAGAGCTAACCAGTGCTTCTTAATACAAGTGTCCATCTAACTGGTCCTTTTGAGCCCCCAGTTGGTCAAGCAGCTTCCGTGGTGGTTCTCTAGAATTAAGGAGCTTGTGGAACAAGTGAAAGGAGTACCATACACAGGTGGCTTTCACTGAATGAGTCTCTATGATTGTTTTCTTGAAAGAAAGCATAAAGTTGCTGAAACATATTCAAGAAAGAATTTGCCTCAAAAAACACATAAGCACTTGTATAGCTTTGGCTAATATCCTAAACTAAAGCTATCTGAAAGGGGGTTTTTTTGAGTGGCATGAAAAATGAAGAGTAGTATGATTAAAATGGATTTCCCTTACACAAGCGATATGAAAGGTGAATATTTCATTCATTTTAAACGAAGTCATCCTGTTGTCATTAGAAATCTCAGAGGTTCAGCCTAGTGGAAGGATTTAAAGGCAGCACTTCAACAATAATCAGATTAGAAGGACTTGCATAGCTCCGTGGTCTAAAAAATGAGATAAAAGAAACCAGAGTTCAAACTTGCCGCAAAGAAAGGCAGTGAGTTGTGTGGTGCAGAATCAACCCACAGCTCTGAGCCTTTGGTTTTGACAATCACCTGAATTAGGGATGCCTGCAGACTTCAATGGCTACTGGAAAATGATCAGCAATGACAATTTTGAGGAGTATCTGAAAGCACTGGGTAAGGTTCCCTTCATACTTCTTGAATAAATAATCAATAAATGCCACCTCTCTTATTCTTTACATGAATCTATTTTTTCTTGTACAGTTATAAGTCATTTTTGTGAGAAATATTTTTTTCAGAAATGCACTTTAAGAATTGCCTTAAGCAAAATTGTTTTGCCTTAAGCAGCCTCTACTTTTTACCATCTTGAAGCTTACATTAATAGGTATTAAACTACATAGCTTGAAGAGGTAAGTGGCAGATTCCAAACATAAAAAAACTCCTATAATTTGAAAAGCAGTAAAATAAAGTTTTTATATTTATTAAAGATTCAATACAGTACTTTATGCAATTCTGTGTGTTTGTATTTGATGTTGTGTTAGTATTTCTATTGGAATAGTGAAGTCTTTATTAACTGTCAAATACAAATGGCATTTTTTAAAGATTCCACATAATCAGAAAATTGAAGCATTAAGTTATTAAAGTTATAAGAATTCAGTTACAGACTTTTTCCGGATGAGAAGGCTGGTTTGAAAAATTTGGACATCTATTTATCTTTGTTCATTTTAGTTCTCCCTAGAAGCGACAAGCTTCTTTTTGTGGAAGACTTTTTTGGATAAAAATAATTTTTTTTCTTTTTCAGATGTAAATGTTGCTGTAAGAAAAATAGCGAACTTGCTAAAGCCTGACAAAGAAATCCTTCAGAACGGGGATCATGTGATCATTAAAACGCTAAGCACTTTTAGAAACTACATCATGGAATTTGATGTAGGGAAGGAGTTTGAGGAGGATTTATCTGGGGTGGATGATCGCAAGTGCATGGTAAGAAGTAGAACTGTAACAGTGGACAGAAAGGAATATTGATAATGTGAGGCCTTCCACAGAACACATCTTTTAACCATCCTTGGTGGCTATTCCTGAAATTATTTCTATACTTCTCAGTTTGCCAAGATGTACCTACAGTGTTGAGCATGCCTTTGTATTAGAGGAATGCTGATTTTAATCAGGAGCACAGAGCGATTTTATCAATCAGTGAATAATAACCTCAGGGAAGCTATGCTCGTTTATACTAGGGTATTTGTTAGTCAAAAGGACATCTAGGGTCACTTCTAGAACCTCTTTAATGAGTAAGGTTTTACAGTAGAGGAAATCCACTGATTGCAAGGTCAGGCACTGCTCCCTTAATAAGAATAGCCAAGTGCTTAAAAATTTCCTGAGTGTATTTATTAGAGCACACACTTAACTACCCCACTGGTACATCTTACTGAAATGAATAAGCAAACACTGAGGACTTTGTTTTACAATAGCTCTGTCTTATGAGCTCTTTTTGCTTTTTAACTTAGGAATGATAAATATCAATTTACAGGGGAAAAACTTGAGAATAGCAAGTTCTCAGCTATTACTTTGACAGCATGACACTGCCAGTATTCTACAGTGAGGAAGCTGACAAAGAAAATTATCTCAGGAGGGACTCCAGAGGAGGAATCTCATAAAAGAGAATGAATAGGTTTCCATTCTTAAAAAGATAGTGCTATTTAAAACCAATACTTTTCTCTCACACTAAGATTTGCAAATTTGCTTTTGTTCTGATCATGGCAGGAAAGGGAAAAATTGTGAAGACCAGAGAAAAAGAATGGTTGGCTACTGAGTGCCTCAGAGTCCCTCTGTAGTCCATATTACGGGGGGTGCAAGTTTGATGAGAGTGCAGAATACAAAATTCTCAGAAGGGAGGGGCCTTTGTATTTAGGAAAGTGCCCCAATGGCATAATGTGGTTTTGGCTCCTGGAATGCTGTTAATCAGGATACTGAGGTGCAGATTCACTGAACAGTTACGAGCCCAAGGAAAGATTTAAGACTGAGATGATTGAATTACCATCAAAGACACCAATGCTCAAAACATCTGTTAAAAAGGTTTGGGTGTGCACAGAACTGTCCCTGTCTAAGCATTATCTGTACTTAAATACCACTAAATTCCCATCTAAAGGAGAACTAAACCATCCTCTATGTGGTGGAAAAAAATTTTAACAAGCCAAAATTCTCTAACCTATTTTGCTACATTGAGTGATAAGGGAAAGATTCAAAATGTTAAACCAGAAAGAAGAATCTAGAGAGAGATCATTTTACTCACTACAACAGCTGTTTGATTTGGAGTAGAACCTAGTTCAGCCTACTTTCAAAGGTTACTCAAACATTTATCTATTTGCTGTTCAGTGGAAAATGCTTATTCAGCCTTGGAAGCAGAAGGTATCAGCACCTTCTTGCCTGTTACAAACAAACAAACAAACAAACAAAAAACCCAAACAACTAGGGGTAGTCACTGACTCTGACTGAGTTTTTTTTAGGAAGGACTTAGGGATGTAATTCCACCAAAACACCCCAGAGATCTCCGTGTCTCTTTATGGTCTCCAGCTGTAGCTGGACAGTTCAGGTCTCTGACCACTGGTGCTTTATTTGCCCTGTTGCAGCATATCACACTTTATAGTTCAATTTTCTTATTAAACATTTCTTTTCTACATGAGACCTCTGTTTTGTCAACGGCAAAATAGTACATCTGAAGTGACTTCAGTCCAAATCTGGTAACCATAATGTCAGGCAAAATAAGCGGCAAAATAACTCCAAAGGTGCAGAAGGAGTCTTGTGAAAGAAGAGTCATGGAGGTTGTAAGAGATACCGGACCACTCCCTGAGTGGTGTTACGAAGAAAACCACCATAAAAGCAAAGGTTGAATATCATTCTTGGTGTTCCATTTGTTCATGTAGAGCTTGTGGAACTGCATGCCATAAATGGCTTAATCATTAATAGTCAACCTGTGTAATGGGAGAGATTGTGAATCAATTATTGTTATTTATATTGTGGACTGAGCAGACCACTGGGCAAGTTTTATCCAAGTAGCTCAATGTATGAGCAGTACAAAGTAACATGGATAAGACAAATTACACATTAAACATTAATCTGTACAGCAGAGCAATCATCAGGAGACCAGCAAAAATAACCGTAGAAGTAATTCATCCTATAAGGATAGATTGTTTTTTCTTTTAATGAAGAATATATCATCTAACTAGAGTTAACATATCTGTAAAAATAATATCAGCACAGTGAACAGGTTAGATCCCGTGTGTAATTCACTGAAATTGTGTTCACCTTTCAGCTGTAAAACATATCCTTGAGTCAGTCAGGGTAGAGTGTAACTACAGTAATTCCAAATCAATACTGTCCGTGAGGAGTAAAGGCTAAAAAGTTTTGCTGATACTTATTTTAGAAGTAAGTTGAAGTTTTGACATTAGGAAAAAATTTACTGTGCATGCAAGAGGAAGACCTTATTGAAACAATTAATACAAAGCCATCTCTGAAAGTATCTCTCATTCATCAGGAGATAGTTGTGCTTCCCTTTTTCTCTGTCAGTAATAACCAGTGAAGCTGATGAAACATCTACAATGTGAAATATGTACCAGCACATAAGAACAAGGCACACAAGCCTTCTGTACCTTCACAGTGCAATTTACTTAGTATTTAGTAAAGAAATTATGAAAAAGTTAAGTGAAAAACCTTAAAATGCTGAAACAAAGGCTGAAGATTCACATTGCAAGTCTTCGCATCCAATGAGTCAAAGCAGATTGAGAATTGGATAGCTCAGATGCAAAAATTACTTTCCTAAAATTTTTGTTTTTCTAATCACTTTTCTGCTAAAGTCAGAGAAAACTTTTGCATTATAATTATTCTCTGCTGTTCAGGCATTTGAAAGACTGAATTGCTTTGTCTTACACGCAGAATTAATCTCTTTTGGCAGAGACTAAGGGCAAGCAATCTGTTAAAAAATCAAGAAAGATTTTATGTTCTAAATATAGAACAGCAGAATTTCTTGTATAACTGAGAACAGTTGTGTTATAACTGAGTATTTGTCCAAGCATATGAGAGGTGCTTTGGTAACTTAGAACTTTGTGCTCTCTGATACAGTAATTTTCTTCTTCCATTGAAGCAGGGAGTGAAATGACAAAGGACAAAGACAGGGGATTGGAAAACAGAGAAAACTGCAAGAATTTTAAACTGAAAGTGGGAAATAATACATCTTAACCATTTCATTATCTAAAACTGAATACAAGTGGAATATAACCATGAATAAGTTATCAAGTAGGTGTTTAGGGTTCCTTTTTGGAACTAATAGAACTTCTAGTCATAGTTAAGATTGGCTGGGGTGGGGTAGGATGAAGAGGATTTGGGAGTTGTAGAATTCACATGTCAGATCTATAATACATCTTACCATGTGAAGTGTCAGTTAATGTTTAAAACAGCCACATAAGGACTGTTCACAGACACCTGACTGGCCCTTCTGTGACATGTGACATATCTGACTGAAGGTAGGAAGTTGTTTGAAACTGATCATGGCTCTGTTTTAATTAACAAACATGCTGAATGTGACACTGATTCCTCTCGAGTTTGTATTCAGGAAAAATGCAGTGGAGTTAGTTGTTCTGGATATAATTTGATTTATACCACTTCAAGGTCAGAATAAAGCCCTGTTACAAAATCACATTCATTAAGCTTATTTAACTATTTAGGCAGGTTCCTCTGTTACACAAATGGAATTCACAGCTGTTAATCTAGTTCAGAGCAGGTTTTGGAATTAAGGCTTTGCTGCCAGAAAAACAACAACCAACAAACAACATTCCAGTACATGGAATTGCAGGAGGGATCTCCCACAGGGTGAGAAGATTCAAAATAAATTGTGGCTGTCTAGCAAGATGCAAGATCAGCAATATATCTTCACCCGATCCCTCTGATTTAGCTGTTTTATTTCTTTACCCTTCCAGTGCTGCCCTTTTGGGCTTGTAAGTGTTTTCTCATGTACTTTGGTGGAACAAGCATTATTCTAGAATCACTGTCACTGGGGCTTGTCTTCTCTCAGATTTAGTGCCTCCTGTCTCTGTAGTACTGTAATTTCCCCAGCTCCTCATTGGCATAATTACTGATTTTTTATTTTGGGGAAGAGGGAGGTATAATTTAAAAGAGGTAGACTTCATGATAGTTTTTCTGCTGGTATTTCTCACCTTTTACAAACTGCTCTCAACAGGTGAGGAAGTCCTCCAGTCAACCTCTTTGAGGCTCCAGAGAGCAGAAGTCCACTCCTGGGTCTATCTCAGGCTCTCTCAGAATGGACTCTGGTCCATTCTGTGCCTCAGTGAGGAGGAGCAGTTTCCTTTTTCCTGCCTTGTTCCACCCTGCTTGCTCCTTTGGCATTACTGTTACTACCTGTAAGTGATGTGCTGAGCACATTTGCACGGTGATAGAAAATGAGATGATCTGAATCTTTTGCTGTATAATTTAAGATGTCATAAACTTCACATTTTGCAGTGCTGGATTAATGTCTAAACCACAAGACTGATTAGAAGCTTTTGAGCTAGTTATTCACAAAATTTCTGCTAGCATACTAAAGTTCTGCAGGGAAGGTGCGTTTGGATAGGTTTAGTATTTCCGCTTTTTGTGAACTCTAAACAGCTCTGAGAGTTATGAATGCAGAAAGTGCAATCAGAAAGAATTAGCTGAAAAGCTGAGAACCAGACTTAACAAATCCAATTTTGAATGACAAACCATTAGTGTTACATACAATTGCATCTTGCTAAAATTACACAGGGGATAAATCAGTTATACCCATTAATTTAAACAGTGTGTGTCTTAGAATCGATTCTGATCTTTGCACAGAGTGAATAGGATGCGACGGGTTTTACTTTTTTTTCTGGCATGGGATATGCACAAGTTTTCCTATTTTTGTATTATTTGTATACAATTTTATTTCAGTGAGAAAAAAATCCACCATTCCTAAGAAATAAAACAATATGCACTGTCTAAAATATTGTCCTCCTCCTCCCACATATTGTCAGCTGCATAGCCTGGAGCTTTTGCACATTTACTTTCCTGCTCCCTGGAACATACCTCTAGTCTTCACTTTCCTCTGTTGCCCTTATGAGCAAGGATTCAAAATAAGAAATTCGAACATTAAGACCTGATCCTATCTGACAACAGCTTACCTTTCATCTAAAATTTTTCAGTACAATCCTAAGCCTCTTTTCTAGCAATGCTGCCACTGGAGATGCTGACAATGACAGAAGCAAAGAAGATTTTGCCATGACGGAGCTACAGCATGGCTAAATAGGTTCAGCCTTTGTCCAGCACCAGTATCTGGAGATAAAGCCCAGGAATCCTTCCAGGAAATGCTCTGTTGGGTTTGTTGTTTTCTCGGTAGTTTCTCTCTCTGTGGCTGAACTTCCAGATGCAGATGTGATGAGATAAAAGGGGTTTCAGGGTGGAGAGGTGACAAAGCTCGCCAAGGCTGTATTCCCCTGGGAGCAGCCTTCTGCACAGAGGCCATAGGGAGTGATCACGTGGCAGAATTCCCCCCTTGCAGCTATTTGTCTGTGGCATCAAGGTTAGTTTATTCTATCAATACTTCATGTTTTCCCAAAAAAACTGCTTACAGGAGGTTTTTATATCACTTTGATACTAAGTACAGATGAAATGGTTTATCTTGAGAAGCTATTAAATAGTTTGTTGGATATATTACCGTGTTTTACCAAAAGTTCTAGGATATTTTCTTTGGTGTTATTTACAAGACACAGCTCGAATTGGATTTTTCTGTTTCATCTGACCTAAAAAAATGACTTTCCATTTTTTAATCCTTCTTAGATCAGAATTACAGTTGTAAAATGGCCTGTCATTCTCCCAAGCAGAGAATTACTGGATTGAGATGGGAGTGTGTCGTGCACTCATAGCTTTGCAGTCATTTGGTGCTCCATATATAGAGGCAACACTCTGAGGGAAGCAGGAGAAAAATAGAACTGGTACTGCTGTGTTTCTCCTACAGATAGGAAATCAATAATGTATTTTTGATGAAAGGTGGTAGGTACAATTCATACTTATAAAGGCAATGTGTCAAAAATCTATGTAGCATTAACAAAAAATGTTCATTAACTACTTTGAAAAAAGTTATTTTCTTCCATTGATCTGTAAAATACATTCTGTACCTTCAATTGCTGAGCGCCTGACCCAAGCAGGCACACAGGAATTGCCAGCAGGGGAATGAGAAACATTGTGCAGAGCCAGCACCAAATATCTTTGCACTTAGACCTTACTGGGAAATGCAAAGTACTCTGACAACATGTTTGATGACTATTTCAGTAAATTACAAAGATCATTATCTCTGGCTGTGGGTCAGTATGATTTGCCACTGGAAGCTGAAATAGTGCCAGATTTCACTACAGTTACTGCTACTAAAGAAAAAGCAGATACGTAGTCAATAATTTGTTTGGGATTTACTTAATATTTCATTTAATAAATCTGCCTCATCTCATAGATGGAAACAGTAATGAGAATACTTTAATTATAATTTCCTCCAGCTTTAATATTCAGGAAGATCCAGGTAGTGCTATGCATATAAATTTAAATCTTCATAACACATAAAGATTAAATCACTAAAAAAAGTATGTGGGCGCCCAAGTAATAAGAGAATATCAAAGCGCACAAAAAGTGAAAGACTACAGAAACCATACCATAAAACTAAAGAGAATTTGAACTTTTTTTCTGTTCTCAGGCTTCAAATGCTTTTTCACTTCCCAGAGGAGCTCCATTCTCTAGTATTACACCTCAAGAATAAAGTGTACATAATCTGAAAAATGTGCAATATTGGTGGTTGGAATTTTTGAGAAGAGTTAAATTGAGGCAAGACTCCCTGTTTTTTACCTCACTCCGTTACCTTTCCATGCATTCCTTTAGTACTGTTAATAGCACTGTTGACTAATTGCACTCATCACCATTTTCTATTGAAGTTTCCTACAGAATTACATGCACTTGACTTAGGAAGTGTTCACCTTAGGTTTAAGTATGATCCGGTGGTAAGTAAGCAAGATACAAACTTGCTTATGGTGAACTAGATTATGTACTATGTAGTGGAAAGGCATAAACAATGTCTTCCATTTATTATGCAAGTAGTACAAGATGCTTGAAAAGACAGTCTTCAGTTTTAGAGAAATACTCCATTTTCAACTAGTTGGTTCTGTTACTGGAAACTGCCGCTTTCCAGAGTCTTCTGAGTTTGTCTACCTCTCCTCCTCTTATGGAAGAGGATAAAGAATAGGAGCTGTCTGCCAGGGCCTGCCATGTCCACCAAAGCCTGGCAAAGATTTTCAGTCATTCCAGGTCAGTGGCAGTAGCTCGGCATCTGTAATAAGGCAGACCTTAGGTAATGCTATTACCAAAATGGGGGCAAACAAGGTCAATTACAAAGGCATACTTTTCTAAGAAAAGTAGCTTTACATAAAAGGTAAAGTGTTTCTTTATCTTGAGAGTGTGTACCAGGAGAGCAAAATAGGAGGAACCAAAGGGTCATACAGAACTGCCTTAGCGGTCTACAAGTGCTTGGCTCCTGATTATACCGTGGCGATATCCTGATCCAGTCTTCAAAAATAAATACTTGCTCTTAGATACAGCAAGAGAGATTATATGTACAGCATTTGCCCTGCAGTATTTCTGGAGTATTATTTTTATGTTCTAATTCAAATATTTTGGAATGTTGTAAAGCAAGCATTGCTCTGGTTTAGGTGTTGTAGAGGGTAGAATGTTCGCAGCAGCCAGTGCACATTAACAGCCAGAGCAACTTCAACCTCGACTAACACTGTGTGTGGAAGGACGTGTTTCAATCTGACTTGAAAGAGAATTTTGTATCTTGTGTATTAGTTTAATAAAAGAGACATTGAGACATTACAGTTTGACCTAAAGAAAGGATACAGATGCCACTGATTAATCTTACTGTCATAAAGTGGTTGTTCCTGCTAACAAAGAAAATGACATTATGTTCTCTTGCAATACATTCTGCCCTTTATAACCTTCAGAGCAAAATAGCTACATACAGAAATCCGAAATTGTATGGTTTACTCATATCCCCTCAGTATTTATATTTCTCAAAGGGAATGCAGAGGATACCTGAGAATATTGTGTGATAAGACAGCTTGGTTAATGTCTGTGGGTTTAGACTCTTCATGGTTATCATCAAATTGCAAAAAGCAATATCTAATCTTGACTGGAAAAACAACAAATCCTGAGGAAAAAAGTGTGTTGTTTTCTGAGATGAAACAATTTCAATCACCCTTGGAGGCTAAAAAGTTAACATTTCCTTGTGCTGCTACAAATATTTCTCTATTTCCCCCAAGTGTACTAAGTCAGTGAATATTATCGCGTGTGATAACATTCACAACTGACTTTGAACATTAGTAGGATTAATAAAGTTGGATCCTACTTTATCATGGTATATTGCCTCTGAATTCACATATAAGCCCACAAAATTTAACTATTAAGCTAGACTAAAGATTAAACTATGCTGAGCTAATACTCAGTGGATACAAATAAGTGCAGTTACTAAGCAAAGTTGCACATACAAATGCTTCATTCCACAGTATCCCTCACATCTACAAATCGTCATTCTTTTTCTGTTATATTCATTTTTTAGAATCAGAAATCCGTAGATATGGTACCATATTAATTAGACATTATTCGCTTTGACTACTATTATTTGTTATCTTGTATCTTTTCAGTGGATGTCTGCAGATTCAGATATGGGAAAGGATTTAGGTTATGGTGACCACAGCTTTAACTACAGCTTTACCCAAATGTGTTGTTCCTTCCTGCATTAGCATTTTTTGTATTTAAAGGATATGGTTTCATAAAATGTTATCTACTGCTTGGTTTAAATACATCACTTTACAAAAGAGAACAGAAGAATTTGTGAATGCATTTTCTAAATTAGAGAGATTTTTAGCAAGAACACATGAGTTAGTCTTTCAGAGCCCCCATGTGGTGCAGACAGACTGATGGGATCAATACTATTGCCTTGCCTATCATTATCTATCCTGGCACTCTTTGTAGTGATTCATTTTCCATGCTTGTTTAGTCTAAAGCTTCCCACAGGAGGAGGCTGCTGCCTGCACTCATTCAAAGATAGTGGCTGTCATGGTTATCATTTAAGAATTAATTGTTTGTGACATACACAGATTGAATAAATAGGACTGGATAGTTTTTGAGTGTTGAACTGGTTTTAATTACCAGAAGGAAAAATGTAGGCTGACTTCTTCCCTAGAAACTACACAGGATGGATGCAGTAAATGTCCTTTAATGGCAAATCAGAATTCATCGTCTCTCCATATCTGACTACTCATGCAAGCAGTGGCTGAAGACTTTTACAAGGTAGACAGTAATTCTATATTTAGTCCTCAGAGTCCCATCAAACAAGCTGATTTAAAAGCCATGTGCTAATATTGTTACACTATCCTCATGGAGCACAAACTGTCACTGCTCTTCCCTCTTTAAATATTTTACAGAGCACTGCTTCTCTTTATCTTAAGGGGATGTGAAAGGCAAATTTTCAGTAGATGCTAACCAGAGTAACAAGCTGTAGGATGCACTGTCCTACATTTAAGGAGTTTTATGAATCAGGTTTTACTGAACCACTCAGGACAGCACCAATATTCACAAAAGTGCAGTGTTGGTTACTGCACCTGACTCTTGACTTACTCTGCCAGTCCCGGTTCAACTAGTTCCCCAGCCTCAGTTGCAAAAAGCAGGATGCTGGCAAAGTTCCCAACTTGCTGATACTTCCAAACCACTCTGCTTGATGAAGGAAGGCAGATTGAGACATGAGGAAAAACCAGCTCAGTATTCAAAAGCTTTGTTCATCCATAGTGCCAGTAAATGGGAATTTTTTCAGGTAGAGCACCTGGGGAATCACGGTGGAAAAAAACAAACTGGATCTTATGTTTTCAGCTCCTTTTGCAAATACAGTGCTAGGCTGCAGGGCTCTTCTGCTGCTGTATTTTTCAGCAGGGAGAGAGGAGTGTGTTCTTACACAATGATTTTGATGGTATTTTTTCTTGCTTTATCTCATCCCTCCAGTTTTTGGCAGGCAGTTGGGCAGCAACTTTCTGTTCAAGCTCATTTATTTTGTAATTATCCTAAGTGGTACAACACTCTACAATCATTCTTTTTATGAGATACACTAATCATTAGAGATAAGTTTTGCTTCACAGAAACTAATCCCAATATCAGAGAATATTACAGTAATACCAAACATGTCTGTTTTGTTAGACTACCGTGTCTTGGGATGGAGATAAGCTGCTTTGTGTACAGAATGGAGAGAAAGAAGGCCGTGGTTGGACCCAGTGGATTGAAGGAGATGAAATGCACCTGGTAAGATCATGTAAGAGGTTTTGAATGCCACTCTATTAAAACGGTTAGATAAAACACAGCAGGGAATGTGCTATGTTATTTTGGCTTACTTTGACATAATTATGTATTGGTGCAGCATTTGACTTGTTTCTAAAGCAACAATTTCATTTGGAGCCATTATGTTTTTATGTCCCTTACAAAGCCTGACAGTTTCAAATGTTCTTTCTGTGTTCAGTGTCTGTCCAGACACACCAGGCTGAAACGTTCACACAAGGAAGACATTTAACAGAATGTCCCTCACACAGTCTGTAAAATACTCAGTATGTGAGCTGTGAAACTGAGCACCCAACAATAAAGGAAAAATACACCATTCTTCTTTTAAAATAATTACAGGCCACACTACATTATAGTCTAGAGAACTAAAACAGCAATTAAGTTTTTGAAATTGATGTTTGTTCAGATCATCATTTTTATCTTTCTAAATTAACAGGACCTGAAAGAAGATTCCTATTCTTTTTTCCTATAACTCTTTATAGCATCCTCACTCTCTCATCAGTGTGGGTAAAAGGCAGTCTTCCTGCTGAGATAATAAACTCCAAACTCCATTTCTCTTCACTGTGCAGTACTATTAGCATTCGGCAATCTAAATGGATATCCTCTAAATGTTCAAATCAGTAGCAGAGTTATGAAGTCTTTGCAGAAGTACCTCAAGCCCCTTATTAATAAACATAATTTTGAGAAAGTATTGGAGGTCCCAGAATCCAGTTTAGGAAAGGAATGTATGTGACAGGTCTTACCATCTGGACTTGACGCAGCACAGGTAGGGAGAAAGTTGCTGTGTAAGTGATGAATTTATAGATGAGGCCATGGGCTCACCTAAAGGAGGGGAGGAAGCATTAAAAAGGAGATGCCCAAATTTCCTGTGCATACACTTTCCCTCCATGAAGCATTTTTCAGTATTTCCACACTGCCTCCCAGCTGCACACCAGGCATCAGCCCTTTCAAGTTCTCTGCTGGCAAACCGGTCTCAATTACCCATTACAACACCTGGCCTAGAAGTTCAGCTTCCACCTGGCTGCTCTCAGTCATACACAGCTGTGCATTCCTCTCTGCACATATATAAACAGCAGCACCAGTTGCTCTTGGATTTCTCTGGACTGGCATCCTGGTTTCTGGCCCTTGCTAGCTCCCAGGCATTATCTCTTCCCATCTTCTGTCCCCAACATCAATTCCTTTAGCCCTGGTTTCTGCTATCCTTACTCTGATTCCTGTTCTAGCTACACAACCTGGCCATGGAGCTCCATGCCCAGACCACTTTCTATACTTGTCCCTTTCAGGAGGTTGATTTTAAAAGTCAGAAGCTGAGATTCAGTTGCTCAAATACGTGTGTCTACTGCAAGTTAAGGTAGCTCAGGGTAATCTAACTGCTCTGATGCTGCTTTTCAGAAGGCTGGGAAGAATTCTGGCTCATACCTGCCAGCTCATGCGTTTACTCATTGGCACTTGGACAATTTGCCACAACCTGTCTCTCATGTACGCAGAAGTCAGTACAAAAGTAATTCATGCAAAGGAAGTAACCAAGCACTTTAGAGCCCGCTCCTCAATATTTCAATTTTCTCACTTCTTGTATTTCATAAACTTCAGAAGATGTCCTTTTTATTTCTCTAATCCTTGTTAATGCAACTCTCTCGATTAAAAATACAGTGAAGAGTCCCCTTTAATATCTTGTTTTGACCAGCTAAGATTACTAGGTCCTGTACTTTTGAGAGTGCTTTGATACAATGAGCAGTTACCTTTAAAGCATTGATACTTCAATAGCTTTATGATCCTACTGAACTTTACTCAAAGAGCCAAGTGTTAATTTATTCTTGTCACAGTTCTGCAGGGAGTGGGACCACATCCTTTAGTAGTTTATCGCTTCCTATTTTCTTCATTTCATTCTGTGGTCTGTACTCTGTAGTTCTTTTTAGATTTTCTTTTATGTGAGTGACTTATTTGACCATTCCCCATTTCCTTTTGTGTTTTATTGCCCTTTTCTATTGTATTGATTGCTTCTGCTCCATAGTTTTTGTCACTGTCAGCAGATCTCTCAGCCCTTACTGCACACTCCTCCTTCTGGGTTACCTCTCCAGTAGTGAACAAAACAGGTCCTAACTGAAGTCACTGGATCAATCTGTTGTTCCACCAATTCAGCATGAAGCACTTTCTCTTACTGGGGTCTAGCAACATATGTCAATTAAGGTTATTGACCTAGTTTAAGGTTTCTTAAAATCATTTTATCAAAGTCCCCCATAAGAAATGTGCATAACTTCCTCAAAATATTCTGGGAGCTTTATTAAAAGCCTCATCTTGAACTGGAAAGTGCATCTCTTCTAGGTCATACATAATCATTGTCTTTATGTCCCTTACGAGCTTCCACACTATTTTTTCTTGCACCTAAACCAGTTGCCACAGGCACACATCCCAGGCACACACCTGTGTGCACTTCTCAGGTTAAACTTAAGGAGTTTCAGGAACAGAGGTGGGTAAACAGGCAAACAGCAGCAGTCTCACAAATCCGAGCCCAAGATGTAAACACTGCCCCTACTTATGCCCAGCTCACAGCAATCCAAAGATTAGCAAGGGGGTTTTTGAAGAGCTCTTGTGGAACACAAAGGAACAGCATTATGCATCCAGTGTGGTCAGGCTCAGTCACACTTCACTGCTGTGCTGGTTGATAGACCTGGGTCAAATATTCTGTACAGTTACCTGCCTTTTGTAGCCATGATCTCTGTGTTGCCAAAGTGGATCCTGATTTCTGAATTTGTAGGCTTGAGCTACCAGTCATCACCACACAGATTCAGAACTGGTGAGGTAAATCCATCCCCACTTCCTTATGTATCCAAAACAGAGAATTCCCATTTCAAAGACGTAAAGCAGTTGTATACATTGCAAATAGAGAATAGTGCACCAGGAACATATTTGGCCCTTTAAGATCTGAGACCCCAAAATAACTTCCCTTACTCCACCTTTTAGCAGAAGACAAATCCAAACCAGATGGCTTCTTTTAGGATGAAAAGCAGGCTAAAATATAGACAAGCCACCCAATCTCATTTAGTAGAAAATTGTGAACTCAAATTAAGCTGGACTTACACGTGAATCTATAATGTTTGTGTCCTAAATAAAAGTTGTGGGTTTTAATTATTTTTTCTTCCTAGGAAATAAGAGTGTGTGGAGTCACATGTAAGCAGGTCTTTAAGAAGGTACAGTGAGCCTACTGCTGCTACAGGAGAGAAGAACAATAGAATTTACAGACTTGACACCAACTCTCCAAATGCTAGTACTGAACATCATCAGTGACAAGAGCAAACACAGAAATGAAGACCACATTAGAGCTGTATAGTTAGAATAAAATATTTTTAGGAAATAACTTTGAAAAAAAATGACTGCAAATAAAACTATTTTTAGAAATGCCAATTAAACATACTAAACTCTATAAATGTGTGCATACCATAATTCTTGACTATACCAAAAAAGGACTGTTAGGTATAAAACAAGATGCTGGAGTTTTAGACTTTGTAAGCTACTTTTTTACTCTCCATAGACATCACCCTTTCAGAGCCTTAGCAAGGGGCCTCCAGATAGCCTTGTTTTCAAAAGTTGAACTGCAGTTTTAGGGAAGCAAATGAGAGCTGTAGGGTGCAGCTTGCACCTAAATCCTGATTTCACTGAAGCCAGTAAGAATGTTACCATTAGGTCCAGTGGAGTAGCACTGTACTGGAAGCGTTCCATCAAAAATAAAAACCTGATCTCTCGAAATGAGTTAATTTATGGATCAATACTTTGGAAAAACAGTGCTTATAAAACCATGGCTAAGGGGCAATTCTTTTCCAAATGCTTTAGCCAATATCTGCCCATGCATTTTTTTTTTCTAAAAAGCTTTTCTTAGAAACTAAGAGTAAGATCATAGCTAGAAACTGTCTATAATTGTATACACACCACACAGAGGATAAGACCAGCATTGCTTTGTACAGTATCATTTGCAGATGTTTTTATGCTCCATCATAGTCCCATGTTTTCGTGCAGACTGAGCATAGGAAAGCCTTGGCCTGGCAGTTTAAATCAGAACTGTGATTTAAACGTTAGTGAGGGTAATAATTTGCTGACCATACTGCCAGATTTTCAGTCCATCAACATGCTGGATATACAGTGAGCACCACCACATCAAATTCAAAAAGGTTGAATCAGAGCTTCAGCATGTAACACAGAATTCCAAGTGTCTCCTGTACCAGCTGTTATCAGCCATTTTCAGGGACTCGGTCAGTGGGGAAATCACTGTGGCAGAGCCTGCTCTAAAGTGGGAACATCCCTTTTGTTGCTCTGCTGCAACTCCTGTACTTGGCCTTGCTTTGCCTTCCGTGGGGGCTCAGTGCTGACTGAGACACTTTAGACATGTAAATGGGAACAAATGCTGCCACCCTCTACTAACCAGAGACTGTTTTAAAATATGCAGTTATTAATCCTTTTTAGAAAAGCTGGGAGCCTGATCTAACATAGAATCATAGACTCACAGAATGGTCTGGGTTGGAAGGGACCTTAAAGATCAGGTAAGTCCAACCTCCCTACCATGGGTGGGGACACAGCATAAAGAAAAGGAGGTTCAGAAACAGTCATTGTAAAGTCTAAAGTTAGCACAGCAGGGGTGATAAACTTTCTGAACTATGGTATTTCAATAGTACTATATCTTGTGAGTGTAGCATCAGATGTGCTGTAATGGACATCTAATTCAATTTTCTAAAGTTTTGGGGTTTGCTTTGCTTAAGAAAGTAACAGAAGATACTATCCATGAAGGCTTAAGTGTCCCCATGTGATAAACAGGTGAGTAATACTCCCTCTCCGTGTACATTCTTGTGTTGCCATTGCAACAGCTGTGGATGATGCTACTCAGAATTACAGATATGGAATGAAATTATTTACTGTCAGTTCCCCTGTATTTTTTTTTTTTTCTTGGCAATACTTATGCCTAAGGAAGTCTCTGGGAAATATACTTGAGTCTGATCAACCAGGTACATGCCAAAGCTGCTTTTCTCTCCTGGAAGAGTGTGTTAGCCAGCCAACTGTGTGTCCATAGCTAAATGGATATCCCTGCTGACTGACATACAGACCACCAGTTCATGGGGATTAAGTTTTCTTGTACTTGGAGTGGGACAAGTCAAAACTGGTTACAATTAAATATGACAGAAAGGTTGTAGGAGAGGGAAAGGATCAGAAACCTGTGGATCTTGGGCTAAATTGCTGCTCTGCTTAAGGGAAATTGCAAATACTTGCCTATTTAAAATGCTGTTTATCATCTTACACAAGATTGACGATAGCCCAGTTGCCAAATTTCAGTGCATCAGTCATTTGTTTTTCTTGAAAGATTATTTGACACAGAACTTTTTTTCTTCAAGTTTCTAATTATTGATTTCATAATAATGGACACCCTCCAGGTATCTTTCTACTCTTCAGTCCCAAGGAGAGTAAGATAACAAACAAGTAACTGTAATAAAGTGACGGCTCACACCACTGTCCCCAGTTAAACTTGGCATGATTTTTTTTAATGTTCAGCACTGACTGAGACCTTTTTTGAAATGTAATTTTCCTTCAATAGAACTTGGCAGTTCGTAACCCTTAATTCACCAGCTGTCTTCTAATTTTTGCCCGCAGCTCTCTCCAGTCTTGTGTAACATTCACAAACTCTTTTTGCAGAAGGTTATAAGTGGATCAATTAACATCTAGCTAAGTAAATCCAATTGTTAAAAGCTATTATTATTGTAATCAAACAGACAGCTTTTCCCCTTTGGGTCATTTGGTACAAGGGCAAATTTAGCACCATACTAATAACTAATGGCTTATCAAGCAGAAGCAATGTAACCTGCTGCTAATTAGAAGAAAAGGCAAGCTCACAATGTACTTCCACAGCTTATGGACGTAAAATACAGAAACTTCAGAAATATTTAACTTTGAATATCTTTGCTTCAAATCATCTCAATTGCTTGTCATTATAATTGTAACCTCTTATCTCTACTGCAGCAACCGTTTCCCTTGGAAAAGGAAATTATGTTCATTCATTGCTTCCATGACGATGCTTTCCAATTAATGTGTGTAAAATCAATCATGCTGTTTCCACGAACCTTTAACAACCTGTTATCATAAAATGTAATTCAAAACTTTCTCCATAAAATAGGTCCTTGCTGAATGTATAGCATTCAACAGTTACTTGACAAACGTCTGCCTCCCTGACTATTTCATAACTACTTAGTGACCAAGACCTTCACAGTGAATTCATATCCAGATTTGCTTGCTACTCAGGAATCAAACTTTATATTGATTTTCTTGATCTTCAGCAGAATTTCAGCCATGGTTTGCCAATATCCACTCTGTATTTCTTCAGAACTGCAATACCTTCAGACAATGGACATTTTATATTTTGTTTGGAAAGACCAGTACCTACAGAAGCAGTGTGAATGGAAAGTGTAAACAAAACAGGCTTTTTCCATTGTTGAGAAAACACTCTTTTTGTTTACTTGAACCTGCAACCTACAGGTACATTATAATGTAACTTCTCCCACCAAACAGCCATTCCCTGTTTTGTCCATGCCACTCAGATTTTCTTTACCCCTTCTAGTGTATAATCTTGGCTGCTTTCATATCTTAAAATCTAAGCCACGGAAACCAGAATTGACGTAAGAGTTGGGGTCACAGTCTACATTTATGCAACAGTCCAACTGTGAAGGATGGGAAGGAGTTACTTAGTATGATCTGTGTAATAGTTTTATTGTAAAATAAACAGACCGAAGACAAATTCCTCATAACAAGAAGGTGCATCAGATTCCTAAAGAGTCTCCTATGGGACTGAGCAGTGGAGCGCAGCAGTCTCCCGGCATGGCATGAATGATGTGCTCCCCTGGATACATCCACTTCCATCAATGTCTATCATTTGGTTGGCTCTACTGTATGAAACTTGACAGTAAAAAGCAAGAGTTCACCATTACAACATTAATAAAACATCCTAGTATGTATCATTTTGTATTTTATTCTTTTTTGGACAGCCTCATCTGTAATCACATAACAGATTCACAGCTATTCATCCTTTCTTCCTCTATCAGTAGCACATTTGTCTTGGATTATTACCCGTGTGGTACAGCTATTTCTATTTTAAAAAGGTTTTTTAACCTCAAAGCAAATGTTTATTTAAATAATTTTCTCCTGTCTAGCAAAAGTAGAGCCCCTTCAGTACCATGTATTTTATTACTAGGGCAAGCACTTTCTCTATATTAATAGCTAATAGTAAGAACCCACACT
The DNA here is from genome assembly GCF_009650955.1 of Corvus moneduloides. NCBI lineage: Eukaryota > Metazoa > Chordata > Aves > Passeriformes > Corvidae > Corvus > Corvus moneduloides. Next base: position 6,485,629 of record NC_045485.1, on the reverse strand, counting down.
GAACAGTTAAGCAAAATAGCATTTCAGTTCTTCACCAAACCCTTCAATAAGACTGCCTGACAATTGAGTTTCTGCACCATAGAGGCAAAATAAAATTCCCTCTTTCAATGCCAACATTCTTATTAAAGGAAGGGAGGAAAGAAGAATGGGAAACAGTCTGTGGTTATTGACTCTACACTTATTTACATAACAAGAGACCATTTGTCTTGTGGTACACCACTATTCTAATGCTGAGCAAATTAAAAGGTCAATATTGTGACAAGAGCATTCCAAATTTAAAATATTTTATGTAAATGTTCAGCTATTTGACAGTTCAAGATTGGAGCAGAAGCGTGAGCAGTTATTTATGGGTCCATAAGCATTATAGAGTAGCTAACATTTAAAACTTGTTTGTGCATGTGTGGAAATACACAGAACATGATTCTCAGCAGTACACTGCAAAGATAGGCAGTCCTTAAATGCTTTTAGACTCACTTTCAGAGCTTTCTTATGTCTGTTTGACTGGCCTTTCTTTCCCCTCCCCTTCCAGCTGCAGAAGGCAACAGTACAGAAGTGCAGAGTTGAAACACAAGGAATGATGAAGACCTAACATAAAATTATACTGAAATTTGGAGTTACACTTAAACAGAAGAGTTCCTCTCCATCCTGATGTTCCCACCAATTTTTTCTCTAGTGTGAGTCAGTGGATTTACTACAAAAAGGAAGTGCTTATAATGCAATGCAGTCACCATTATAATTTGGTGAGGCTTATAACCACAGCATATGGGGAGAGCTCACTGAAATTTCACATTCCATCAAGTGCAACAAGACTCACAATAGTTCCTTGCTCCCCTTCCCTAATTTGAAATCAGCATGCTTCAAGTTATATTTTCTTACCAAGACACTGATGCTTATCATCCATAACCATTACAATTTCCAACACTTCTCTCCAGCTGGGCATGCTAAGGGCATGCAGAGGAAGTTAACACAATTCAATAGTACTTCTGTGAAATGACTGTGTGATCTTTCACTCATCCTGTCAAGAAACATGTTGCCATTCTTGATGCTGACATTTCCAAGGTTATTTTTGTAGAGGAAAATGAGAGAAAAGTGCCATTTTATCTGTGTTACGGCAACACAGAAAGAACTTACTCAAACACAGTACCAAGCAGCTCCTACAAACACTCAGCTTTGGGTACAACAATGTAGTTCACTGTAACGCAGTCTCTCCATTGTAACACTGATGCCAATGATCATCAGAGACACTAAATTTCTCAGGACAATTCTTAAGGGCAACATGTGGTCTAAAGTAGCATCAGCTGGAAAGCCAGTCATCACTACTCCTTTATTCCAACACATGTTCCATTATTTCAGCTGTAAACACAGATAGACGCCCAGTTCCTCAGTTCTTTGGAACTGGTAATAAATTCTAACTCTGAAAGAATTACTTGAATGTTTTAGACCTATTATACATAAAAAAACCAGCCAGAAGCACAGAACAGACTTTTCCAACACTCTGCAGCAGTAACACATCATCCCATCTTAGCCTGAGATTGGCTTCAACCAATCTGAGACATGGGCTGACTCAGGAGCCAGACAAACACGAACTGCACATGAGATTTCACACTCTGCAAAATGATGCAGAAACAGATGATTCATTCCCTATCAAGCCAAACAGAAAAGAAGTAGAACATCAAAGTTCCCTAGCAAAATAACCTGTGAACAGTCTGGTTCCACCTCCTTAAGGACTAAAAAGCCCCAAACTTCCATTAGAAACTTTCCTTGTCATCTCTTGTGGAAAATTACTCCCAAACACAAATGCAGAATTACTTCAGATAATATTTTTTTCAACATATGTTCAACCTTTTATAATGTATTTTTCTCTCACAGCAAGTCCACCTTGTAGACATTTGAATTATCACATTACACAAAATTCCATTTCTAGTTCCACCTCTCAGCATGGAAGCATCTATTTTTTACTGTCTTTCCAAATTTATTTTGGGAACCAAAGAAACAAGTAGGTACTTAAAGTGCTGAAGGTCACTCAAAAACCTTACCAAGTACTTAACTTTGAGTTAAAATTAACAGTTAAAAAGTACCTAATTTGCTTGAACATCATTTGGAATTTTTTAGGAGAGCCTTTTTCCCTCTTCAGCCACAAAAATGCTTTGAAAATCTGATTAATGTCACGCAGTACTTCCCACTGCAGCTTATATAACTTCAGGGACATATAGGTACCTTCTCAGTTACATATTCCCCTGAAGTGATTGGTTTTCAGTACCCATTAGACACTAAAAATTTGAAAAGGGAATGCCCAAATCTTAGTGAAGTGAAGGTAAATGTAGGACATATCTCCAGATAAAAAATACTGTTCTTCTTTTAAGTCCCCCTTGCACAACAAAAAGGAAAAAAAGGCCCCACAACAGCAAAATCCTCAATAGCCAAATAAGTACTGCTTTCAATTATAGAGCTGACCAACAGTTCATTACAGTTCGTCTTGAAGCATAAAACCTCAAGACACTGGATCATGTGCCTCAATACAGGATGGCATGGGATGGCACACTGCTTATCAGGCCTGGTAAATCCTCCTCCAAAATATGTTTGTATGAGTTGAGAGAAAAATAAATGCAATAGGCATGCACAGAAAAGAGCACTTTTTGTAAGAGATATTTCTTTGTGAAGTAAAGCTCTTCCTGAACCCACTACAGCTTTTTTTGGAGTGCATTTTGTTTTGTTGTGCAACAGGCACATTCCACCAGGCAAAAAAAATTGTTGATGAAACAGCTGGGCAGAACAAGAAGATTTTTCCTTTTTTCATATTCCTTCTCTTTATAGTGCAAGCACTCCTTAATTTTAGCAAATTCAGTTTTTTAAAGCTGTCATGGGTCACTTTGGTGCTTATTTGTTCTTTTCACAATGAAAGTACTTGCTGAAATAACACTTTTTAATTTCTTTTTTACCTTTTGACAAGACAGCAAAACTACCTGTAATTTTGCCAAGGATTTCAAAAGTAGGCATTTCCATATTTAAGATTAATTAATTAACTTCCACGTTAAGATTAATGCAAGTATGTTTCCTTGTTATATTTAAATATCTAAATTCAATCTTCTGTCTGCATTGCAAATGTCCTTGAATGGGATTCTGCAAGGTGCTGAGATCTCTACCTTGATATGGGAGCTATTAAAACACAATGCTATCACTGACAGAAAGAAAAAAGTTATGTTGATGTGCTGAGTAGATAAAAGGGATATTATTCAGCAGCTGCTGGATCCGACACTAATGAAAATGTATTAATGGGGGGAAAAGGAACAGTCTTGGGCTGCTTTTGATAAATCTAAACTTTCAAAGCATCTAATTAGAGACTCGGTCTAGTGAGTGTGTGTCTGATAGCCTCTATGGAAAAGGTTATAATAATGATATGATGTCTTCCTTGAAACTTCAGGTACATCTGATTGCCACGCAGTAATAGAACCTTTAGTTGCAAGTGAAGGATATATTGTTGGACAGAGATAGCAAATCAGCCTCGGAAGGCCATAAGCATATTCCAATGAATGGCAGGCATGAGGCAATCTCACAACTGTCTGTTAATAGGGCTCCCAGCCCTTCCAACCATGTTGTACGTTGTCACTGTCACTCTTACAATGTGGTGCTGTTTGAATCCTTAGGACTGCTGCCTGAAGATGTAGCTGTAATAGTCACAAGGAGGAAAAGGAATCATTTTTTCCCCTCATGCTGAATATTGTTCTAACAAACATTTTTTCTACCTTAAAATGTCCACTGGTTTCAATCTCCTGATAGCAGAGCTAATTCGTGCAGCAGTCCTCTCCCCAAAAGGTTCATTTTTCAGTGGGAAAGCAATGGAGCACAATACCCTGGTAACCAAGACTCTTCTTTTCCCTGACAGAGTTGTCTTTTACTAGCAACAAAGGCAATGATAAACATCATTCTAACAGATATATAGCTTACTGCAACAACTTTGGTTTATGTTCAGCAAGTTAGAAAAAAACGCCCAGTTATCTATATTTTTACAAGTAACACATTTCATTTCATCACAGGACTGTTTTCCCACTGTCATGAAGGGAGACTCCTCATAAGGAGTCTAATGGTGCTGAAGAAATATTTCCTAGCTCAAACTCCTTTTTTATGGTTGTTATCGCAGAAGTCAAAGCTGACACTTCACTTGTGCTGTGTTCACACCCCTGGCAGCCTGTGACTATGTTCATAAAAAGGAGACACTTGTATCCATGTCGGGTTTTGCTCTGGTCAAACCTCAGATCATCTGGAAATTTCCATAAAATCACGATAAAGCCAAATAAACTACACTAACTGTAACTTCAAATACAGTCTAAATGGGGCAGGTGGGAAAAATCTCTAGAGACCAGAGTGGATACTTTCATTTTGCACTAAGTAACAAATAGTTTTAGCAAGACAGAGGTAAACATGGCTGTTCTGCCTTATCCATTCAGCTTCCTTAAGTTCCTTTCAGAAATATTCTAGGCAAACTCTTTTCCTTCCTTCCTTCTTTCCTTACCTTATTAAACCCAGTGAGTATATAAAAAAATTCACTTGTGTAGTTCTTCAGTTTCTAGGAAGATTTTAATGTAAATTTGGAAAAGTAACTTTCGATGCTTTGTTGAAAGTAACTCTCCTTATAAACGCATTAATTTTTTTTCACATATAAACTAGAGAAACACATCATCATGAACATTACTCTGAACTTCTGGGGAATCCTTTCTAAATATAATCTGAGATTATATTTGGGTATCAGGTTTTCAATTTTCAATTCTTTTTTCTTTTACTCTTCTATGAAACACAGCCTGCCATTCTCTTATATTATATATAGATAGGTATAGGTATATCTCTATTTAAATCTATAAATTTTCATCTAAAATACACAATTTAAGAAACTTCATTTTCTCTTTTATCTTCTTCTATATTAAATGTACTTGGTACTTTTTACTGCAAAGTGAAATTACCATATTTATCAATTCCTTATTTCAATTCAGTTTTCCAGTGGCAATGTCAATAAATCAGATATAAATGCTCCTTCCCCCTGCTTTCCATGCATGTGCATCCAGTAACCGAAACCACATGGCATCACTGCTATTAAGAACCAATCCTGTCATATGTCTGGGAGAAATCTTAACTTCAGCAATGTGTCCTGAATTATATTGCTTGGCCCATCCCCAACGATTCTTAAATTGATTGATTATACACTTGCCTTAAGAGCCAGCTTGCAGTGGCAAGTGTGTTGCATTTTAACAACACTGAGTGTACCAACTCATTTAACTACAGCAGACACTATTTGGATTTTTCGACTTAGATTTTTTTAAAATATTACTATAAAATTTCATCCTAAATTCTATTTCTATCAAATAAGTGCCAACTTAGAGTGAGAAATTCACCAAAAGGACAGACAGATATCTGAATGCCACTTTACTACAACAAATTATTTTCTAATGTTCCAGGATGCCTTGGAGAGTTAAACACTGGTTCATTTCTCAAACAGCATATGGTAGAATGAAGCCAGAGCTTTTCCCACAGAAAGGATGCTGTTGTGGATCTGGAGACACAGACAGAAAAGGATTAACCATACAGCACTGTGAACGGAGTGAATTTATGAGATTTACTACACAGAGCATCCCTTAATCAACAGGAAATAATGACTTGTGCCTACGTTCTAAGAGAGATGCAACAGCACAGGATGATGGTATTCAGTTACCCTGAAGATTTTGCTGCTGGCTTTCTGAGCTGGTGTTTTTTTCTATCTGAAGCAGTAAAACTGATTTATGGCAAAAAGAAGGCGTTTGGGAAATAGATACGCTCACCAATGTAGGAATTTTCCTAGGAGTACGTAACGGTTCTGGAACTGCTCTGCACTGATAGCGGCATAGTGAAAGAAAACTGGCTGAGTATTAGTGTGGATTTTCATCAATAGCTCTGGACCCAATTTACAGTCCTTCCGGGACACTGGCTTTAAGTCCTTAAGGTTATCACAAGAATGGTTCTAACCTTTTTCTAAATGGCTGCAGTGAATCCAAAACTATGCACTAATTGCAACAGCTTATACAACTTTTCATCTGGATTCTAGAACTGGTCACAAAATCTTTCTATCATTGAATTCTATCACTTAGGAGTTATGTGAAAACTTGAGGTCTAAGATATTTGAAAGTATCTCTATAAAGTTTTCTCCAGATGAGGTAAAAACTACTATTTCTGTCTGACAAATTTGTGTCTTTAAAGTATTCTTCTAATGGATAAGACCCTGCATTAAAATGGCATTTCAGCTTTTATGGTCAGGCATGAACAAGCCAAAGGAGATACATATTTTCTTAGCTAAATTGTGCTTGTCATGGAAATATCAAAGAAAAAACCCCAGACTTCTTTTAATTCAAAATTCATGCATCAGTGTTCCAGTCCAATGTCTAAGTAATGCAACCTTTATCTGATGAAGATAAGAAGCAGCAGTTGCAATTACAAAACTGCCACAGAATAGATACAATTAAGTTATAGATTACAGTCACAGATATTAATGCATAGTTCATGCAGGGAATTCAGGTCCTGAAAAAATCTTTTAAGGGAAAATTTAAGCATCCTTAATGGCAATGACAAAGCACTTAAACTGGGTTCAGATTTTCCATCCACGTTAAAGATAGCCCAGAAGGAAGCACACTTTAGTGGATATGCTCACTGACTTGCTCTGCATAGTGACTTCTTTCATGACCTTGGCCAAACCATGTTGCCTCCTAAGTTTTTCTGATTTCACAAAGGCTGATGATTTTTATCTGCTTCCTCAAAGCCTGAATAAAGAGCTTTGAATAAGTGCTCAGGAGAATTAATGAATTAATAAATTCAGTATTCCCCATTTATTTTGAAAATCAAGGTCAGTCAGCTTTATCCACTGGCCAATGGTTCTCTAGAGCATAATATTTCATAATGAAAACCACCTTAATAAAAATGAGTACTGAAGACAATAGAATCCATTGGATTATATTTTTAATGTTTTCAAACTCAGTAACACAATCACTAGTGACATCATGAAATCTCTAAGAGCTAAGCTAAAGTCCTTAGTTAAGAGAGGAGGGAGGTTTTTGATTAATACTGTGTGTAACATATGCATCCAACTTCATCACCAAAATCAGATGGAGTAAGAGAGATGGAAATTACTGAAAAAAGATGAAAACTCAATGTCTGAAAGCCAATTATTTTATTTCTAAGAATGATTAAAAACATATTTTGTGCATCTTTGCTCAAGTTGAAGGTAAACACAAAACGTGCTGAACTGGCATAACTGTGAGCTCTGTGTGCTCTGTGTACTCCCACAGTGTCTGCATCCCGTGTCCCTACTGTTTTGTCAACAAGGTGTCAGACAAGTTCCTCTTCTGAGATGTGAATGAGGGAATTCCCCCTTGTCTTAGGTGTCAACAAAAAGTTCGTTCCTGCAGATCTCTGTTCTGGAAGATCAGCTAAGAACTGACATAAAATAATAAGTGTTTAGACAACAACTCTATGTACAACTCATCCAAATTCCTTCCATTCCCTCTCTGGAGGGCCCAGGCCTGAACAAAGCAATAAGCCCAAGAGTCAGAAGCCAAACCTCCTACTCCAAGGCACTGAGGTAGGCTTGCTTGTACTGAGTGTGCCTGACCTAGCAAGAAAGCTTGGGATCAGCAAGGGATATCCAAGGTAGAGTAGTGCCAGTCAATACTGGGGGAAGGCAACCCCCAAGTGGGCCATCAAATAGTATTTGCTGAACCCATTCTGCAAATAACACCTTTTGATTTGGCCCTCTCCGGCTGTACATGCCTCTCCTACTGCTCCTGCCACATCCTGGTGAGCTCTCTGGGCAGCAGCTGAATCCCCAAGACCTGCAGGCCATCACACACTGACAAGCAGCCGATTGCCTCCTTCCAGAGTACTTTCAGTTTTCAGAATGTGACTCCTGGTGTTTGTGCAGAACAGAGTCCCCAGCCTGGTGAGATAGCACCTCTGACAGCTTTTGCAGTAGCAGCCATCACTGAATACATTTCAAGTGATTAATTTTCTAAAAAATAAAAATAAACCTAGTGAGTGCACATGTGCTAACAAGTTAAAAATAATAATAGGTGTCTGTGACCATGCTGCTTCTGTCTGAATCCTTCAGGGGAATTCAGTTGCTAAGAACGACTTACGCAGTTTGCCATATTTCTACGTGTTAAACAACAACCAAATAACTATAGGCAAAAGTCCCAGCTGTCAAGCATGAGGAGTGTAGAGGCTGCTCGGGGGAGTACAAGGCATTTTTCTCCTGTGTTATATCTGCATATTGGATCATTTAAAAGGAAAATTAAATGAGGCAAGGACAGAGTGGGAAGTATGTTACCGTCTCTTCAAAATACCATGCCCAAAAGTTTACAAGAAAAATTCCATTTGACTGATCCTTCTGTGCTTCATGTAGAGCTCTAACAGTGCTTTACAGAAGAACCTTTCCAAGGGGAATGCACTTCCAGCTCTTTCCAATAGCAAGAAAGGCTGAACTTTGCTCACCTACCTAGACAGAAATTCTCTTCTGGTCAGGTCTCAGACACAATGGGAGGAACTGGAGGCAAGTGTTGGAAGTAACATCCATGACTGTTGACTCATTCCACACAAACAGCATTTGGGCCTCACTTTTCAGTCTTGTCAGTCAAAGTGTTTTCCATGAGATCTTTTCTTTTCAAACTGCCACTAATCAATACTGACTCAGAGGAAAGAGGCAAGCAATGCCATCTTTGTTTCTTCACATACAAATAAAGACTGAACAAGTTACTTAGGCTTTTAGCAGAACTAAGTTGATTTTTCATGACTTTGCTTTATTTCCAAGGCCTCAATATTCAGCCATAAATCTTAGCCCTGTGTTGAAACCTCACACAAAAGATATGAGCTCAGAGTTTCATTTTTAGCAAGTGGTTTTGCAAGAAAAGGATGCTGAGAACAAAACAGTCATGACAATTAGGAGAGGGCACCTTATCTTAATTTCTTTAAATATATACTTTTTCCATGGGGAGGAAATATAGTTTTGCCATTTTGAAAGTTTGTCTCTGTGTATGCAGTATAAAAACAATAAATACAGAACACAAAGAATAATTTCTAAGTTGTCAAGTGGATAATAAGTCAAAATTTTAACATTTTGTTGAGGTCAGTGTAACTGGCAAGGCAAAGACCTGAGACTTAGAACTCTCCACCCAGGGCTTTTAAACAATAGTGTGAACAGTAGCTGTACTGTATCCCGGCACCCCATGATTTAGCCAGGCATTTGACTGTGTTAGAGGTTGTACTGTCTCTCAAGATACTGATTCGTAAATGGAATATTCTCTTTGTGGACCTTAACACAGCACTCCTTAAAAGCTCATGAAGTATCACAGAACTCTGTCAAGTCAATATTTCATGTTTCATTAATTCCCTACTTAGCCAGTTCTCTGATTGGTTAAATGTAGTGTCTGTAAACCTCCTAGCTGTATTTTTACCTGAAAAGGCTCAAAATGCTAATTTAGTATGATGGATAAACACGTGCTTAGAAAATACATATATTGGGGAAAAAATGTAAAAAATAATAAGGGATGAGCATAACCAAAACTTTGTCAGGAAAAGCTGTACAAGTATATTTATATGCTGTTAATTAGTTATGATATTTTATGCAAAGGATGTATTCATGTCATAATTAATTCTCCCTGAATGAGCGTAGTTATGCATATCTACAGCAATGGAGCCTTCTGTTACTTTATTAGTTGTTAATGTTAATTGCTGATGGTCACACAATACAGCTTCAGTCTCTTCCCCATCTTACCAAAATGACTGTTACATAGGAAGCAAACTACGTCAGAACTGAAATCAACGAGCATACAAAATATCTCACCTTGAGCTTCTAGGACATACTCTGATTCTAGGATGTGATTGTAGACATTCAGTCTGATGTATTCTTATTTTTACAGGACCTTTTAGTATATACATAAAATGTATAAATAGCAGTAATGCATTATTAATGTTGATGCAACACAGAGGCTAAGAAAGAAAGTACACAAACATATATAAAATCAAAGCTATTGCATAAGTATTACATAATATCACTACAGAACAAAGGGATTTTAATTTTCACTTTCAATGTGACATCATTCATGGTTTCATCTAGAATTGCTTAGAGTGGAAACAAACACAGTAGTAGTAGATGTGATCAGCCCAACAAATTGTGCTTGAAATGAGACACACGTTTTAGAAAGCCGTTCTTGTCCTAAGTAAAGATATGATCACCAGCTTCCCTGGATAAACTGCCTTACAGACAAACTGCACCCTCCAGCCAAGGGTGCAGGTAATCTCCTGGGGGCATTCCCACAGGAATTCACCTCACTCCAACTTTCAGTCACTGCAGTTCCCCATGACCTTGCCTGATGCTTGATTGAAAACCCTCTTCATGTCTCCTACTTCTTTTCCTTGTCTGATACTTCTTTTCCTTGTCTTAAATTAGCTCCCTAAGTTGAGGCATTTTAAAAACTCAGCTCCCAGAAACTCTCAGCTTTCTTTAGGTTTGTTTTGAGTTTTTCTGAATCCCTGTACAAATTTTCAGCATTTGTGGAATTTTGCATTAATTTTAACAAAATAAAGGCTTAGATGAGAAATCATAAGATCAGTAACTCTTCCATTTACTTATTTCTGAGTTGAAGATCTAGACCTTAACACTTTTTCTAATACATTTTTTAATAATATTCCCATTAAAAAAAAAAAAAAGGTGGGTTAGGTAAGGAGTTCAAGAAGTTTTTGACTTTTGGTCACTTCGATTGGCTCTGTAGAGCCAGCTGTAAGTTATCTTAACTGATTAAAGCCCCATAACATAAAACCTTCAATTAATTTTCTTTTAGTACTTACTTTAAATTCCAATAAAGTTTGACTGCACATTCAAATTCTCCATTCTGACACATTCTGAATGTGCTTATTTGCACAACTGAAATCCATGTTTTTTTCCACAACAATGTATAAAATAGCTTTCCAATGCAAACTGACATGTTTCAGAGGAATTAAAAAATCATTTTTAGGGCAGGATTGATACCAATTATGATTGATTTTGATTTACTTTATATATGCTAAACTTGCTCTTAAAACAAAACAAAACTACAAAAGTGTAGTTGGTATAAGTACAGCTATTGGTACATAGCAGATATATTGAAAATCAAACTAAAACAAAAATTTTTTAACAAGAATATTCCCTTTCCTGCCCTGTCTTACATTTGTTTCACATTCAAGACTTCCATAAGTTTTAAATGGGAGTTCTGGATGTGTCAGCTCTGTAAGGCTGCCACTTCACAGGGAAAAGTGAATGTAGAAAGGAGGTAAAAAGACAATTCACCTTGGAAAATTTAACTGGGTTGTACAATTTGCCACTGTGTTCAATATATTTCAAAGGTATCCCATAATAGCCAGAAGTTCTTTACAAAGGTCACTGTAAAATCATATCCTGTATTACTACAATTTCTGAAAGTGTTCCTTGTCTGCCAGCTGTTCAACTGAACTTTGTCAATGAAAGCAAAGTTTCCAGGGTTATCACTCTGCCCCTTAAACTGTATTATCTACAAAATAATAAACCTTAGTGGAAAAAAAAGATATGAAAAGGTTTATAAAACATTCTCTTAGCAGAGATTGTTTCCAGTCTCACTCCTTGAGCTGAAGTGGTTTAAACTCTCGCCACCATGCCTGCCGATTACAATGGGACGTGGGAAATGGAAACCAATGAAAACTTTGAAGGCTACATGGTTGCTTTAGGTAAATGGAAAAATGTTGACTACATAAAGAGAAAATGTTTCAATTATAAGCAAAATCCTTCTAAAAATTAATGAGATTTTTCTGTAATGTACATTGTGGCATAAGGGTTTCTGCCAATGGCATTACAAATCAAGTAATTGTAATGTAATTAAAATTGCAATGATCTAAATGTATAAGCAAATGAAGACTTGTAGCCAAAGATATTATTCTTTATTTAGATAATTGAAAAAACAGATGCGGATGGGGGACGGGGACGGGGGGGGAGGGAGAAAGCAAAACAACACGCTTTCAGATATAGAAGCTCTTTTTTACTCCTGGTATATACTTATGGCAACAGTGTAGCCACAATCTGGTTAAAGAGGAATAAGATATTCTATATCACTAAAGTAAAAATAATGCCATCATTTAATTAGTGCTTTGAACTAATTATGTTACAGAGATGAAAAATTTGATGCTTTAACTGATTTTCTACCAGTTTTACCAAAGAACCTTAATCCTAATTGATTGATCTGTTCAGATTGAAATAGAATACATAAATACATTAAAATAAACTCTCATCATTATTCATCAACAATTGAAAATAGTTGCAGTTTCCCCAAAGCTCTTGTAAGACAGAAAGGCAAGTCTCACTATTCATAGGTTTTAGCTTCTGCATTTATGGAAAAAAACTCAGTAACTTCAGGGGCATCTGTAAATAATATGCATATACACCTGCGAGGCACAAAAAGAGAGAGTGATTAAAAATGAGAATGGTTAGGACAACGAGAATGATTAGGACAGTGTTTTGAATTTCAGGAGAAAGATACACATTAATTGAAGTGATTTTTGTGCATACTTGCATATATAAACCTAAAGTTATAGATACACTATAAGTTATAGTAATTTAAAACTGCCAATGAATAAGCAAAAAAACTCAACACCAAAAACACTGCAAAGATGCATATGCTATAGGTGATTCTCAGAAAGAAATTGCAGGGAAAGGGTGAAAAGATATTCTTCTGCTCTTTTTCCCACAATTTTACATTTTGTTGATATTTTAAGTATTAATGTGCTTGGATTCAAAGGACACTGAGGTTTTGAGGGGTTTTTTTTAATTCATCTGTCCTTTTAATTAATTCACACACATTTCTATACTTTAATTAAAGATTAGTTTTGCCCTTTAAGTCAGAAACTTTGATTTTATCATAAACATGTTACAAAGTATTTAAATCTACTATAATAGAACTGCATATCATTTTTATTGCTTATATTGTTCAAAATGCAGTTATGAAAACCATGCTTTAATAAAACCTCCCTGATTTTTCTCCAGGAGCTACAAGACTAATATATTAGTCAGAAATAGCATTTCTTTAGAGGTCTAGACATTTTTTTCCCTGAGAGAGAACTAAATTTTATGTTGCCTGGCTATAAATCAGACCCAGAGATACCTTTAATCCACCACAGCAGATAAAATATACCCAAGAAGTCTTGAATATAAATACTGAACAAGATCATTATTCCCCATGTTAAAAAGTCACATTTTTTTCAAGCCTATCCTCTTAGTCAATTCGATTAGTACTTCACAAGTAGGATAATGAATCCAGCAAAAGAAAAAGGGCTCCATTAGCAAGTGGCATTGCCGAGCTGACAATGATTAACACACACATGAAACCACTAAAGGATGGCCAGCAAACCAAACCCATTTTTCAATCTCTTGCAGAAGCATGGGAGATTATTTCATTTGCATACAGCACCATAATAAGATTCCCTGCCAGCTGGTCAGAAATATTTACTGCAGATGGTAATGCTGCTGGCATTAGGGGGGTTGGCTGAGCAAACTGGGATCATGGTCATGTATATGCTCCCTTTGGTAACTTGCAATGCATTCAGTCCCAAGCAGTTGTTTACATTATAATTTTATAATCATGAACAAAATAAGGATGTTAAGGAGATCAGTACAGCAGAAAATGTTGACAGAATATTAAACAGGACCTGTCAAATGCTCTACATGGATACTTTTTTGACTTTTGACTTTGAATGTGTCTCCTCTTAAACTGCAATTTATTTGTGTGCCTGCTATCAAACAATAATGGATTTCAGGCTTTTATTTGATTGCTTCTTTTTTCATTAATATAAGTTTCATTCTTTTAAGTTAATTAATTAACCTCTTGTATACTCTCACAGACTATAGGTTCATCATACAAGTAACATGCCCAAGTCCTCTTGATTACATACTCATTCTCCCTTGATTACATACCCATTCTAACATGCTAAATTTCTGATAAGGAATATATTATTCTGAGATCCTTCTTTAGGGGTGGCCTAAAGCATCTGTAACCCTGCAGGACACACAGCAGCACCCTCACGTGCCTAAGACTCCATGAGTTCCACTGCGTGCTTAGGAAAGGGAATGGCTGCTGAGCCTAAGATGAGAGTAGCACTCCTGCATGCCATAGCTTCATGTATGAGTGAGGCCAAAAGGGCACTGTCAGTCTTAATAGCCCCTGTTGTTTCACATTCTCAAAAAGCTCTGGAAATTCGGGTGATTTAACACACCAGCATCTACTCTCTATTGGTTGTATGTTGAATGCTCACAAAATTCCCACAGATACCCTGTTAATAAATAAATGTATTATCAGTGGAAGATCCTCGAGTTGAAAGTATACTTGCAAACACAAGGTAATTTTTATTTGAAATTATCTTTTTCTCTAGAAAATGTTGTAGGAAAAAGCACCATTTGTGGAACTATGTTTCACTTCATTTTTTTTTTTAATGTGTAAATATAAACGCTGTGGGTTTTTATTTTTGTTAGTAAATACTGGAATTTTCACTTGATTTTCTGGTTTTTGATAGGTATTGATTTTGCAACTCGTAAGATTGCAAAACACTTGAAACAAACAAAGGAGATTGTTCAAAATGGAGACAATTTTAAAACAAAAACACTCAGTACTTTCAGAAACTATGATCTGGATTACACTGTGGGAGTGGAGTTTGAAGAACACACCAAGGGACTGGATAACCGAGTGGTGAAGGTAAAAATCTGGTATCTGATATCTGTTTATACTACAGTCCGCACCAGGAGCCAGCAGTTCCAAAAATCAGCTGAATACGTTAAGTAACACCCCAATATTTTACAGCCATCAGAGGATTTTTATAAAACAGAAATAATTTGCATCCTGAGACAGTTTTCTTTCCTGCTATAAGCATTTATTAGAAATGCAAATCAGGATGGCTACTGAGATACGTGAGGACAATCACTAATTATGTTTTTCTAGTAGGGGATTTTTCCAGCTTTTCCATGATACATCTAGAAATTAGCAAAAGTCTGTTTTTACATATATATCCTCCTTAATGAAACTGCGGATTCATCCCTGTGAATTTAGGACTGTGTCAATATAAAATTTCATTTTGAGATGGCTGGGTTTACACTGATCAGTCTCAGTTGGGCAGTTTAACAGTTGGACATTGTTAAAAATAAACTTGCACTTAGCTTTTAATGTTAGGGGAGCTTTAGGAAGGGACAAGAAAAAATGTGAGCCAAAGCTTGGAGTGATCAGGTGGCAGGGTAGGTGCAGAGGCAGCGGGCAAGCAGGCCCAGCAGTGGATGCTTCACTATCTTTGGGATTATAGAGTAACCAGAGCTCAGAATTTCCCCAGGAATCTGTAGCCATTTGTTCAGACACCCTTCAGGGAGATATGTGGACAACACTTGGATTAAGGGCCATGTTGTAGCCCATGCCCTACCTCCTATGGCAGAGTCAGTTCCTGGGGGGATTCAAACAAGACTCTCTCAGAGAAGTCAGGGAGGAAAAGAATACACACGAGCACTGATTCACTTACTGAATTCAGTTTCATGTTTCTGTATCAATACTGCTTCTGTTTTACTTTCTTCTCACCCCTAAAATGCTTAAGCAACACTTTCAGATGTAGAAAGGTCAGATCTTAAATTTCCATTGACTGTCCCCTTTGGAGTCGTGCTAATCCAGCATCCCCTTCCTCCTTTGCTTATCATTCACCAAATATACCTGTTATCAACTCTGCTAATTACCACACCTGTATTCTGCCACTCAGCTTGCAGTTGCCAAACTCTGAGAAGCTGAGATCAAAACTCACTGTCAACTGTTTTGTTTTGGTAATTCCCACAGGAAAAGTGGCAGCATAAAGGACATGTTTGCATTTGAACTCACATCATCCTTCACTGAAGTGGCACAAATTTAACTGCAGACATTGTTTGTACACCATGGATCACTTTTAATTCTCAAACTAACTTTGTGCAGTGTCATTCCTATGATTTCTTCCAAATTATTTCTCATTCACTGCACTGCAAGCCATCAAAGAGTAAGACCCATTTCTTTCACCTATCCTGAATATCCCTATCTCTAAATTTTCTTTCTGTCTCCTCCAGTGGGCACTGGGTGGAAGAAATTCCTGTGACAAAGTCTATGCTTTAAAACACTGCTCCCACATCTCTTCAGATCAGTTGAAGGTATTAGTAAGGATCTAAGGACTCATTAGTTTCATCACTCCTTAAATCCATCAATTTCTGCTCCTCTAGTGCTCATCACCACTTCCAAAGCCATTGGCTTTCTCTGAAAAACCTTTTCACTTGCAGACTCAAGGAAGGAAGGAAGGAAGGAAGGAAGGAAGGAAGGAAGGAAGGAATTGTGCATTTATAATCCTATCTAATTTAATTACTTTTGCCTAATATTAATTTCTAAACAAATCATATTATTTGTTTCTAGAGAGGAGAAGGAAAAAGGAAGCATGTCATGCTATTATTCTCTGAATTGCTCTAAAATTATTTTCTGGTCACTTTATTAACAAAATGCCTCAAACACATTAAGGTTAGATGAAGGTAAAAAAATTGGTAGGCAACATTTAAATGTAAAGAGGGCATGGATAATTTAAAGAGCATGTAGGTTGAAAATTCCGCAAATAAGAAAGAAATTAACTGAAATGGAATGAGTTTTGTCTCATTATTAATGGAAAGCTCCCTCGTAAGAGAAATAAATCATCCAGTGCTGAACTAAAAATGAATTAAGCTCCCAATACACTTGGAGCTTTATAATAACTGAGCTTTCATGGGCTGTAACTGGTCTCTAATAAGGATTTGTCTGATACATGGCTAAGTACGTCCCTAAAGGACAAGGGTTCAAATGTAGAACAATTCCAACAAAGTTGCTTTGAATGTACCCTGGCACATCTATAGATAGACAATTTAGCCTGTAAAGAGAACTTTCCCTTAGTGAGGTTTATCCTGCTCCTGGACAAGAATCAGCATACCCAGTACCTCGTGTGCTGCTGATAGACTCTGAATCACACCAGATCAGGAAATGGTTGAGGATGGAAGGGGTATCCTGAGAACACCTAGTCCAACCTCTCTGCTCAAGCAGGGTCAGCTACAGCACATTGTCCAGCTTATGATCACATCCCTTTAAATTTCTTTGTGAAAGTACATGAAATTATACAAATAAATTTAGTGTATGAGATGATATTAACATACCTCTTATTACTTTATGCAGAGCTAGAAAAGGTGTTAGCCCTGCACTTGCCATTATGAGCCCTCAAGTCTTCACCCATGAAACCCTATAATTTTTCCATTAATGGCTTTAAACAGCAAGAAAAATAATACAATTTGCATATATTGCACAAGTAGTTGTAAACACACTCAACAATTCACTAGCTAGTATGAACAGTTGATACTCATGTATGTGGAGAAACACATGGAAATGACAAAAAAGCACTGCAAAAGCTTTCCATCATCACACTGTTGTCATCTTGAATGCATTTGGGTTTTGTTTAAATGCTTTTGGGGTTTTTTAATGAGGAAGATGGAGAATGATAGGAAGCAACTGTAATTGTGTATTCACATTGTTTGAAATTATTTTTATACGTTCATAAACTTCTCATTAATGTAACTGAGTTAATTATCTGATTCATGCAGAGCCTGGTGACTTGGGATGGTGACAAATTGGTCTGTGTTCAGAAAGGTGAAAAGAATAACAGGGGCTGGAAGCACTGGATTGAAGGAGACATCCTGCATCTGGTAAGGGCTGCTCTACAGATACACAGCACATCACTTAGGCTGCAACATAGGCTCAGGTTTTCCATTTCAAAGGATTTGTTATTTTTTTCTGGTTAGAAAAGTCTTTAGACAGTTCTGATCTCTGAACTCTAAGGAAATTTCCCCTCTGCTTCAACTCAGGAATGCTCAATTTCTTTCCACCTGCTCCAAATTAAGTCGTAACCCTGCAGTGGTTTTTTTGCTCCAGTCCACTGCCCTCCAGCTGTTAACCCTTCCTGTTACATTGCGCCTCTAACATAATCTCATTCTTATATAATCACTAGTAGGGAAAAAGAGAAGGAAAAAAAATCAATCAGATTGCAAGAAAAATGTTATTCTTTGTTCTGAATGAAGCAATATGAAATTTTAGCAGACTGTGCTGTAGTACAGATCAGAAACCCCTGGATACTCAAGAGGATCCCACAAACAACCCATACTGCAATTATTTTTTCCTAGTTCAATAACGAATTCAAACATCTAAAGTAGTAAACTGTAGCCCAAAGATAGATGTAGTGAGTCCAAGAGAGGCCAGAAAAGCCTGTGCAGGAAACAAGCAATCAGTGATGTGCAGAAAGATTTCAAAATAACAGTATACTAGAATCATAGAATCATGAAGGTTGGAAAAGACCTCCAAGATCATGAAGTCCCAGCTTTGACTGAACACCACCATGTCCATTAAACCATATCACAAAGTGCCACATCTACTCATTTTTTGAACATTTCACATAATGATAATGATTCCAGAGTTTCCTGGGAAAGCAATCAAGAAATGGGTATGATAATATTGGATGGCACAAGAGGTGGACGGAGAGAGATTCCTGAGAAGAGCCCATTGTTCTATCCCATGCTTTGCACCAAGACATCTGCTCCTTCACAAGTTTACTTTACACATACTTGGTGTGGGCAATCCCAGTGGCTCACATCTCTGTGCCTGAAAGGTCAAAGATAGGAATTAAAGCCCACAATGTGCCACCCAACTAAAAGTCACCTGTCCAGTGCACTTCTCCAGCTCCATCTGAACACATATTCAAAAGCTGATCTAAAAGGTTCTACATGCTGGTACCAAGATTTAGGCTGAGACTGGTGGAAACAAAGAAGCCAAGCAGATCCTTACAGCAGTCTTCAGAAACTGGACTCCAGGTTTGGCCCATTGCTGGCCACAAAGCCAGCTTCAGCTCCCTTCAAAGTCCTGTTTGGCACAGGAATGCTGGCTAGTGACACCAACCAAACTGACTGCATTGCAATGTGCAGCTGTGCCAGCCTTTAAGAGGTCAGCGGCAGCACTGGGCAGCAATGGTGCATTGTTCTGGCCCCTGAGAAATGGCTGGGCACACCTCTGAAGCAAATCATCTTTTTAAAGCATTCCTCTTTTTTTTTTTATTTCCTTGTTTCAGTGCTTCTCGTGAATTTTGAGGTAACATGAATTATAAACTCGTACAGTATATTGTCTTAACAACAGAGCATGAAAAAGCCTTGAATTAAAGCACAATTTTTATGCATTTTTCATGTTTATTCTTCTTAGAGTTCAATTCATGTATCAAAAACTAATTACTGCAACATGAGGTGCATACCTGCTGTTTGGTTACATATAATACACTATTCTTACTGTTCAATTTTTCATAAGTTTTTAATGTAGTGGCTCAGTTGTAGCAATTTCTGGTGGGATCTGATATATATGCAAAATAAAACTTCTACCACTACATACTTACTATTTGTTTTAATACTGCAGGAACTGACATGTGAAGACCAGGTGTGCCATCAGACATTTAAGAAGAAGAACTAAAATTGAGCAGAAATCCTCCCAGATCTTCATCACAATGTTATGCCATTATGTTTTGTCTAAAAAGAAGAATGAAGCCAGATTTTCATTCCTTTGACACTGCTATGTGAATATATTATGTGCCTGTTTATGGAAAAAGCACACTTTATAGAAATAACATCAGTTACAAACCTCATAAATTCCTTTGCCTTTCAATCTGGAGTTAAATAAAAGTAATTGTCTTTCAAATAATGCTTCCCTACATCTTTATAATCATTTCCAGAGGAATGTCCGTTAGCAACAAGGCTGAAAATTAACAGCCACAATTATTTCAATCACAGTCTATCTCTCCATAGTGCTGTATTATCATGATCTCTTCGGATGACTGAGTAATACTGGATAATCATTGGACAGTTTCTATTTAATTTAGTCCTGGATCACTAAGTCCACAGTTTCAGGCAACAGAATGCCTCACTGAGCACAATACATGTCCTTTCACATCTGGATTGTTCCCTTGAATGTCCCAGGTCTAAAGCTGCTACTGGTTATCACCATAAATATCTCATGGCCCTTGTGAAATGCTGCAGCTCCTCAGTATGATCCTAACATGGATCAATGACAATGCTGTAACTTCCAGTTAGAACTGGCACCCTAATAATCATCCCAGTGGATAAATCTGCTGTCTGAAGCAAACTCTACATTGAAGAGTTGTTCCGTGGTGTGAAAACTAAGGCACACATAGGACTGTAAGAGGAAAACTGCAGAGTATACACAGTCTGCATGTACTCTGTGCATAAAGAGTACCCAGCATGCTGTAATCTTCACCTTGTGCCACCTTTCAGAGACTGTAAAAAGAAAAGTCTTTTCCATGCAACTCTTCTCAGTTTTATTCAGGATTTTTCAAAAGAATTCATGTTCTTTGCTAAAGGCAAGTTTAAGTTATGGACGTTGAACACTAAGTTAAGTTATGGATGATGAACACTACTTCAGTAGATAGAAACTTGTATTATTCAACAAAATGTGTGCACACCTTTCCCAGAAGAGCTTGTATGCCCAAAAGCTCATCTGCTTTTTCCCAACTACATGAATTATTTTAATAAAATACACTGTCTTTCCTACAACCTTGCCTTTCAGATATAAAAACTTTCACATCAGCTTTGGCACTGGTAAGTTCCCTCATGTCCATAGGCCCCCACCCTCTGTTTAGTATGGGAGGAGTGAAAATCCGCTAAACAGATCAGTGGTAGGGAAGTATGGAAAATATGTTTAAAAACTTTTGCAGAAATGGAAGAACATATGCTTTCTCTTCATCTCCACCTGCTCCTTAGCCCGCTCAATGTCAATAGCTCAGGATAGGAAAGGAGTCTCCCAGCTGACAACCAGGTTACAGCTGCAAAAATCTGATTAATGTATCACCAATACTTATATGGCCATGGACATTATCCTGGTTCCAGCTGCAATTGAGCTGATTTTCATTTTAGTAGCTAGTACTGCACTGTGTTTTGGATTTTGTATGAGAATAATGTTGATAATAGTTGAGTAGTCGCTAACTAGTGCTTCCTCTCAGTCAAGGACTCCAGGTTCCATGTTCTGCCTGTGAGGAGTGCACAAGAAGCTGGGAGGGAGCAGAACCAGGACAGCTGACCCAAACTGGCCAAAGGGACATTCCACACCATAGGAATCGTGCTTAGCATATAAAGCTGCAAGAAGGAAGAGGGAAAACTGTTGTGTTTGGGATAGAATTCCCCAGTAATTGCTTGGTCTTCCCAAGGAACTGTTACACGTGATGGACCCTGCTGAACACCTGCCCATGGGAAGTGGTGAATGACCTCCTTGTTCTTCTTTGCTTGTGCATGCCACTTTTTCTTTTCCCATTAAACTGTCTTTAGCTCAGCCCAGGAGTTTTCTCAGGGAATGGCTGTGTGGTGCTTAGTTGCCAGAGTTAAATCATGACAGGCATAGAAGTGCATATGTAAGGATATTTTTATTAATTGGACTTTGCTTCTCCTGATAAAAGTTGACTTTGTATCAAACTTCCTGTGTCCTTTGCCTGAGCAATGCTTTCATATTAGTTTGTGCAGAAGAAACTGCACTTGGAGTTAGTAAACTCCTTATTTTGTCTTATTCAGCCCTGACCTGGACTTTTCAGTAGATATGTATTTAATTCATATTTCTAAGTCTCAGCTAGTTACAAGGACAAGAAGTACCACAGTTCATTAAGCTTTCAAAATATTATCAGAAGAACATAATCACTAGGAAACAAAATGTGCATGTTTTAATCAGTGACATTTCTCCTAGTTGATTCTTGGCAGGCGTAAGTCTGCAAAATGCAGGGATTTGTAAATTCACACCAAATCATAAATCCAAAGAAAATGTTTCATACATCACAAGCAACTATCATCAATTCACAAATGATGAGTTTGAAGAGGGAAAGCAAACATTCTTCAATTGGTTTCTTATTATGCTCACTAGTTCTACTAATGGTTATGGCTCAGAAGTAAAGGAAGTAGGTGATTGAGCACAAGTAGACTTTGATTAGGAGAAAACTGGATCCGACCCTATTTTTTACCTATCTTGGAAATGAAAATTTCAGACTTTTTAACAGGAAGTGAGAAAATATGCAAGCTTTTTTTAGTCTCCAAAACAACGTTTTGTTTTTACATGTACTGATATGCAAGAACTTGCATCCTCCTTTACAACTGTACGCCCAGTGCTGGAGACAGAGGAGATATTCGTTATGCTGCATTATAATTACTTCTAAAGGTATCCTTGTTTGTATCATATTTGTGATGTTAGATTGGTCTCTAAGCTGTTCAAAGTCCCTTATCTCCTTGTCAGCAGATTAAATACTTGCGCTGGAGGAACGGACCTTGCTGGTAAATTAAAGAATATTCATTCACATTTTTTCAGCCCTCTGGCACGCAGTGCTGTCTCAGCTGTTTTGAAGGATTACCATTTGCATGGATTCTTTTCCTCACAGAGAATATTGCTCAAATACAGCCCCAGGTAGGGAATTTATCAGCAACCTTCTGATCCAGTGTAGTGGGTTGACCCTGGATGAATTCTAGGAACCCACCAAAGCCTCTCCCTCACTCCCCTCTGCAGCTGGACAGGGGAGAGAAAAAACAACAAAGGGTTGATGGGTTGAGATGAGGATTGTGAGAGAGAGATCACTCACCAGATACCCTCAGGGGCAAAACAGGCTTAAATTTCTAATATTAATTGACTTTATTACTAACAAAACAGAGCAGGATAATGAGAAATAAAATGAGATCTTGAAAACACCATCCTCCCACCCCTCTCTCCTTCCCTACCTTTTGCCCCCAGTGGTGCAAGGAGACAGGGAATGGGGGTTATGGTCAGTTCATCACATGTGGCTTCTCCCACTGCTGAGGGAGAGGAGTCCCTCTCCTGCTGCACCATGGGGTCCCTCCCACTGGAGACAGCTCTCCATGAACTTCTCCAACGTGAGTCCATCTCATGAGCAACAGTTCCCTAGAAACTGCTGCAACATGAGTCCATCCCATGGGCAACAGTCCTCCCAAAACTGCTGCAGTGTGGGTCACTCTTCCACAGGCTCAGCCCTCCAAGGACAGGCTGCTCCAGCCTGGGAGCCGGGCCCCTCTTGCCACAGGCCTCCCACGGGGTCACAGCCTCCTCCAGGCATCCCCTGCTCCAGCGTGGGCTCCTACACAGGCTGCAGGTGGATCTCTGCATCCCTGAGGATCCCCATGGGCTGCAGGTGGATCTCTGCATCCCTGAGGATCCCCATGGGCTGCAGGTGGATTTCTGCATCACCATGGATCTCTGCATCCCTGAGGATCTCCATGGGCTATGGGTGGATCTCTGCATCCCTGTGGACCTCCATGGGCTGCAGGGGCACAGCTGCCTCACCATGGGCTGCACTTCGGGCTGCAGAGGAAACCCAGCTCTGGTGCTTGGAGCACCTCCTGCCCCCTTCTCCCCTGTCCTTGGTGTCTGCAGAGCTGTTCCTCTCACGTGTTCTCACCCCACTCTTCTCTGGCCACAATTACAACTGTACAATAACTTTTTTCTTTCTTCTCAAATCTGCTATCCCAGAGGTGTTACCACCATTTCTAACTGACCGGGCCTTGGCCAGAGGCACGTCTGTCTTTGGAGCTGCCAGGGATTGGCTCTGCCGAACATGGAGGAAACTTCCAGCAGCTGCCCACAGAGGCCACCCCTGTAGCCCCCCTGCTACCAAAGCTTGGCCATGCAAACCCAATACATCCAGAACAGAAAAGCCTGAACAACACAAAAGCACTTCCTAGTGAGTACAGTACTGGGGAAAGAATCAGTACCACTACCTGTTACTGGACTTTTCAAATGACAATGACAAAGCTGTGTGCAACAAATGTTTATAGTGGAATTTCTAAAAATCTCTGCATTGAGCCAATTTTTCTTCCAAAAACTTAAGCATTTTATTGCTGACTGCTAAAAGAAGAGAGCAACCCTGCAGGCAGAGGCTGTAGAATAATGCTGTTATTACTCCTACCAATTCTGTTCTATGGCCAGGCCCTACAGTGCTGTATTTCCATGGAGTTCTGGAGGGTCACCCAGATATGCACAGAATGCCTTTCAAATTTGCCATGGATATCCTGGATGCTCTGCTGCTTGTGAAAGATACTCCACTGCCATCTGGCAAGAAGTCTGAGGTTTTTAAATCAGCATTTACTTCAAGATCTGATGGCAAAATTTAACCAAAAAAAAAAAAAAGTTGCTTAATAAGATTTATTTGTATTCTTTTAAGCAAGGGTATATATTTTGCTATAGTGGGGAGAGATTGATAGAAAGGATTTCTTTAGAAATTTTTTTCCCACTAGAAGACATTCTTTTCTTTAATTTGTGACTGATTTAGAGGGCAGAGGTTGCAGATACTTTAATTTCAGCTTGCTGGTTACAGTTCTTATGCAGATTGTGAGGATTAGAAGAAATCATTTTGTGAACACGAGATTTAAAATAATATTAATGAGACAAGCTTTTCAATAGCTGCAAAATTTTGTCAGTTATTCTCTAAATATCACATTTGCTTTAATTATATCTCACACTGCAGTGCTTCAGTCACCATTAAATAGAAATGGGAATGCAATAGATGACAGTAAATATTCCAGAGTTCTTTGAGGTGAAGGAATCCATGGAAAGATGAG
Source organism: Corvus moneduloides (assembly GCF_009650955.1). Lineage (NCBI taxonomy): Eukaryota > Metazoa > Chordata > Aves > Passeriformes > Corvidae > Corvus > Corvus moneduloides. The sequence continues at coordinate 6,460,911 of NC_045485.1, read as the reverse complement.
GAGCTTTGTCTTATGTGAGAGCAAACATGACTTCACTGGGAGAAAGAATATAAAAATGAAAGGTTGCTGCTGAAGGAATAGGGGCCCAGTCTCATCCATACTCCAACACAGGAAAAGATCGACAGGACCAGAAGGAACAGCCTGGAACTGCAGCAGGGAAGCTGCAGGTTTGCTCCAACACCTCTGCTCTCCAAAGAGGTGAAGGAGTGGAAGAGACCGGCAGATGAGCTCGTGGAGTCTCTGTGGTCCCACCACAGAATCCACTTTCTTCCATCAGCAAACCTATCATTGTACCTGCAGTAATAGCTGGCAAAAAGACTGGCAAGAAGATCCCAAAGATGTTATAATTCTAACTGGTTTTATGTGGAGAAAAGAGTCAAATAGACCCAAAAAAAGGGTCCCTGGATTAAGAGAAAAACTACTAATGTTTAGCAAGACCCAGAAACAAGCCTTGAGAACCACTGGCAGATCTCTTTACCTGTTTTCATTCTACTGTACTTTGGATTTCTGCTGGGTTTGGTTTATGTTACAATCTTTCAAAGAAAGGCTTCCTGAAAATCTGATAAACCCTTCACAAAGGCTTTTGCTGTAAACTTAGTTATGACTTCATAATTAAACCATGGCATGAAAGTTAAACAGGATGTCTTTCTGTGAAAGCTGCAACAGGCATCCTTTGAACTGCTTTTTAATGTGTATAAGTACCCTTTGCTGCCTTTGTCACTGCACCCAAAGTTGTTTTCCTGTAATTACTTAATTGTCTTTCCCTGTCACCTCTATTTCATTCACTTTTGGATATACACATGCACCATATCCATGGATATATATATATTTATGCATCTTTACACACACATATATTTACATTCAGGGGTAGAAGGGTTCATAGGTGCCCACGATATTTGTTTGCCCACACCTCTGCAGCTTTTGAACCAGTTGCCCAGTGTAGACTGGCCAACCAAACCTGACTGTAAAAGATAAAGTCTCTAAGATATAATAGTTCTACAATATTATATGAAAATCAATAGCCTGATAGAATGCCTCCAGTAAAAGAAAGGCTACAGGGAGAACTCATGTTTATCAAGTCCCAGAAAATCATTTAGGATAAATGCCTGTAACCATGGAAAACCTTCATCTGGATGCCAACAAATTCAACCATGAGACAAAATCCACTAGAAACTGAGCTTTGGTGGTTCTGCTGCTCACAGCAGTACTTGTTTCATGGTCTACTTTACAATGTTTAATATTTTTTCTACTTACTAAATTACCTGATTTTTCTTTTTCTGGCTGTCTCTGTAGTAACTGACTTTTTTTTCCAAGATTTTCTCATCTTTTCCTACACGTGTAGGGGAAAAGAACTTTAATAATGAAGTATATGTTTTTTCTTGGAGGTGACAAAATCCAAAGATTGCTTAAATTTTCTAATGATCACACTAAAGCAATGCCTTTCCAACAGGGGAGCAGTCGTAAAAGCCAACTGAAGAGTGTAGTGTGCCTTGTCAACACATTGAATCGCTACCTGAAAATTACCCCGCTTCATGGTCATGCTTAAGCAGAGAAAGGTTATTGAGCTTTGGCACAAAAGTGAGTGAACTCGTACCAGTCAGTTGGTGTAACAAGCGAGAAAACAGTAGATTCTCAAAATATATAATTTTATCTTTTCTTTTCATGGTTTTAATTAATTTCCAGCTTTTGAAATAATTATAAGGGTGTCAAACTAGATATTGGAGTTTGTCTTGCAAGTAGTTCTACTTAAGTCAGAGCACTTCCAGGGAGTCATTTATTCATTTCAGCCAGATCAGATCCTGATGAGACCATGCACCTCTACTGATAACACAGACTGTAGACTGTGAAGCTGCAGAATTTAATGCATTCAAAGTATCAGGGTCGGAAAAATGTGTATTGCTATTCACTATTGTTGATACAATAAATGAATGCAATAAAGTTCCTGAATGTTTAGAGACAGGGTTTTAAGTTAAACATTTTTCTTTTTTGCTTAGATGTTGAAAACAAGCAACTAAAAATAAAGGCATGTGACATATGGCATTTTTTCTGTCATTTAAAAAAAAAGAGAATTTACATTTATTTATATAGACATATATTGTCCTTTTTTAATAAATCACCTACAACTTAATATAAATTAGACTTTCATTTTCTAAATACTTTTGAGAAGCCAAAAAGCAGTCAGATAGTCAGAAAAAACACCTGGAAGATGAGCTATACTGGTTAGAGGATTAAGGCAGAGCTGAATTGCTCCCTTTGTGAAATAACAGCCTTGGTTCTCTAAAAACACAGATTGCTGTTTGCTACTAATGGGTGCCTTGTGTAGCATTACAGCAAATTGGTTTCCTTGATGGCATAAACTGAATACACAGAAAACATGAGCACTTAGTTAAAATGTTAGCACATCCAGAGTCACTAAAGGAAAATAACTGTTTTCCAGAGAAAGGCTTTGTATGATCATAACTGAACGATTTCTGGTTTAGGGAACTTCTGACACTTAAAACAAGAAGCAGCACCAGGTTTTCTATGGCCATGCTGATTGCACAGTCATTCTGCAGCAGAGCAGAATGGACAGAGACTGTGACTAAATGACAGTGGCAGGAGTAAATGAACTCTTGGCCAGTGGACTGCAGGATCCAGTGTGGTCCCTAGTGGAAGTCTAGGCATCTCCAGCCTTTGCCTGCGCTTGGCCTTCCAGCTCCAACATCTGCTTACAGCCATATGGTTGTTGCCTGTTTGTTGCACCTCTCCCTGCCTGACTCAGCTGGCTCAGCCTGTACTGCACCTGCACCGGGAGAACCAGCAGAGGTGATGCAGTGCTGCCGGAGGGGAATATTTACCAGATGATCTCAGACCAACTAGGTGAAGTCCTTCCACGGAACAAGATAACAAAATGGAATTACTGAACATATTTTAGTATAGCAGTTTAAACCTCTGTAATGTTCCACTAACGCAGCATGAATGCAAGGCAATGAAGATTCTGGCTCTTGAGCTCAGACTTGTGTTTCCGGGTTTTCATAACTTGCTTTTTCACAAGGAGAAACCTCTGTGTGCTATTGATACAGTGTGTGTTTGTCATTTGTTTCAAATAAGAAAGTCAATCCTTCACGAAGTCACAAGAAAAAAGATCTGATTTGCTTACTGTGTATCTCAGTATAAACAAATATAAGCAAGGCTGTGGGTGAAAACACCATAATAGCTTCTCAGATCTCGGGTTTTATTTATAAAGTAGGTAACAGAACTCTGTAGCTGTCCTACTGTAAGTAATTTAAATAAAAAGAGACCCAGAACATATTTGGAATCTTCCAGTGAAAAATAGAACATATTTCAGCACCTTGGAATAGGTTAAAAAAGGCCCAAATAATTCACCTCACACTGCAAATTTTTTTCCTAATGGAATTAGACAGGGATTAAAATTTTTGATAGAATAAATCAGTATCACTATGGATATAACAACAGTGCAACAATTTATCTAATAATCTGGGCCTGCAATTTATTCCAAATATATGCAGTCCTCTGCCTTGATGACCAACAGTAGTAACGACCAAGACTCTCAGTACATCCACTCCAGATATAATTTTGCAGCCAAGGGTGCTCACAGCCTGACACCCAGCAGTCAGTTTCCCCTTAAGCAGTTAACAGGCCAAATAATTTTCTCAAATATTAGATCAGTGCTAGCGCATTTGAAGGACATGTTTTGTTTGTTTTCTGGATTCCACTTGGAGTTAAGGACCAAAATATGAAAATATTTTAATCAATTTATCTCACTTTGTTAAAAGGTTATAACTTATTCTTCTTCCCTGACCACTCCATTAGGTTTTGGTAATGCAACCATTACTATTCCTATCCTTCCCTGCCAGCTGCCTCAGCAGTAATTAATCTCCACTGACTGAGGAGCATAAAGGTGCTTTTATCACCATTTTTCCCCTGCATTATAATGATTATATCACCAAAAAGAAAAAAAAAAAGGGGCACCAGAGAACATCTTTAGGTAGGAGAAGATTTCATGTGACAACTTCTATATCCAGTTCAGTGTCAGGTCTTTTTATCTGGCAGTATTTAGAGAGCAAAAGCAATAAATCTTGTTTTCTGTAGTTCCCTGTAATGTGTGAGATTGTAACCACGTCACTGCATGGTGAAATGAGCTCCACAGTACAGCACAGCCATCCCATCTACTGCAGGGTATGGAGAGCCTTTCTGCAACACCCAACACTAAAACACTCCATGGTCCTTTCAGAGGTTACTTGAAGCCACAGAAGAATTTGCAGCAACTTCTCTGGAGATAAATGCTTTAACTTAGTGATACGTGTTTTTTTAAGAGAATTTATATAAGAGTAGTACAATAAGCATTTTTTTCTATACTACTACCTTCAGCATTGGTTTCTTCAAAGTCCGGTCGACATGGCAAAGGTTGATTGCCAGAAACCTCCTTTTGTCACAAAAGCTATACACACAAACCTGATGACAGCCAGCAAAGCCCAGTTTTTGTCTTGTCTAAATCAAATCTACTTTCCCAAACAAGAGAATTCTCTTAGCCAACATACAATCACCAAAGATACTGCTGACAGAATGACATTGTCTCCAGCCTCTATTTGCAGTCAATCTTCTGAATCCAATCTCAGAGGAGCCTTTCAAACAACTCCATCACTAATACATTGAATGTAACAATATTCGTCAGTTGTCATGAAATAGTTCACCTCGAAAGTCAGAAAGCATTTTTGTTCAAGTAATTTTGTAACTAATTTTAAAAAGTTTCAAACAGTGGATGATGTCTCTTCCAGTTACAAACCTATCCAATGAGCCTGGATTTTGTCAGAGAAACAGACAAGTATGCACAGAACAGAGCAAAGTCCTAAAATATCAACACTGTTATGTTAAGGGGTTTTGTAATGGATGTAGCGCAGCCTTGACACACAAAAAAGTATCACAAAGGAAATAAGCCTTGTTGGTCAGTTTGATGCCAGGAACCGTTCCCATGCCACTGTCCACCCACAAATATTTACATTGAAGAAATGCTTAACCAAAACTGAGGGAATTCACCACTTTTCACTGAAAGACTGGAGTTAAAAGGAATCAGTGAAAATTCAAATAATTTTATTTACTTTTGCAGAGGACATTAAAAATTATCATTTAGAAATATGTGATAAACATTCTTCCCCAGACAGATTTACTACAAAACCAGTTTTGGGATTTTGTGTCCAGACATCAGAAAGGAAAAAAAAAATAGAGATGAACAGAATCAAGGCGACATCGAGTGGCGAATCTTGTAATCACACTGCCCTCTTCCCTCAAACCAAAAGATAGTCATTATTGTCATTTTATATCTCTGTGGTAAATTGAATAACATTCTTGTCATTTCTTTCTAAGAACAGAACTGTTAAGATAATTTGTGTACTCATAGCCACATCACAACTTTCCAAGTACTTTTACTTTGGGGGGATGAAATTCCAACAACATATTGGCTACATATTATTAAAATTCATCCGTTTTAATTTGGAAAGCCATATAAAAAATAATCCATCTCTCTTGTTGATGGAAGAATTCATAAAGGATATAAAACTATGTGTGGGTAATAGTTATGATCACTACTGGGAGGGAGGGGGAAGCTGACTGTATTACAGAATGGTAGCGCTGGCAAGAACAGCAGCATAAGAGTTGAACCAGAAACCTTTAGGATTAAAAGCCTAAACTTTTTTAGTCTAAACTGAGACTTTATACTGATCCTCACTCATCAATAGATTTTATACTCCATCTTTGAGAATTAATTTGTCCAGAAGATCTGAACGCTGCAAATCCTGTGTCAGGTTCCATTTATATCATATATTGACCAAGGACTGAAAAAGAGGATTCAAAGCTAAAATAATTAATTGCTACAGTCTGAGTTTAAAAATCCGTACAATAGACAGAGATAGTTGAAATAACTTGCAGTCTTCAGATTACACGAAGAAGGTACACAGCACACACTAAAATTATTGAATTATATAAATATAGGACTGCATCTCTGAAAAAATTAATGATTCGGGTTCTACTAGAAATGGGAAAACAAAAGAAACAGTGCTTGTATAAGACTTGTACATACAAATATATTGTTATTTGCCTCTGGCAGTATGTTATTTATGTGTGATTATTGTTAAAGAGCAAAGATAAAATTTAATATAGCTTTCATCACTGCCTGCTCTTTTACACAAACAACTTGTTAATGCATTATTGTGAAGAAAAAGCTTGCCATACAAAGACACACATTCAGTGCTGCAGAAATGCCACAGAAGTCTGTGTGCTGCTGATTTTCTGAACACAGTGCAAACCCATAAACCATGTAACTATGCAGCTCCAATCACATATACAGAGGGGTTTTAACCTTTCCTAGAAAACACCTACATATTACACTACTGTAAACAAATTGTAAAATAATAATAGATTAAAAAAAAAAGCTCCCAACCTATTGACAAAGCCACCTTCCATTTGACAGGCATATCTTGAGAGAATAGTGTTTAATTATGGTCACATTTGGGATTTCTAAAAGATTCTTCTAAAACCCTGTGTAAATTAGCCTGCCCTGGAACCAAAACATGGTTAGCAAGGTTTAGTTTTCTGTGCCTAGCACACCACAAGCCTGACCTGCATTTGAGCCCGTGGGGAAAAAACTGCTATCAAATTATAAAAACAAAAGACTGCCCACAGCAGAGCAGTGGGCCTTGTGCGGTGAGTGCCTAAGCAGTAGGATCTTAGTGACAACAATGACATCTGTGCTTTAAACCCAATCCCCTTCCCTTTGTTTGTTGAGAAAATGCACAAGTGGAAGATACTGTCTGGTATCACTGCACTGCCACAAAAGTAGTTTTAACATCATTACTGTTCCTTTGAAACAGACACTAGTGTAGGCTATTTGGATAGGATATTTAGATACGTGGGTTCTGTACAATGTTCTGTACATTGTGTAAGTGTTGCAGTAGGAGCTGAAGCGTCACCTCTGCATCTGGAAAACACAAAACTGCCAGATCGAGAGAAAACAACCAACTTCCTTCCTTCACAAGCTACAGTCAATTATCAAAGTCTGGCCACAAACCTTTCATGCTGACTAAGTGTCCATAAGTGATGCTCTTAAATTTCCTTTTATTACCACTTTGTATCTGGATAAAAAATAACTCTATGTCAATATTGTCTAACTTTAATAGAAAACAAACACAGGGTTTTCAGTTTTCCAGGGTGCTGGCAACCCATACTATTCAATAAACAATTTTTGCAAGCTTATGGAAAACCTGATGCTGAATCATTTCCCAAGAATGCTCCGACTCCGTAGTCAGCAGTGATAAGGCAGTAATACAAAATAGCGAATAAAAATGGAAGTCACAGAGTCTTTCTGTCCTGAAATCAATGTCATTGCAGAATTTTTTAGGTAGCTACTGGACTGATACTCCTCAGACAAGAAGAAATCATTTTATAAGTTTTCTAGTTCATGTTATCGCAAGACTATATTCAGGGCAAACTAAACTGCTCACTGAATCAGATCTTAGGAACAGTTTGGCAGGTTTGAAGATGAGCAGAGAAAATGGAGTAAGTTTATCTGAAGCCTCAAAACTCAATAAAGGAACATTAGCACCAACATTCAACTATAGTGGAAGGCATTGTAAATCTGATAAAGAAAGAAATTATAAGCTCCAAACTTGGAATACCTGGGACAAGAGAAACTGCTGTCTTCTGAACCACTTCTGTGGTTTCAAGGCCTGCCCTTTTGCCACCAATCTTAGTGGAAATAGAATCATGCCAAAATTGGAACTGTGGCCTCCAGGAAATAAAACAAGAAGCGTTAATAAATCAGGAGCACTAACAGGTCAATCAAGACGGTTCTTGCTAAGTGATTACATGAATGACATAAAGATAGAACTTATCTAATGAATCAAATGTGCCCAATGAAGCTGTAGCACAAGAGGTCAAAAACTGGAGTCTTTATATTATGTACAACACTTTGGTCTCTCTCACTGACAATCTTTTTTTATCAGTTGTCTGTTTAAAGACATCTCTCTCCTTGTTAGTAGCATGTGGGTATCACATACTAGTGTACTACCACAATTAATACTTTATATTTTCTCTTTAAATTAGGTCCATATCAGATGCTGCTAAAAGTATTGCTGATTATCCTGTTGCTGATTTTAAAGAAGGTGGTATTTGCGCTCCCTTAAGACTCTCTAAAAAATAGTAGACCCTTCTACTGAAATTTGAAAAGACAGTCTGAAATAGGTTATCTTGTTGAGGTGAAGATATCCAGTACAAAAAATCCAAACCCACGTGGCTGAATTTGGCAGAATTGTAAGTTGAAAAGGCAGGTCTGTAATGAAAGTGTCAGGCAATATTATTTTAGATGACATCAAATACAAAACTTCCAATCCCTTCTTTACTTACTGCAGTATCTAGTTTCTCTGTATGCACGACATATATGATTGTATTTGAAGGAACAACCATTTTTTGAAACTATCAGTTTATGCACCATCAGGCTGCTACTGGCAGGTTGCAGGTTTTGGAGGGGATGGGATTATATTTTTTATAATCTGAACTCTAGAATTTTGACAGTTGTTATTTCTTTACCAGCATTTTAATTCTTCCTCATTATCCTAGTCTGTTTAATGCTTGGTACATGAGTCAGGATTGTATCCAAGGCTAGGATGTTTCCAGGAGAGTAAGAGAGAGGCTGGGCATCTCAGACTAAAAGAGACAAAGTGCATTCCGCAACACTGCTGTGTCCCTGAGCTACCACAAAGTGAAATGCCATCGTAACAAGGGAGGCTTTAATTCAGATTTACAGTGGGGTTTGTCTCACAGCTCTGCCACCTACATGTTAATAACACCTTTCCTTTAAACCCACCATGTTCCATCAATCTTTACTATCTTCCAAGTTAAGGCTGCAATGAGTTTTGCTTCAGTTCACTGCACTGCAAGTATTAACTCCTGGCAATCAGCAGCACAGCACATTAATTTCACATATGAAATAAGCACTTCACAATACTGTAGAGCTGACCTAAAGATGTAAGTGTCTCTTTTTCTTATAAAAGAAAGGACCTTATGAGAATAATACAGTACTTGAGGTCACAAGGTAGCTCACAAACCACTTAGGGAATTAGTAAGCCCTCAATACCAGCTCAGTTAGTCAAGCCCCGAGGCACTGGGGAGCTGAGCCCCAAAGTGAAATGCAGCAATCCCAGGAGGTGCCACTTGTGAGGAAAATCAGCAGTGGCTGAAGTCTGGAGAAAGAATTTGCATCCTGGGTAGATCAATCAAGGCAAAGAAACATTGGACCCCAGAACTGAGCTGCCTACTGCAGCAAGCAGCAGCACACATTATATTTATTACACCAGGTAATGACAGCATTCCATAGCTGGATATGAATTTTCACACATATGGGATGAGCCACATAGATATGGCTCTTATTTCCAGATCTCTAGTCTTTACTTGAGAAAAAAAGAAAGTGGACTGGTATTTTATTGTTAAAACACCAGTTAAAATTCATTTGGTACACTAAGGATAAACTATAGATGCTTGTGATCGGTATCCCAAATTGCTTTAATATTTTTATCTGAAATAATGATATTGTACTTTTTTTTTTAATCTTATAATGCTATATCTTACTTCCAAAAAAACTTTTTATTGCCAAACGAATGCAAAACCTGCCAATAATTTTATAGCCAAAAGAATCTAAGCCAAAATCTCAGAAATGTAAGGTTGAGTGGATTGGCTCTCCTGAGAGACAATTATTTGGGTAATGAAAAGGTCCTTTTTAGTGCTTTGCATTGAGAACTTTCAAGAGATTTAAAAGTAGCTTTGCACCTACAGGAAATGTGTCCTGCAACACCCTATTACCAGTTCCTTTATTATACACTTGTATACACACCTATATCCACACTTTACAGAAATGCTGGTTGTGCTCCTAACAAGAAGGCGGTTGTGGAATGGCCCTTCACACTGCATTGTAAATATTCTGTACAGCTTTATTCTGGTTTTTGAAGGAAGCCAGGCCTGTAGTTGCACTCTTCTTATCTGCCATCTCACATCATTTCCCTACATCATTTTCTTCTCTCCCCTTTCCCTGTCTGTGGTCTTAAAGATATCAAGTAGCTACAGCAGACAGGCAAACTCAGGTTTGTGCCCTTCCTCCAAAGTAAAGAAAATGCCAGATTTCTTTCAGGCCCGGGAGGAAAAAGCCAAATGCCCAGCACAGTGTGCTGCTCCAGGGAAGCTGCAGCAAGTGCTACTGCAGAGCCAAGCAGGGAGAGGTAAGAAAGGGGCAGCACTGAGGAACTTCAGGGCAACGCCCACAAGGAACAAAGTCACCTCTGTTTCACTGTTCTGGAATAAAACACTGTGTTAGGGTTTTTTTACCTGAATAATATCTTTCAGTAAACAAGCATAAGAATAGCTGTCGAGTCACACAAAAGAACCTGAAGCAGAGATTTTGCTCTCATGTAATCTCTGTACTAAAAGACTTTTTAGAGACATCCCACGGCTCCAGCTGTTTTGTATACAGCCCCTGGTGAAACAGTGGCCAGTAAAGGGTACACAGGAAAGAATGTGAAAGGCAAACAAATACATAATATATTTTCTCTGTGTACATATTTAATTTCCACAATGGATCACAGTTTTGACTCAAAACTGGTACCCAACTGGTAAACTTGCCTGTAACAGCTGTGAGGGATATTTCTTATTTTGAATTTAATGGCTTTTTTTCATTTCTTCTTTCCTACTATAAGGTCAGTCTTGGCATATACCCTGTGCTTTTTCTCTCCCCCTCAGCTTTTCTATTATTACAACTTCCCAGGAGAAGCTAACAGCAAAATAATTTCTTCCTTTCTCTGCTGTTATTTTCTTGACTAACACGCTCTACACCTTCATCTTTCCCTTACCTTGCTGATCATCTTTAATTGCCCTGTAATAGTCTCATCTCTCTCTGGACAGGACTTCATTGACTTTTTCAAGGAAAAACATACCGTGTGTGCCGTATATCCCCCCCACCTACATTCTCTATTATGGTCACTTTCCTCTACATCTCTTCTTTCAGTATTCCACCTCAGTCATCTAAAAGTCATGCACTACACTCAAAATTCATAAATTTTACTCAAATCATTCCTTTTAGGCAAGGTTATCCAGATTCTGCATCCTCAAATTCTGTACTCAAACATTTTAAGTATTATTCATTACATTGTAGAATCATCACTGTCATGAATTCAAAGTGGAAAGCAAGACTTGAAGAAAGCTGAAAGTCTAAACTCACCCATAGCAGTTGACAATATTGCGCCCCTTTTCTTGCTTCAGGCATTTATCTTCTCACTTTTCATCAGACTTGTAGCGGTTTTTTTAAGTTTTAATTATCTGTCTTTTCTCCCTTGGAGTGAAAGTGACAAGAATTGCAGTAACTGTTCTGTCTCTCTCCCTTTTGTTTATGTCCTTCAGACTGCAAACACTCCAGGCCAGTGTAATCCTTCTTGCAGTGTTGTGGGATACAAGACACAGGGTTCCTAATCCCCAGCTGAACACTTGTATCAAAAGGAGAATTTTCTTTAACTGAATCCCAACGAATATAAATATCATCTGTGTCATTCCGTCATTCCTCTCCTTTATACAACAAAATGTGGGAGATGCAATTTTTAGAGATGGAACTTCAATCTGGCAGCAGGGATAGGACAAATTCCCCCAACAGTGGTTCCTTGTGCTCTGGTGCTTCCCAAACCCTCATATTCCCCATGTTTCTATTAGACGCTCTTTGGAGTTGCAGCAACTTTAGCCAGCAAAATGATTAAGAAATGTGTCACATTGCCTGTCTCAAGGTCTGCAGGATTGACTAGGCTCATGTCTTTGTCTTTGAGACAGATGGGCATGCTGGGCTCCTTGCCAGGGTCACTCCATAGCACTGTCACCAAGGACTTATCCCCTCACCCAGTGTCACCATGGTGCACACTGAGACTGCACTGAGGGGGACGGGACCAGTCACACCTGGGCACTGCCCGGGAGCTCTTCACCACCATCCTCTGACTGAGAAGTCCAAGGTCACACGGGGGGACTGCACAAGGGACTCTGAGGGGACACTGCGGGGACACAGTTTTGGGCACCACAACATAAAAAAGACATTCAGCTACTTGAGAGTGTCCAAAGGAGGGCCACGAGGATGGTGAGGGAGGGGAAGCCGTATGAGTGGGTTAGGACACTTGGTCTGTTTCGCCCGGAGGAGGCTGAGGGGAGACCTCACAGCAATCTACAGCATCCTCATGAGGGGAAGCGGAGGGGCCGGTACCGATCTCTGCTCTGTGGTGACCAGTTACAGGACCCGAGGCAACGACAGAGAGCTGGGTTAGGGGAGGCTGAGACTGGATATCAGGAAGAAGTTGTTCACACAGAGGTTGGGCACTGAACAGGCTCCCCAGGGCAGTGGTCACAGCACCAAGCCTGACAGAATTCAAGAATTGTTTGGAAAACGCTCTCAGACACATGGTGTGACCCTCCACGGGGTGTCGCCTGCAGGGTCAGGAGCTGGGTTCGAGGATCCTCGCGGCTCCCTTCCAAGTCTGTGATTCCGTAGCTCCCAGCGCCCCCCTCCGCTCCTGAGGCAGCGCGCGGAGCTACAACTCCCAACCTGCCCCGCGCCGCGCGGCCCGCCGCAGCCGACTACATATCCCGGCATCCCACTGGGGCGCCTCGTTCTCGCGAGACGCCGGGACGCCCCGGCGGCGCTGTCGCGAGAGCGGCGGGCCCGGAAGCTCCACGTCGGAGGTCGGATCCTGCCCGGGCGGCGGCACCGGAGCGGCGCAGCGGGGCCATGGTGAGCGCGGGCAGCGACGGACGGTGTCCGGGGGGTGCCCTCGCCCCCGCTGCGGGAGGGTGACCGTCCCACCCCGGCCCCAGCGAGGCAGCGCAGCCCCGCGATCGGCGGAGCCGAGGGGCAGGAGGGGGCCGGGGCCGGAGCGGCAGCGCAGTGCTGCCCGCGGGGTGCTCCTCAGACCGACCGAGCAGTTGTGCCGGAGTTCGGAGTGCGTGTCGCACTCAGCCCTCGGATCGGCCGTTCCCGGCCCTTGGGAGCCGCAGATCCCAGCAGTTCCAAGGATAAGCAAAGAATCAAGTGTAGTTGTGCTTGCCTTCCCAATGTTTGTAGCAGGAGAATGAACCCCAGATTGATCTCTACCGTCAGATGTCATGTCTGTAATACAGGCACTACATGATAACTAGGTGGCTTTATCTCCTGGCAATGTCTAACATATGTAAGTGCAGGTTTTATTAATACATGCAGTGTTCTTTGATCAGCTATTATCCACTAAGTTCTCTGAGATAAAAGCAGCGTTAAGTGATCTCAAATGACTGTCTAAATGAATCTGTAATGCCTCGAATATTTTAGAAAATCACCTTGCCTTTTAAATACTCTGGCTTTACATTACCAATGATGAAAGTGGAAGGTCAGAGCCTTTTTTGTAAGGGAAAGACTTAAATTTTCCCTCCTCTCAGTTTCTACAACATAGTGTTCCATTCTAGAATGTAATTTGGGAATTGCGAATGCAAGCAAATTTATAATGGGCAAATGTTGTTGTGCTCTATTGTCATAACTGACTTTCCTTCCTGATTTGTCAGGCGAAGTAGCAGGAAGATTAATTTTCTAACATTTATGTTAGGAGCAAGTTCTCTTTGCTTTGCTTTCATAGTTCGGGGACACCAGGAAGATGTGCAGTGCATCTTTTTTTTTTTTTTTTGACTCTACTGGAGATACTTTTTACAGTATGAAGAAATTCTGAATTTCGCAGAATTAAATTAAACAGACCCATAGCCATTGGTGGGGATGTGATGCTTCCTACAAAAATAAATACGCAGCTGCGTAGGAAAGAGTAGTAACCTTCTGTCTGCCTGAAAAGCAGGATTGGCTCTTTTTATTCTAAGAGTAAACTTCAGCTCTCCTTTTCCCTGTTCTGTGCCAGTTTCCTGTTAAAAAACCTGGTATTCCCAATTCTTTCCCCCCCAGCCTCTCCGACTCGATATCAAGCGGAAGCTGACAGCCCGGTCTGACCGGGTGAAGAGCGTGGACCTGCATCCCACGGAGCCATGGATGCTGGCCAGCCTTTACAATGGCAGTGTTTGTGTTTGGAACCATGAAACACAGGTGATGGCGTTAGTTGTCCCTTATTATGAAATATTCAGAACTGACAGATGTGTATCTGGTGTTGAAAAATTGAATTTATACAAGAATCTTCAATCACTCCCACTAACTGACTGTGCTCTCCTCTGTCTGAGTACAAAAGTCACTGTATCAGTAGACAAGTGACATATTGGACACTGTTAAGAAAGTATACAGAGCTGATTTCAAAATTGGTATTTTCTCCAGTGCTATAAACTTAACTATTTTTATTTTTAGACTCTGGTGAAGAATTTTGAAGTGTGTGACCTGCCCGTGAGAGCTGCCAAATTCGTGGCGAGGAAGAACTGGGTTGTCACTGGAGCTGTAAGCTGTTCTCCACTTGTGGTTTCTTATGCAGCTGCGCTTTCTCTAATTTATTGTCGTGCTGTTACTTTGTGCACCCCGTAATAATCTGACCTGATATGAATTTGTGGAGGAGAAGGGAATACTTCACTACAGTTTCCCAGAAATTTTCTCCTTTAAGGAAACTTAGAAGCTTAAACTTTTCATTTCAAAAGAGAGCAAGCTGCTAAGGTGACTAACTCTGCAGGTAATGCCGGGTAGATGTAGTTCAGCTTTTCCTGCTAACTGGAACATACTCAGCACACAGTTCTGACTCAATATTGTTGGTGCTAATTTAACTAAAATGAAACTATTGACAATCCTAGATAAGATGAATTAGAAATTGCTTTCTACTTTTCTTCTTGGATATATTAAAAATAAATTTTTTCATTTTGCTCACTTGTAGAAAAAAATCTCTGCTTTTAGTCAGTGAATCTACCTTGGGAGGAATAGTTGTATTCTAGTCTTGGTAACACATTTTTCTTTATGGAGTGAATATTTTTTGGCTAAATTAAGGTAATGCTGAAATACTTTTGTCTCAACTTTCATTTCCTAATCTTCTGCCCTGTACACAGAGTAGACATTTCATTTTGTTATCTTATGCTGCCATGACCGAGTTACTTGTGAAACGAAAGTTTGGTTGAAGTTTTTTCCATTTCATAAATGACTTGGAACAGCAATGTGTAATTTATAGCCGCCTGAATCCAAGTATAGTTTGTATCATTAGCAAACAAAAATTTTTAAACTTTTTGTTGTCTTCAATGGTGGAATGTTTTTACCTACCTCCCCTGCATTGCGTAGAAGGTGCACTGCACAAGAGACTTACTTTCATGTGGCTTTTCTTCCCTTTCCTAGGATGACATGCAGATCAGAGTTTTTAATTACAACACCCTGGAAAGAGTTCACATGTTTGAAGCCCATTCCGACTACATCCGGTGCATTGCTGTGCACCCCACACAGCCCTTCATCCTGACAAGCAGTGGTGAGAGTCCTTTGGGATATTTTCATGTTCAATAACCAGCTATTTTCAGGCTCCTGTTTTCTGTGCAGTGAAGGATTGCAAGTCTTCTTGGGAAGACTCAGGATTCCTTGAGCAAGTAGCCAGTGTGACAGTTGTCATTTTGTTGTTTCTTTGCTAGATGCATTCATGTTTCTTTAGTGGAATATCAACTGCACTTACAATTTAAAATATGATGGCTTATGTTCTTGTCAGAGAAGAGCAAAGAGCCTTCTCTCTTAATATCTGCCAGAAGAAGCATTCATATATGTGCTAATCAGTGTGGCAAACTCTCTAATAACAGCTCAAGTTGTGTTTTTTAAAAGATTTCATAGTAGTTTGGAGTAAGTTTTTAGCTGGGAATCTGACTTGAAAGCAACAGATAACTTTCATCTTTTTTTCCCAAAATACCACTGAATTCTCTGTTCTTTGAGGTGATCTGTGTTACTGAGGAGGACCCCAGTGTCCCATCAGACCTTGCCCAAGAACACTTAGATTGTGCTGCTGAGTCCTTTTCCTTCCTGGAAACCTTACACTAATGTAGTCTCTGCAGGACTGCAGAGAGCTCTGTGAGTCACAGGCACTGTGTATTTCTGTGTTTTGCTGTTGAAGGTACTTAAGGACCCAGATTCGCTGTCTCTGCTTCATCCTTAGCACTCCCCAGAGCAGGTGCTGCAGAACAAAGCAAAGGGCCAATTGCTTAATGTCTGCCCACTATTTTAAGATTAACAATTCAATACCTTGATTCTTAACCTCCTTTTTAAAGACAGAGGTATTTCTTTTTAGTTTTATCACCAGTACTGGACAACCTTTTTGAGAAACTCTTACTCCCTGTAGTCCTTCTGCCAGGACTGGTAGTCCTACAGATGAAAATAGATTATTAGCAGATTATTCCAGCCTTTAACATGAAGTGATGGAGAATTATGCAGTTTAAGAAGGTAGCTATCACTCACTCAAGCTTGGTTGTTTGTTGTTTGTGGTTTTTTTCAGATGACATGCTGATTAAACTCTGGGACTGGGATAAAAAATGGTCTTGTTCTCAGGTCTTTGAAGGACACACCCATTACGTCATGCAGATTGTCATAAACCCAAAAGACAACAATCAGTTTGCCAGTGCCTCTTTGGATAGGACAATTAAGGTAGAGAAACTATATTTGGGTTTTTTAGTCATTAAGTGGTATCAGCGTACACAAACCAATAATCCTGTATGGATGATGGGTCAGTATTCTTAAAAGCAGATGCAGTAATAGAATTTTGACTGAACAAAGACCTGGACATTGGTCCAGGCACCTGCTTAGTAATTCAGTAAATTTATCAGTTTACCTGTTGCCTCTAATCACTGAAAAGTAGTTCTTAAAACTCTTTTAAGTGCTATATCTCCATTTGGACTACACAGAAATATTGGAGAGGAGTAATGGTTATACTGTCAGTGAGTGGTTTGGGCATATTGAAACTATATAGTGAATAAAGACTTTAACTGTGCATTAAAAGAAAAAACTAAACCCTGGTAAAGGTGTCTCTCCCATTACTATCATGTCCTTAGCCAATGCATTGAATTGTTTCCAAAGATGCCTTCAGCCTTCTCATGGCAGACCCTGATGAGTCTCATTTGCTGTGCAGCTATAACTAAATATCTGTGACTACAGGTTTGCAGCCACTGAGCAGTGACACTTCCTCACATTTCCTGTTCATTATCAGTATATTGGCTGTACAAAGCCACCACTGATTTCACATGTCCACAGATGTTGAGGTGTTTATTTGATGTGATAAACAATGATGAGAAAACAGTAGTATAGCTACACTTGACTTGGTTCATTTTGTATCTTCATTTAACATGAGATTTTATATTCTTTAACGTAACTGGAAAAATTAAAATTCAAGACATTTGGATGAAACTCATGTATGATAATAATTAGTTACTAGTTAATTTTATAAACATATACTACTTCTTAAAAGCAGTGCTTTATATGGTTTCATGTCCTTAAAAAAAAGTTTAAAGAAACCAATTTCATTGTTTAGAGGTATGAGCAGAACATGGGCAATTCAGCGTGTTATTTGTGTTTATTGGGGGAGGGACTGGTAGTTGATTGAGCAGTTGTTGAGGTGACAACTGTGTCTTTGGAATTCTGTATTATTTCTCTTTGGACTTGTAAAGTACCTCTGGATACCTGCCGTGTTTGCCAAGGGTGACCTGAACACGAAGGGTCACTAAGTACACATGGTTGTGTTTTGTTGGGTCTTTTCTGGCAAGGTGTGGCAGCTCGGATCATCATCTCCCAACTTCACCTTGGAAGGCCACGAGAAAGGAGTCAACTGCATTGACTATTACAGTGGTGGGGACAAGCCATACCTCATTTCTGGGGCAGATGACCGGCTGGTGAAGATCTGGGACTACCAGGTGAGTGCTCAACTCCTCAGGAGCCTTTGCAGGCTGCCGCATTTGGTATCAAGTTTCTGTTGTTAGCATTAGACTTTTTCCTTGTGACAAAATTGATCCCTCCCTTTTAGGCTTCATGTTTGTGGATTAAGCTGTTCCTCTTCTGTGTTCAAGTGTAAATATTGCTCCTGTATCAACTCTTTCCATCCTTCCACTTCTCTTTTTTCTTTTTTTCATTCTTTATTGCGTCCCCCCCTCCTTTTTCATCCTGTGCACATTGGCACAGTCTCATGTGTTGCATGCACACACATGTGGTGTGCTTCTCCTTGGCAGGAGTCATGAGGTGCCCTGTTTGAATGCTCTACAGGAAAGAGAGATCTAATCCAGGGGTTCAATTCTGTTGCTGGACCCTAGAACTCAAAAGTTCCTCCTGTGTATAAGTATCTGAATGGCCAGAAGGGCAAGACAAAAGTTGTTAGGTGGTACTTTCTGGTTGCTAAAACTTAACTGCCTCAGAGTAAATGCAAGCCCAGAAGTTAAAGCTGGCATTGTTAATTTAAGCATTCACTGCAGTAATGAATAATACACAACAGTGCTTGAAATTTTGCCACCATGTACAGCTGGAGACTCCAGATACATGCTCCAATCCTAGTTATCTCAAGCAGAGTAAACCTCTCTTTCATAACTTTGTGAATGAACATTCTTACCAAAGACCTAAATTAGATGTGTTTTCACCTGCAATGCAATGCTTTGTTACGATTTTTTTTGCAGTGAATTCAGCTTGCTATCTTGCTTTAATCAGTTGTGCTATGCAGCTCTGAGAAAGCATATTTTCTAGGCATTAACATATCTGAAAATAGAGGAAAAGGCCTCTGTCAAGAGAAATAAATATTTTCTTCTGGGCAGGAGGTACAACTGAATACAATCACAGTTTTCAATAGCTTAGTGCTGTTGTTTGAACGCCTTGGAAATGTAAGAAATCTAGAGAGTTTTCAGATACATTTTGGATTTGGGGGAGATTTGTTTTAAGAAATAAAGGTTAAAATGTAGCACTGTGTTCTCTCTTTCTTTCAGAATAAAACCTGTGTCCAAACACTGGAAGGACATGCTCAGAATGTGTCATGCGTCAGCTTCCATCCAGAGCTGCCCATCATCATCACTGGCTCCGAAGACGGTAATTTTGTGTTTTCTGATGTATAAAGGACAGGAAAAGAACTTAGGGGAGAACTCTTCCTGTGGTGTGGCTGCAAACCTGCTGCCCTCACACTGAGGAGAGATTAAAGGATCCATCCCTTTGTTTTTCCCTAGGAACGGTGCGCATTTGGCACTCCAGCACTTACCGCCTGGAGAGCACCCTGAACTATGGCATGGAGAGGGTGTGGTGTGTGGCCAGCTTGAGAGGCTCCAATAACGTAGCTTTGGGATATGATGAAGGCAGCATTATTGTTAAGGTACAATTAATGGTTTGAAATGAGAAATTGTGATTCATCACTGTCTTCTATGTGCAGAACAACTGATTTCTCATTCTGGGATAATGTGTAGAATACTGAAATACTGGCGTTTTAATTGGCATTTTTTTTATAGAGACTGACTATTTCACTTGATATTTTCAACTGAAAAGAAAACCATCAATGTATTTTTTTCATAGCCTAACTTCTTATTTACTTTCTAGCTTGGTCGTGAAGAACCTGCCATGTCCATGGATGCAAATGGAAAAATTATTTGGGCTAAACATTCCGAAGTCCAACAGGCTAACTTGAAAGCTATGGGAGATGCTGAAATCAAAGATGGAGAGAGGTTGCCACTGGCTGTGAAGGATATGGGCAGCTGTGAAATCTATCCTCAGACAATTCAGCACAACCCTAATGGACGGTAATACATTCTTTTATCACTTCTCTTGAATTGGCTGGGGGGCTTTTGTTAACAGGCTAAACTAAAAGGGATACAAGGTACAAGAGCTGCTCAGTGGAGAGCAGAGGGAACACGATGCAGGAAGGAAATCCAGTTCCATGATGTTTTAGGAGTATATAAAGCTTATGCTCTGTTTGCAGTGATTACATTGGCCATGGGAGCCTTTACCTTTACAGATAATTTGCCTTCTTGCTCCTGCCTATCGAACTGAACAGAGAAAACTGACAAATGCCTCTTTCTCCTGCCCCAGGTTCGTTGTGGTGTGTGGTGATGGTGAATACATCATCTACACAGCCATGGCTCTGAGGAACAAGAGCTTTGGTTCTGCACAGGAGTTTGTGTGGGCACATGACTCTTCAGAGTAAGTCTTGCACATTTTTTCCTTTGTATTACATTTACTGCTGTTACTTTAGTTTAGTTTTCAGGCCATGAAGACCAAAAGATGCATGTAAAATGAACTTCTAATAATTAATTGTCCTGCTTTAAAAGTTTGAATTTTTAGCACTCTGCTAGTTTTAGAAGATAACTGAAATGCAGTTGTTTTGTAGCAGCTTATGATTTAGTCATTTACTACTTTAGAAACTGAATAATTGTTTTGGTTTTTCTCCAATTTAATCTTTATTTAGATATGCAATCAGGGAGAGCAACAGTGTTGTAAAGATATTTAAAAATTTCAAAGAGAAGAAGTCATTCAAACCTGATTTTGGAGCAGAAGGTAAGTACTTTAGAAATAGATATATTGGTGTGGTTTTTGCACAGTGAGGATCTCTTCCACCTTTATTTTCTTGCAGGCATCTATGGTGGCTTTCTGTTGGGAGTCAGATCTGTTAATGGCTTGGCTTTCTATGATTGGGAGAACACAGAACTGATTCGCAGAATTGAAATCCAGCCCAAACATGTAAGTTTCTACGTGGAACTGAAGTTATTTACCTGTCTGTGTTTACTGATTTATATTTTTTTAATAAACTGATTGTCTTGCATGAAGCCAAGCTGTCAATAATAAAGTAATAACTTAAGTTTATCTCAGTCATGTAGCAGAAAGAGAAAAAAAATTCCTGTATTTGTTGGCTTCTCAGTCCTAAGCTTCTAGAGTTAGGTTGTTTTACCCTTAATGTCCACATCATCCTTCTTAGCCTGGGGTGTCTAACACTGTGCCACTGTTGATTCTGATGATACAGATTTTCTGGTCTGACTCGGGTGAGCTTGTGTGCATTGCTACAGAAGAGTCCTTCTTCATTCTCAAATACCTGTCAGAAAAAGTTGCAGCAGCCCAAGAAACACATGAAGGTGTCACTGAAGATGGAATTGAAGATGCCTTTGAGGTACCTTCTATTCAAAAAGCGGAGTAAGATTAGAGATGGTAGAAGCAAGAGAGTGCAGCAAACTTAGTCCTTAACATAGTCCAATTTAAATTTTAGTTTCCAGACCATTTAGTATCACACATTGTTCGTCTGCCTGAGGAACACTTAATCATTTTCTTGGAATTCCTGGGGAGTGTATCCCTGTCTGAATCCCAGAATAATAATAGACCTTGATGCCTGCATTTCTCTTCATCTGTTCACTACTGTCAGAGTGTTACAGAGATTGTTTTTAAAACACACTTTTGGGTCATAGCTTAATTTTTTTCCTACAATTTTCAAGTTTTGAAATGTTATTCAAGTTTGAGAAGTGAGAAAACCTCATGCTGTGAAATGTCAGAAATCAAAATTTCAGAAGGAAAAAGTTATCTTTGATTGTCTTGCTTAATGCTTAGTTTGGTGCTTGTTTCCTAGATTTATAATTGGCTTAGTTAAGAATTAGGTTAGCAGTTATGTAAAACTAAATGATCATTTATGTACTTCTAATCTATATCTAAACTTATATTTGCAACTCGCCCAACTATTTACTTATTATAGAATATGGAATTAAATTTTAAATTGTAATAGTCTTTCTGTTACCTAGAAGTATCTTTTTATGTATCTAATTAACCAAAATTTGCTTTGCAGGTTCTTGGTGAGATTCAGGAGATTGTGAAAACAGGCTTGTGGGTTGGTGACTGCTTTATTTACACCAGTTCTGTGAACAGACTCAACTACTATGTTGGAGGAGAGATTGTCACCATTGCCCACTTAGACAGGTGAGCTGTTGCTTCCACAGTTGAAGTGTTAAAAGATTCTCTCAGAGAAGGGAGTTCAAGGTTAACCCTGTCAGCTGCTTGCTGTGCCTTGCTTTAGCATGATAGGTAGGAACAAGTTGGATGTTCTGAGGCAGCAGTGCAGTTGTGGAGGGATGAACAGTGCTGTGTGAAAGTGCACATCCAGTAAAAGTAGAATACTTTATGGGAGTATTCTTGCTACAATAAGAACTACTGGAATCTTTTTCACAGACTGTTGTGTAGTGGATCTATTGAAGCTGAGTGTTCTTTGTTTTGTTTCAGAACAATGTATCTCTTGGGGTATATTCCTAAGGACAACAGACTGTATTTGGGCGATAAAGAGCTAAACATTGTCAGTTACTCTTTGCTGGTCTCAGTGCTTGAATATCAAACTGCTGTGATGAGAAGAGATTTCGGCATGGCTGACAAAGTTCTTCCCACAATTCCAAAAGAACAGAGAATCAGAGTCGCACATTTTCTTGAAAAACAGGCAAGAAAACTACTTCTTAGTTATCAAACTAAATATATCAGTTTATTCACATTCTTAATTGAGTTTGCTAAGCAAAACTCAGTCATATTACCTGTGAGCATTAACTCTTGTTAATTATCCCTATTTGTTTGAGAACACTGTAACCTTCTGTTCAGAGTGGTTTTAGGATTAGGTTAGCATTTAGGATTATTTTGACCTGACAGGTCCCAGCTTCACTGTCGGATTTTTATTTTAGGGCTTCAAACAACAAGCTCTTGCAGTATCTACAGATCCAGAGCATCGTTTTGAACTTGCTCTTCAACTTGGAGAATTAAAAATAGCCTATCAGCTTGCAGTGGAAGCAGAGGTAATTATATAAATTTGGGTGATTCATCCTGGATTCTGAGTATGAGCATGAATCTGAGAGGCCCTGTAAGAAAAGACAGTGGTATATGGGGATGCACTACAACTCTCTAAACACAGCTGAAATGCCTCCCAGCTCCTTTGATGAAGTTGTTCTGCCTGTAATCCAAAGGAATCTTGTGGGATGGGGACAAAGAATGTTGTCTGCTCAGAAAACTACAAACTCCTGGAGAACACAAAACTTGAGCCGAGAACCAAGCCTTTATCTCCAATACTTAACAGTGAGAGGAGGAAAGACAGGGCTGAAGCCTTCAGACCTTTGTTCCAGCCTTGGCAAACTTACACTGCTTGCACTAGAAAAACTGACAGACAGTGATTTGTCCCATCATTATTATGCAGAGAATCGATCTCATTGTTCCTGCTGTAAAATAATGAAGTCATTTATAAGGAATGTTAACTTAGTTGTAGACACAAATGCCTTTCAGCATTCTGAAAGTTAACTTGGGAGCTTTGAGAGATTGTTATAGTTAAATTTCCCAAGTTATGCCTACATCCCCCCTCCATGTTTACTGAGCTGTTTATTTTATGTAATACTATAGCTGTGTAGGGATCTCTTTTAACAGTCACTGTGTCATGCTGGGAAGTTACAGTAGTCACAGTACCTCAAAGGGAAGACAAGTATAGTCATGGGATACAGCACCTTCACAAGTAAATTTGTATTTTCCTGCTGAGCACTCTGAAAACCTTTACATGCTGTTCAGAAATGTGAGTGGTTTACTTTTCTCTTTCCCTCCCTCTCCCCTTTTTGTACAATCAGTCAGAACAGAAGTGGAAGCAACTTGCAGAGCTTGCCATTAGTAAATGCCAGTTTGGCTTAGCCCAGGAGTGTCTGCACCATGCACAAGACTATGGAGGACTGCTGCTCCTGGCCACAGCTTCAGGAAATGCCAACATGGTGAACAAGTTAGCCGAAGGTGCAGAAAAAGATGGCAAGAATAATGTGGCGTTTATGAGCTACTTCCTGCAGGGAAAGTAAGTAGCAAACGAGATTCTGATTGTTCTGTTCTGCTTTCCCAAGTGCCAAGGCCCTCAGGTTCTTCTAGTGGTTAACTACAGCTGCATTTAAACTCTATGGAGAAAGATGGTCATTGGTCCTTCTCAGAAAAGCTCATTCTATTTTATGATGACTGCTAGATTTAAAATCTGAAATGAAAGCACTTTAAGTTAATGTAATAGAATAAACAGCTAAACTAATACAATAATTTGTCTTTATTAGATTTACTGGTTAAAATCACATTTTAAAATCTTTTAGGCTTGATTCATGTTTGGAACTCCTGATTAAAACTGGGCGTCTCCCTGAAGCCGCTTTTCTTGCACGGACGTATTTGCCAAGCCAAGTTTCAAGGTAATTTCTAAGCATATGCAGAGCGTGAATTATGTTGTCAGAATGAGCTGTCTGTAACAAATCTGGTTTGCATCTCCAGGGTTGTTAAACTCTGGCGGGAGAACCTCTCCAAAGTCAATCAAAAAGCTGCTGAGTCCCTTGCTGATCCTACAGAATATGAAAATCTTTTCCCTGGATTAAAGGAAGCTTTTGTTGCTGAAGAGTATGTCAAGCAAAGTCTTGCTGACTTGAGGCCAGCCAGGGAATACCCCCTTGTCACTGTAAGTAGAAAGTTTTACTGTCTCTAGAAGAAAAACAATTGGTGCTGTGTAAAATCAGCTCTAAGCAACTCAGTGCAACACTTAAATGGGGTTTTTTGACTTCTAGCCAAATGAAGAAAGAAACTTACTTGAAGAAGCAAAAGGATTTGAGCCTTCTGGAATAATGACATCTCAGGTCAGTGTTTCTACTGAGTGATGAATGTAAGGGAGAACTTTGCTATCTTACAGTAACATCTACTCTGGAGAATATTTCACCAGTAATGGACAAATTGTTGCTTTTATTACCTTGACTGTAAGTGCTGCAGTTGGTTTCATGTTCTTTTGCCTCAGATTCTTCTTAATCTGCATCTGTACCTGCTAACAGATTCTTGACTGTGAAATTATTTCTGTGCTTCCTTACCTTGGGTCACCCTTTGTAGTGTGAGTAATTGTAGAGTCTTACCATTGAATTCATCTTACAGAAAAATAACTCCAATTGCGTTTACAATCACTGCCTCGACTGCAGCTGGTTTTGTAAAAGCTCAGTAGCTGGAAATGGAAACTCTTGCATATTACAGCAATGAAAAATTCTTTGCGTTCTTGGCTAGGGTGCTGCGTGGTTATGGAATAACACTGCCCCATAACTAACTGACCAGGAATCCTGCTCGGGTACTTGAACACAGGTTCTAATCAATATCTGAAGTAACAAACTCATTTTTTTTACCACCTCAGTTGTCCAATTATTATGCAGAAAATAGGACAAGTATAAGGTATAAGCATACAGATTGAAACAAGCACTTAAAGCTTTTCAGAGCCTTAACAGAAGATGACAACCTCTAATTTTGCTCAAATACACTTTACATTTGTATATGAAAATCATAATGCAAGGCTTTATAAAGGCAGTGATGTTGGCACAGCTCTTTGAGGCTATAAACATCTAAAACCAAAACTGCGCTGGAAACTGAGGGAGAAACAGAAAAGCTACAACTCTCCATTGTCTGTTTTTCCTCATAGGAGATGCACTACGAAGCATAGTTTTGAACACTTCTGACAGACCAGAAAAGTTAGGTTACTTTTAAGCCTCTGTAGTGACTCTTTGCCTCTTGTGTATCGAAGGAAATAACATTAAAGCAAAATCAAACTTGTCTGCACATTTGTTAAAAATGGTAACATTGTCAGGGCTACCTGAAACATATGAGAACTAGCTTGCATTAGAAGCTGAGAACAGCACCTCAGTGTATCTTTGCATTCAGCTCATGATTGTATAGAAGCCCTAAACCCCAGCTGTCTCTTACAGCTGAATATGAGACATTTTGTAGGAGACAGATTAATTCTATAATTAAATACAGTTAATTGAATAGTACCATTGCTTCAGTAATAGTACTAACTGATGAATTATCTTAATATAAAACTTGTGCAGCAGTGAAGCGAGAAGATGAAGTGTTAAATCATTATAGGATATGGAACTTTAAAGCCCAGCAACTACTAAAATTTGCTGTCACAGTCTCAACTAACTGAATTTCTCCTGCTGAGGACATTGAAAATCACTGACAGCACTTCAGTATTTGAAATGTACTGGTACTTTCTGAAGGTTGTTCTCATTTTATCAGTCCCATCATCAACTACTTCAAATAAATTGGGGAGGGAAATAGTCTCCAGTGGAGTGAGGACTAGAATCCTTTGTGACAGTGAAGATGTGGCTCGAGAATAACTGAGGGAAACTGAAAGAGAACCACTGGGAAAGGGGCATTATAGGTCTGCTGTTGTTTACCTGGTTTTGTTGAAAGAATTTAAATTGAAAAAAACTAAAGGAATTTCTTTGCCCTTAGAAGAAGGCTGAAGAACCAGTTCCCTCTCCTAAACAAGAAGTGATGAAGACAGTTGTGCAGAATTCTGATAACTTTCCAGCAAGAGATCAAAAGGTACCAAAATGGTTTTATGAGGGGAAGTATAAGCACCCAATTAATTTTACTTTAAAGACTTTAATTAGTGTGATTTAACAAAGCTACTGGAAAACATCACTCCAACAGTCCCAGAACAGTGTTCAGAACCGTGCCCCATTATTACTGTATCCTGCAGCTGTAGGAAGGAGAGGAGAGAGATCCAGCAGGCAGGAATTGTGCAGCAAGATTGATTGATTGAATTATTTTACAAACTTTTTTATAGACCTTTTCTTCACAGTCTAATTGGACAAAGGATCAGCCACCCCTCTGGGGTGATTGGCTAAAATCCTAAAACATCCATTGTCAGAATGTTTTCCTGCTGTACCATAAACAAGGCTTTGCAAGATCACAGGTGTTCATAGTTCATAGAACTCTGCTAATATCTTCGTGAGAGAGAAAAGTATCTCACGGGTTTAGAAAGAAGCAGGAAAATTTCTTGCTAACAGCATTTTTGTATCCACACCCCGTACGCAGACACTATACACAGTAACAGAGACCAGTTCAGCAGGTGTGGGGGGTTACAAGGGTGAAGTTCAAACACAGCTGCTCAGAACATGGTAAAAAGCTGCAATGGTGGAAGATGCTTCCTTACCAAGCAAACAGCTGCTCTCTCCAGCTTCTTTTAGCACTTGTGTTCCACACAACTGCCTTAGCTGGGGTTTGCAGAGTGTGCAGATACATCCCACAGAGCCATTCATCCCATAAGCTGCCTAACATGTAACCATAGCAATATCCCCTTCATCCAGTCTTTTCTCTCCCTAGACACTGCTGGACTTGGAAGATGACTTAGATAACTTGGATTTGGAGGATATTGATACCACAGATATCAATCTGGATGAAGAGATCTTAGATGAGTGAACATCTTTTTTTAGATGACCAAATCGGGAAACAGTTTGGTCAAAACCCAGAGGAATGAAGTTCTGTGGACTATGTGCTCCAAGTTATTTTGATTTTTATATCACAAGTGGACCATATACATGTAGAAGGAAGTACAGACCCAGAAACTGTACAAAGAGAATCAGCTTCCAGTATGTTGAAATTCAAGATGTAGGCCTACTCCAGAACATACTAAAAAATGTTTTCATTTATCAAGCAAGTCAATAAATCCTTTTAAACATTCTACTCCTCAGTTCTCCATTTACTAGTAATATTTGCTAAGAATAGTATAATTGTTAAGAATTCTATAGTGTATATTACAGATCTGTGAAACAGGAGCATAGTAGCTGAACATTAGTACTTTAACCTGACTTTTCTCAGCATATACACTGAGGTGTTTGGTCACTGTGCTACCATCTGCCACTGGTAACCATCAGTATCAGCTCGGTTACTCTTTCAGACACCACTTCTAGCTAAAAGTTCCAATTGAGCAGTGATACGGGTTAAAGGTTAGAAGTAGTGTTTGTTACACCCTTTCCTAAATGAACCCTGCACTTACCTCAATAAGTAAAATGAATTGTGGGCAATTCCTTAGATTCAAGATGTAACAGTAAAAATATTAAACTCGGGGTTCAGTGTCAATGAAAACAAAAGTCATGATAGGCTGCTCTACACTCACTTACAGAACTTTTCAAAATAAACTGCTGTAGTGATTCACATGTATTTTAGTAAAGAAAAATACATTCTATAGCAGTCAATTTCAAGTATTTATTGTGGAATCCTGTACAGAAAATATTTATAAACAGACTTAAAACTTATGATGAGCTGATGTTTACTTCATGAAGCTGAAGAAGTAGCCATTGCTTCTTCATAAGCCTGCAGGGCCAGCTGGATATAACCTTCTTTCTGAGATTCAGTTTTTGCAAATACCTGCAACAGTGGCAGGAGAGAGGTAAATGTACAGTTAACAGCAGAGTTGCATAATGAAATTTCATCATGCCAGTGGCAGATCAGTCACCTACAACTGAAATCCTCGTGCAGCGATACTTTATATATTAGTTTAACAAAAACCCCAGCATGGCATGTACAACAGTCCTGGTTAAATATCTGCTGCTTAAGGTAAGAAGAAATTTAGACTACTAAATGGGGTTCTGCTGGTTAAAAGCTCTCTTCTGTAGGTTAAGTAGTTTAAAGCAGAAAATCTTACCTTGATCAGATCACCTCCTTGAAGTTTCCCTTCTTTAGCTTCTTTTGCTGACTGACATTCAGGATGAAGCATATGATACAGTGTAATTAAACTTGTAGCATCCTCCAGCCTAAACAAATAAAGGCTCATTTTAGCAATTCTATCTTCAGAGTATTTAGAGAAAGTGTATTTTGTAATGTACTTTGCACAGCACAGGCTGTCAAACTGCTGCTTCTACTGAGTATCCAGTCCCTGGAATACACAGGTGACCAGGCATCCCACCAGCCCCTGTTGCAATGGCAGCCCCTTCACGAGAAGGAGGGCCAGAAGCCCCTGAACACCATGGTGCACCAGGCAAGGGACCTAAATCTATCCCTGCTGTTCAGCAGTAATACAGCTGACATCTCTCTGAAAACACAATTAATTACCCAATAATGAGTGTTTAGTGGAACAACTTCCACCAGAGGGGACCTTTCTTATACAGACTGCAATGACCAGTATGTTTTACAGAAGTAGCATTAGAAATCCTGTGACACTGAGCTCTCAGCTGAATTTAAAACTACTGAAGTGTGTGGCAGGGACAGACATTCCAAACTCTGCTCATTTCAGTTGTCCAGATACATCAATTTTCCCTTTAACAATTTGATTCTAAAACAGGAACCTTCCTGATTTCTCCATATGCTCAGGTTTAAAAGCAAGATCTGACCACCTGTTCTAAGTTTCTAACTGAAACAGCACGAAATAAATGCCATCATCACTGCAACTTGAAGTTCTGATTGTACAGATTTCTCCCAGCTATAGTGACATTTTGAACAATTAAATATTGTTCACTTCTGGGAACTTCGAATAAATTTAGCACCATGTTTTATAGAAATCCATCCATATAAAATGAAACCTTATCCATGTGTTCCTAAGCTACTTAGGAATTGCTCTAAAACCCAAACGTACCAACCTTATAAGCCAAAACTGAGCTCAGTACAGAAGTGTTAGGCTTTAAGATCAGCAGTGCTCAGAGCGGGAAGTGTTCTGACAGTTACATGGGAAACAAAAATAAAAACCCAAAAACTACAAAAGGATATTTCTGCAGAAACCTAGTTTAATACCTACAACTTCATGGACTGTTACCGGTGCTCCTGTATAGCTCACAGTACCTATACAGCTAACAGCTAGAGCTGGCCTAAAATGTCATGCAAATGAGAACTTTTCTACATCTGACAGAAATACTGTTTTTATTTTCAAACAGCAGTACTTGTTCTAAGTCTAAGTAGGATTACTAAGTGACAAACTGTACTTACAAGTCTCTGTTGATCATATCTATGAGTAAGCCATCTGTCTTCTTTCTGTTGACCAGATACCACACCATGCCCCCAAAGTGCCTCGTTGAGCGGAGCAGGTCATACTTGGCGTGTTTGTCAATGTCCTCGTAAGTGCGGTGATGAACCTGCACACACACAAGGTTTTGTTTCATTTGCAGAACTGGAGCCTGACAACAGTTTTCCCCCTGTACCTCTCACAGAGTTTTTAATATTTTTCATTTCCCAAGGTGCAGCAGTAAGCCACATGCTGAACCATGCTAAAGTGTTAGGCATGTTTTAATTCAGGGTAACACTGGGCTAGCCCAGTCTTTAGTACTTAGGCATAGACATCCTTACAGTAAAAGGAAACTAAATCCTATCCCTGAACGTTTGGGGAGGGAGAGACATAAGCTCTGAACTTTCACTGCACTGCTGTCAAGTTGCATCTATTCTTTCAGGAGAAAAATGCTAGAGCAAAGAGGCGAAACTTTACTTTGAAAAAAAAAGTTACTTGAAAAATCACGTAATAGATGTTACCATTTCTCAAATCACTAAGAATATTACAGTTTAAAGAGAACTAAACATTTTAAAAGCAAGTGTAGACTAACATTTACCAGCAGCTATAGCTACTAATTTTATTCTACTAGAACTACATTTTTGTAGCTGGTCTTTGTCAAAAATAACACTTTGTGCACAGTGCTCTCTCTCAAAATGCACTTTGTCAGTTCCCTACCTGGTCCTCCCAGCTCCTAAGCCAGCAGTTAGTGTGACTTCAGCAGCACAACTCTGCTCGGAGCCTGTGACAGGTTTTATCATCAATTCTGGTTTGATACCAAAAGTACCTGTATGAAGACTTTTTTTGCATGTGCAGTACCTTTCTAAGCTGGTGAAAATTACTTGTGCAAAATCCTGTTTTACTTTTCTGCATAAAAATAAACCCCAAAACTCATCACGAGCATAATCTATATGGGGAAAAAAAACATATGACCAACACCTCTGATCCCCAAATAATATTTTTGTTTACAAAATAAACCCTACAATTCTCCACTAGTATTATTTTTTTGCTAGAAAAATGAAAAGTGAACTCACTCTGATATAGTCAGGTGAATCTGGCTCAAACTGAGCAATGCACATGTTAAGGACATCTTCATGATGGTCTTGCTGGAATACCGTCTGAAACAACAGTTGAAATTCAGGAGTAGATTATGTAATCCCACCATCCCAACTCTGCAAAATCAAAACAGCAGCCACAACACTCTGCTCTGGGTAACACTTACAGTGAGTAACCCCTTCATCAAAAGACAAAATGGATAGAAGTACAGTAACTGCCTTGATGACATTTAATATAATGTTTCTTGATTTTTGATTCTAAAACACCAGTTCACGTTTTCAGATCAACTGTACAATTGTTCCTAGTATGACACAGTACTTACACCTACCTGGGATTTACCTGGCCCTAACCTGGAACTTTGTTTCAAGTATTTTAACCAAGTTACAATGAAAGGCAATTTTTCAAAACAGAATTCAAGCAGCTAAACACACACATGCAGAATGGCCTCTTCAGAGTTACTATGCCCAAAGAGCACAATTTCACTATCAGACTGCAATGAAGTAAAAGTGATCAGTTTCAAAGCCAGGAGGAGCTTACCCCAAGGTTCTCATCCTTGAATAACGTGGGGGGAATCACTCTGCGCCCTTCCTTTGGGAAGAATATCTGTATCATTCTGTCTCGTTCCTCCCAGGTCGCTTTGCGTAACACCCCACTGGGTTCTCTAACCACAATGAAACGTTCCTGGAAATGAGGTAAAAACCCCACATTATCTCCCAAAGCCTTCTCTCTTCATAGCCAGAACCATTCTAAAAAAAACAATCTCATTTGTCAAAGTCCTTCTATACCTAAACTCACCCTACTGACACCAGTTTCTAACTGACTGTGGCCATGTGCTAGATTCATCACTTCTGCCTTGCTACCTGCTAATTTAAGTGCTGCCTTTACACCTCAGTTTTACTGTACGACAGCTGTGCGTGTGCCAACACTAAAAGCTACAGCTCTGGGAAGTTTAGAGATAACATAACTCATACCCAGACAGGGAGTTAGCCTGATTCTATCATTTGATAATCCATATAAAATTAGGAATGCAAGTGTCACACACTTTAGTACCTTTTTTCCAGAGGTAGGTGCTAGAATCAAATAAGGGCAAGTGCAAGGCAAAAGTACAACAAATTAAACAACATACTCAGATCTGTTCACAAGCATAATTGATTTAGGGTGGCAAATGGGAAAGTTTGTTTGACAGGTTTTCAATACAGTGCAGCAGGAGAATAAATACCAGCTTTCTGGAGAAAGCTCTCAGAATAATAGATGGAAGACTGGGCAGTTCATTTCACAGGATCATCACTATCTGCACATTTGAACCATGAAGACTTCTTAGAATCATAGCTTTGTTAAGAATTTTTCCGGCCTCTTATTACTGGTACTTAAGACGATCGAGATGTTTCATTACACAAAGGAAACTATCCCTATACTCCCCAATTCCATTAGACAGCTATTTCTTTACAGCTTTCCTGTGAATTTGTTCATCGTTTCCACAGCTTTCCACCAGATCTTTGCAAGTGTGGAGTAGCTCCATCTTACAAAGTAATCCACTTCTACAGAAAGCTTCTAAGAGTATGGAAGAACTCCGCACTCCTAGCGTATCACAAGCATCTGCTTGTAAAATAATTAACTACCTACCACACAGCTTTCCCCCATGCCTGCTTTTGAGCAGTAGAATGTCATTTACCATTATCAGTTAGAAGCAAGTACTTAGAAATACATTTTTCTCTACTGCCTTGTACCGGACTAAATTTTCAACTCCTCAGCCTTTTTGCAAACTGATCTATCTACATTTTCATTAAAGCTTATTTAGAAAACAAATTAATACTGTTAATCGCATTACTTACACGATGTGGAATGGAATAACTTAAATCTGTAAACACATATTTTGCAGTTTCAGTTCCTTCAAGGACTTTGTCTTCTGCTAAGACATCATCAATTGGCTCTCGTTCATTCAAAACAGGGGGCATGATTAGTTTTACTTTAGCTTCCTCAATGGCTTTTCTTGTGGCCTTGTAGGGGGAAAAAAAATAGCTTAATTTTACAACTAAAAATATCATCCTATTGGAAAGATAACATACAATTTGGGGATCAATATTTTCATTTAGAGAAGCTTGTTTTTTTCTTCTGCAGTTGAGAAAAAATGAGGCACTAATTCCTCCTCTAGGTAGGTGAATTTCATATGAACAATTTACTACTACTGAAACGGGGACAAAATGCTGGAGGACGTTCCAAAACTACAATGGACAACCTATTGCGAACATCAAGTTTATTTCAAACACCAAGTTTATTTCATGTGTTTTTCCAGGGTAAATTTCCCCAAAGCATAAACCACAACCAGCAGTTTGTATATAGCTTTAATTATGGCTACAGCAGAACCGGCTTAAGTCAGGTCCCTTTGTCATCCTGAATGAATTCAGAACAGAGGGAAGAGGAAAAAAATGTAGTCAAAGGATTTCCAGGGCTATAACTTAAGTATAATATGAAGAGATTTAACAGAGTTAGGAAGCATAACAGGTTAATAAAGAGAAACTGTCACTCAAGAAAAACAGATCCGATTTCCTTCCATATCCCATCAAAATCACACAAAATTGGACAAACCAAGCTATTTCAAGCGAAGACACACTGATTTACACTAATTTAGGGAATAACCTGAAATAAAGAAACCAGAAAGTTTTCAAATGCGGCGGTAAAGAAGGCAGAAATATAGGCATTTTACTAAAACCAACACTTACTTCCGAAGGAAGCAGAGCAGCCTACCTCTTCCAGCTGAGCTTCGGTCATCAGCTTGTAGTTGGGCGGCTTGAGGCCCTTCTTCACAGGCCGGAATACCTTGTGCAGGTCGAGTCCCGTCATTTTGTAAAGCAGCGTCTGGACCGCTTCGTCCGTGAAGGCGGGCTTGGGCTTGGCGGCCTTTCCCTCTGCGGGAGGGGCACACGCTGTTACCAGGGGGCTGAGGGGACGGCCACGGCCAAGGTCACAGTCACCCCCTGCCCTCACGGCTCCTCCCGCCCCTGCCGGGACCTCCGCAGCCCCACACCCGCCCCGACCCGCATCCCTCCTCAGGGCGACCGCAGCCGCCCACTACCACCGCCACGCGGGGCGCGGGCAGCTGAAACCCGAGCCTGGGGCAGCCGGGAGCGCTCTGGGGGTGCCTCCGGGTCCCCTCACGTACCGCCCGCGTCCGCCGCCAGCGCCCGCCGCGCTGGGAGGCCCCACAGCGCCCGCAGCCGCGCGGGCAGCGCCGCCGAGCCCCGCGCCCCCAGCGCCGCCATCTTTGCTCACGCCCCTTCCCGCCCCGCGGCGCGCCGGGAAACGGAGTCACAGAGTCACGGAATAGCCCGAGGTGGCAGCGACGCGCCGGGATCGGCGAGTCCAACTCCCGGCCCTGCACGGCAGTCACACCATGTGCTTTAAAGCGTTGTCCAAACGCTTCTTGAATTCAGGCAGGCTTGCTGCAGGCTGCCCTGTAGAGCCTGTTCCAGTGCCCAGCCATTCTGGGTGAAAAACCTTTTCCTGATATCAAACCTAAACCTCCCCTGACGCAGCTTCAGGCCGTTCCCTCGGGTCCTGTAAACGGTCACCACAGAGCAGAGATCAGTGCCTGCCCCTCCGTTTTCCCCCATGAGGAAGCTGTAGATTGCTATAAGGTCTCCCCTGAGTCTCCTCCCGGCGTGAGGGAGACGCGGGGTTCCCCGGCATTTTCCCCGAGGGAAAGGGCAAGAGCGTTGTTCCCAAGTGCTCCCAGCGCGTTTGTGCCATTAAAGCGCTGCTGAGGGGAAGGTGAGCGGCTGGTGCGGGCGGGGATCCCGCTCCGCTGTTGTGGGACAACGCCAGCAGGAGCGGGGGGCGGCCGGCTCCCTCAGCCGCCCGGGGCACGGAGCAGGGCTGCGGGCTGGCGGGTTTCCTTCTTTCGCGGGAACTCTCAGCAGCAGGAAAAAAGGTGGAACTGAGGCCGCCGTGAGCGATCAAACCGCTGGTAACCTGCGGCTGCCGCGAGTCAGGAGAGGTGCGGGCGGCAGTGGGTGCGCTGCACGGGCAGCTGCCCGGTGTGAGGGGCGGGCGGGCAGCTCCCGGCCCCGCGTCCCGGGCAGGCTGCCCGAGAGGGAGGAACACGGTGGGAATTCGTACATTAACCCCCCCGGCTCTCTCTGTGCTGCTTCGGCACCTGCGTGGTGCCTGGAGGCACCTGTGCTGTGCGGGGCACTGGCCTCATCAGCCCGGGCACGGCTTCACTGCCACGGGTAGTGAGGAATTGTTTTCTTCATGTTCAGGGAGCTTTAACGCTTTTATAAAGGAAGGAAAATATATAACTGTATTAAGCATAAAACCAAAATTAACTTTATATTCAATAATTATGGCTGTGAAGAGAGGGTAGTGACTTTTTATAACTAAGTCTGTTTCAGGGGGTTGAAAGTTTATTATGACTTGAAGTTTATTTATTCTAGCTAGTCTGTATCGTCCATTGTGTATTTCAGTCTTACAGACTGTGCTTAGGGGTGTGTGAAACAGAAAGAATTTGATCTTAAAGGACTCTTCCAATCTTGATTATTCCATGATTCTCTTATCAGCAGGCAAGTCTCTGTCCAAGAGCCCGGAATGCTTCAAGTTCTAGAATGTTCAAAGCCACTCATCAATGCAAGCTGGCTCATGACTTCCCCTTGAAACAGGAAAGATTTCAAGTCCCCATTTTCATTTTTTTCGGGAGGGGCGATACAAGTAATGTGCTTATGTTCTGTAGATCTCCAATTGTTTTAAATTTTAGTAGGTTGTTCATTGCTTTGCCAAATCAAAGTTTAAATTATACTACTTTTGAAAATGGTGATTGAAGTCTGAGAGAAAATGAAGATTTCAAAGCATATATTTGTTTTAGTTACAATAAAGTTAAGCATCAGCTGGGGAAAATATATTTATTTCTTATACTTGCCCTTTTTTGTACTGGGGAGTATTCCTGTTCTTCTCTGCCTTATATCCAAACACATGCTCTGGGCTGAATTTAATATCCAGGCTTTTCAATATCCTGGCCTTGTCAGGAAGGTTACAGGAGGATATGTTCTTCTCATATTTGAATTGCTACAACTAACTTGAAATTATTGGGTATTGAGAGGGCAAATGAACCCTTAATATTATTTTAATGTAATTTTGTGCGGAATTTATTTAAATAATACTAAGAAAATGAAAAATAATTTTGATGAAATGGAGAAGGTGTTGTTTTTCAATTCTTGCATGGAAGATCTCTGGAGTGAGAGCTATACCCTATAAGGGAATTGGGAAGTTATTTGGCAACGTGCCTAAAAGCCACTTCAGACCTGCTCATGAGTTTGGATGGCAAGCCAACGTCCATTTTAATTCACAGAAGTGCTTAGAAAAACAACAGAATTTATTGGGCTATATCCAGGAGAGGTTAAATTCACATTCAGTCTGTACTGGAGTAGTAACAGCTGCTGTGAGGATTAACCTTTTTGGCTGGTGGGATGAAAAGAAGTATTAACTAACTATACTGTAGATGGAAGTACAGCAGGTTAACATAATTTATAAAGTAGGATCACTTATATTGGGTAGGTTGGTTATATTTTATTGTGGTTTATATTTGTACTGAAGTAACAGCTTTAAGTAGGATATTTTATATTGGTATAGTTAAGAACATAACACCAGCTTGAAGAATCGGTGCTGAAAAATTGATAAAGAAATAAAGAATCTTTCTTAGTTTTTGTTATTTTGAAAGCATCCCAGGACAGTTGGTGTTGGAAAATTACAACCATCTGATGATGGGTGTATGTCCCCAGTGAAATACATTGGTGGTCCAAGTCCGGATTCTATTGGAAAAGTGTCAATACAAAATCACCTGCACAGTTGGCATTAATTTTCTTTTTGTTGACAGTTTCAGGAGAGCAAAAGGATCAGATGGCTGCTGAGAGTGCACCAGTTGGTTGACATCTCAGGGAAAGAGGAGGCAAATGAGGAGCTTAGGAGCTTGTGTTGTTGCTTTGCCTATGTAATTGATAAAATAAGGGACTGTCATTTACTAATCTTTCTGAGTCATAAATATGTCAAATTAGTAGTGAGAAGTTGTTTGGAAGGAAGAATTCTTTCTTGGAAAAAATACAGAGAAAAATACAAAATGTCAGGTTTGGTAACTGTGCATCCAATTGTTATATGAAGAACACAGAGTGAACCCAGTCAGGCTGTGTACGTGTCCACAGTTGATGATGTGACCTTTTTAAAATTAATGGTTGGTTCTCTTGTTCCTGATAAGAAACAATCTGGCAATCCTGTGGAACATTTTTCTGAAGGACAAAATGAACCAGTTTGGAAGCTGTTTTTACTAAACCTGCATGGATTAGTCTGAAGGTAAATTATTTTTTCCAGAGAAGGCATAGAGTGCTGACATAAGAGAGATGACACAAACCTTATTATATCATCAAATTAGTTTTTAAAGGAATAAAATATTACACATGGCTGGTTTGGTTTCACCATTCCTCACACATTGAGGAAGTGGGTATTTTTTGCTAAAATTATTGGACTTCTCATTTTCAATATGATTGCCTATTTTCAGGCATATTGCCTGCAAGTAGCTTATTTGCCAGTTTCTTTTGTTTAGGGAAGAAACTATTATTTTATCCAGAATTGTTTTTTAAGGTCGGTGGCCTGGGATTTGTATTGCTATCCCAAGCCCTGCATGGCTATTTTGGTGATGGTGGTGATGATGATGATGCATGAACCTTTGCTAATACATCAGAGTGGCTATTTTCTGTCTTAAAACCCATATAGATATCTGAAGCTGTTTTATTTTCAAATTCTGGTTTTGTCTTTGACAGCAGGGACAGACCAGGTTGGCTGTAGGACTCTGCTGGGCCAAACCTTCCTCCAAGGGCAGAGCTGTGGGCAGTTCTGCTGGGCAAAGCCCATTTTTACAAAACATCCCTGAGCTGCCCACTGAAACTCAAGTGATGGAGCTCAGCTGCAGCGTTATCACCCTTTGTACCAGCTGCCTTCTGCTGCTGATGCAAACATCCTTAGCAAGAGGGACTGAGGAAACATTATGCCAAAGGCTTCCAAAGTTGTTTCTTTGGTGCTGTCACTTTTAGCAAGTGCTAATAGTCAGCATAGGTTGAAGACCAAATGCCCCTCGAAGTTCTATCTGTGCCTTGACTATTTGGCATTTGTGTTTCCAATGCAAAGGAAAATGACAAAGCAAGAAGGATTAAACATGCTCTTTATTTTCAGTTTTCAGTCCTGTTTCAGTCACGCTTGCCCTGAGCACGTGTGCTGTATTCCTGTGGGCCACGGCGGGGCAGGAGTGAGGTCTTAAACGTGAGCAATGGAAATGCCTGAGGAGCTACAGCGGATAATGTAAATAAACTGTTTTCATTAATGACCCAGATTTGCCTCTGTCTCGCATAAAGCTGCCATAATCTCACTTTAATAATGATAAATTAGATATATACAAAGACTGTCTCCAGTAGTTGAGATTACATACATTATTTATAGTAGGGATATAAATCCCACTTCAGTTTACATTGTTTTCTTTGCTACACTATAAGGTCTTGAGCCAAAGCCCATTAAAGTCCTTTCCTAACTTCAGCAGGCTCTGAATTAGGAGTCCCTATTTTTCAAATTAATTTTATTATTCCTTTCTCCTCTTGTAATACTTATCTTTCAAAAACAGTTATCAAGGAAAAAAATAATAGTACATATTCAGTATTATTCAAAGTAAGGTATGGTTTGATTAATTGTTGTTTTTCCCATTCTTAATAGTTTTTTAACCTCCCTCTACATTCCATCATTTCAAGTCCTGTCCTTCTGAATCCAAGCTCTTGCCAGGGCACTGTGAACTAAATCTGGTGTCCAACACAAACTGTTACATGTGGGCAGGTGGGAGGTATCTGATCCCTTTGTTTCCATAATAGAAGGGCATAGCAATGATCCTGGCAGATTTGTTGATTTGTGTTGTTCTTTGGGGACAGGAAAATTAAGAGAAGATGGCACTCTCCAATTCAAAGGTCAATTATAATATTTTCCTTCTCTCCTGTTGTTAGCACAAGTAGTCAATACCTTGTTCTCATAATTGTACTTTTATCTGTTTTTCACTGAAACCTGACACCTGAGAGAATCTTCTGAAACCAAAACTGTCCAAATTAAACCTAGATGTGTGTTGTGTGTATTGCCTGGCCTGTTGTCAAAGGTTTCATAAAAATCTAAATCACATGTCTACTGGTTCCACTTTGTCATGTTTTGTCATCCTCACAAAGAAGCCTGGAGGTCTGGTTTTCCTGCTTTTTAAAATCCAAGTTTCATCCAGGCTATCGTATCATTTTATGGTTTTTAATTTAATTATTTTATCACTGAATTTACCTGACAAAGAAGCACATCCTCCTAGTTATAAACTATTCTAATACCACTCAATGATAACTGCCAAGTTTTGTTTCTTCCAGCCTGTTCTCCTAGGAGTTGATTTTATTAACAGGAAATCACTCTTCAGTTGCCTCAGAAGTAGGTGAATATATTTGTCTTTTCATGACTTGTTACAGTTAAATACATTAATTTTTTTTCCCCAAAACTGGTTCAGTTTTTATAATTTTATTTTTTCCAGTTTAAAGAGCAGTTACTTCACACCAGCCATCTTGTTGCTTAGTGATGCCAAGAAATCACTCTTATCTGCATGCCATTCCCTTCTCAAGTTCTTTTTCCCTCTGAGACTCATCTGTCTGGGATTCTTTTACAATTTCACTTCTCCAGGTTTATGCAATTATTTTGCTTTAAGCCTCCTAATTTTCTTCATACTACCCCTAAGCCTTCCTGTTTTCATATTACTTTGAATTCATCTGGATTTATTAGGATTTGTTTTGTCACCTTGATTCCTCTTTTGTCTTTCCCCAAATTAATTTCTTGTGGAAATAACTCTTGTAGTTTGCTATTAAATAATCTGCACTTTTTAATTTAATTTGTTGTTGTTGATAAGGGCAATGTGTACCTTTGGCTTGCTATTGTATATATAAATAGCCTACATGATAGGGCCAACATTTTAAACCTATTTCATACCAATCTCACACTGTTTAAAACAGAATCCCCTCTCTTTTAAAGGTGGCACTGGAGATGTGTTTGTGTGCTTGGTTTTTACCTTCTGTTTTTTTCTTATTCTTTCCTTTGGATCCGGGCTGTAATACAAATTAAATTTGCTTAGGCAAACCCACCATGCATTTTAAAAAGTCATTTTAAAGATAGGATCCTGGGGGTGTGACAGAAAAGCTAAACCAGCTGTGCTCTCCAGGATGAACAACACATAAATCTACAGTGTCTTCTCTTCAGGATCAAGTAAGTGAAAGAAAAGCCTCAGAAAGTAAAAGATATTTTTATCTCACAGAAGCAGAGCTAAA
The DNA here is from genome assembly GCF_009650955.1 of Corvus moneduloides. Classification (NCBI taxonomy): domain Eukaryota; kingdom Metazoa; phylum Chordata; class Aves; order Passeriformes; family Corvidae; genus Corvus; species Corvus moneduloides. Next base: position 6,420,764 of record NC_045485.1, on the reverse strand, counting down.
AGAATTTAGTGTCAGTTAAAATCTTAGCCATTCCTGTTAGACTTGTAAAATTCAACATTTTTTCATTTTCATTTTAAGCAGAAACATGCTCATTTGCTAACCAAACAGCTTTATTTACCTGTTTGATATGAAGGTTGTCTTTAGGTCGAAGAAAAAATGGTTGTTTGGCTCTTCACTAAAGAGCCAATCTCACAAGAACAGTTCCGTTATGTTTGCTCTAGCTGATTTAGTTAAGTAGAAAGGAAGCAAGAAAATTCTAGAAACCCAAATAGAAATATAACCGATTTGGTCAAATAGTTACCAGATTATATCCCCCATTTATTTTCAAGTAAGCCTCTTGACGTTTATTAGGTTGCTCACTGGAGCTAATAGGAAGGCTCCCATCCATTTTTGTACAAACTGTCTGACTGGAGAACGAAATGTCACCAGATGATTTCCAGAAGGGTAAAAAAGGCAAAATATATATGTATGTTCTTCATAAATTGTTTTAAACCTGTGCACTGAGCAACCAGTTGCATTTATGCTTCTGTTGGCTTTCAGAGAGTGTTTATGGGTAGAACCCTGTACACTGCATTTCCACAGTGCTTCTCTTGCATGACCTGTGTGCTTCCCCATGGCATTCTGCAGTGCATGGTAAAGACACTAACAGATGTCAGGGTTTGTACATTGGGCTAGAACAAGTGCTTGGATTTTGTGAAGGCGCATATTTCATAAATAAATAATGTAGCTGGGCAGCTGGAGGGATCTAGTAGTGGTTTTATTAAATGCTTTAAGGGAAAAAAGCCAGCGGACAGCCCAGCATGGCAGGGGAAATATTAGTGACAGAAACATAAAACACAGGCCTGACTCTGCCTGTGCACAGTGCAGTGTGTCCCCAGTTGTCAGAGGGATGCATGTGTGACAGATACACAGAGCGTGGAATTCTTTCATTGTTGGGGAAGGGGATGATAAACAGCCCTACAGCAAGCAAGTAGACTGAAAATTGAAGTAAAAAGTGTAAAGTGTGAGAAGTTCAAGTATTTGTATCTAGTTAGGTGGTTGTTTTTTTTTTTTAACAACTGCACAGGAAAAGGGGAATGTCTTGGTCTTCCCTTTTATTTACCCATTTCTGGGCAGGCTGTCCCTGATTCCTCCCCTTATACCCACTCCATATACACACATTATATCTTTTTAACATCAGTATATTATCTAAGTGGAAATAATGAATCAATTTTCCCTTTGGTTATTGAGCCGAATCAAGTCACAGAGGGATCCACTGAGTTCCAGACCCACTGAAGGAAAAAATGGAAGCAGAATCTTCCCAGTTCGTTAGCAGCAAACTGCCAGATTGTCACAGCATTTCAGGTAACTGCAGCCTCAAGATGCAGTTTTATATCTGCCCAGAATTGATCTAAGACTTTTCTGTTCCCTCTGTTCAAGCCCTTCCTAAAAACACTTTGTTCTTCATAACAGTCACTAGACAGAGTCAATAATTTTCTTCTGAATTTTGATTAAAAGCACATTAGTTTGTGACACAGAAACTCAGGATCTGACTCTGAAAGGGAACTTAAATATTGCATGGAAAAGCAAACTGGTTTCTGTCCCTTTTGAGTCTCCGCAACAGCATGGAGCTCTCCTAAACCTTACAAGGTATTACTGAGATGCAGCCAATCCAATGGTATTTTACAGGAGAGTTTGGCGGCACTGACATAATTTCACTTTTCCTGGGTGCTCCACTGCTGCAGAATTGCTTCCAACCAAGTACCATTTACTTTGTAAGGAGGCAGTGGAATTTTTGATTGATACTTACCAATTTAGCAGGGTATTGCTTGGAGAGTTTTGTGTAACAGAGTCCAAAATTACTGTGCAATTTTTATGCACATTTCTGCATGAAGGACTGAATATTTGCCCTTAAAGCAGAGCATCATTTGAATTAGTTGTTCACTCTTTTCCTGCTCCTTTCCTCTCTCTTTTTTTCATTGTAGACCCAATAAAACTTCTTCTAAATGCTGGTACAGTGCGTGCTATTTGCTGTATTCTCTAAATATTATTATATTTCCTACTAATGATAGTTCAACATTGCTTACTTTATAGTCAGATATTCTTTTGCTCTCTCCTAATAATTTCCTCAGTCCAACTCAAAAAAACCGCCAAAAAAATCTTCCTTGTCATCTGTTAGATGTGATTGTTTTATCATATAGTACTGTACTTATGAAAAACAAAACTAATCCGTGCTTGTTATTGTGAACTAATTTGGAATATCCTTCCCAAGTTCTCGGCATCAGTGCAGTTGTGGTTTTGGACGCTAGATGGCAATGCGTGGCTGCGTGACATCCACGGGAATGTCAGTAGCAAAAGTCTCTCAACACATGAGAGAATCCTCATGTTTCAAAAATATTTGTAATATTGCCTTTTTATTATGAAAACAATTATAACGTGTAAATGCTCGATTTTTGAAGTCTAAAAGCTTTACAAACTTTTTTTCTCCTGCATTATGACTACATGGGGAACATTTCTTAATGAGTTAGACTGGTGAGTACATTTACCCACTCTTCTGGTCTACTGTAAAGCTCTTCAATCGATTAATCTATCAAAAGGGAGAATTTTCAGTTCCTGGCATCATCAGCATGTTCCTTACCATGAAAAAGGAAGGAGGAATGACAGGATTTTCCCCTCTTCTCTCTCCTCAAATAACCTTTTACTTGCTGTCATGGCAATTAAGAGAATGGACATTTTAGAACTCAGGTAAAAGCAAAAGGTGTTAGGTAGCAATAGCAACCTTATACCCATATCTTGAGCTTAAGAGTTATCCTAAAGACAACCAGTGCAACAGCTGTTACATTGTCAGTGTTTGAATGCTTTTGGATGACTTCAAAAGAAGTGGCTTCAAAACCACTGACCTTACACAACTGCCATATTATTGAAGGGCCTGATCCTGCACAGGCTCTTTAGAAAAAATTGTGTGTGTTTTGGTAATGAAGCTAAACCACTTGTGGTGTGTTGTCACTTTTCCATGTCATAGCCTACCTCTGTCCCACTGCTTTAGGTCTCTCTCTTAACCAGTCTGTGTGGGTCACTTTTTATCAAGATAAACTGCTGCGCTATGTTTGTCAGTCTTAATGGCCTCACTTTGCAGACAGGTAGGCAGAAATAATTTTTAGAGAAATTTTGTATGTAGTGTATTATTGCTGTTCAGATAAGAGGGAAATATGGAATGGTGAGGGCCCGCCAAGACTGTTAGAGGTGGGCATTATGCCTGAGACACCACAGAATGTTATGTTACTCCTGCCACTGGTGTGCTCTCAGTAGGGCAGGAAGGCTGTGTCTGCCTCTTGGGATAAGAGGATGAAAAGGCTGTTTCATGCTGTGCTCTGATGAAATTGAAGGGACATCCATGGCTTGTGGTTCCTGTTGGATTGTAGGATGAAGGGACCACTGTCTCATTCTTTCTCTTCTCAGAGGCAATGCTGCTTTCCATGCCCAAAAGGAGAGGCAGAGCCCAGAGCAGACATTTTATTTCCAGTTTCTCCCTCTTGTCTTCTCCATCCTAGTGCAGCACCCAATACAGTCTTGTGACAAACACCAGCAGTCATTCCATTGGGAAAGGAAGCTTGTATGGGAAAACTAAGATATTTAGAGCTTTTATTAATGACCCTTCTCTGCCCCCAGTTTCTTTTTTGCTGTTGACCTCTCTGCTCCATGTTCCCCGCTGGTGCTTTATTTTGACATTTTTGACTCCTCATGTACTTCCTTTTTTTCCACCCATTGTCTCTTTCTGTCCTCCTCTTCTTTTCCTGGTGTGTATCCCTGTGACATTTAGTTTTTTGTTGGGACTGATACCAGTCCCCACCGAAAACATTTTGGTTTGGTACTCATAACTACTGTGTGTAAGTGTAAACCTCTCACGGCTACAATCCTTTATTTCTCAATGAGGAACACAAACAAGGAAGGCCCTTGTTTAGTGAATGAGATTTGGGACTTCCTGCAGACTGATCAACTGTAAAATTAAAGCCGAACGTTTTGGAGAGCAGTGCTAAAGTAAAACAAATACACCAAATGAATCATGAAAGAATTTTCCTGAGGTTTGAACTTTTGGGGTTTTCTTTCAATATTTCAAAATAAAATTGGAATCCAGACTAGCCACAGAGTTGACTCCATCCTCTTGCAAAGCAATCAGTCTCTTAAAGCAAGCAGCTATATACTATGAGCACGTACTAACCCCAAATTATGTTCCCAGTACTTTAAAAGACAAGGGTGTCTGTTCCTTCCCTCTGCCAGGGAGGCCACCTGTGCTGAGGGACCGGGGCACTCAGAAGCCAGACAGGGCAGGGCAGAACTCCAGCCCACCCCGCTGCCAGGAGCCCACAAAGGCTGGCTGGGCCCTGCTATGGTTTGCCTTGAAAGACAAGCAGGGCACAGATATTGCTTGGGAACAACAGCTGTATTTTGGGATTATCTCAATGACCAGATTACAGTCCCTCCTTATAGAAAGAATTTTTCCTCCCACCCTTCCCACTGATGACACCAGTACAGAGGACACAGAAAACTAAGTGTGCTGTGTCTGAGGTGGTGTCCATGCCTCACAGTTCCCAGCTGGTGGGGAAAAGCTCTTCAAAACACCCTTTCCAAATCAGTTTGTTTTAATAGTAGATTAAATGCCCTCAAGTTTCCAACTTATGTTTTCAATGAGAAAATGGCCAAGCAATAGCTGAAGCCCCTCATAGAAACAGGACATCCTGAGCTGTGGCAGATGGACTTCCTTTACAAAGTTTTAATGAAAATTTTCAACAACGGCTCTGTGCATGTTCATGGGGGTGTTAGCAAGTGTACATGTTTATGTACACACACACACACTGTGCAATGCTACACAAGCTTTTTAAAATAACATACAAAATACTCGGTCTATTTTGCTGAAAGAAATTTGTTTTGTAAATATATATATATTTACTGTGTTATGACATAAGGTAGGATTAGGTAGAGAGAAAATTTCAGGATGTGGGTGGCCACAGTTGAAGGACTTACAGGGAGTGTTCAGTAAAATATCCTTGGAACATAAAATTAAAATAAATGAAGAATAAACTTAACCAAAGTATCAGTGAACATAAACAAATCTTCAAGCTAAACAAATAATTCAAGGAAGCCAAAGTGCGTAATTAGAAAGGGATAATTATGCTTCCTCTGCTTCCGAGAAGAGATATGTAGGATTTTCGGTAGTTTCCTAAATGCATAGTGTAAGATGCTGGTGAAAATGACAAACCCCTGTTGAAGTTTATGATATATAAGAATCTACTCTGGCTGAGGGCCTGTTTCATGGCAATAAAGACATAGTAAATGAAAAAAACCTAAAAACTATTTTAAAGGTTCCGTCTGCTATAACATAAAAATATCTGGAAATGTAACATATAAGAAAACAGTTACAATACTGTAATTTAGACAGGACTGGTGGTAAAGCATATTACCCAATTATTGCTCGTGTTGTCTTTAGCTCACACATTTTCCTCTTTTGGAGGAGAATTTTATTTTTAATGCTTGTGATTTTAATTTGATTAATTTCTGAGGTACCAGTTTTCTAGGAAGAACAACAGATGGATATTGTTCTGATGTCAATTATCTGGAACAGTTCTGTGGAACTCAGTTTAGATTTTGAAGGAATGCTCTGAGGTAATAAACTATTCTTATGATATTTTAACAAAATTACATTGTTGTCAAAATGCACTAACAGCATGAAAAAGTATTTATTAAAAACTCTCTGCGTTTTTCTCTTATATGGTAAACAATCTGGTCTGCTAATCCCTTCTGGAAAAGCTGAACTTCATACCCATGCTTAGAATGACCCAGTTGTAATTGCAGCGTCACCTTCGGCCTCTCTCTTTTGTGTTTTTGTTGTTCTCTATTCTCAGAAATGTGTCAGAATCAGAGCCCCATTGTGCTGTATGTTACACAAACACAGTAAAAAAGACATGCCCCAAATTTGATACAATCATAACTGGGAGGCTTTTCTATTGTTCCTATTAGCACAGTGTAGAGAAGCCTTCCCAGGATGCTTTAGACAGACCAAGGCTATAAAAGAACAGCACTGAATGTTTGGTTTCAAATTTTTGAGTCATTACTAGAACTACAATAACATAAAGACTTTTTGTTTTTCTAATCTCAGATGAAGATGTGAAAAGTCTCTCTCATTTTGTGTTTCCAAATTGGAACCTGGTTTTGATGTTCCTGGGAAACAGTGGAATGTGGGCAGGAAGTGTTTGCTCTGAAGGAGAAGCACTGTGGTGTCCCATATCAGCTGGCATAGCTAAGCCCCGAAGGTGTGTGACTGTGTGAACTCCACTTGTTGCAGGCCACTAAGAGCAGCCCCAGGTAATTTACAACTTCATTTAACACACACTCAAGAACAGGGACAAGTAGCAAAGCTCGTGCTAGAAAATGTGGATATAGGTGAGCAAGGTTTGTGTAGGTAGATGAATTCTGGAAAAGAGAAAATAAAAACTTACACAAAATGCATCTTATACAGAAGAAATATTTCATAATCTTTAATTTTTTCTACAGATTTGACTGTCTTCCATCTTAAACTCCGCCATAGAAGAGATTTTTACCATAAACTTAAATTTTCAACTTTCTGAGAAGATTCTCAAATATTCTGATACAGCATCAGAGGAAAAAATAATTGGAACAGTAAGTGGCAATCAGATGCATTTTACTAGGACAGATATTTGCATGGTCTGTGCTATGTCCAAGAGTGATAGAACTTAAATCTGTAGACATTAGGAAGATGTTGGTTTTATACCTTGGGTCAGAAATCTTTTCACTGTCAACCTCTTTAGAGTCACTGTGGACTTAAACAGAAAAATTATGTCCACAATATTTTTGTTCTAGTGTCCTTAGAGCTCTTAGCAAGGGAAAAGCTCATTGTCAATTATTTTCGTGTGGTTTAATGCTGTACCTCTTTAGGATCTGGGGAATGCTTAATGTCTTCTGATGGCTAATTAGACCTGTCTGTTACTGGGAATATTCCTGTAGGTCAATGTAGGAGCTAGTAAAGAGGAAAAGGGCTGATAACTGGCCCTAAATAGGGAGAAGGTTCATTTGTTTGACATGATGTTGGAGTCTGCTCAGTGACTCTGCTTCCTGCAAGCTGGTTGGAAGGTGAGCTTGCATATGGGGCTGAGGAGGAAGAGAGGATGAGTGTGAGCAGACAGATACAACCATTTCAGTGGAGTGCAAGAATTTGTAGGGATGCGATTTGCCTCCATACCAGGAGAACACTGATAGTGGACAAAAGCAACCTGTGGCTCTGAACTTTTTGTTTTGTTATTATAAAGCATTGATTTTAAGGTTTGCATTTACATCTGTAATCAAATCTGATTTCAAAGCTGAGCCTGAAGCTCAGGACACAAGCTGTTATTCTGCTTCCTGTTTTATTTCTAGAGTTGTGCTGCTTATGGGACTGAATAGGATCACTAGTCACTTTTTTCCAGTTAGGATTTCAGTGAAGTGATTGGTTTCTCACAATTGCCCAGCTGATCCAATTGAGAGCAATGCTGGATATCTTTGAGAAACCAGGTGCCTCGTTTTCAGTGGTTAAGTGTGGTTTCAGGTCTCCTAGAAATTTAATCACACAACTGTCTATAAAGACAGTTTGTTAACAGAAGTTGTGATTTAGGACTACATGGATGCATCTCTATGTTGCCACATCTTTCATTTTTGAGGATAATTTAAGGTATTGGGATGCAATATTATTTTATGACCCAAGTGTCCAATTCTAGTCTTACCTTTCTCTGAAAACAAAAGTTCGAACAAGTCATTCTTCTGTTTAAGATTTGATGAACATAAATCACTACAGAAGTTTGATAAATTCTTCACACAGATTAAATTCAAAATAAGGCTTTTCTAGATTGCATTTTCCATAAATAACCAAAAGCTGCAAATGCATTACAAACTCTGCTAGCATCCAAGCATCTATTAACATCATGAAACAAGTAGAAACACCTGCTGTGACTTAATAGCCCTATTGGCTAGAGGGTAGGAAATTCAATTGGGTAATGCCTTGTTCCAGATCCTTGTTAACTGAAATTAAGCAGCATTGAGCCATCTTCTGGAGGTTTTATTTCCCTTGCAGGTAGCAACACTGAGTAGAAACAAAATAGCTCAGAACACAGGGGATAAAAATGGATCATCTGAGAGCACCAGGTAAGTGACCTAAAATATGAAATAGTTTATTGTGGATTAATTATCTTAATTTTGGAGTAGTTCTCAGAGAATGAGTGGAACCATCTCTCCAGCCAGAAGAACCCAAAGGGTGTGTGCTCCCAACAAGAACATGTGGGACTTATTCTGTTTTGCTCAAATTTGAGACATTAAGCCACGCAGGCCTGAGAAATAAAACTGACCTGTTGAAATTATGATACTACTTTCTGTAAGTGAAAACTCTGTGGTAAGTTAGTTGAGTATGTGAAGGTGTCTTTTAGAGGCATGAGTGTCTTGGTTTCCTACCACTGGAAGCTGCATTTCATGAGAATGTACTGTGTGTGAAAACCGAAAAGGAAATGTAGTTCAAGAAATTACAAGCCCTATATGTCCTCTTTTTAGTTTTTATGCTTGGAAGAAAATAGAGAAATGAAGTCTTGGCTTCCAGTGGAGATAAATTTCTGTTTCCTGCTTCCACCAGTGTAACAACCACGCTACTCAATGGCCGGAGTGCCCATACTTTTTACTCCCTCCTTGCCAGCTCCTGGGGAGGGGGATGTTGCCTGCCTTGGTGTTTGGACTATTATTGCCCAGGCTGCTTTAGATCATACAGTTTTACCTGCATTAGGTCTGACTGTTTCTTATGTACAAAAGTTGCACCAGTAACATCTTCCCTTTGTGTTAATTAGCTCACACTGTACAGGAGGGTTGAGGTATGGGTGCAGACTGCTCTCAAAGGAATGAAAGCCCCATGGCTGAAGTTAACCCCACAGGACTTTCTTAAAGCCATGCAGGAAATCTGTGACAGATCCCAGAATAAATCCCAGATTTCCTGTCTCCTTCATTTGTGCTGTAACTACAAGGCCCATAATTTCTTAGCTGAGGAAAGTGCTGTCCAATATTATCTTTCTTTTTCTGGTTTACTGTTGCTTCAGTTCATTGCTTGAGTTGCTGCCATGTGTTAGACTGTGATCGTTCATCCCTATGTCTCTTTTTTTTTTTTTTGTATTTTATGAAACATGCATGAGTGTTGTACAGTGAGCAGTGTTAATGCTGAGTACCACTACCATCCAGCATTCAAGCAAGCAAAACTCAATAAAAGTGAGTCTTTGCAGGTAAAGATAATTTATTGCCTGAGACCCTCTTCAAACTAAACTGCTCATACTTCTAATCTAAATAGCATTCACAGAAGCAGGTTTGCTACATATCAAATAATAACTGCCTGTGCTAAAATAATACATTTTGGTAGTTAAATATTTGAATGAGTAATTTTCCTTTTTGCATATGCCACTTTGTACTTTGGAAAATTGGTGCATCCTGTTGTTCTCAAGCATCAGTCCTCTTTAATGAATTATAAATTAATAGATGCAGCATTATCAAGGAAAAGTAACTCATTGTGGATCTATAATTGAATGAGATGATCTGAAGATACTATGATTTTACTAGGGCTTGATAAAGAGATGGTGGAGGAATTTGGTTTGCTCATTGGCTATCTTAGATGTTCACGTATTCACATGGTTTGCTGAATGTCTCTTTTTTTTTTTTTAAGATACTTTGCCGCTAGGTTAAACTTTAATAGTTTTCATTCTGTGCTTCTCAATTTGCCCTCATATGGTTCTTCTTTAGATAACATTACTTGTACAAATTCCAACTGAAGCAGAATCAGTAATCTTCAGCCAGTCTTGACAGCATTTCTAATGCAGTGCAGCTATGGAATTTCATTCTATCTTCTTGTTGCAAAACTGTAGCTAAATAACAGAAACATGGGAACAAATGAGCTTTGCTGAACACCCTCTTCTTAATTTATAGGATGACATTTAGATCACTTATTAAAGGTGTAATTGTTTTGAATGCAAAACCTTTGTAGACTTCAGTGGGCAATTTCATAAGCAGGAAGCCGAAGGCTTGTGCTTTACAGATGTTTAAAAATAAAGCATAACTTCCAGCCCAGCACAGAAACTGATGCACAACTCTGCAGGGAGCTGCTCTGAGTGTAACCCAACCAGTGCTGAGCCTGAGGGACACCCCAAGAGAGCTGCCTGGCCATCTGTGCACTCCCTGCAACGTTCTGGGGTCCAGGAAGCTTTTTCCATGAGGCAGACACGGGTCCACAAGAGGGCTGGTGCTTTGCCACAGCCCCTGGTTCCTTCTACAACCAAGAGCAGTAAGCACTGAGGTGCACAAAGCCTTTCCTCTGCAGGGATTAGTTACCTCCAACTCAGCGTTATCCCGGTGGGTCTTGCCTGGCTCCACACAGCTCTCTGTGCACCATGCAGTCTGGTAACCCTTTCAGCCATGTTTTTCCCTGTACTTGTCCTAGTTCCCATTTCAGTGGATAATGGAGAGTCAGCTGTATTACACTTAGTCTAATGTAAGACTGGTTACTTTTTGTTGTGAGAAGAGTTCCTCTTTGGGGTGGGCGCTACCACTGGTGGTAACATCTGTACTGATTCTGAACATACTGCCCTGCAAAATAAAACAGAAAACATCAAATTAAGGAATGACACTGCTCACTTGACCCCACTACAAGGCAGAAGGATAATGAAGATGAAGATTTGGAGGATGATGGTGAGGGGGATGATGTCTCCCTCACAGACCTTTTATGACCATGAGAGCAACGTGGTACAGATCCAGATACTGAACTCCAGCTTAAATCAGTGTGAAGTAGAAGGGTCTTAACCCAGGTGGTTATCAAATTATTAGACCGTAACAAAGCATTAAGAGAGTTATCACTCAAAAGGTAAAACTTCAGTCTGAATATGCTTTTGAGAAAGAGTATGCTGTAGTTCTTAATTAATTTGTCTTTTAAAAAAGAGAAATCTGTAGATACCCTACCTGTCATCTAAACAGAGCTTTAGACTGATCTCAGTATTTGATACTCGTGTTGTATAAAGGAGGCTAATAGCTCATAGTGGAATTAAAATAATGTTTGTGTGAACTGGCACCCAGTCTCTGAAACATTTTTCCCCATTTTCTGAGCTGGGGATGACAGCCTATATGAGCTACCAGTCCAAATCCTAATGGGCGTGGAAATAACCACCTTAGTCTTTCAGTTCCCCTTACCAGGGTATCTAGGAAGTCAGTCCTGAAAGGAGGCAGAGTTTACAATTCTGTGTGTGTGGTTCTGCTGAGGAGCTTTCAGCTTCAGTCCTGGGTGTAGCTGGGTGAGGGATATGATAATATGATATCTGCTAGCTGACTCAGAAACTGTGTACTTGGAGGGAAAGATGCTTCCCTTACCACTTCTAATTACTTTCCTTCATCTCTCACCTTGATTTATAACCATTTTTACTATATTATGTATAAAATAGTCTATATATACTATGTATAAAATAATAGCCCCAGGAGAGTATAGAACAGTCCCCAAAACAAGCTCTGTGTACATGGGAGGAGTTGATCTAGTTCAGACACCGAAGGATGCCCTCTGTACATGGCACAAATGAGTCCTTGGACTGCAAGGCCAGTCTTGCCAGTAACAGCTCTTGGAATGACAGCAGATGTTTGTCTCCTAGCTGCTGATGCCCAGTGCCCCAGAGAGCCTGGGCAGCCAAGATAGCAGAGCTCTGTGCTTGCACTGAGCTCCTGAACTTTACCTACACCCAAATTTTCATTCATTTTTCTAAATCAAGTAATTATATTCAAGGAATGGAACAGTCGCTAAATTACTGTATTTGTAGGATATCATCATGTATTAACAAGCAAGATTAAAAGGAGCATAATAATAATTAATTATACATGAATGTACATGACAAACACTTTTGGTCTCATAGCACTTTGTGTTTAGCTTAGACATTGAATATGGAAATGTATTTACAAGCTGACTCTATATATGATTGAGTAAATGGCTTTTTCAAGGTTGGAGAGTTAGATGACACCAACAAATTTTTCTCACCCATAATAGTCAATTCAGATCTCATGGCTTCACTCCTTACTCATAATCAGCAAAGCAGTACTCTTCCTCACACTGTACTGGTACATTCCTTCACATATTAGTGCCAGCTTCTGATTGGACCCTGTCATGTACTCAGGAATAACAGGGGGTAACACATTGGTCACAGGTCACCTTAAAGGGATAAATAAATTTCAGAGACACAGAGGACTTTCATTGACAGCACAGAGTTGAACTACTCCATGTTCATTTAACAGTTGTTTTTAGACTCCTTTTTATTTTTGTAGTTTAGAAATACTTACATGTCTCTGTAGCTGCAAAGTTGTTCTTACTTCTGTAATGCTTTATAAATCCAAAGTGATGTGATTAGCAATTTATGTCATTATTTTGATTGCAATTAAGACAAGTTAAAGAGAATCTGAACCAGCTGCAGTTAGAATAATCTATCTTTCCCATAACGTACTCTTTATTTAATCTAGTTGCTTACAATGGTTCTGCCTGGTTAATGAGGCTACATTCAATAGTGGTGTTACCAGAAACCATCAGGTCTCTTTATGCTGCTGTTTTTAGTAAGTCTGATTTCTCTGTGAAAAACAGCTGTTATGTACTTGGACTATCTTGAGTTCAAAGACATAATCAACAAACCTCATAGTTCTGCAGTCAGAAAGCTGTTTTGTTCTATGAGACTAAGGACTGATTGCAGGATTAGAATATCCCTAATAACAGCTGGGTGCATCTGGAGAGTTCTGCAGCCATAGTTTCTTTCTTCACCTCATTACAGTCATTGGTTTCTATTGTTGCTTTCTACATTGATCTGAGATGCAAATAAATTTTAAAAATTCAATTAAATTTCCCAAATGAAACTTAATTGTGATGCTTTCCAGGATTAAAGATAAAAATACAACCATCATGTAGCTATATGCACTTTGCAAATTTGAGAAAAACTCAAATCTTATTTGCTTTATATGGAAATATTGAGGCATATGCATAAATCATTAATAATGCATATAATAAAATAGTATCAATTAAAACAATAAAAATTTAATCAGTGATGTTTGGTACAGGTACAGGATTTCAATTTTATGCGAGTGGTGAAGAACACACACCTTCAATTCTTATTACAGTTGTCTGTAGAAGTACCACACCACCTGGTCACCATGAACAACAACAGCCAGTCTCAATTAACTGGCTAAAATGGCTCTTTCTTTCCTCCTAATTCCTGTTTGTCCTTTGTGTGCATTCAGTGCCTATTTCAGGGCTGAGGACAGACCCTTATTTTAAGGACAGACCTCCTGATTTACAAATCTAATTCTGCCAGGCAAGATGGAGCTGGTTTATAACAAGTTTCCCCAGTAAACACAAACCCATTCATAAGTTGAATGAAGTGCTCACCCGAGGAGCTGTGTAACCAAACTTACAGAGCTGTACAATGAAGCAGGGGGCTGTAGAGCCACCTCCAGTAAGTGCATTCCACTTTGTCAGAGCACGCTGTCCCTGTGTGCAGAGCTCTTAGGGAAGAACACCAGTTCCCGAGGTGAGGCTCCTGTTGGCTGCAGGTGGATGCAGTCTCTGAGCTGATGGATAAGGTATAGTGGTGGCAGCAGGGGAGGCAGCTGCAGTGCTTTATCAGAAAGCTTGATAGTCTACCTCTTGCTTGGGCTTACTAGTTTGTGAAGTTGCTCATATGTCAGCACTTGCAGTTTAAGATTCCTTATGTTCTTAATGGCATGGACTTGCAGAGATATTTTTCCCTCCAAATAATCCGTGCTGTTTTGCAACCCCTGTAAAGCAACCATCCAAAGCTGGTGAGCACGATTGCTTTTCCTCAAATGAGTGTTTCACTCAATTAAGTGCTAACATGTACTAATGTCCCTTAGTTGCTGATCATTTTTATTTATTTTGTCTAATAATTATTTTTAAAGTTGAATTTTTAACCATAGCACTTAAATGACTTTATAAGGATTTATCATTAAACCACCTGTATTCAGTGCTTTAATGTGGGCTGATAATCAATTGTGCAGTATTCTCTGGAAAGGGAATCACTCTCCTTCTAGAATAATCTGTTATTGTGCCACTTTGTAAACATAGTTTAATTATTTTCTCAGAAAGTTAGCAAAGACAAATGTAGAACTTGACTGTAAAAAATGGAGTAGAACTGCTTAGGTTACCAGATGTATCCCAAAATACTTAAGACAGACAACAGAAGATGAATTTTCTTGCAGAACTTTTTAGCTTAAGCTCTTTCTAATCTTCACAGACATAGAAGCCCTTACACATATTTGAAATAGATAAGAAAAGAAGTTGTGGCTTTTTTTTTTTAATTTCTAATTTGCAGCTTTAAAAGCAATGCTGTGGTGCTTGACTTGATGCTTTGGAATCACAAAAAGCATTTTTAGTTTCATTCCAGTGGATGTTTTCTCTTGGCAAGGTTTGTTGTTTCTAGCAGACTGACCCCATCTTTAAAATCTTCCTGAAACCTTCTTGGTCTAGAACTGAGTTCAGAATTTATGTGGGCTTAAAAATCAGTATTCACAAGGAATATCCAGGGGAATGGTAGCTGTGAGTAACAGAAAGGGTTGCCCCTTAATCCTCCTTCTGCCCCTCTGTGTTGTCATTGCTGTCTCCTCAGTGTGAAGGAGGAACTAGATAAGAAGCAATGCAAAAAAAAAAAGTAATTTTTTAAGATGTTCTTCCCCCTGAAATCATCACTCTCCTTCACTGAAAAAGCTGCTTTATACAGCATCACTGTCCTCTAAGCTTCTCAAAATGATAATGAAAAGAGCAGGGCATATCTGCTGAGTCAGCTGCTGCTTTATTAGAAAACCAACTGGGGGGGGCTGGAGAGGGGGAAGTAAAAATACCCTGGTGTAGAGAGTTCACTGCAGAGTCAGTTCAATAAAACTTGTGCTTCCCAGTTCTGGCAATGCATTTGGACATTTCAAAGGGCTTGATAAACAGCAATAGCCTTGTCTCCCACACATTAAAGCTTCATCAGCGACATTATATGAAAAGAAGAAAAACCTGGCAGAACAGTAAAGCAAAGGGTAAGGTGTTCCTTGGATGGGTCAAGGTGCTCTGAGTTCCTCTTGCTTCGCTGAAATAACAGCATTTCTTTTCTGGCAGCAGAACATCTGTAACCTCTGTCTGTCTCAAAGCAGCACATCTGTTCACAGTTATGGGTCAGTACCCATACAGGAAGCTTACTTGTACTGCACTCGGAGATGCTGGGTCAGAGCTCCCAAAAAGCATTCCTAAAACCTTAATTAGTGAAGGAACAGAGGATAAAATGAATGCAAATCAAATCCATGAGAGTTAAAACCCCAAACAACTGCTTTTAACCTGAAGAATATCTAGACAGAGCTGTAGGCAACAATCATAGTGTTTTATCCAATGCTGTATTTTTTAATTGGTTTTAGTTAAAATTCCTGATTCTAAAAAATACCATGGAATAAAATTTATATTGGTAGTGCAGCAAAGCACATAAAGAGCCTGGTGGGCTGTCTGGTCATAGTGAATTCATAGCACAGCATGTTTTCTGAAGTCATTCCTGTCCTGTCAGCTCAAAGCTGCTGCAGTGTTTCCCTCTATTCAGGTAGCTTCTTGGAAATACTTTCAGCTTTAGAGGGAATGTTAAAACGTACAGCACACACAGTTTGGAGTAACAATAAAATCAGTTTACTGTTGCTACAGTTGCCCTGTAAAGAGCACATTTATTTCTTTCAGTTCTGTTACCTCTGAAAATATATTTGAGTGGGTTGAGATATATATTTCCAGTCCTAAAACATGCAGGCTTATGCACATGCAGCTTTCTAATTATAATATCTGCCTTGAATCCAGTTATTCCAAGTGTGCTTTAACTGGAATACAGAAGTATTTCTGAGAATAGTAACACCAATGCCTTTTGCACTATGGCAGGAAAGACAGATCAGAAGGCAAATTAGAAAACTAAAATTTACAATACCTTTGTATTTCATAACATCACCCAATGACTTTGTTCGAAAGAATTAACTTGTTTGAAACATAAAAATATTAGTAAAAAAATAGACTGAGCTGACATTTTTCCTTGGATTGGTTCTGCTTCTTGATAATCTTAACTATGAGGCTGACCTTGCTCTCCACCTTAAACCCACTTAATGTAATCCAGTTTTATTGCTGTGTCTTGGAATGAGCTGATAATACTGAAATTTGCCTATAGGATGCCCCACTTCTCAGCTACTGAAAATTTGGTGTTAATCTTTCACTAAAAAACAAAATTACGTTTCCACTTTCCTATTTCCTCGAAGCACAAGCAGTTCAGCATTTCAGTGTTCTAGCAGTGTCTATTTTGTGAACTCTAAATTCCATCATGAAGTCCCTGAAGGAGGTCACTGCTGTAGACAATGACTTCTAACACACTTAAAGTTGTAATTGCTAAACAAACTAATCTGATGACTGATTTTTCAATCTTAATTAACAGTCATGACTTGTAAAAAGAATACTCACCATGGCATTGTAAGCATTCATTTGTGTGGCAAGAAGTGCTTTGTAACTTCAAGAAATAGTGTATAAAATATGACTGGTACATAAAAATGTCTAAGTTATTTACATAAAGACACTTGGGAGGTTTATAATGTGCTCATCTCTTCTAATTGCAGTTAATAAAATGTGTCCCCTTCCCAGAATTTGAAGGGCAATAATGTTCCTGCTGAGTAAGTTGTGGCTGAACCTGCAGCTCCTGAGACTTAGGGGGTATAGGGAAAATTCTGTCTCTATTGCAGGGATTTCATCTGTCCACTTGCCAACATACTAGACACCAGAAAATCACTACATCATGTTGGACAAACTCCTGCTCTGCTGCAAAAGCTTGAACTCATGCCTAATATTTATGCAGTTAGACATGGAGAAATTATTGACATATTATTGAATGGCACAATTCAGTCCTTTTAAGATGCTTGAGTATCAGTATTTTTTCTTGTGCAAAGTCCTGGATACCTTCACAGTGCATAAACAGAAAACATTAGTAATCTCACTAAGTCATCAAATAAAACTAGACAAAAGCATTTGCAAATATGTAAGTATTTGCTCTTTTACTGATAAATCTAATAGTTTAATACTTACCAGTGTTTGAATAGTACCAGTTTAACGTTTAAATTCATAGTAAAGCTCTAAATGTGAGACTGTGGGATGTGAGGGAAGAGCTTTCAGCGTGGATTCTGTGTTGCAAGTGTTCTGTCAGGTTTGTGAGCTTGATAAACCATTCCACTAAACTGGCTTCAGACATCACTTTCCAAAGCTCTTAGTGCACAGGTCAGCTGATCCTCTATATGCAAGTACCACAGAAATAGAGCCTATACAAGTATTACTTGCTGGGCATAGTCCAGAGAATAGCAGCCACTGCAAGCATGGGTTTTAGGAAATGAGCAGAAACACAAGCATGACAAATGTTATTGCAATTGCTCTTATGGCCCCAGGGTCAGAAAGTTACATAGGAGGCAACGAGTGCCTAGTTTTCTATAGGAAAGAGTTTTACTCATTTTTTCTATGCACAAGTTAAGGGGGGAGAAGAGCCTGTCAGTGATCATAATTAAGCATCAACAAGCTTAGTTCAGAATGAAGAAATCAGGCAAAATTGATGAATATATATTTGAAGGTTGTGATTTGAACTGAAGGAGTTACCACAGCCTATATAGCTAGATCCAAGGCTTCCTATAGCAGGAAAAAGCTTGAGTTTCCTCTTAAAAAATGACTTTGGCCTCAATGACTACGTGTGCTGTCTGGCAGGAGATACCAAAATCTCAAAATACACCATGGGCTGTAATGGCTAAAGCAATTAGTGTAGTAAGTTGTTTCATGTAACTTTTTCTTCCAAAATATTCAGAGCAGGTAATTTTTTATGCTTGCTTTCTTTGGAACCTGCCCTTTATTAGTAGTTACTGTAAGACATGTAGCAAGGTCCTTGTTAACTTCATGTTTGCCGAATTTCCGAAGAGGACATCAGCATGGGTGAAGTTCTATTGAACAGGTCATTTAGAAATGGAATCAGAAAGTTTCATGAGCCCCTGTATGCCTTTCATGTGATTGATGCTGCATGTTAAAATGTATTAGAGAAACCTGTAAAGATTTCTTGTGTAAACACAGTAGCACACAGAAAAGAAAGCTGGCAAAAGTGTTGAGAACCGTTAAAAGTGCAGAAGGCAATGATTTATATTGATGTTTAAGGCTGGAGAGAAGCATATGATTGTTTTATCAAACATTAGGAGTTTTCCCAGAGAAACTTTGCTGTTTTTGTTGATAAGTGCACAGCTGACTAGTTGCTTTTCACTCCAGCAAATTATTCCGTTGATTGATAGCTCAGTTAATTTCAGAAGGAGCCTTCTTGCTGCAGATGCAGCTGTGAATTCTAATCAAGTGAAGCAATTAACTGCTATCTCTGTGGCTGCAGAGGAGCCAACTGGAGAACCAAATGTACTGAGAACAGTCCTTAGCAGATAACTGAGAAGAGTGAAATCCTGCCTAATATTTACTCCCTATAACATTCCCTTAAGTTCCTTAAGTACTTAAGTATTTAGTAACTGGATTTGTTAGTACTACTTGATCCAGATTTCTATTTTCATTATGTGTAGTTTTACTTAGTTTAGCAACTGGTAAGAGGGATTAAACAAGGAAGACCTTACAAAGCAATTAAGTTAAATAACTGACTTCCACACTTCTAGTCTGGATACAGTTTAAGTATTGTGTGTCCCTGGTGGAGTTCTAAAAGATTGTCTGCTACAGATTTCAGTGAGAGCAAGCTTGATGCCAGGTCATATAAAGCCCAATGTAAGCATATCAAACAGTATTAGAGTGACAGCTTTTCAGGATTATGTCTTTCTGGTGTTCAGATACAAAAGTTTTAGAATTTTACCCATTGTAACTGCTAATATTGATAGTCACGTGAGTCAGAAGAAGAAGAAAGCAGGTGTATTTTTTTAGAAGTTATTAACTACAATATAAAAATAGTATCACTGAGTAGAGTCGTTAACCTGGTCTATAGTATTCTTTCACATACAATTTTTCACTTTAATGTCAGTTGAATTCTATTCTCACTGAGTGGTAAAAAGCAGCAGTTAAATGGAAACAATTACAATCACTTATTTAAGCAAATGAAAATATAGAAAGTTTATCTTATATGAGACTAATACAATGATACCCCTTCTTTTATATTCTGTGTAAAGAAAAGTAATTTTCTATAAAAACAATATATAAAAAGGGAGGTTCCATCAACCGGTATTGACCATACCTCTTACAACTGCCACCCTTAAGTAAAATAAAGACCCAAAATAACCTTAACAACACTAGCTCTTGTTCATCCTATATTTTGATTTTCATTATCTCATTTGCATGATGCGTTTGCAAACTGCAAGAGATAGGAATTGTGCCCATATTTTAAGAACTGGGGCCTGCCTGGCCTCCAGCTGTTCCTGATCTTGAAAATTGCAAGGCTACAAGCTAGCAAATTAAGATTTGCCAGAACAGCTGATTTCCACTGGTTTAGAATTGAACTAAAAGAAGTAAAGGCTTGCTGAGTGTTTTAATCTGGCAGCAGAAGGAAGTGGTTATTGATTCTTCTTTTTTTAGTCGTCAGATAAAAATTTAGGAAGTGTTCAGATATGCTTGGAGCAATTTAACAATGCATACAAAGATACTCATGGACATGACTGCGGGTAGTGCTGCTTAGTGATTTGCTAAAACTGCTTATCAGATATTTTAAAAGAATTTTTCCCTTTCTCCAGAACGGGGTAAAAGTAAGGTTAATAGGGACATTGCTACATTCTAGAAGAAATTAGCTTGATGTGTTAAAGCTAATCTTGCTTTTGGAGCAGAGGTGAGGGAAATTACTGCAATTTAATCATTACTTTCTTTTGTATAAAAGGAAGCCTATGCTTAGGCAACTAGAATATACCTCCTTGTTGAAATCTAGTTCAGGACTGTTTTAAAGCCCATATTTAGTTTCAAGAATGAACTGGGTATTTTTCTGGATCACATGTGCCATGGATCCCACTGATCCGGCCTCTGCCCATGGACCAATTTCCTGGCCTGCCCTCAGCCCTGCCTCGTGGCTTTTGCCTGCCCTGCAGTGCCGGGATGTCGCGTCGCGTGTTAGCTCCAAGCGAGCCCAGAGCTCCAGGCACGCACGGACTGCAGTACGGCGGCACACACACGAGCAGCAGAGCGGGGCGCTCCTCAGCCGAGGGAGCTGTCCCTCAGCTAGCTGGGAGGGCACGCAGGAGGAGGCAAAGAAACAGAGAGAAGGGACTCTTCGTATAGGTTCCACGCAGAAGGCTCCCCCGCCTCCACAGATGAGGAAGGAAAAGACAAAAAGCTGAGGGTGTCCAGGGATTTTATAGTGGGGAGGAAAGGCGGGGATAAGGGATACAGCCAATGGGATACTTGACAGGAGGCGGGGTTGAGAGCGAGGAAACCAATGGGAACAACATATAGGAGGGACTTAGAGAAGGAACCAATGGTGTGTCGAGTGTAACAGAAGCTTCTAGAGCTTATACATATTAACTCAAGGGAAATGAATATTAATGAAGTTATACATGAAACAGGGAGGGGAAAACATGAACCAATCATATAAAGGTATGCAGATCACATAGCTGGGGGATTGTGCGTTCTCACCCTAAACACAGTGAGATACTAAACTTGAGCCCACCGCGGGTTTGCGGCTTTTGGATGGCAGCAGCTTGCACTGCCACACTGGGGATGTGGCTGATCCTGGGTACCAGCAGCAGGCCTGATTCTCATGGCTGGTTTGTGTTCCTGCCTGAATCTCAGGCTTGCGTATCCCTGTATATTTCCTGGAGATCTGGAGATGTTGTTGAGGTTGCAGCTGGCACTGCCAGGTTGGCTGTGCTCGGGCACTGTGGTGAGCTGGGGAGCTGCGTTAATTCCCCCAGCTCACCACAGGAGTTGCTCCTGCTGCTTCTTTTGGCAAGGCAGCTCCTTCTTTTGCATGCAGAACTCATACCTGGGTCACCTGGTAATTTAAAAGAAACTTTCTAATGACGTAGGAAGTTTGAGGTTTAAAAATCCGTTCATCATGGGCAAGAAGTCTGAGCACTAAAATGAGCTAGAGACTTCTTGAGTCACGGAATTCAGAATCCAGCAATTGGCAACAGCCATATTTCATTCAGAGGAGGCCAAAGAAGATCTGTTCTCTTTTCTGTCGTAGATAGCAAACTGTAAAAGTTCCTCTAATGTGCAATAATACCCATCCAGGCCTTTGTGTGAGACAAATCGTGTGGTGTCAGTTACACAGAGGAAAGCAGGCAGGATGGGAACAGGCAAGCTTTTAAAGTCTGGCAAATTAGTCCTCATTCATCTGAAGTTAAAATTAATTGCCTTTGGATCAGTATTACATTAATTGTAAAGGCTGTTTCTCTGGTTTCAGCTTATAATAATCAGGACAGCTTTCCAAGAGTTCACTATGCGTCCAGCTCTTTCATTTAGTTCTGTTTGGAAAACTGATTCTGGAAAAACTCAGAATCCTAAAGCCAAATTTGTACTGGGCCAAGGTGTGTTGATGGCAAGAAATTTCCACTGGTACAAATTTGACCTAACTTTTGAGCTATCCCTTTAGAAATAGTTTTGTGTATGCCAGCCCACTAGTTGGTGGATCAGAAATGGTCAATTCATATGGTTACTTGTAAGTATAAAAACACCAATTATTTTAGACATATAGATACTGGTGATGTTTGTGATAAATTTTACTTCCTACTTGCTGTGACTAATGTTTACCTCATTGCTTTTTAAAAAAAAAATACATCTCCCCTTCTATGCCCTAAATCCGTTATGTTTTATTTACTATCCTGGCATAGAACTTTCAAGATGGTAGAAATAATTTCAGGATAGCAAAATGCCACAGTGGGGTTTTTTATTCCATCCAACAAAGAGAGAAATATTTTAACTGCAAAATACTTGGTCAAGATGTACTGCTGTACCCAAATAAATTCCCTGTGTTTGCCAAGAAAAAAAAACAACCCTGCAGAGCAAAAGGAAGTTTGGAATGAATAAAAAGTTCAATAGGAGTAGATGCTATCAGAACTGCTCTTTTACTTAAAAGGAACATGAAAAACCTTTTGTAGTGTTCCTATTAAACTCTTAGAGGACACTAACTTCTCTGGAACGTCCTCCTGCTTGTAATGTGGTATGCATGGCCATTGACTCCCAAGCTGAAAGAGACTTAGTATCTCACTTTTAACCTACCATCTCTTTGGTTTTCAGCACAATCAGGGATTTCAAAGTCTATAGCAGTGGTCCAGTCAAGCACAACATTGTCAGTGACAGTGGTGAAAAGTACTCCTACTCTTTCAACTCCAGCAGTTTGCTCCATGACACAATCACTGCTCCCTCAGTTGTTACAAAGGGCACAGCCAGGCCTTGAGTGGTGCCAAAGAGCTGCGTTGGGGAATAAACACACATTATTCAAATTTTTTAAATTACTCTTGCATCCACAGCTGACTTTAACCTCTTCCTTCTAACTGGCTGGATCTGGAGCACTACCTTTATTTCTTGCAGTTGACAAACTGACAGACAAGAGATGTGTAAAATCTGTAGCTTCTGATGTTCTCAGTTGTTTCCTTTTAATAATGAAAGGCTCCTACCTATTTTGAATGGAATATTGACATCTGTTTTGACAGTGTTGGTTGAGTGTTTGCATAGTAATTAGTCTTAAAAAAAGGAAAAGCAGTTTGAAATGCAGCTCTAGGCTGAGTTCCAACTGGGATAATTACATGCTACCTCCCTTTAATCCCCCTCCAACATGGTTTCTTCTGATGTTCCTTAGGTGCTGGCTTTAAATTATTGTTCACTGCTGCTCAGCAGAAGCCCCAGTTTCTTTCAGAGATGGATACACAGTCTTTGCATATAATTGTGTTAATCAAGGAGTCCTGTAGTTTCAAAATTGCTCAGTTTTAGTCCCCATACCTTGGGACAGAACACGGCTGATCCTGAGCAAATCCTGCTACAGCTCTTCACATATCAAATCTCAGCACCCCACTGGCTGGAAGGCACCCATAAGAATCAGCATATGGTCAGTGTACTTCCCCTTTTTTAAGGTGAGAGGAAACTGAGGTAAACCTTCCAATTTATTGAAACAATCCAGATATTTGATTCATTAGCTGTGGTGACTTTGAGTCTGCTTTGGGCCTGAATTTGCTATCGAAGAAGCAAGACAAACTGCTGATAGTTCACAGGGTCATTGACCCAGGACAGGTAATACAGGGTGATCAGAGAACTGATTTATTTTGCCTTCTCAAAAATACCAGTATCCCTCTCATCCTTGCTTAGTTTGGCCAACACATGAATGAAAAGTACTTTGAATTTTTTATCCACAGAGTGCTTGAAAAATGAATCATCTTTCTTTCACTATGATTTAGCCTATCAGTAAATGGTCCTCCAGAAACAACAATATCCTTGGTTCTGTGGCACCTCCCCTCTGTTTCACTGATGGATGAGAGTCTTGTAGCTATCTTAGAGTGGGGAAAGGCTGTTTTGTTTCCTTCAGCCAAATCAGTAGCCTTGTTTTCAGAACAAAAAGTCACTGATGGGAATAACAGTTCTTTTTGGTGAGAACTGAACGGGTTCACAGTGTAACGGTTGTGATAAACGTCACCTCCATGGTTTGACTGAACCAAAACATCTTGGCACTGCCAAGCAATTAAAATGCAAACAATGAAGATTAGACTGTATTGGAAAAAAAACCAAAACTGAATAGAGATAACTAAATTGCAGTTGGGGCAGGTCAGATTCACAGCATAAAACCTGGACCAAAGTCCTATGTAAATCTAAAAGGGATGAGTTAGCAACTGATAATGTAAGGGAAAGGGACACAACTTTCCTCTTGGGAATGTTGATCCCACTGATGTGGCATGAACTCGTCTCTTCCAAAAAGCTTAACTGCTTTGCTATCTTTTTTCCCTTTCTATTTATTGGAGGCAAGGGAGAACAAAACAGACTTGAGAATTGTACTGCAAGTGCTGTGGCCAAATGTGGCGGATGTGCTGCTTTAGCTAGTAGTGTGTGCAGTATTTACTTCTTTCGGAAATAAGCAGTGGGTTCAAAAGGAAAAAACAGCTTCCTCAATACTGGGCCTTTTTACTGTCTTTTAAACCCTCCACTGAACTTGCTGACATTTTGCAAGTTTCTGAAATCACTTCACAAGCTGTGGCAGATTACTGATTACTGTGGCTGTGTCACAGTAATCAATATTATAAGATTCTGATTAATCTCTCTCTCTGTATATCTCTCTCTCTCTCTTTTCACTGTAATTTTGCTGGGATAAAGTGCCATGTACATTGAAGTTTGGGGACATTGGTAAAATCTCTCCTGTTCCAGTGACTTCCATGGAGCTACACTGGTTTATATGATAGCCAGGTCCACTAAGGTGATGGACACTGAAGGGTGCAGGAGAATAATCCAAGATTCGCAGGGACTAAGGAGAGAGAAAAATGGGAAGGAACAGGGAAGAGGTGGTGTTCTGTGTTTCAAGAGTAGCTGACTGAAGAATCATATCTGGTCCCATTGAGAAGAGAATTTAATGTGGACAAAAAATTGTTACTTGAAGACCAGGGAAAAAGTTTAAGCACATTAGTGGTCAGATTGGCAGGCTATGTAAGAAAATGGGAATTTCAGAGAATGTGTTCTTAATAGAGAAGTGAAAGTAGCAGGACTAGAAAACAAATCCAGTTCCTAATATAAAGGCAAAATTATAGTATGTGCAGTATGGAAAACCATCAGAATGACAATATTGTCAATCGGATGAGTGTGTGATGGCTGATTCAATAGCTGTGGAGTTGCCGACATAATATAGGAGTAATAAAGCCTTTTGCAGTTATTGGGGAATTTAAGTTTGCTGCATTTTAATGTTATTCAAATGTGTAATTTACTTGGGCTTTACTTCTACTTAATTTGTTAACAGAAGGTATCTAGAGAATGCAAAATGAAATTTTTGTTAGCTCCAATCACAGTGAGTCATTTGTAAACAAGCATAAAAGCTTAGAGACATAAATACATCACTTTAACATCAGTGCTAAAGTTCTTTGAGACTGATTCTTTGACCATTCTTAGTTTATGTGGCCTCAGAGATCTAACTCTTGATTTTCAGTCAGAAGTTTATGGGAGGCATTTTAGCAAAAAGCAAAGCCAGGGGAGTTTCACTTTAAGCAAAATTTATCTTATATGAGAGGTACTAAAATCTTCAAATTGTGTACCTTCCCAGACACTGATAATAAACATGGTGTATCCAGAAAATAACAGTTAATACTGGTTTTAGTTCATGGAGAGGTTCATGTGTTTAAAATCAGAGTGAATTTCCGTGTTCAGACCCAAATTGGCGTGTACACACCAAAAATCACATGTCTGCCTACACACACATATGTCTTAAATAATAAATTGTAAATTTGCAGGCTTCCAGAGATTTTATGAAAATAATTTTGTTATGCAGGGCTGGTCAAATTATTTCAATTTTTTTTAAATATTAAAAAAATCAGCAATATGGAACATATTTTTCATTGCAAGGGGTTTGCTTTTCAATTAAAAAAGCTTGCAAAGGCCTATTTTGATATTTTCTAAACCGAGTAGCATTATTTTTAGTTTGAAATTGTTCTCAAAGCTAATTCAATTAAAATTATTTAAAATCTGCATATAAAAACTCAAATTTCTATCTCAGTTTCACATGGGAGGATTTCTGGAATCTCAAACATGGTCATATAACAGAAGTTCCCCACCTACTTTTGGTGTCCAATTTGAAATTATTAAATTTAGTGTGAAGTGTTGTCCTGATTTCATACACTAGGAAGACTTTAACAAAAATTCCTTTAATTTCAATGTTATGGGAGATGAGTTACTTAAATGTAAGCCTTACTAAATCATAGAATATTCTTGGTGTTCTGACTATCACTATATGGAGAAATGTACCTGAAAACAAAATTAAGACACATAAATAAGGTTTGTTGGTCATTCCTTTATATTATCTACTCCAGAGGCCCCTTTACCCACAGCCTTCTACATAAAGAAGTGCAAATCCCTTTTCAGACTAGAGTCATCTTCAGAACCCAGCAAACATGCTGTGATGAGTGATTAATTGGGAAAGGAAATAGATGAACTGATTGCATCCTTTGCTCCCACAAATAGACTGTGTGAGAATCATGAACTTTTATATCATGGATCCTGATGTTTGACTCTTCTTGTTATGCATAGCAAGTGATGAAATAGGTTTTTGATTTCTTTAGCATGATTTCAAGGAACCTCTACTATTTAAATCATATACAGTCTCATTTATCACAAGTTATATAAAATATTGAGCTTTGGTAGCATTCAGGGCTACAGGTTCCAGAAAATATTGCTGTGATCCTGTAAATATAGATATAAAACTGGGTTCCTGGTCTTTCAAAACATTTTTTTGCAAAGTCACTGCAAAAGCTGGACATGTCTGGAATGCAGTAGTTGGCCAATTTATTTCCGTAGTTCTGTCGTCATTTCTCAAGCACAAAGAGGCCTTTTGGTTGCTTAGTGTGATATGTTAAACCCAGTTCTCAGCAAATGCCCAGAAGCAGCATTGTGCAATAGACACACCAACAGAAATTGTATTAACCCTGGGACCTGCTGGGCAGAGCCATCATATCTGAAAGGTGTGCAGCTCTCCAGACAGTCTGAGCCGCTGACTCAAGAATTGAAAATGTGACTGTAATGCCCCAAAAAAACGGCCCTCACATTACCACTGGGAGTTTGGGAAGGTAAAGTTGTTGGGGTTTTCTGGATTTTGGTTTTTAATCTTATGGTATTTTAATGGATTATGAAATATGGACACAAACCCACAATTTGAGTGAGTTTTTGAGACCTCTGGAGTAGTTTAGTCCTGATCAGATGACAATTTATAAGATCAATCAGATGGAACCTCATAAGAAGATGGGTTATACACAATTTCCAGTATTTTTCTAGTAGTTTTTCCCTTTTTATTACCTCAGGTTTTTACAGATTTCATAGCTACTGAAGAGTTGGAGGAGCACTGGCATTGACCTTTTTAAGGCCTGGGCTATCCCAGGTAAGTACCAGGAGAGCTTGATATCCAGTGTGCCAACCCATTCTGAAAACGTGGAAGTAGCAATTTTCTGCTAAAATACTGATGGTGGAGGATAGACATTGAGTAACAGAGACAGATGGATAAGTAGAATGTGTAAAAGCTATAAGAGCAACTATTTAGAAAAGTTGACAGCTATAAATATAACACATTGAAAATTAATTTGCAATGTTGAGCCTGTCTGTCCCACTTTTCTGTCTGGGACCTATGTTACCATTATACACTTAAGACATTATATCATTATTCTTATTTTAATGCATTTCATGCCGATCGATTTAATATAAACAGAGGTGCTGACAGGAGCTTCAGTTTAAACAGGTCTAAATGTGAATTTGACTTTATGATTCTCATCAGGGAAAAAGACTAAACAGTTTAAGTTGATTAAATTTTCTTAAAGCTGCAGCTAAATATAATGAAAGCCATTTGTGCATTTTTTTGTAGGAAAATTGAGTGTCTCAATGTTAGTGACTGACAGCTTCATGCAATGAATTCTTTTCTTGTGAAACAGAGTCAAAACAGTTTCTATTTTTCATAAACTTTTGCAAGGTAGTTTCAATTTTCTGATTTTCAGAGGAAGCATAGCTTTCCCATTTAAGAGTCGGTTTATTAGACCAAACTATATATGTTAAATTACTAAAAATACAGATCATACCAGATATTCCTTAAATATTATGTTTTCTTGTACTATGGACATCACAGTGATCAATTTTTTTCTTCCTTTTTGTAAAATTAAATTTCTCCTTTTTAAATTTGCTTTATTAAATGTTCTGATTAGGTAAAGTCTAGAGATCTGACTCAGCCTGAATACCCATTTAAGCATGGGCCAGATTCCAGGCATGGTCTATCTCATGAAGAAAGGTGGTGGTGTGAACTTTAGAAATAAATACATGGGTCAGGCTCTGGCTAAAGCTGATATACGTTTACTAGAGGTTGCTTTGCATAGGAGAAATGTCATGTCCCTGCTCTGAAAGAAAGCCATTTAAACTATATTTGAGGAGAATACTGTATCCACATGCAGACTTTTTTGTAATTTTTCTCCTGGAACAGGATCTGAGTCGCACTGTGTGTGTGGTAGTGGTAGATGCATTTTGAATGTCATTGTCTTCTGTCAATGAATGGAAATACTTTCAGGATTCCCAGTTGTACAGTAGTTTCTCAGTGTTAAGCATTGCCCATCACAGTGTGAGGATACCATCCTCATGTACAGGTAACTTTGGGACCGAAAAGCCAGATGTGTTGGTTGAGGGGTGAACACCTGGGAAAGAGCCACTTCACCAGTCGAAGGGATCCTAGACTGCACCCACACACAAGTCAATTTTCTTACAAGTGGAAATCTAGGAAAGCATCAGCTTTATTTTTGGTCAGAAAGTGATTCATCCTCTTCCTGTTCTTGCAAATTACAGAAATATGCCTTCACTAAAACTCAATCCTTTCTGACATCTTCTTAGGAATTATTTAATATTCTTGGCTCCAGTGTGGTATTTCAGAGGACAGGAACTCAGAGGCAAATGCTCTGTGTCTTTGTAAGGGCTTTTTTTTTGAAGTTGCCTGAAAAAACAGATTAGACATCACAGCCTGTGTCAATTTTCAGTGCACTCTATTAAACTTGCAACATCTTGCTGCAAGATTGTTTGACATCTTTTGCCCCATTGGTGTTAAAAGTCATGCAAGTCCATGGATGTTAACTTCGGAAAATAACTTTCCATAATAAATCACTTTAAATTATGTTCCTGGTTAAGTGATAACATGGATAACTGGTCAGTGCAAGTACTTGGCCAGTGGTTCTTTCTGACATCATGAGAAACCGTATCCCTGCTCTGTGCCTCAGTTTCCCTTCACCTCTCCATCTACTGATTCACCAAATCTTGTGTTTGGAGCAAGTTTAGAAACTTAGAGAAAGAAGGGCAAAACTGCTTTGCATTGAGTGTATAGTTATCAGTTAAAATTACTTTTATCTACAGTTAGACTTATGTAGAAAATAAGGGAAATTCTCATGCCTGGTGTGTCAAACTTAGTCCTGTTGGTGACTGAGAATTTGTATTTAGGTGGACATTGAAAAATCTTTCAGGTATGTTTTCAAATTTTCTCATGATCCACCAACCTGCATTTCAGCTATCACACTGAGCAACAGAATCTCAGTGGTTTTTTCACCAGCTTGAAAACTTATTATTAGCTCTGTCATCCTCTAAATTTTAAGGCATATTTTTGGCACCAGTTCCTTCACTTCTTGGCCATTTTTTGAGCATAAAATAAGACCACAGCAGCTTCCACACTTGCCAGGCCTGCAATAGGAGGTATCCTTAGGGATAACTGTCTCAATATTTGGAAACATATCCCTCTGGTGTCACTAGACTGCAAGTTTCCAAGGATATCTTTGGATAGTCCCACTATTAGATTTATTCAGAAAGTCAGAGAGGTCAGTAAGTGCATGGGAAAGAGGATCAGTAGAAGCAGTAAAGGCAACCATATGTAATGATTCATTGCAGTAAGAGATTTCATCCTAATGAAAATGCCCCCGGAACCAATGCTTGGACTGTTGCCTTGCAACTTTTTCAGGTATTGTAAGTTACAAATCTTTTGGATCCCACCATGTACCTAATTCAAAGTCCACCCTGTTTTAGTGAAATTGAGAGCACGGCTTGAAGGAACGATGCTCATGGAAGCAGCGCCTCCAGTGTCCCGTGCGCTTGGCTGGGCAGCATCCAGGCACGTGTGGGGATGAGCAGCACTGCCCTCCTGCTGCTCTGCCTGACAGGGCACCTGGGGGGAGACACTGCCTCACATGCACCAGGACAGGACAAGAATGATGTGCTTCCTGTTGGACAATGGAGACACTAAATACATGGATTTAATTAGGGCTTATTGTTTAATAATGGTGTTCATTTATATGTTTGCTTATTACTAGAGACAGTGTGAAAAATCTGGCAAGGCAACTTCAGTGGTAAATGGATTTTGTCTTGCATAAAATGACCATCTCTCTGTCAGCTATCAAAGCTGTGAAAGCATGCTTGGAGCCACCCCAAATATAACATTGCTATTAACTTCCTCTTCACTTTGCCATAATTGCCTCATGAACTGGAATGTACAACTCCAACTGGCTTATTTGGAGGGCGGAAATCTTCTGTTTTTTCCATGCAGAATAAAATAATAATTAGTAAATAAAAGAAACCTTTTTAATTATAAGGAAGTTCTTCTTTCTGTGAAGACTTTCTCGTGGAGAGTAATAGATGTGGGTTTAAAAAAGAGAGAGCAAAAATGACCCGTGACAAGACATTAAAATATTTGCTTGAATCCAATCCACCCACTCATTTGTAAAACACGCAGTTGACTAGATCTGAAACAAAGGGCAGTAAAGATAAACAGCTGGACACTAAACAATTAGCAATAAAATTGGTCATGAATACTTCTTTCCCCTGTTTGCAAAGTTATTGTGAAATAGAAAAAGAGAATTATTCAGAGTGGCTTTTTTTAATGTATATTTTTAAAATGCATTCACAGGAACATGTAATTCAGAAAAGTGTTGGGCCACATGTTTGTGTCTGCAATACCTTCTCTGACAGCAAAGACCACACAGACTGCTTTGGGATGTGGAGCCATTCTCTCCAGAGTTTTTTTTCCATTTCCTTCTTTTGAATTATTTCTAGGTCTTAATTTAAAATCTGTGTAATGCTAAGCGTAAAGAAGTATATGACGGGAAGGACTGCAGAGGGCATGGATAGTACAAAAGCAATGTCTTGGATGGTTTTGCTGATGCCCTCCCTAAAATCCCGTTGTAATTAATGCAAAGACTCCAAAAAGGTTTCAGCGTAACTGAATCTGGTCTTAAATCCTTCAGGGATGGGGACTAGTGGCATAAACCTGTAGTACTTAAAAAAATATTAGTATTATAATCTCAGACTTCACTGCAATGTAGATGTCCCAAAGCCTCTGCCTAAGCCAGGACAGGTGTTTAGAGGCAAACTTTGGGAATCTCAATGCCTGTTTTGCAGTAATGTGTGAGTGTACACTGCAGATTGCTGCCCCCTCCATGTCTCTGTGTTGTGAGCACTTGCTGAGCTCCACGTCCCTTTCACTGCAGAGCTTTCCATCTCAAAGAAAGGTGGAATTCATGATGTGGCAGTTGGGGCTCATCTGATCAGTGTGTGGATGTAGGAAGGGGGCTTGTGGATGTCGGATCCATTTGGCTGTGCTTCTTTTTTATGTCTGTGGTTTTGCTACAATCAGTGCAGAGAAATAGCCGGAGAAGTTCATCTGTTCCATGTACCTACCTCAGGATGAAAATGTCTGATTATGATTGCTTCATTTCCAAACCTGTTCTGTCTAAGGAGTACACTTAGGATATTTGTGGAGGAAGGATATTTTTCCTCATTTTAAAAACCTATAAAACCCACACATTCTGATAAGGGAGCTTGTCTCAGTGTGTGGATGCTGAGCACTCCTTAATCCAGCAGTGAATGCTACACAGGTATGCAGCTACAGTAATTATGTTAACAGCAAAAGTGTTAAAAACAATGTAACAGAACTTTAGGACCTTTCATTACTATATGGCCATGAGTCCATAAAAGTATTCCAGCAGATGTGGGGGAGAAGCAATGAAAGCAATTTAATAAAAATATTCATATTTCTGCCTAAAGTGGCATCAGAGGCAGAGTTTGTCACAAACTTCAGGCGAGAAACCTTATGAAAACGACAAGCTCATATACAGACGTGATGGTAGAAACTACAGGGTTTATTTTATAAGGATTCACTTAAGCACTGCACAACAAAAATGTAACTTCACTGTTGCTATTCTCACATTTCATAACAGTGCACAGAGAATTCCATTTTGATGTTCTCAGAATTTATGCAATATCTGCATTGAAGAGAGTCTATAATGCACTGTTCTGCTGGCATGAAGGGAATCATCACTTTCATGTTTGTTGGACTCCGGCAACCTTTTTGAACAGGATCCCATATGATGCTTGTGCTGTTTAGGGGCTGTACCAGGAAATACGCTGTTACTTCTTGGCTTGAGAAAACTGGGAAAGCATGTGCACTTCTGAATCTGTTTTTTCCCACCAGCAGCCTTTGGGATGAGGTTTTCTTATATCCTTTTAAAGTGAAAAAACAAATATTTTGTAATCCTTTCCTACTGACTTAATGAAAACCATGTACACCCTAACTGCCCCATCTTCATGGGGTGTGGCGAAGATTAGAGGTCTTTCCTCGTCCCACAGGTCTGATGTTAATGTAGGATTTCCAGAGAGGAGTTCAGACTTTTTTCTTCTTCATAGGCCTCCCATGCCTTTTTATAATGCAAAAAATCGAAAGTTTAAATTTTCACATTGTGGCTATCTCTGATCAGATAGACTGACTATTGCTGTCTACCAAGCCCTCTTAAAATTGCTTCCTTTTCTAAAGGTCATTTCCTGAACAAATTGTGAGGATCTCAATTATAAACTTGGATTCAGCCAAACACAACTGGCTGCTCTGTGACAGTGAGATCTTACTGGACCACGTTTCTCAGCAGTATTGGAAGCCAAGAATTAAAGTCACTTTCCATCCACACAGACAACCACAAGTGGCCTGAAGACTTAAAGTATTTTGACAAATGGGACTTATACCACACAAATTATTTTCTTGCTCCAACTCTCATGGATAAGGTGACTATTGAAATGATAGCCATGTATTTTCAATCCTATTCAATACTCGCTGAGGTTACTTTCAATAGTAATATAAATCTAACTTTTTATAGCAGAATTTATTGTAATAATTATAAAAAATTGAAGCATGTCTGTCATGAGCTACATTTGATACAACCAAATTCTTGTTTACTAATTCAGCTGAGCAAACGGAGGACGTAGGCAGCCTTTTCATCCTCTGCTTCTCTGTCTTGTCTCTGTGCAGTCTAGAATTCCATCCCAAAATAAACACATATCAGAAATTTACTAAATGTGTGAACAGCTTCTAATGCTGTGTCTGCTTAATTTTAGTCACAGGAGCACTTCTGTAGAGGGTTCATTAGATATATAAGGCTTAATTCAGAGAAGGAGGGTCTTTTACGCTTGTATTGAATTGCCAAAGTGAAATGCCATCATTATTAGAAGTGGAAATGCATGTTCTAGGCCATTTGAAATATCAGGTCGTGGAAACTTCCCCTTGTTCTTATGTGTGACTGATATAAATGCTACTTCAGCAATTATATCTATATTGCTGAATATAAATATTGCCTGCCTCACTAAAGAAATGTATAGGCTAAAACCAGTAAAAAATTACAAGTTTCATCATGTCTGTCAGAACTGAAATAAAAATCTCTTAGATGGAGAAGAGGGGTGTATTTTCATTGGTTTACTAGTTTTCTGCTAGGACATTTTATGGTTATACACAACGCTTACCAGAAAATAGCATGGAAAGGGATTATTAGAGAATCTGGATATTGTCAACCACAATGAGTGAAAAACTTCCCAAGGTGAAAGTGGAAGTGCAATTCAGCCTGTTTGAATGCACCTGTTTGTTACTGAGAGATCCTCTTGAATACAACAGGCTTCTTTGTGGGTGAATCCTTTCTCAGAATCACAGCTTAAAGAACTAGAAATGTTCCTATCTGTTCTACTAAAGAATACATTCAAATGCTTTCTTCCCAGTGTGGAATGCAGCCTAGCTCAGCCTTTGATGAACAGCAGACACTTGTTCAACACTACCATTAAAGAGCTTCTAGCATAATGTCTTATGCCTATATAAGCAAACAATTTGTCAAGCAGGAAAGAATAATTTTGGTTCTCTGCCATCTGCCCCTTTGAAAGCTTGTCCCACTCGCAGCACAAAGTGCTTAATTCTGCACTTAACAGGGCAGAAGAGATTGTTGCCAGAATTGCTATCTCAATTGCCACGTTATTTGTTTTTATTACAATAGTTCTGCAATGAGGTTTTGCAGCTTTACACTCCCCAGAAAAAAATCTAAATACGGGCTGCCACAAAAAAAGGAGGCCTGAGAAATCTGAGCAGACTGAGGCAAAGCTGTTCTCATTTGCATATTCTTAGTTTGAAAATCTGTGTTTCTTTCTTCTACTATGAAATACCAGTGGGGAGGGACGTGTGGAGCATCAGTCAATCAGCTTTTCAGATAGAAGTGCAGAGTGAGGCTGAAGAGAGGTAGAGACAGGCTTTGCTGAAATCTGTAGAAGACCTCTCATTTGTTACCAGAAATGCTAATTATTTTTATGAGCAGAGCATTCATGATTCATTGCTCAGGAGCACTATGAGTAAAGCATGCGACAAAGAGAGCAGAAGATGGTCCTGGTCCCAGAGGCCTTACAGCTAAAGTGTAAAAGAAACATCAACAGAGATGTGATAGAATGTGAGTGAGATGTTGTGGCTCAATGTGGTGTGCAATTTACCTATAAAATGTATTTCAACATCTCATGAGCACATGAGGCAGCATGGGGAGCTCAGCCGATCCAGTTCTGGAATTTCACAGAAATGGTCCTGTTAAGGAATTAAACAGGAACATATCTCAAGTTACAAGTATTTCTTGGTGTCAAAATGGGATGAGCCCCTTAGTAACTTGGTGCTTTTACAGGGCTTGACCTAAGGTGTTAATGACCAGATAAATGTTCTTTCAAAAGTTTCAAGATAGTGTTATTTGAGATAATACAGTTGATCAAATACAGTTGCATGGTCCCATAACAGTTATCCATTTCGGGCTTTTCTACTGAATTATGAATCTTTGGCTTTCTAATAGACAATTAGTTTTAAATACCCGCTGTATTTCCTAACTGGCTATGGGGAGGCAGAGATAGCTAGCTAGCTAGCTAGATATCTAAATATATAGATATATGTTTGCCTTTTTTCCATACTTCCTTTTTTTTCAGATTTTTTTTATGCCTTTTCTATGTTGAGCTGTTTTTAAGAAGAAACCCACAATATTAAGTTTATGATTAATCAATAATAACCATTTCCGCTTTTTTATAGCATATACAAATTGTCTTTGAGGGTCAGTGTGACTCTGTTTGGTGTGGTTCTCATTTTAAAAAGAAAATTATACTGTTAGCTGCCATAAAACAAAACCAAAGCCTTAAATAAAAAAAAAAAATCAATAAATAAAATTTAATACAGGCACATGGAAGATATTTGCAGGTTTCTTTGTGGCTAATGATAAATAGATTTTCATAGCTGTTAAAAAGATACTGTTGTAATGTGTATTAGAACTAAAAACATCCATTTGCCAGGATTGGGCAGGATCATTTATCAGTCAGAACTGCCGCTCTCTGCACTTATTACTTTTATGTTGTACATCAGACTTGGTTTTCAGAGCAGACTTGGAAAAGGCTCCAACCTCTTACAAGGCAGAATGATCAAGTTGTCCTAATTAGGACTTTCATAGCAAGTGTTCCTGGGGTTTGGCTGCATGTCCATCCACTGGAGAAGGTTTGCAGCCTCTGCACTGTGGAATTCAGTGTATGTCTATTGGCGAACGCTTTTCTTCATCTTCTTTTCTCTCCTTGACTATAAATACCATTTTAAAAAACACTCATGTGACTTGTTTCAGAGAGTAATACACATCAGGTGTTCCCTCTCCTGAAATACTTTCCTGATAGAACTTCTCAGTGATTGTTCTCCTGTTCTCCTCTGCTTCCTTTTCCAATCTGTTCTTATTCCACTGCCCTTCCTTCTCCTAAATCCTTTTCGCAAAGCAAAAAGCAGGGATTGAGGACTGAACCAAACATATTAGCAAATGGCTGACCCCTTCCCTGGCACTCTGCTCATGAAAGAGATTGAAAGGACCTCCCTGACTGTGAAATGAGAGACAGAAGAGAGACCCCTGGACTTCATTGTGTAAGAGCTTGTCTGGAGTCAGAATTAAAGGAAACACAGTAATGATTCCTGGAGGCTGGTGCTGTGTGGATCAAGCTTTTATTAGCCTGAACAGTTACTGCACTGCACAGGCAGCAGTGTTCTCTCTTTGGAATGCTTTGTAGCTGGGATCCTGCTAAGCAGCTACTGCAGAAATAATAATATAACCCCCATCTCTTAGGGTGGGTGCACCTTAGATAGATGCACTGCAAATCACAGTGTGTAGCGTCCCTTACTGTGCAGCATCTCAGAAACCCTTGTGACTTGGACATGTCCCTGCATCACACTTTCAGTGCAACTGGGAAGTTGCAATGCTGAAATTGAAAGCTCATTTCAGCATTGGCACCGATATAATCATTACCAAAAAAAAGTTACTGTGTATTTGCAATATCTCTAGGCGTTTGTGACAGTATTACTGCTTGTTGCACATTGGCTTTCTGGAGCAAAGAGCTAAACTTCAACTATCTGTGTGCCGGAACTCCATGAATTTGGATTGGAAGCAAAGCTGCAGCACATACATTAGCAATTTTCTCCAGTAACTTGTTTATTCATTTTCATTCTGCCACTGCTGGGTCAGAGTTTTTGGCAGGAAAGTACTATATTTGGCAGAACTCCCACATTCTGTGTGCAATGTATTCATGTTGCAATGTATTCATAGAACATACATGCAGCAGTCTGCATAAATGCTTGAAATTGGATCAATCAGAAGTGATTTAGTGCTTTTGGTAACAGAAGTCTACACAGTGAGTCACATTTTCAAGAGCTCAGTGTCCAGCAGTTCCCAGTGAAAGAATTACAATCGTTTCCCTGCCTACCTGTGAGGCTTAGCCCTTACACTGTGCACGGCAAAGAACCTGAGTTACCCCTGTGCCTGCCTCAACTCCAGGCAATGAGCTTCAGCAAATTTAGGTTTAGTTTTCAGCAGCAGCAGATTTTCAGAGGCAGGTATTTAATTGTCTCCTTCTGTCTTCCTCCAAGAGATGATTCCTGCCAATCATTGAAAGATGATGTTAAGTTTCATAAGTGCTTCTTGCTTCATGGCAAGTTTTCCAATGGAAACTCCTCTTTTTTTGCATTACGCTGATAACCATGGTGGTGGCATTTCATAAGGGGAACATGCAATTAGCTCATTAGCCATGGTGCCCTGCTTCCGGGGGGAGCATGGGGATACTTCCTATGCTTGGAGGTGACTTCATCATTTACAATAAAAAATTTCTCTTCTCTGGCCTGCAGTCTTTGCAAGGAGGAAGGGGAAGGAGGCCAGGTGAGCTGCCTAAGGCTGTGCCTTTCATCAGGAGCAGAGCTGGGATCGGAGCTCAAGAGCAGCTCTCCAGATGCATCTGCTGCACTGTCTGTGCCTAAGTGTGGCACTGACAGGAAAGTCTTGATGAAAACAATGCTATTTAAACACTTTATCAGACATACACACTCTATCATCCAGTTCTAAAATGCTTTTGAAACGTTTTAATTTCAATGTAGGTTTTCTGATCATTATATTATGGATCAGAGTTTTCAGTTTGCTCTGAATGTTCATATGCTGCAGGACTGCAACAAAGGCTGAAATTGGCAGATTTTACTTCAATGAAAGTCCTATTGAGAAGGAACATGAATACTATTATTCTTCCAGACTCCCATTTTTCAGTATTTCTACTATTTTTTCTTTTTAACACAGAGCCCATTAGAAGTGCCCTGTGGCCGAATTTATGACATGAGGCAGAACAAGTAGATTTGGTTGTGTATTTTGTAACTGAAGCTAGACTGCTTTCTGCCTTGTTGCTTATGAAGTAACATAATGTCTAATTTGACTAATTTAATTTCAACCATTAGAAAAGCAAATGTGGGGAAAACGCAGTAATTGACAAAACATAAATTATTATTACCCTGAAGCCAAAGTGTCACCATGCAAAAAAAATTATTCTTTGATTAGAGATTCCAGGATTAGGTTTCTCTCTTTTTTTCTTCTGTATTTGTGTTTTGATAATTTTGGGGTTTTAGAAATTTTGAGGAAAATGTCTAAGCAAATATATTCAAATTCTTACTCCACAAACACCAGCAAAAATTGTCTGTTTCCTTAGACATAAAATAGGAGGCTTCTTAAAGTAGGGATTTTTTTAAATTTTTATACAAAATTTATTAACCAGGCAACTATTTCTGATCAAGATACAGCCAAACAAAAAAAGAAAAATCTATTATAAATCCTCTCATTTGCAGTGGACAAAACAAGCAGAAAATAAAGGAAAGCTTGTTTAGAGAACAACATTTTCTTTGGTTTTTTTCTCTACTGACTCTACAGTATATCTGTTTTTAAACAATTAACAGCGAGTACCAAAACCTCCTTCTTCACAATCAAAATATTCCTGTCTAAACCAAACATGTGAGACTTCTGGTATGAAGCCTTCAGTTCTTTAAACATAACCGACAAACAAGAAATATTAACCTTTTGGCCTGGAATAGGAGATTCCAGAACTGTGCCACAGAGTTCTTGACAGCTTTCCCAAGAAATCTTACCATTTTGCATTTTACTCTTTAACATTTGCATTTTAAGCATATTTTTTAGCCTGATGTACCTGTGGGTGTGAGTAAGGATAGTTTGAAACCTATGTACTGTAAATATTCACTGGGAGACATGTCACTGCATGTCAGTGTCACAGCAGTTTTAGAGTAAAGGCATGTTTATGAGAATGGGGAGACCTTGGCCTGTTCCATTCCTGTCACTGACTGCCGGCTGACCTTGGGCGAGTCACGGACTCTGGGCTTCCGCTTGACTTCTCTGGGCACTGCTGATTCTGAGCACCTTTCCTTTAGGGATACTTGGACAAGGCCATGTTATTCTTTGAGGGTGTTCTGGGAGTTACTTTTCTATCCCATATCACCCTGACGTTGATGCACTCCCCCTCTCAATGCTACACCCCTGTGAAAAGGCTAAATTGCAGTGTCTCTAACACCTACAGAGCACGGTTGTGCAACAGACAACCAGAATCTAAATAGTCACAGGCAGAAGTTTATTTGGAAAGCAGTGTGTATATTCGATGTGCAAGAGAAGAGAGCAAGGAATTTTGAAATATGCAAATGCTCATTAAGTGCCACCTTTTTTCCAAGCCTCTGTTCTGTTTCAAAGAGAAATGTGTTCCCATGACACACAAGGTCACAGTCTGGCCTTCCTGCTCTTTCTGTCCTATGTCCTCTGCCAGTAGTTGGTTTTTCTGATGTAGGTGTGCATGTCTGGGTATGGAAAGCTCCAATAATGAACAAATATACACAGCAACACCACAAGAAAAGTCAGAGGCTGCAACCTTTATTTTACTTTAGGCTGACATAAAAAATTCTGAATTAAATTTTCAGGCAGCCTGACAGTTGGGTTGAGTTTCATTTAACCAGAGGGCCCTTCTGAATAAATGCTGGTTCCTGTGCCTGTAAGGATGAGTTATAGGTGCCTGAAATACTTAGGGGTCTTGTGATTTTGTTCTTTTTAAAAGACCAAGGTGGCAGAGGAGGAAAGGCTTAGAGAATAGTCTGCCTGTCTTTGTAGTCTTTTTCTGCTGTGATTTGTGGTGATGGATGTCCTTCCTGCCTGGAGCAGTGCCTGGGGAGCAGTGCACACCTTCCCACGGTTAGCACACTGCTGAGGGGGAACATGAGCTCAGTGGAACCACCTGGGATAGAAAAGGGGACTTCTACATTTAATAGAGAAACAAACAGCAGTAGAATAGCATGGTCTGTCTGTCACATGAAGTCTTGCGAGTTGGGAAGGCTGAGCTTCTGCTTTTGCCTTTCAGTTTCTGTCACTAACAACTTCCAGTCTAACTTCAGCAACCACTTTAATGTGTGTAACTCAGTCACATGGCCCCAACATGACGCTGATATACAGAAACACTGAAGATTAATCTGTTCATGCAGAAGTGATGATTACAACAAAACTAATAGAGGAATACAGAGAAAAGTGCCTCTAATGAAAAAAATGGTTGTGATGTTTAGACAGAGATGTGAACCTTGCCTTTTCTCTCACTAATGATATCAGCTTAGTGGGGCATAACCACAGTGAGCTTTCCTGAAGATCATTGAAATTATATATTTTATATAATTATATATTGCACTAATACATCTTTGCTATTGCAAAGTAATTTAAAAGGCTGCATGTATAAAATAAAAATCATTATTCTCATATGAAACTCATCTATATAAGCATAAAAATGTAAGCCTTACATACATACATACGCACAACATTTATAATATTAATTTGATACTCTCTGTATGTGTATCAGTTACATCCAAGCCATATTCCTGGTCCTCAGTTCAGTCACTGCAGTACTATAGCCATATATAATATGTCACATAAACCATAAACCCCTAGTGAGAGATTTTGTTCTGCATCTTTTGGGTCTGTTCTCTAGCTGAGTTGTAACTGAGTTCTTGCTAATGTTCATCATTTTGGCTGATTTTTATAGTCTGTTGTGTTGGCAACTGATTAAATACTGGGAAGCTTCATTAGGCCAGTGGTGCCTTCTCTACTGCACAATCATATTCCAAAATTTGCACTTAGTCTGAGGACTTACCTTTTTGATATTTTACAACAGTTTATGACCAGGAATACCCATAAGAGTTGCATTTTGTTCTGTCAAAAGTCTGTGATGTTTCTCTGTAGTGTATTTTCATTCAGTTATAGGCACACTTGGTGACATGCAATGTTTACCTGGGGTTCTTCTCCATCCCTGTGCAGAAACTTGAATCACTTCAGAAATTCTAACACGGCTCATATTAAAGAACTGCTCCTTCTGTGAGCACTCAAAGT
The DNA here is from genome assembly GCF_009650955.1 of Corvus moneduloides. Classification (NCBI taxonomy): domain Eukaryota; kingdom Metazoa; phylum Chordata; class Aves; order Passeriformes; family Corvidae; genus Corvus; species Corvus moneduloides. The sequence goes on along the minus strand of NC_045485.1, from coordinate 6,379,988 downwards.
ATCTGGCACTTGGGCATGGTCTACTTATATCTATAGCTCATGGTGAACTAAAATCAGAAAATGGTTTTTGTTGGAAAAAATCAGGAAAGCAATTCTTTAAAGTAATATATTAAATTGAGCTTTAGCTTTAAAATGAAACAACCAAAACAGGAACTTAAAAATTTTGCTCATTGCAAGGAAATGTAATGATCTCTTAGATTTTGCAGTAAACTGATATTATTGTAATGTTTTTTAATCTGACGCACTTTCACAAGAACCTATTCTCTCAGCATAGCCCTCTGACATAGAGCTAATTTAGAGAAGATTTGGGAGTATGATGCAATATCAGCTGCGTTTGCATAACTCATCACTGTTTTCATTTGAAATCTCTCGTTAAGACTCATGTTACTGTTTGGAAAGTTACTCAGTTCTTTCCTTTTCAATGACTGGGCTGATTTGGTAAACTTTGAAGTATATTAATATGCTGGGAACAAACAAGAAGCTGAAGATCATAGTAGATATTAAATATATTCCATTGCAAATGGAAGATTTCAGGCTAGGACACTAATTGAAAATTCCAAGTTGACAAGTAAACAAATGATTTTTCTACACACAGAAATAAGAACTTACAGTGTCCACATTATTTTCTTGCTATTTAATTTGTTCTAATAAATCAGTTCGTCTGAATCCTTTTTTAAGTTTTTGTAACTAAAATCTCAGCAGTTCATTTAAACATCTTAAAACACCACCTATAAAATTATTATCATTTCAGTGTTTAAAAATATGCATATCAGAGAAAGAATTCTGCAATATCAGAGAAAGAACATGAAAAAACTCATTTGGAAAAAGAAAATTAATTTACAGTATAACGAGAGCTTTATTTTTAAAAAGCATTAGTTTTGTTGTTGAATTTGTTCCCATACACTACTATATTAAATTTTATTCTAGTTGAAGAATAAGCCATCCACTTATTTTCCATTAGAGATATTATACAGAAAAATATGAAGTAAATTAAATCACCCCTTTCTGCTCTTTCTCTTTAACTCTATTCAGTAAGTCATTTTAAAGTCAATAAAGTCCTGAAATTCAACAGACATTTTTCAAAATGGTATTTATATGCTTAAAATACATTTTCTTACCATGTACAGTAGTTGAAATGATTCAGTTACACTTAAAATATTTCTAAAGGGTCCCACAGAATTCCATGTGAAGTATTATTCAGATCAGTCAGCATTATATATTGACTTCATAAAATACCACTAACCAAAGCTGAAAGCACCAGGATTTCATTGCACTTGTTCTCTTTACATATTAAAAATTTGTTAAATGACCATGTGTCAGAGAAAAAAAATTAACTCCCACATGTGCAAATAACAATTTCATTTAAATACCAACGGTGGTGACTGTGAAAGCCAAGGCAATGGAGTTGGTATTCATGGAAATTCAGCAACATCTAGGGCAAATGTTAAGTTTGAAATGGACAGCATTTTAAATCTGTTTTGCCACTCAGATGTATGTAATCCACAGAGTTCTGACAAAGCCGGGCCTTGCAGACCTTACAGATTCAGCCCAGAGTTCGACCAGTCAGGTTAAATTTCCTGACCCACTTCTGCTACTCTGATTGTGACCATTGCTCAGAAAAAAAAAGAGAAAGGGAAAAAATACACCCACACACAAGCTTCCAAAAGGATCCTCATGGAAGTTATATTTCTTTAGTGCAAATTCTTATTAAACCTGTTAAAAAGAATTAACAAGAGGAAAAATCTGGAACCAAGTCTTGAAGGTTTGCTTTTATTATTAAAAATTAAAAGGTGGTCTTGAGAATGAAAACCACCTTCAATAACAGGACTGAATCTTGTTTGCAGTGAAATTGATTTGAGAGTTTTCTTCTTTTGGTTTAGGTTGAGGGTTTTTTTCTCATATGAAACAAAAGCAGTACTTAAACATCTAGTGAGTGTTCAGAGTAGAAAGTTGTAGAAATCCACACAGGAAAGGGAAGTAAGTGTGAGGGTGAGCACGGGTGTTGTGAGCTACTGCTGGAACAGATCCGCGTTGACTCCTCAGCTTTCCCAAATCGTTTCAGCAGTGAAATTATCCTGTGTAACCTTATTTTGTGAGGCTCTGCAGGACACTTATCCAGCCCAAACAGAAACAAAAACCTACTTGGTATTTTTCTGGCAAACCCCAAGCTAATCTTACATGAAACTTCCTTATTTCTTTGCCTGACGGTTTTTAAATACATGTAACGCACATATGCAATACCTTTGTTTTGAACATCTGTTGTGAGATTAAAATAAGATTTTAATTTCTGGTATGCTCTTGATGTTCAAAAACTGTAGGATAGAAAGCGTTATTAGCTATCTGCTGGTTGACAAGGGGACAGGATTAGGTTTCTTTAAGGGAATTACACTTTTGATGACCCCGCTACATATAAAACATGTTAGCTAATGGGGGTGCAGAGGGGGCAGATTTAAGTGTTTGATCAGGAAATCCTGCATGAGCATATTGGATGGAAATTTGATTAGTAACCTTAGTGACAAGGGGATCAGATCCACTCTCTACATACAATCAGATCTGGCAGTACATGCTTTTCTGTCTCTTTGAAGGAAGGGAACATTTGTACAGAATCAAGGCAGCGTATTGGATAATTTAAAAAGCTGTTACATATTGAAACCTGGAAAATCACCTTTTTTGTTTTATTTTGGAAATATGCTTGAAGTTATCCTGGTGTGGTTTTCTTCACAAAAAAAAAAAAAAAAGGAAAAGAGTAAGGCTTTTAAGATTTACTAGAAATATTTATAGAAAATCGGCTTTTTAAAGAGTATTTGTATTTTACCTCAGTGTTGTAAAGAATGCTGAAAAAGAACAGAATGAAAAAATGCCATTATATTTACCTAGTATTTGTGTAACAGTATCATTGTAGTCTTACACTGGTTGTAAGCATTATATCTGTTGAGAAAGCTGATTCAGATTTGGAAGCCAGTTTATTTTTTTAGATGACTAAAGCATGCTATCAAGTTTTTAACTAACGTGTTAAAAATAAATATTTCTGTGTTTTGATAGCAAAAACCCCTTTTTTTGTGTTTGACTTTTGAAAGGAGCTCAAAGTGACTGTAGGAACCAGGCAGCCTCCCTTTCCCTCGGTGAGGAGTGTAAATTGAGGATGATAATGTGCTGACGCTGAGTCGCACCAGCCAAGCATCTGGACATGGGGTTTGTTTTATAAAGGACCAAGGCAAACCCCAGACCTGCTGCTCTGCAACACCTTGTGTGTGAAAGAGCCACTGCTGCCTGTGCACAGGGAGGAGAAAGCAGCTTATGGGCTGCCTGTAGGCTCCTTCGCTGTGCCTGTGACCAGCTGAGTGTCCCCTGCTCCGTGTGAGGAGGCAGCAAGGTCTGGTACAGCTTTGGCACATATAAGGCAGGAAATTTCCTAATAATGCACCACTGTAAAGAGGAGAAATCACGGTTTGAATGCTGGCTCTGCTACGGACCTTAAACAAGTAATTTCCTATCTCCTTTGCTCCCTCTTCCGCTGCCCTATTCTGTTTTGAGTTCCGGTTATGGAGGGTGGGATGAGGGCTTGGAGCATCATCCACATATCAGTACAGTCTTTAGCATCAGACTGTGCTGTAGTGCCAGGATGCTACTGCTTTATAAATGAGGTACCACAGGAAATCCTGGCACCTGGCAAGGCAGGCTATTCCTGTGCTTTAAACTGGGTGTGGACTTGAGCTCTCACTTACTTGGGATTTTCATACTTTTAGGGACAATAGTATGGAAATTCAGGACATGAAATCAGCCTTTGAGTTTGAAAAGGAAAAGCACGTCAAATTTTCCAGTGTGTTGTGGAAAAAAATACTCAGAGTATCCTTTTTATATAAAGTCCACTGCTAGAAGTAATTAAGTAATAACATCTGATGACACAAGGACTGTCATCTGTTTAAACTCAAAAAACTGGAAAGCTCAAGGAGCCTGGATATCAGATAACAGGAATGCTGCGAGGTGGAGCTCCGCAGCAACTCCATTCTTGAGGTGGATGTGAATTAAAAATGGAAAATGCTAATTGTTAAAAATCTGTGCATTCAGGAAAAAATAGACAACTGGCATGGGAATGGTTCTCAGCAGCCACAGGACTCAGACTGGCACTGCTCCTCTGATAGAGGTGGGATATCTTTGCCCTTCTACGGACATAAACTACAGGAGAGTCAGGCCCTGGGTGCATTACCTGAACCCAGGCATATACACAATTTGGGACACGCTGAAGAATTTGCAACATGTTTTCTAAGAGTACTTAAATGAGTATTAGCCTTTCCAGTGAGCCTAATGACATTATTTATTTTATACAATAGTCTCATGAGAACAATCGATACTTTCATTGTAATTAATTCATCTAATAGTTCAAAAATAACACACCCAGCAGTTTCAGGCTCCTGCCATTAAGATACAGTAAATGTTTAAGCTTGGCTTTTTACATTTTACTACTTGATGTCAAAATACTTAAAATTGTTTTCTCCTTATAGCTAATATTAATTTTTTTTTCTTTTTAATACCATGGTCCTAATTGCAGAGAGTTATAAAGGAATGACAAAATATAGTGGAAAAAAAGGTTCTGATCGGATTATAAAGGCTAACAACTAACCAGCAAAGTGGAACTTTTTTTTAACACCATCCAATGATGTCACCGGTTTGAGGTTTCTCTGGGACTTTATTAAAATGTTTGTGACAGAGCCAATGTAAACCATCCTAAATCTAACACAGAGCTGAAAGGACTGATTTTAGGGAATGCAAAGATATGGATCATTGGGTCTGTCGAAGCGGCATCTTGAGCCAATTATTGGTGTCATCTTGAGCCAATTTAATCAATCCAAGGGGGACTCAAAGGGGGTGGGGGTGCAGGGTTGCAAGTGTTGGTCAAACATTCTGGCAAAAAGGGATTTGTTGTAACAGCAACCAATCTCTGGTGTGTTGACTTACTTCCTCTAGCTCTGGGTTTGTGCATACTGTAAATAACTGATCAATCAGTTGAACTGCTTTCAGGGTTTTAATTGCTGGCTAAATTTGTAGAAGATGTGGTTGTATGTACACATACGTGAGCTTGAATTTATTTAAGACACTTCTAAAGTGGAGGTAATTTAGCGTAAAAGAACCTGGAATCTCATTCAGTGTTACTTTCAAAATAGTAGAAGTGTACAAATATATTTCTAAAGAGTAACATCTACTGACATTATCTAAGCCTGATCATGTACACAAGTAAGCTTGAGAGTTGTAATTCCAATAATATAAACTACTCACACAGTGTAAAGGCTACTCAGTGGAGGAAGGCTAACTTACAACACAACTGTTAGCAACAGAGAATTGAAGTGAGAAGTGTAGCTCTTAAAGCTTGGTAACATGCTTTTGGTTTTTCCTATCAGACCCATAGCAACAGTTTTGAGTGAGAAAATCTATGTGAAAAAATATTTAACTTAAATTCTACTCAAAGCATCTCTTAAAGATCTTTTTGTTTCCTTTTTTTTTTGCTTTAATATAATGGTATGATTAAGAGAGTTTTTATAAGTTAAAAGGCCACAAACTCTCCCTCTTTCAGTAAAAAAAAATTAATCCTCCTCATCACTGGGATTTTTCACCTCAATGAGCGTTTGCAAGTCAGGGTACCACACATACTCTCTTGTTGTAACTACATGTGCAGTTGTAATTTATAATGTATCTGTGCTTGAATATAATTGAAATCTTTGGTCAAAAATGCTTCCTAGTTCTGCAATTTGCACCTCTCATCATTTTAAAGGTAGAGAGATGGTTAATGTCTATACAATAAGGACTGAGAGAATGAAATATAAATAGATATAGGTAACAGTAAGGACAAGCAGTAGAAACAGCAGACGAATCCTTGCATACTGGGATAAAAATACATTTCTTACATGTGATAAAAGTAGTATGTGTATTTTAAGTATGTCTCATAAAGATTATCTATCTATCAAACTGAATTAGTGAGAAGGGGATATTTGTTTTGGACAAGATGTCTTGGAAAAGCAATTTACGTGTTTTGGAACTGTTAACACTGCAGCAAGTTATGTCACACTGCAGCGCAGACACGACTGAATGCACTGAGATGGAATGTCAGATGAGCTGATAAAATAAAACCTAACATTTAAAGAAGTACACACTCAACTTTACCATGGAATCTGTGCTGTTAAAACAAATGACCATTTGCTTTAATATATCCCAGCAAATGAGGAAAAGAACACTTAGTTAAGTGTCCAAACCCAGCCCCTTCTTTCTTGCTGCTAAATGCACGTGTGAAAACAGCAGTGAACACACTGAAGGGTGTTTGTAGTGTGTTCACTTAGCTCTTCACCTCTGCTGCTGTGGTCAGTGCATATTGCTCTCCAGAATAAAGAATGGAAATGTTCAGTTGGGCAGGCAAGCAAAAGGCCACTCACTGCTCTGTGTGCTGAGGGTGTTTCAGCACCTCTCTGCAGCAGGATCTGCCTGACAGGAGTGCAAGGAAAAGGCGTGACAACAGAGTAGTAACGTTAGGCAAAAGTAATGGGAATCATAAGTTAAATACTTCAGTCATTTGAGATTGGGCCTTTCAAACATCTTGGTTTGTTTGACAGTGAGTTAGTTCTATATTTCACCAGCAGAAAAATGTTGATTATAAATTTAAGATGCAAGGTATGTCAGCTTACAAAAATTGCATAGAAATTCCTACTCTTCAATGCATTCACAGATCAAAAATATTATTAGTGTTTAATTTGTCAGTAAAAGTACATTTTTCTTATATTTATAAATAGTATTATACTTTTTATCACTCCTATCCAGCGTACCTTTTCATCTTAGATGGAGCAATATATTTGTGATGGTTCAACTTCAGCTATAATCTGCAGGCTCTAGGTCTGTAATTTATTATTTGCTGTAAAAGATCAGGTCCAGAGTTTAAACGTCCCTAGCTGAAAGTTTATACCAGTCAGGACAGAAAATTATTCTCTATGCCTAGGTTGAAGTACATTACTTCTTTATTGAATTAATTATGATAAGGATCATAACTTTAAACTAGGGGTGAGGTGCTGGCTTTCTACTAGGATTGCTTGAAGCAATTTTCATCTGAACATTTTTGTAGAGTTATTGAGTCTGGCAGGTCTGAACTTTATGAGAGAGTAACTTTCTCCCCAACTTAAAAGAGGTTGGATATTGATCCAGGCAAAGGTTTACCATATCCCATGTCTGTAGCCAGAAAAATTTGCACTGCATACTGAACAAATAACTACAGAACCAAATTAAACACATCTTATGAGCTTTTAAAATAAAAGCAATGCTGGCCCTTTCCCTGAGGGATCTATCAGGGTACTGAATTAATATGACAGATTTACTTCTTTTTTGTTTGTTTGAAGTAGAAGTCTAAAATGATTTTTGGTCAAAGAGGAATTAGTCTACTAAATATGTATACATGAGTCTACTGAACCATGCACATTCAGTGACAAATTTTATATCTCTATCAGATTGGAAAAAGTTGGGCTTCAAAAGCAGGTAAAGATGTTTATCCTACAATGACTGTTCCCCTCTGATTGGATTAAAAGGACTAGGAACAACAGAAGGAAATTACCGATCTTCGAAAACTTGAAAAGCAGCTAAGAAAGAAGAAAAACATTCAGTCTAAGAAAAGCAGGTTCCAATAACTGTTCTGTTGTCTTGAGACACACAGAGTTTGTGCAAGACTATAAACAAGAGATCCTCTGGGAAATCTATGGTTCAAGTGACTTACCTAGAATTACTTAAGAATTCTATGGCTCAGATTGGATTAGGAATAATTTATTTGGGTGAGAGGTGGTTGTTTTTTCATCCATTTCATGTTTTATTACCTACGTTACATCTACTTTTTCAGAGTAAGAGGGACAAGAGGGTCTCATCTAACACCCTCAGTTATATAACTGATTGAAACCAGTAAAAAGTTACTCAGTATCACATTCTAAAATTGCGGAGCTGTTTCTATTACACAAAGGTTGAAACTCAACGGAACTTTTCTTTGATGTTATTTTATAATAGAAAAGATTCACCTTTAAAATCTTTAGAATTTTCGATTTTTTTCTTGACCCTCTTTTATGCCACTGAGTCTAATAACAGGAATAATGTCCAAGATACTTTCTTCTTTCATTTTTATTTTGCTGCTTTTCCTCATTTCTATTCTGGGAAGTTAGAGCAGCAGAGGCAGTCATCTGTAGCAAAGCCCCTCTACATTTTCTAAACTTTCTGGCTATGGAAAGAGGAGGGGTTTTCAGCCTTAATAGCATTACTTTCATATACATTTTTGTTTCAGTTCCGTAATTTGTTAGTTCTACACCCACTTTGACATTATAAATTGTATTAGAATAATCTTGAGAGCTGGGACACTGAAGTAGCAAATACAATTACCATTTTAACTTACAGCCATCATTAAAAGCTTTGTCTTGCCATGGGAACAGAAAGAAGGAGGATATGCTGGTTTATGCTTGAAAGAGATAACTGGTGGACAGACGTTATATATGACAGAAGTTCATATAAAATTTGTAATTTTATCAAGTAAATACTATGAAGGAGGAGAGTCAGAAGTGTTTATTCGTTGTTTCTCCCAAAATCAGACTTATATGCTGCCAAGCGAATTTGACAATAGATTTAAGACAAAAAAACCCACCTTTTTTTCATGAAGCTAGTAGCTGAACACTGAAATTTGTAACCATCAGATATTTGGGACTAAAACAGGGTCTCAAAATGGAACTATAAAGGTCTGAGGAGGGTAGTCATGAGTGGCATCTAATCAAAGTGCTGACTTAATCTCTGGAAGCTCTTTATCCATTAATTTCTAGATGGTGGGAAGTTACACTGGATAACACTGGGTAATAGTCTCAGCTTTCCTCAAGACCTTGCTGTTGGCACCTCTTCATGACTGTACTCTAGGCAGTGTTGTCATGGATGTCCATCCCTACTACCACTATTGGAGTGGCCATCATCCTTCCTCTTATCCCAACTATACTTTATGAGTTCTGTTGCATTTGGTCTTGAATGTATTTTTAAGAGATCTAATTTGTCCTGCACCTTGTTCCTTTCGGCTGTGCACCCCCACCTGGATTTGGTGCATGGAAAAGCCAGCCTTTAATGTCCCTGGCTCCAGTACCACATTCACTGCCAAATATAAGTGCTTATTATAACACAAGATAGAATTCAGAGTGCTCACAGCTCACTAGGAGTGTCCATTTAGTGTTTGAGATGTGCTCAGAAGTTCTTCAGACCAGAAGTCATTTGAACACCAGCACTACCAGACTGTGGGCCCTGTTGATGTGGTTGTTTCATGTCCTCACCCGCTATTATCTCAACCTTTGGAGATTGATTCTTGCCTAAGGCACTAAGTGAAGCACCGAAAGCATCACGTCCCTTTGAATCTTCTCCTTTCTGGCATCTGTGTAAGCTTTTCCTCCATTGTAGTTGGTCTTCAGGACTCATACACCCACGTGAGCAAATTCATAGGTTGCCATCTCCATTCCTAGCCTATTTCTAGCCATAGGAAAGTAAAGCAACATTTACAAAAGATGGTGGAGTATCTCAGAATCTCAAATCAAGCAGACTATTTCAATGTTTTCCTGTTCACTGTGGGTTGCCAGTCCTTAGTGATTTTGGTATCTTTTTCATATGTGCTGCTATTTTGGTTCTCACTTTTCTTCCTGAACAAAGCATGACCTGGTGACAGGCAATATCACCCTGCTCTTTACTCAAAATTTGATAGCACCATGTGCAGGTCATCACTTGACCTTCACAGTGCTCTGTTTAAGCAATTAGTTATTTTGGCAACATTTTCTTCCAGCCCTACCTACATGAGGCTATGACTGGTCTCACACTTCTATCGTCCTCTGCCCTGTGGGTTAAAGTATAGCTATATTTTAGGCCTTTTACATTTATAGTATATTTTCAAGTATATACAAGTAAATAGTTGTATATACTTTCTGGTACTGAACATAACTGACATGACATGAAAAGGGTATTATGTCTCCCAAAGAGAAGACTGAATTTATAGAAAGGTATCCATTGGATGCTACTTCTTTACCCCTATTTATATTATATCTAAAAATATGTATCACCTTATTTATTTGTAGAGCCTTTTCTTTCTATTTGTTTATACTTGCATTGTTTCTTTTCTCATGAAACCAACCTATAATCTCTAATATCCTGTTAGATGGAAATGGTGTTTTGTGTGCTTCTGGGGTGATGTCTCACTCATTGGCAGTGTTGTCCTTTGCTCCAAAGAAACTGGTTTGCTTTTGTCCTTTCCACCTAAGTAGCACACCCTCTACCTGCTGAGGACCATTTCTGAAATGATGTAATCTGCTGAATTTCTTCAGTCTTTTCCTACTGCCAGTCACTGCCTTACTTTGAGATGATTGCTGCAATGTTGTTGACATGTTTGGGTTAGGTTTTGTGAGTTCCCTCTGTATTCTGCCTCTTTTCTTAAAATATTTTGAATTTTGTTTAGGAGATGCTCTATCAGAGCTGGCTGCTTCCATAAACTCCATTCTTGAACAGCGTGAATTTCATTATTTGGCAAATGTTCGTTTCTGGATTTTCTTATATCTCTTTCCAAAAGTTATGCCCTGAATTTCAATAATTATCAGATCTTTTGTCAAGGACTCATCCCTTCCCCATAATTGGCTTCTTAATTTATGATTAGCAAAGTCTTTTATCCCCATCTTTTTCTGTTTTTTCTTTGCTTTTCTTTATATCCTGCAGCTCAGGTCCTCTCATGCTTCTTTAATGCAATTAGCTAATAGCCAGCTTGCTCCTCTTGATTTGCACGAGCGCCATGAAGCGCCTGCTATCAGGAGCACAGATCAGTTCTGCCTGTTCTCCCTCAGGCTGCCGGATTGGGAGCACATCTGTGGGAGCCCTGGTAGGCTGAGGGCTCTGCCTGTCCCCACCGCTGCGGAGCTGTGTCCCTGTGCCGTGGGAAGCTGCACCTGAGACAGCGAGTCCTGCTGAATCTGAACCACGCTTTCAGTCCCTGCTCCTGGGCCGTCCCAAACCTTTTTGTTTCATGAGCGTGATTTGAAAAACAGTTGTGCCCTTTGATCCTTCACCAAGATTTTGTTTTCTGTAAACTATTTTGATGTGTAAGGTGATTTTTCTGAGAGCCTGAGGAAGCAACTCAGTTGATAAAAGCATTGTATTCAGTAATAACTGTGATATTGATAGGTCCTGTGAGATGTGGTGGTGGTAGCAAATATTCCCTATAAAAGGCAGGTCCAGATCTCTTCTTTTCCATGCTCCAGTTGTGGTAGCAAATATTCTCCATAAAAGGCAGGTCCAGATCTCTTCTTTTCCATGCTCCAGTGGTGCATCTGACCAGACGGATGAAGCTCAGCACTTCACATGCTGCTGAGCACTCCTGATCACCTGGCCTCTGTGGGCATCTTGGACAACACTTTCAGTCATGTGGTGTGGAGGGAGATGGTTTGTGGGTGACTTTTTCTCCCTCTATGATAGTGAATTGATTCATCATAAAGGAGAATTTTAATTTCTATTGTTTAGCAAAAATCCTTTCCATTGCACCAAAATATGATTTTTTTTCTAAAGCAACTGCAATGCTTTTCTGACAGAAAAATGTGGTGTTCAGCCCTTCAAACCCCCTGAATTTTGCAAGTATTGTTACTTCATTATCTTTTCCCAACTAATAGACAAAAGGCTGTTCGAGAAGTCTTTTAGCATTTTACATGAAGAATCTTGACAAAACTGCTGCATATTTATTTGGATCTGATAATCATTCTGTTTTTTGCAGGCATTTAGCCTTTGTTTTTTAATTCTGTTGCTCCATAGTTAACTTTGCCAATAGGGATTTTCTCCTAGCACCACCTTATATTTTGTACAGAATGCAGAAAGCCAAGTTCTTCTCTTAACATGTTTTTTTTGGCTTTATAGTACACTAATATTGCATTGTTGATGTTTATAAGACTGTTTTTCATGTTTGGAAGCTATCACTGCATTTGATTTTAATTTTGCTCTGCTTTTTGCACTCCACTGTAGATTAATGCAATGTTTAGAAGTGACAGAAACCTACTTTAATGACATTCTTAAGTCTCAGACAAGATTAATTATACATAGTAACATTTTTGCCTTAGTAACAGCTGAATTGAGTTGTGTCAACAGGATGGAATGTGACTCACTTGGACTGTAGGTCCCCTTTTCAGGACTGCATGTAAGTGATTAGGGTTACAGAGAACATGTGGACAGTGAGTGGGTATTACTGTGAGCTCGGTGGTGGATGAGAAACCCCTGCCTTATTAAGCATCCTTCTGAGACACCCATCCAAGAGATGCCTTTGGAAACCAGCATTCTTGGGTTTGTTTGGTAGCAGCCGAGGTAAGCCTAACCTGAACCTTCCCAATAAACCATCCCTAGGTGTGATGCTGACAGGGATTGTGAACCTTAAAGGCTGGGTTTTACATTATATGTTTATAGCACATGCATCCAGTCAGCAGTCCAAATTCATCTTCTTCCATGAAAACATCCAAGTGCTCTGCACAGCCAGGATTGTACTGAACTGCTGGAAGTGTGTGTTCTGGAACTAAGCACACCTTGAGAGGGCACTCGGACTACATGTGACGGTGTGCACTGGGCATGCCATGAGGAATGTGTAGAATACACCCTGCTACATTTTTATTTAGAAAAATCTCCAGCGATTAATCTGTCTTTGCAAGTTAATGGGAAAAACCAAAAGACTGCTAAAAATTTCTTTGGGTGTATGTCTGTGCTTAGAAACCTGAAACTTAAAAAGATCTTCAAGCATGAAAGCATTTATACCTATACACTGAATTGAAAGACAGTCTCTCCTTCGTGGTTCTCTGCACCAGCTCTAAACTTAACAGAGTCTGGTCAGTCCAAATGCCAATAGATTGGAGCCTTTGAATACTATTTTCTTTTTTCTTTTTTTTTAGGTGTTCTGTTATGGGTAAAAATAAGATTAAATATCAGTGACACTAAAGTACAAATTAAATCAACCTTCCTAATCTATTGTAAATTTCCCTGAAAATGGCAAAGCCTAATGGGAAAGCACTTGTGATTTCCCAACAGTGTAAGTCCCAAGCATCCTATCACTATTACTAGAAGATCGTGCTCGAGGACACTGCAAAGAGATCCTACTTGTTTACATTTCTTATTAAAAACAACCAATAGAATGAATTTGAAGTTTATCTTGCATGTTAAGGACAAGTCTCAACAATGTCAGCATGTTCTCACATTGTAAAAAAAAGAGAGAAAAACAATATGAAGTTCTAATACAAAAGGTATTTGAGCTTGCATATTCACATCAAAGTCTCCTTGATACCAAGTGTGGTGACTTGGTGGCAGTTGTTAGTGTGCAATTTACTTGGTGCCAGCAAGATTTGGGCAGATGGAAAAAGGCAGTAGACCTTCAAATATGCTCTTAAGAGCAGGTTTATTTTAGCACTAAACTGACTGCTCCATCCTGAACACATGCTTAGGTGCTCTGCTGCAGCCAAGTATTGAGCAGAAACCTGCTCTGCTGGAGAAATCAGTAAATACTGAGCTCTGATGCCACATTAATGTGCAGACTTTCCACTGGGAATCAAAGTCTATCCAGTGCCAGCCCAGCTTCCACCCTGTGCTTTGCAGATAGGTGCTTTTACTGTGATATTTCTGATGGCAAAGCAAAACATTGCTGGGAATGCTCAAATGTCTTTAGCTGCTTTGAAGCAGAGATTTGTAATATTTTAATGGTGGATATCAGCAAGAAACAGAAGCTGGAAGGTCCAGGCTGAGGCTGTCCTACAAGAACAGCTGATCTTATGAAATATTTTTACTAACAGTTCCAAGTCTCATGAGAACTACAGTTAGGTTTTAAGCTAAAAAGGAAGTGATTATTCTTAAGATATAAGTGAAATCTATTCAGGACTAGATATTTCTAGGGAGCTGAGGAGAAGCCGTGTTTGTTGTTTGTGGTACCAACTGCAGGGAGTACGTCTGAACCAGCTCTCTTTAAATCCAGGGTTTCACTGGAAGTTAACAGTGAGCAAAGGTGTCTTAATAAACTCTGTGGCCCACACTGAAGGCCAAACTCTCCGATGATACAAACTAACAAAGCTGCACTCATGACCTTAATTTAAAATTTGCTTCAGCAAGTGTGTTAGAACTGACCATTTTTTGGTCAGAGCTGAGGCCAAGGAGAGCGCTCCTGAATCATAGAAATATAACATTTCTGTTTAAGGTTTCTGTTTCACTTAAATAGAAAAAGTGCTTTGGGGAGATACAGAAATAAAGACAGGATAAAAGACCCTCAAGTTCAATCCCAAATCCTGCTCTCAGTCACAGAGAAGGAAAGCCGCCCCTGGGTTTGTGTTTTCTATGTCAGTGTGTGAAATGTTTCAGTGGCTATTTCAGGACAGCCAGTATTAAATTCACCGGATACCTGAGAATGAAACAGGCCCGGGTTTGCTGCAGAAGTGCTACACGTGAGTGACAGGAACACGTGGCTGTAACCCTAAACAGTATTGTGAAGGCCTTTATCCAGAAGCCAAGTTTACAGATTTTGCAAAGACGTTAAACAAACACTGTAACTTTTAACATAAACACAATTAACTAACATAAATATTTATGCAATTTTCTTTTCATTTCACTCAATGCATATACCACACATGAATCAGAGTTTACCTTAAACTGTTGGCTTTAGAATACCATTATCATTCTTATCGACAATTAAACTTTTCTGGAGCAAATAACTTCCTTGCTTAGCACAAATACATCTCCTGAACTTAGTACCTGCTCCAAAAGGTTTCAGGATCTGTTCAGCTTCTTAGACTGAAGAGTTGGTAGGTACAGGCTGCTGCCTTCAAGGTTCAGACAGACAGGAAAGATTTTTTTCTCGCCGTGCTCAATCTCCAATTGTTCCAACAGGACAACAGAAATCTTTCACTGTGAAAGTAAGGACTGCGTAATGGGTATAGAAACTTCTCTCTTAAACCAGCACACACCAATACTATAATCCCTATTGGATTAGTAAGAGGTCTGGCTGGGAGGAACAGTGTGGTTGTGCAGTCAGCTGGAGGCCCTGTGCAGATGCAGAGCCTTGGAGAGTGCACATCAAGCACAGTCACTGACCTGTTGTGTCCTGTGGTGACCACAAAAATAACTCCTACCATCCCAACAATCCGATTGTCAGCCCCACTGAATTCAATGAGGACTTTCAAGTTGCATTTCACTCCTACGTGTGACTTACCAAAGCTGCAGAGCTGGAACTGAACCTTGTAAACAGTGAAGTTTTATCTGGGGAAGATGAGCATCTCCGCCAGAAGATATTCCTTACTTGATAAACCTTTTTGAATTTAGTCCAAAAAATAAGCAAAAATTTTATGATGTAGGAACTAAGGCACAGACTTTATATAAGTCAATCAATCCCGTAAACAAATCACCAGTTAATAACCACAGTGGTTTGTTTATATACAAGCATGATGAGAAGAAATCTAAAATTCAAGTATATCACTAATTCCCCTCTTTATATCAGAGATGTCATTTCTTTCCTTTTCCTCTTCTCCTTAGTCTGCCAGGCAAAATGGATATTTCATTTAATTGTTATTAAAATAATTCTCTTTTTCTTCTTACATACTGCATAGTTATTGACTGTCTCTGGATCCCCTAGTGTTTTGCCTTCATCTGAAAATGCCTCACTGCTGAGAAATTACAGAGAAAGAATGGAAGTCACTAGCAAAGCATAAAAAGGCAAACAAACATCCTACCCAGTGTGCCCTTACATGGATCCAATAGCCCACTGTCCTTAAATGGAACTATGCAGGATACCACTATACATGGAGAGTTTCAAACTTCTCCAGTCAATAGCTAAAAGCAGCCCTGAAACTCATTGCATAGAGAATCTCTCCATAGCAGGAAATACAATGATTGTCATTTCATAGGAGAGGTAAAAGAGAAAACTTTAGGCTTCCTGGACTCCGGTAATTCCAGAACTGAGGGACAAAGTTGACAAGGGGCTGACATTCAGCTTTTGCAGCTGTTCACAAGCTCTCTATCTATCTGCCTTCTGTATCACCTGCTGTCAGGGAATTGAACATCCTTATTAAACACAAAACAGTAGAGTTAGATTAATGATTTTTTTTTAACTCTAACATTCAAGAGTAAGGGAATGTCAGGATCAAGCCTGCTGCTTGAATCGTGGAATCGTGGAATGGTTGGGCTTGGAAAGGACCTCTGGAGATCATGTACTCCAACCCCCCTGCTAAAGCAGGTTCACCTACAACCTGCTTTAGTATCTCCAGAGCAGGAGACTATACTGTTTCTCCCACAGGACCCTTACATTGTTCAGGAGGAAGCCTGGACCTGTGTGAGATGACACAGCTGATGAATCAGAACCAATGTTTTCTCTAGGTTCTCTTCACTACATCAGCTGGAAGACATACAGTGAATGATGCAGAGATTAAAAAGTCAGAGGATAGAAAAATGCAGAAGTATCACTATATTTCATCATATTAACACCCAAAGGGGTCATCAGCAGACTATAAATAAATTTAACAGAGTGAAAAATTGCCTTTAATGGTGATCAATATGTAAAGATAAAGTTTACCCCAGGTCTTCTTGTGAGTTCATAAACAACAGTAAAGGTGTTTACAAACTAAGGAAAACTACAAAGTTTTCCAAGCCCCGGAAAGTTAAAACTGCTGGTATGACTCAACCTAATTCACACATGCACCCAGAAAGAGTCTTTTTGGCCCCAAATGAAGTATATGTCTTTTCAGTCTTATCCTGGATTATCCATCATGCTAATCCATTAGTGGATTTGGGGATGTTTCTTGGAAGATCATGTGCTGGATATTAATAGGCTCTGGCTAATAAACTCTCCTCTTAGATATGTCTGTGGGCTACGCTGCAGAGATAGCTGAGGCTTTGGGGTACACTTCCTTGCAATCCCACAAAAATTAACATCATCTCTGTTTAACAAAAGCATCCAAATTCTGCATGACTCTTCCAAATTCACCCTGCAAGTCCGTGTGGGACCAGGATGGGGAACCCAAGTCTGATAGCTCAGACATGGATGTACTCACCTTCATTAGTTACTAATGTATTTACAAAATTCCTACGACATACTGTGGTCTCCTTACACAGGTTATATTCCAAATGATTTAGTAATACCTAGTCCCCTCTATCAATTAATTAGTGAAGAATTATTAGAGGACACAATAAAGGTGGCAGATCGTTAACCTGTATGGCCATTATAACATTCCTGTTCACATAATGGAGGTGACAGCATTCAGAGAACTTGACACATCAGGGTGCGGGACCTGCAGGGCCTTTTCCAGAGTCAGTAGGAGTCACCTTCTAAAGGGAAAAGACTTCTGTAGGTGCTGTTGCAGAGAACGTGGACAAATAGAATTCTGCTGTTGTCTCAGAGCTCAGACAAAAGCTGGCAATGAGAAACTCTCGAGCAGTTCCCCTCACTCTGTAATTACAGGGCAATGATTTGTACAAACTGTGCTTTCGCACCTGCAGTTTCTCCACTACTCTAAGGTGGGTGACTTCCTCATTAGCATAATATAGCAAGTGGTTACTTTCCCAGTGTGCTGCAGGAGAGAGAACCCTCATGGGCTGTTTGCTCAGAATGTCAGGGGAACCAAAGTTCACAAAGTTTTCTATATTCATTCATGTCTAAACTGTTGGAGGTGTTGGTTAACTCCAAGAAGTGGGAAAGTGGCAATGCCACAGGACCCATCTTTTCTAGGACTCATAGAAAACCTGTGAAAAGTGATCCTCCTTTTTTCACTTGTGCTGACTGCACGTGCCACCTCCCATGTGAAATATAGATCAGCCCACTTCTCTCGTCTTAAATACTTCAGGAATCCCAGGCAAAAGGATGAGAGCAAGTCCATATTTATCTTTTGTAACTTTATCTTTTGTTTCTTCTGCAAGATACTTCTTGAGCCAAAAGCATAGGGTATCAGTGGGATTGCCACTGATCCAACCTCTTCTCCCTGATCTGATCAGACTGATTCAGCTGGCATATGTATCCCTGGTCCACTGATGGAATTAATCACTTGTACATAAGATAGTGAGAGTCTATATAAATAATAAAAAAGTCCAATCTCATCCCTTAAATTCAGTCCATTGGCAGTTGTACAGCATTTCAAATTTGTGTACATTACTGACAGTGATAATCTCCAGGTTATGTTATAGATTCATTAATCTACTTATGTGGTATCTTCTGTCTTGTCAAAATTATCACAATAAATTAAATACAGGAGCCTTGTGATACACTCAAATGAAGTCAAAAGTCTTATCTAGTCCCGGAATTCTTAATACAGATGCAAGGACTGAGTAGGAAAACAGCTATCAGTGTGGAAGCTGTTTTGGAAAAAAGGAGAAAATAAATGGAAGCAACTTTTGTGGTTGTACTGATTCTCTTGTTTTCTGAGACACTGCCAAATCACATTTGAAGATACTCAGAGCTTGAAAACAGTCTTTGGGAGCTTGTTGAAGTCTAGAATTTCTTTAGTTGACTAAGTATGGACATGAATTCTTGAACAGAGGGTAAACATTCTCTTTTAGGATATATATCTACATATTCCTTCCAGCTAAGAATTTGGTGAAAGACATGAAGAAAATGTGTACTTCTGAATTATTAGTATCAAGCAGAAAAAATCAGCATACAAAGCCCATCTCATAGTGGAAGCTTTCTGTTCATTTCAAATACTGCTTCCACTTATATTGAAGCAACAAGGAACTATAATAGAAATAGAAATAAATCAGAATATATATATTCTGCAAGACCTTGTTTGCTCTTCTTCATAGTATTTAAAAGAGCTCTAACATAGAAACAATTAAATTATCTTTGAATCTATTATGTTTAAAAAGCTTTGGTTTGTTGTAGAAGAATATTACACTCTTCTGTGCAGTGTGACAGGAAAAAAATTACTTAAGAAATGTATTTGAAATGCTGGAAACATGCAAGATCCCTTAGCTGTGGTTGGTTTCAAGTCTCTTACTAGAACTTTTGAGATAGCCTCTGACTGGATGCAAATCAGGAAATAAACCTTTATGGCATCACTTAATGTTTGCGAGGCAAAACACAGACATGAATTTGATTTACCAATATGACTGCGAACTGCTGTCTTCACGCATCCTACAGGTTATTAATCCATGGATAATACTTACCTGGACTACACACCTGCTCCAAGAGCTGTATCTACAGTAATAATCATTTGAAGCTGTCTTCAACTCCCTGAGTAAATGCTACCAAGAAATTTCAGGTTATTTAACTGATCTACCCAGTTTATATAGACATAAAAGCCATCTAGATTTGCTTTCTGAACTTCTTCAGAAGTTGTGAAATACATCTGTTTTAATTTACTTCTATTTTCGTGTTCTTTCCATATAGGCCAGATTCAGCATATCCTATCTGTGATGGCTCAGTTTCTTATTACTGCAGAAATATTCAGACAAGAGCACAAGGTTTTATAGCCAGCAGGCAGCGTGTTTAGAATCAGAGAAATAACTGAGAAACAGTATAGGGAATGATGAGAAATATGAGGAATATCTATTTTTAGAAGCTAAAATATATTTGTATTTAATTACACTGTGTTTCTATCTTGTGCAATACATATTCCCTCCAAACATGAAAAGAAACAAGCTGGAGTACATTTAAATGTGGTCATCTGGTGTGAATCTTTTAGGCAACCAACTTCTGCCATTATGAGTACTTTCCACTCTCATATGCCATTTAATATTGGAGGAAGCAAAATAGTTTTGTGTGGTTGTAGTCTATCCAATATCAGTGTGTCACTGGGAAGTTAAAATCTCATCTAAGCCAGAAATGTAAATCTGCCAGACCTCCCAAGAGGGCTGAAAGCTTCTTTTTCTCTGTCTGTGCTTTAAAGTGTGGAAGAGATAACATCGCATCTTTTGTATCTGGGAAATCATTCTCTCTGCTCGTTCCTAAAAACTTGTCCCTCTTTCAGCTTCTTCTTCAAAGAAGGATTGCTTTTCTGAACCCTCTTGGTTCCTTTTGAGCTTTCCTTTCATAGCTAAATAAAAATTAAGATGTGCAGATACAGAAATTATGTAGGGTCCTATCATTTTACCTGATAAGGTCCTGTCATTTTATCTGTCATTTTTTTTAAAAACTGTTTCAGCTAGTGACCTTTCAAATTCTATTTGTTAGTGAGGAAATGAAAATATCTGCAGGTTTGGGACTTTACTTTACTTTATTTTTTAGTAAATATTATATGCATCTCATTTTACTTAAGTGATGTTATCCTGCTCAGCTTTATAGAGCTAAAGTAGGAAAGGTTGGGAAGGAGAAAACAAAGTGTGGCAATGAGTTGATCACATCATAAATTATGCTTATATGCCTGGGGAACTGGGTCTAACAAAGCTAGCAGGGGCTTCTTATGCTCAAACCGGAGTCTATGAGCAGAGAAAAGGCAAAACCATTAAAGATCTCGGCCTAGGAAAGAAGAGAAATGAAGAAAATCTGAAAGGAACATCAGGAGCATGCTACAGTAAAATAGTTTGGATCCTTACAGAAACTTTAGCATAGTGTAACTGCCTATAACTTTATGCATAACATTAGCATAGTTTAACTTTAGCATAACTGCAGGTTAGCAAAGAAGGGTCAGGTTTAGTACAGTCTGCATGCAAACTTTTCTTTTTTTTGGTCTTTTGCTGGGTATCTTTGGTTGAATAAGGGTGAATAAATAGGGAAGAAGTTATTTCGCTGTCATTTTTCCAGTCATAGTGTCCCTGCACAGCTTAACAGATCTGTGTGTCAGGTACATGGAGCTCTGCTGCAGAATAGAAGAACTGTGTGGCAAAAGCCACAGAAGCTTCCTCTGAGGATGTCCTGGACAGAAACCAGAGGAGATCTGACACAGTGACTGTGCTAATCTTATCATTGTAAGGTCCAGAAAGGAGGTTTCATTCTAAGACAAAATGAAAAAACTTCCCAGTAATATTTATTATTTCTTTACAATTATTTAGAGAAAATCTAAACTTGAATCAGGACAGTCACAGCATTCAGGTGCTGAGTGAATTCTGTGAAGACAGTCTTTAAGATATTATGAATAAAAAGACCAACTCACTCCCAAGAGCCTGTAGTTGATTTTCTTAAGTACATAAGGCATAAACTGCTCTGAGCATGCAGCAAATCATCACAGCTGCCATTTGGAAGAGCAGATCGCACAAGCTGGGGGCTTGAAAGTATAATTGCTGTGTTTAATGCAGTGAGCCAGTGGGGCAAATTAATGTCTTCTGTGATAATTCCATTAAAGACTTATTATTTTGATAAATCACAGGAGGCAAAGGTCATGATCTCCTGGGAACTTTGATTTCAAGCTGTGTTGCTCAGGATTTCTATATTTAACTTTACCGCTGAGTTACTACAGACATTGCCTCTCTTTCAATTTTGTTTCTTCTCTTACCAATGATTCTCAAAAAACATTTTGGTGACTTATCTTAAAATATTTAATCCAGAGAATTGTCTTCTCTAATGTGTTTTCACCTGATCAGTATATACTAGGCAGAAAATATGAACTGGAGTAAAAATTCTTTGAGCCTTTGGGTATGTTTGACATACTGGGAATACTTAATACGAAGATACTACTGAGGGCTGAAGGATTAGATGAGTAACTGGCATTGGTGAAAATTTGGGGAACATGTCTAGTTAAGTAATCTGAGAAATCTGTGTTGGAGGAATATCGCCTAAAATTTGTCATTTGAGTAATTTATTCATTATGCACAGAATATAAGCAGCTACGTTTCTATCACAATGGTGGTTGTTGATCTTCAGAATACAAGCCCCAGTTATTTGCTGAAGTTGGGGTAATTCAGAGGCAATTCTTGGGAGTTACCCCTAGTTGGCGATGTTGATTCTTCCCTCTGCTCCTTAACGAAGCAGTGCTAAGAAGAAGACTAAAACCAACTTGTTGGTATAGGTTATTTAATTCACAGCACTGGAAAAGTTGTGTCAGCAAAGGGGCTTTATAATGGTGTGAGGTGCATCTCCCTCAGGGGTGCAAATGTACTTTGGGTTTGAGCTTCAGCTGTTCCGTGTGGCCCAACATCATAGAAGGCAAGGAATGGAGCTGGCTGGACCCTTTTCTTTTTCCTCTGACCTTGAGGGCAAGGACCTGTAAGTCTAAATCAGAGAAGGATGAGCATGACCCCCTCTCATGCTGCACAGCTCTTGTCATGAGGAGATGGAAGCACAGCAGGAACACATTTGGCAATCTGGGATCCGCTTGTAGGAACAAAATGCCATTTTAACCATTTAAAATACATGAGACTGCATCCAGCATAGCCCTGTCCCTGGGGACTGACCAGGACAGTTTTAGGCCTTTTAAGAACAAAGAAAGAAGAGACCTTGCTGCAAGAGCGTGGTGCCCTTTGACAGGGATCCTACCAAAGGAATGACTTTTTATTTATTTATTTTATGTCTTCAGCTAAGCTTTGATGAGAGGTTCCTTGACTTTGCTGTAGAGGCTGCATTTCCTGTCTGAGATAATATTTAAGATGAAGACTGACTCCTTCTTGTGTTTCCTTCCTACAGACCAAAAGGAGAGCCTTTCGAAGTATGCAGCCTTTAATCTGGAGGCAAATACAGGCCCCATTTGTAGCCCTCATCTCTTCTACAATGACAAGTGTTGCTCCTTGCAGGTAACAGTTTTATATCTCATTTAATCCTTTCTACCTCCTTACTTCATTTCTATTATGCCACAGAGGAATTAGACTCCTTTTATGCTGAGCTTGCTGCTTGTGTATCATCATGGCATTGGGGATAAGTAAACACGTATTCAAGCCAATAAATCAACATCCCTTCAGCAATGCTTTGTTTTATTCAGCGTGGAATCTTACAGCAGAATCAATTTTAAATGATAGGGTGTTTCATTACCAGTTTTTAGATATACAGGATCAAATTTTGAACAAATATATGTTTATTTATTACTTTATTGTTATATTATTTCGAATACTACCAGTATTGATAATAATAGTAATGGTATTATTCATTCCATGTGGATTTCAAACTGTAAGTCACTCGAGAATTTTTCCACTAAGAAGCCAACATGATGGTTATTGCAAATAGTGGGCAAGAATACTTAAGGCTTCAGAGGATGCTGGGATAAGCCTTTTTTGGTCATATTTTTGTACTGACAAGCTGTGAAATAAGACACATTCTCTAACAGTATGAAATCCATGAGAGGCCTTATAGTCTGATGAATAATCATTATCATCACGTTTATTGGCCAAATATTAAGTTGATAGCCTCTAATTAAATAAGGACAGAGAAAAGCCCCACTAATTTAATGGAGGTGGATAACCCTTCCCCCTCCTGCATCCTGACTAACATGGTGCTCATTGGGCCATCAGTTTGAAGACTCTTTTTTCCTCTCCTGTGGCTTGTAATGTTTCTGTAATGTTTCTTTTCTGGTGATTTCTTTCTTCGTTGAAGTTGTGAAAGCTGGAAATTTATTTATATGATTTAGTAACATTGTGAATTATACATGGCAAGTTACAACTTTGAATTTACTTGGTATATAATTTATACTTTTAAAAATTTGTGCTCCTTCACCTGTGATCTTAGCAAAATTCACAGATGTTTTGGATAAGCGTATTTTATTGTCTCTTCTGCCCTCTTATGGAACTGCTCACACACATTTAAGACTTAATCCAACTCCATGCAGTGGGACATTTGCCACTGATTCAGTAGCACTTGGATCAGGCTCTTCATTTGGAGGGAAAGGATGACAAATGCATTATAAAGAGATGTTTTGAACAGGTAAATAGCACAGAAAAGATGAGTAGAAGATGAGGAGTGGCCAATTCTTAACACCTCAGTAAGGACAAAAAAGTACAATTTACATGTGCATCATGACAGATGCATTAGACAGGTCCAGGGCTGGGATTAGTTCTGCATATTCCCAAGGTGGTTTTTTCGACAAGTCGCTGCAGGTTACTCTGTCTTCATTTATGGAAACAGCTGTTTCTTTGTGTCCCTATTTATGAGACTTTGGTCATGGAGTTCAGGTCCATGTAGCTGCCACTTTCATGAGAGCTAAAAGAAGAAACATTGTTTCTCTTTGCTTGTTGCTCTGTGAACTTCTCATCACTTCCTCCTCAGTCCCAATTTACAGAGGAAATTGAGCAAATATGTTGTTGTTGTTTGAGCAGCAGCTTCTGTTCAGATTCACCTGCTCATTAGAAAATGAAATTCCAAGGGTTCTGTTGCTTTCTGGAAATCTACAGCTCATGCCCTGTTGTATGTGTCACAGTTACCTTCTTCCCAGCTATTTTCTTCTACCTTCTAGAGCTTAACTGTGACAAATCTGAGAGAGAAAGGCTTTAATCAGGCAGAGCAAAATTACCTGAGAAACCCCAGTGGGAAAATAATGCAGTATAGCTATGAAGCAACTTCTATCACTTATTCCTTGTGCTCACGGTAGCAGCATCATGAGGCCTCAGGTGCTGGCTATCCCTGCAAACCTGAGGGATACTGGTGGAAATCGGAGCATAAATGTGAATTGTTTCTCTACTGCAATATACTGTTGATCCTTCTAGGACATTTTCAGTTGCTTTCTCTGTGCATGTGATATAGAAAATGGAAGCATGAAATGAAAATACTCTGTTTGGAAAAGCTGAAGATTCTGTTTGATAAACAGGACAAAAGTATTCAGAAGACTTCAAGATTCCCTTTTTGGGTCAATGCCTTGTCATTTTCTTCCCTTGGGCTGAAATCTCAGCATGTTTTCAGGCATCCAAGTCATGGCCTGAGCTCACAGATGAAGATGAGAGGATCAATCTGATAGTCAGGCATTCTGTCTCCTCTGTCTACCTGTCTTGTCACACACGTGTGTCCACTGCTTTTGTGTGCTGGTTCTCCCTGCAAAAGACCAACACGCATCAGGTATTTTGTTCCCTTGCAGTCTTCTACAGAGGACTGAGGTTGGTCCCTCAAAAACTGTTGAGGTTCAGATGCCAACCTAATTCCCATATTTGATAATGTCATAGAAGCAAAAACAGTTGAACGTGCTTTGCCATCATCGCTCCCTCTATCTGTTCAAAACTTCTGGCCATGGTCCTATCCAGATTTGGACATCCAAAGGAGAGAGATGAAAAACGATGTCATTTACTAAGGGCATTTTATTCCCTGCAGAGCTATGGCTGCAGAACTGTGAAAGGAGCCAGGTTTCAAATCAAAGGGCAGATCAGAGCAAGGCAGTGTTCTGTTCCCTGTTCTCCATGCTGGCACAGTAATGTGGGCTCCGGCTCCCTTCTGTGATAAGGCTGACACCCCAACTCCTATGGGAGCAGGAATTGAAAAAAGCCCATACCTGTAGAATCTTATTTCAGAGCAGGATTTCATGTAGTAGCTGAAACTCATTCCTATTATTTTATTCTTCTCATGGGGTCCTAATTTACAATCACTTTCTCACAGAGCCCACTGCTTTAAGGATACTTCGATGTACACATCATTTTCACCAGGCTGGGACCTACCAAAGTCGGTGGGAATAATTCTTAGAGCTCTTAACTTTGGTTTCTACCACTTCCACCTGCACCAGTTACACTTCTGGTTTTACACTGACAGCAGTCCTATTGTCTTCTGCGGGCAATTAGTAAAATAACATCTTGGTCAGCATGACTGGAAAAGAGCCTCAATATTTGACCTTTAGGTAATGGGAAGGAAGTGGGGTGGAGAGAGAAAGAGGAGAGGAGAACTACAAGGGACAGTCAAAGTAAAGATCTTCTCTGAAGTCATTCTGTAGTCTAAAATTAGCAATGAGAGCCTAAACTGGTGAGCATTGGCAATGGGTCTTTAGAAGAAATGGAAGCCGTGCACAGCTGGGCTGGGTCCCACGAGCTGAGTGTGGAGCTGTGGGGTGACTCCAAGCTTTGCAGGGAGCAGGCTGCAGTGGGATGGCCTTATGAACATTTTATCTAGATAAAATTGAATTGGTACTTACTGAATATAAACAAGTGCATAATATGAAGAGTACACGATTTATGTAATTAAGGATTGGCAAAGAACACTACTTAGAAGCTTAGATTACTTTCAATTATGTTCTTACTGAAATTGAACTGATCAGTTTCCCAAAATTTACAGACACATGCATACACACAAGTCTGTTGTCATTTATGGATAATAAATTATGAACATTATATTATAAATAAATCATCTTACCCCATGGCATTTTTTTTCTTAGCTTCCCTTAGTCAGAAATCTTTTTCCAGTCCTGCTCTGGAGCAGATGAAGTATTCATCCTTGATGTGTGGTGTGGAAGCAGTCTGTCAGTTGTGATCAGACATGCTGCTCACTACACAGCACAAAACTCAACCTGATGCCTCCTAACCGGGAGAGCAGTCAGCAGGAAGTTCCAGCTGAGGTTCACAGTTCCAAAGTCCACAACCTTCTAATATTTTCAAGGTTTCATATGTTTTACACAGGTCAACACATGGTCTGCTTCTTCTAAAAGTTCACCAACAGTTTAGTAACACTGTGAGCTCCAGGGCTGGGAGAAAGAGAAAAGTACATTTATGTAAAATAACTATTATTTTGTGATTTTTATGGCTTACACATTTTAGTAAAATCTCACCAGGAATCAGACTCTCAGCTGTGAGAAATACACAGGATTCCCTTCGAGTCAGTGAAACAGTTAATTTACATCAGGTGAGGATCTGACCTAAATTTGTTTCAACTCTGCTGTACCGGTTCATAAGCTGTGTTACTCTCACATATGGAATCCTATCACTGCTGTATCAAAGATGTAATTAAAAACCTGCCATAACAAATGTGCACTATGCCCTACCAAGCTCTTTTGCTGACAAACTGCCAGAGGGGAAGAGTTTGATCTTTTACTCAATGTGGCTTGCCTCTGGTCCTAAAGGTTTTATCAAAGAGCTTGAGAGAAGCAAGCCATGATGGAGCACTAGGAGAGGCAGCTTCAAGTAATCGGTTGCCAGACGATCCGGCCTTCCCCAGGACAACTTGCACACTGCTGTAGCACCAAGCAAAAGATAGGCAGAGCAAAACACTGAGGACAGTTTGTTTTATGGTGATAGCAACTCCTTTCTACTAAGAATGTGAGCAGCAGAGTTCTGCACCAGCTGGTACTTCTGGGTGGTCTTCAAGACGGACTTCAAATACCAGCCAGTGCAGTAAAACAGCATGGAAGTGTCAAAGACATAAGTAACTCTGGTAAGGTCCTTATCAGCAGACAGGCCTCCATTTTTTGACCAGCTACACACTGAGAAGGAGCATAAGCCACCATTCCTGCCTAAAAATCCAAAGGCAAGGGTGCATATAAAGAAAAAGAATATGCGGGGCCTTTCTTTGAATAAATGAGTTCTCAAATATAATAATGATGATCAAATGCTAATAAATATCTTCATCTACTTCCCAAGTATATTAATCTCCTACAAAAACATAGCTGATAAGAGCATGCAGGACTTGAGTGGTGGCAGGCCAGAGGATGATCATAGGAATTGTTTATATATGTGAAACATCCAATTCATTTATTCAGTTCCTTTTTGTTTGTATTCCTATAAAAGTTTTCTATATATCTCTTAATTTCATCACTCAAAATAAATTCCTATATGACCATTATTCACATTATTTAATAAACAAAGCTGAAACCAACCTAATCTGAATGCATATAAAAGAACCCTTGATGCTGACATGCAGAACTTCATGATTCCCAAAAGGCTACTTTAACAAAACTCTAAGAAATTATTTTGCCTAAGGACTATATCCAGAGTCCCCAGAAATCAATGGGAATATTTTTATGATTCACTAAGGTTTACTCAGGCCATAAGTGAGCAGCTTATTTTATAAAATATATCCGTTATTTACAGCAGGCAGAAACCCTGCTTTCGTTGTGTGGAACAAATGTATTGTTTCAAAAGCACGTGGAAGAAGATGGCTGCCTCTCTGTTTAGAAAATTTGCAAATCTTTAAAGCAGTGGTGAAGTTTTCTACTCATTTTACTTGTGAGGAACTGGGCATATATGAGCAAAATAATTTGAAAACTTCAGCACTGCTTTAAATAGAACACCAAATGTTGTATTGGGAATAGATATTTGAAGAGAAACTAAACACAAAATGCTTTCATTCCAAAAAAGTATATAAAATCTGAAATTTTTTAGCATTTCTTTTGCTGACATTGCTTCATAATAATTCAATTTGAAAATAGATGTTATTTTCCATAATACTGCATTAATTTTAATAACAATATTTTTTTCAAAATGGGAGAACTTAAAACATATCCAGAGTTCTTTCTGCACTAAAGACTGACAGAAGGAAAACCAAAATCACCTGGGAATGTTAAAATTCAAAGACCTAAATGTATCTATGACATATTCCAGCTGCATACAAAATGCACTTAATCCTGGACAGAGAACTTGGCGTTCAAACCAACAGCCCTAATAAACAGAGCTACATGTTTGCATTTGCTATTAGCGCCCTTCACTTTTGTCTGCTGAGGGAAAGGTTCGTTTCAAGACAAAGCTTTTGTTGGGTAGAATAGCAGAGCACACTCTGTCAGTGTTATCAGTGTCTTTCAATGTGGAACATATTTAACTTGACACAGGAGTAAAAAGAAAAGTAGAAATAAGACTTGTGAACTGAAGTAAAAATGTATTGAGCTCTATGATATCTCTCAGGGACAGAGAGGCAGAGGAGAGGCAGTGGCACCTTCAATATCCCAGATCATGGAGGAAAAAATACTTTTGATAAATACACTGAGGCAAAGGCTGGATTTTCGGAGGACCCAGAGTTCACATGCAGATCCTGCACACAGCAGACCCAATAACAGAATTTACTGGAACCCTTGGCTGGCAGGAGAGAGCAAGTCTCTTACTTGATGGCTAAAATCCTGTTTTCTCCTGAGACCCACAGTGTGCTCCAGTTCCTCAGGGGCAGTTCTACAGTGGCACTTCTACAGTGGCACTATAGTAGTCTCCCACGTTTCAGCCTGAGTTTACAGCGAGTCTCTGCAGGAGTGGGAGGGGTACGAGGTGAGTCGAGTGAGGGCAATTAAGGCCAATTAGTGTAATCACAGCCCAGGCCAAAGCTAATGTGAGTGTGTCTTGCCTGAGGAACGGCTTCAGTTCCTAGTCTGGCTAAACTAGTCTGGGAGCTCCGAGCTTCTTAGTTACTAGTTACTGTTTAGCTTACGAGTGAACTAAAGTTTTAGGGTGACATTTTAATTTTTTAGAGTTAGTCCTGTTTATCAGAATATTTATCCCTTGTCGAACTGAAAATTTCTAAAATGCAAAAATAGTTTGGGGGGTTTTCCCACCTTATAATGTGGAAGCAACATTAAGAAGCATTCAAGATACCTTTCCAGGTATGTAGAGCTATTTTACTGTTGTGATTATGCCTTTAGTATATGTATACTATATATATGTATTTAGTATATGTATACTAGCAAAATTCTATGCATTCATAACACTTGTTTTTCAGGTAATAGGGAAGATTTGCTACTTTCACTATAACATAAGTTGAAGCGCTATATTTTGAAACACAAGAGGCTGTCACATCATTATATCTATCTAAAGCAGGCCATTGTTGCCTATGATGATCTCAAAAAACAAATTTCAGATAGGCTGAGTGCTAAAGAAGTGTGGCAATTATTTTATAACAACTTAAAATAATCATAGTGTTTCTAGTGAAAAGGTTTATACTTCAGTTTTGTGCTAATGCTCCTGCTACTACACAAAACTAAAATGGAAGTTTGATACAGCTTTTCAAACCAGTGATGAGAGTGAAATAGATCTAAATCCTAGCAGTGTAATGTGAAAAACTCCTCTTCCTTCCAGCTCTTTCTCTGTTATGCTGTAGGACCAGGAAGGCAATTTGTGATGGTAGGCCCAGTCAAGGGAGGAAAGGCCCAAGAACCTAAGAATTGGGTTTGATTGTTGCAGTGAATTACTTCTAATCTAACACACCATAAAATGCATTAATTCAGTTTACAAGGTGTTAAGAGCAATAGCTTAACAAAATAATGATCTGGTTTTTTACATGCTTTTTACCTATTTTTAAGGCAAGAAGGTACTTCAGTGAATCTCTGAGACTGTTGAACTATTGACACAGGGTTTTATCTTCCATGTCTAGGAACCATCCATGCCCACAAGACTAAATCTGTTCCTAACAGTCCCTCCACGCAGTGCAAAGCTGTTGCTGCTTTCATAATGCTGAATTCCTGACTCTGAAGGTGCTGTATAAAGGGAAAGACAGACACGGATAAAAACGTGGTTTTGAGAGTTGGTGAACAGTTTGTGATCTCTCATAGTTACAGATACAACTTTACCAAGCAGTTTCAAGGTTCTGGGTGTGTGCCTTTATTTTCTGAAGGAGGGGCAACTAGAATGAAGCAGAAAATCTGTTTAATCTGGGTACCCTGCCAGCAAGGTTCAGGATTTGTTTGGCCCCTCCCTGATACAGCTTAACAAGAGGTTCTAATACGGTACCATCAAATACTGAATTCATGCTGAGCCTGTGATTTATTGTAATTGTTTGTCCTCTTTGAAGTGAAGTTTACTGGTCCTACACTAATTTAAGATTAGTAAGGGAATCTTAGGACTAATAACTTCATAGCTTTCATGGTGAAAAACAAAAGCTTCCAGCAATGGAAAACTGGATTGCCAGAAATAAGAAAAGCCAGTTTCACATGAAGTTGGTTTGAGTTCTTTTTTAGGTATCATGACATTTTTGAGAGTGAAAGTTATCAGGGCTGGATTGGTGTCTTCAGTGCTGGGGATTAATGATGTATGAGTACTTTTCAGAATCTTGTGTTTCTGGAACCACATGATCCACTTTTATGTCTTTATGGAGGTATGGTGTGGCCCTATGAAATTCCTGTTGAAACCACATGAATAACATCTAGATTGGTCCTTTGTTATTGAGAAATAATTTTGGGGTCTGAAATTATGTGCAGCAAAAAGATTACCTGTCTGATTAGTGAGCACCAACACTTTTTAAGAATGCATTCTAATTTTGTTCTGATTTCTAAATTACAAATATTATAACAGTTAATTTATTATACATTCTGCAAATATTTATTTGTAAGATTCATATGATTGCTATTTCATACTTGTTACTGTACTAATATTTTGGGGAAGAAGTTAAAATGTTACACATTAAGTTAATTTTAAGTGCAAAATACTCTTCCTGGGGCCATGCTTTTTTTAATTAAAAAAAAAAAAAAATTAGGGACAGGAATGTGTGCTGGCTTGGAACCTGAATTTCCTGGGCTTGATTAAAATAAAATATCTCCCACTGATATTTTAAAGCTTTTGAAGTAAAGAACAGTATTTCCTATTTCTGTGGAATGAGGCTATTCCTCTCACAGATGATGGAACCTGCAAATCTTCAGCATTTGTGTAGTTTTGTTGTATTTAATGAACGAGCACTAATACAAAGGGCTCTCCCTGGACTTCTGTCCTTGCTGCCATCTCCTGCCATCCTACTCCCGGGTCCCCTGCAAGGCACTGGAGCTATGTTCCTCTTAGGGGCTTTGAAAATCGATTTGCAAGTCCCCTTTCAACAAAACAAACTATTTGTTGCCACGTTGTGTTTGCAAGCAGCGTTTAAAAGTTTTTATCATATAATCAAAAAGCTATAAAGTAGCATTTGGTAAAAATGAAATCTTTGCAACTCAAGAGACTGGTGAATGAAAAGTGACAGAATTCAGTGAAAACGTTTTAGTGTTTCTGAATCTGTTCCCTATCAGAGTCAGCAACTGGCACGGCTGAGATGTAAAAACAAGCAGGCAAGCTCCCAAACTTTGTTCTTACTCAATCATGAAGTAAATACAGTTTTCATTTGAATGTTTTCAGGCTTGCTTGTGAGCAGCATGTTTTGTGCACTGTTAAAATGCTGACTGAGCAAACGGTGTTTGACTTCAGGTGCTGATTTGCTGCATGAAGGTGAAGTAATTTACTGGCTGTGTTTTCCTGTGGTGATGCCTGTAAGTGACATAAATATAGAGTAACAATTAGCAGTGCTCAGAGAAGTGTTGACACCTAGAGGAGGTGATTTACTCTAAGCGCTGACCTGTCAATGAACAATGCTAAACTTCACCAAGAAACAACAAGGTTTTAGTGGGTAAGTGCTTTTGTTTGTGAATGTTGCTGAATATTTCTTTCCATCTGGCCCAGGTCCTGGGGGCTTTATGGTTATGCCTATTGATAAAGGCCAGGTGGTCAAGTTTTGGGAGCTGTCTGTCACATCTTCAGAAATGGGATGTGGTTGTAGGGGTGGGCAGGGGAGAAACAAAAGGGGTGGGCAGGGGAGCAGAATTCCTCTCATTCCCAGCCCCTTCTCCTGTTCAAGCTCAGCAACACCTGGATGTTCCCTCAGTAATGGCTGCTCTGGGGATTCCCTGGAAGCTGCTGTGAGAAGCAGTAGCCTCTTTCATCAAGTAATACTTGAGAGTGCTTGGTGAATGCACTGCAGCGTTTCCACTGCTCTGGGACATGCTTGTAGTAATTGAGCTGTGGTGCCTATAAAGGGCTGTTTGTTGGGCTTTGTCTCAGAGCCTTCCACTAAAATGATACATTCTCCTTTTCAGGAAAGGAAGTTCACATATTGTGTATAGTTACTGGCTGTATGGTGGTGTTAGTCTGGTGTTTGTAATAACTTTAAGTCACTTTTCTCGCTTTAGCTTGCTAAATGCATTAGCTCATTTTTGTACCATGTGAGTCCCTGTCTTGCCGTTTCTACTTAATTGAGACAAAATGTGTAGGACAGAAGGCACCTTGTGCTCTTTGTCATAAAATATGCATCTTAAACCTGGAATGTTTCCTTACAGAGCACAGACCTTTAGGCTTTTAGTAGCTTTTGGCTGCTCTTCTTGTCAGGATTGGCATTAGTGATGTCTCTGTCCTCTTGGACAAAAACACCCAAAAAAACGAAAGCCAGACATTCTTAAATACAAAAGTAAGATGTAGAAAAGCATTTAACAAAATGCAACTTCAATGG
The DNA here is from genome assembly GCF_009650955.1 of Corvus moneduloides. NCBI lineage: Eukaryota > Metazoa > Chordata > Aves > Passeriformes > Corvidae > Corvus > Corvus moneduloides. Next base: position 6,347,002 of record NC_045485.1, on the reverse strand, counting down.
TGATTAGGATGTAAATTTTATTTAGGCCTAGCCCTTAGTGAATCCATGTTTTAGCAAAGGAAGCTTTGCCAAAGCAGATTAGGTCAAGCCTATTTTACCGGTTTGGAGATAGTATAAACGCCACCAAAGGAGGTTATCTGGTACTTGGCTTTTTCAGTGTCACTGCAGTGAACAGGTGGCTATTTACAGCAGTGTTTACTAAAGAGGTCATTAGGATAATATTTACTAAGAGAACAGTGGAGAGAGAAAGCAACAAAATGTTTTGGTTGCTCTGGAATTTGTCCCTTGTCAGCATGGGAGGGCAGTGGTCTCAGAGAGAGCAGTGAGGCTGCAGCTTGTTTTCTTTCCCTTACCCACTCTCCTTCTTCAGCTCCTCCCAGAGAACAAGTGGTATCTTTTACTCTGATTGTGATGAGTAGATCCTTTGCTAATCAGATGTAGTGGAAAGCAGATGATCATGTCTACTCAATAAATTCTCACTTAGACTTCACTGAGGGCTAAGTTGAGCTTCATTGCATACTGTTTCCATATCACAGTGATTCCTTGAAAGATTATTGCTAGTAATTGTCCTTTCTATAAAAATTTGCAGGTGTTTCAAAAGAATTGGGAGTAAAATGTGTGTATGTATCAATAGTCTATGGCAAGCATCTTAAGGACCTGAATTTTCCTAAGATTCAAGTATTCATCTGTGAATTTTTAAAGGTTATTAAAGTGATTAAAGTTATTAAAGACTTTAAAGGTGATTCAGCTGAATTTGTATCTCTCTCTTCTTGTGAAAATAATTGAGAAACATTGTCTCACTTCTGTTCAGCGGGAGAAGCGACTGATGTATTTCATCTTGCATAGTATCTGATACTGCCCATTGCTCTTAACTGCCTAGTTTAGAAAATACATCTAAGTGCTTATGTAGTTTAAGGTTTCCATTCTTTTTCTTCCTTGATAAATAGAAATAATAAATTTCAGACATATTTTTAATTTCAATTTTGAATGTCATAAAAAACGTGTGTTATTTTAGTCTTTTATTAACTTGATTATTTCACCCCTTTCTAGAGATTCAAATGTTTCTGTACAGTGCTTGACAAACGTTCAGGAGCTTATTAGGTACTGTGAGGTTCAGGAGAGCCTTTCCATTGCTCTCTTTAGGAACTGAATCAAGCCCATAGCTTGTGTTTTTGCTTCCTCTGGACCAAAAGGACTCTCAAGTCTTGATCATGTATGAGACTGCACTGAGAAAATCCTGGTTGGGTGTCTCATCAAAATCACTTGAAATGCTTAATTGTTGTCAAGGCAGAAAGGCTGTGAAAAGCTTGCTCTCAGTCCTGGCCTCTTTGAACCTCTGAGTATTCATTTCTTTCTTACATGGAAATAGTGAATTTGTGAACAAGCTTTGCTTTGCAGTAGCTGTAATCAAAGTATGAAGTCATGAAAGTGATAACTGAGTAAAGGGGGTTTTGAGAAGTATATTGAGCAAGAGGGGGAGCACATCAGTAACTGTTTTCATTGCTGCTTTTTCAAAACAGGAAGAGTAATTAAAAATTAAGAACACTGCCTACCATTATTTTCCTCTTTTTTTTTTTAGAATAAAAACCTGTTCTAGCTATGATGTCCTGTACATTGGATGAACAGTAGTCAGAACAAAAGTGTCACAGTTACTTCCATGATTTGAAAGTTTGCAACTTATTTTAGGCTGTTGTATTGCTTACAATTAGCTTTATTCCCTTGATAAGAAAAGTGAAAAATTTAATAAATATATGCTGAGTATACAAGTTAAAATTTTACTTCTAATTAAGTGCTCAACATTTAACTGTGGCCAGTTAAGGGGAAGACAGTTTGCTAACAGCACATGGGCTCAGGGTAGCACACAGGCGTGTATTCAGAATAGGCCTCTGGAAAGTATTGAAGAGCTGGCTAACACAAAGCACTGGAGGAATGTTTTGCTCTCAATTAGTCCATGTAATTGGCTGGTGTCAGAGCAATACTGTAAAACAGACTTGCAATGTGACACCCATGAATGAGGAGATGTACCTTCAGTTTTAGACACTAATTGAGGTCAAATCACATAACTGGAAAGCTTCTCAGGTAAAAGCACTGTCAATTAGATTTCCTAAATAGATCCTACTGCATTTTATTGTCAAAATTATATAAACTTACCTGTTACTGGCCAGATCTCTGTTTCCCTGAAAAAAATAAATGAGGTATAATGGCCTCTTTTTTAAAGTAAACTACTTGGTGAATATAAAACCAAAAAAAGTCTGGTTTACAAAACTGGTGGGCAAACTGCTGGTTACCCAGTTATTCTCAGCATGAGCTGGATTTCAGTTTTGTGTTTACAGAAAGAAAGGCACAAAAGGCACTGTGAAGATGAAGATGTGCAGTTTGTGTGGCTACATGTTGCCCAATATACTTTGGGAGCAGTGTGATTGTGTTTTTAAGGTAATGCCCATGTAATCAAGCATAGCACGTAACATTGTGACCAGCATTCTGCAGCTAATTCAACACTTTGCAATCCTCAGTAGAAAACGAGTAGGTTTATGCCCGTAGATAGTTATAAAATAAACACTGGAAAGGACCAGTGTACACAACTTCAGTTTGAATAGAAACAAAAAAAAAGCAACTGTAAACTGAGAGAGTTTATTGTCTTACATAGTTGCTGTGTCTTTAATTCCGTATTTGTGCTGGAATGGGGATGTCTGCAGTGCTTATTGTAGGAACAGGATCCTTCCAAAGGTTTTAAGATCAGCATTTCATTCTGTGAAAGTCTGGATTAACAAACCATTGACGTTAGAAAGGCAAAACTGAGTTGGAAGCAGGCTCCTTAGAAAACCAGCATAAAAATGAGACTACTAGCAAATGTGAAACATGCTGTTAGATTTTGGACCTTTCAAAGACATGTATTTTGAGATAAATGTGCAATAAAGCCTGTGTTTAATCTAAGAAGAGGAGCAGTATTCTACTGGTAAAAAGCAGAAGGAAAATAAATTGCATCATCTATAACCTTTGCAGTCATAGGCTCAGTGAACAGAACATCAAAACCAAATGTAAGGAAAACAAGCCTCTGTGTTCAATTTACCTAGTGATATCCGGCCCTTACAAGGAGCTTTAAGTATATTCATTCTTTAGCTACAGTGTGAAAAAATCAGTGCTGAGCTCAGTTTTCAATGGATGAATATATCTAGAGGAAAAAATTGCTTAAAGCCAGATCCAGGGTCTGTCAAAGTGACTGGAAATAGTCCCAGAGACTCCAGGGACTGTAGATCAGGCTCTTAAACATGTAAATGAAAGTTTGATTGCTTTGGGTGAGCAGTATTCCTGCTAATCATCCAGCAAAATAGATCTGATTATTTGGAACAGCAAAACAGTCATTTGGTTTCTGACAGAATACAATACATGTTTAAGCATATCAAATGTGTTTGGAGTTAGTGAAGGAAGAATCTCAAGATGTTTGGGTTTGGTTTGGATACGCATCCAAAGTCTGCATGCTTTGCTAAAGCTCCTCAGTCTGCACCAAGGGCTTGCTGAGAAATGAACAGCCTTGCCAGGCCCGTCCAGTGCTGGGGAGCCAAAAGTGCCAGAGCAGCCAGGATGTTGGAAAAGGAATGAGGAGCTGGGGGACAGCAGCAGAGGGTTTTTGGAACAAGCAAGTGTCTTTCAGAAAGAGCTCAGCTTCCCAAAATGCTGGTGTAAAGAGAACAGTTTGACGCCAACTTTGCTTCCATGCAGGAAGCTCTCTGAGGCCACTGTCCACCTCTGGCATGTCCTCCTCTCCTGCTGCAGGCGTGGCTCTCCTGTGCCCTGAGGCTCCTGTGGGACTTTGGGCTTTGGGGGCAACATGGAAATTTCTGGTTTGGAGTAACATGAAAATTTTTTGGGTGTTTTCCCTCAGTTTCCTTTCAGATGTGTGTGTGTGCATGGGGGCGTGGAAGAGGGATGGTGGGGAATGAAATCTGGAATTTTCTTTACCTTCTGATCCTGCCCAGATTAGGATCTTCTCTAATCTGGTTCCATGGCTCTGTCTTCTCTCCTTGCTGGGTGCTTGAGAATGTGAGAAGCGCTGATGTCCTTCCCCTTACTAAAATTAGGAAGCTTCAGTTTTGTGTCTGGGAGAATCTGACTATGGTTGGGCATGGTGAAAACTAGGAGGTGTGAAAAACTGATATGGAGACAAAACTCTCCATGTCATGCTTGCTTGCTTTCTGCTGGAAAAAAATCCTTACTGCAGGAGGAATACAAAATAAGGAGAATGAATCCTTCGATGTATTGCACTTGCATAGTTCAAATGATGCTTTATTCTGCTGCCAGTACAAAATACCAGTGATTTTCTGCTTGTGAGAGCACTCAGCTCATAGGAAATTGTCCCTCACAGAGTTTATGTTGACAAAATATCTGAATTCCCATTTTCCATTGAGATGAAACTTGCCCAATGGAGCAACTGACATACCTTAACTCAGAGATTGTGCCTGGAGTTATGTCAGAGTGTGTGCACTCTTCCTAAATTTGTCACTTAGAGCTGGGATGGTGAGTCTGACAGCTCATGGAGTTCTGTCGCAGCCATGACAGAATCTGCACCTGATTTAGAGAAGTTATGCTCTTCTGAGAATTCCTTTCTCAAACAGAAACCACCCAGATAAATTTTATTTGATAGCTAATTAGAGTTTAAGTAGACAAATATGTATCTAAGGACAGTGGATTAACCTGAGGATATTAAATGAAAAATTGGTTCCTTGATTCCTTTTGAAAAGGACCATAAAAAGCATCATTCCGAAGACAGCTGTCATCTTTTATTGGCCTGGGTGCACGTGTGGAGTTTTTTGTTTGTTTTTTAAGGGGAGGAGTAGAAGTCTTCTTTGGCAAGGTTTCATTGTCTAAGAATCTCTGATTACGAATGTTGTGCTTTAGTTATCCTGGTGCCTGGTTCTGGGCCAGGATTTATCAGGATGGAGGATGTTCTCAGTCGTGGTGTGCTTTTCGCCACTAGCAAAGGTTTTGCCTAATAGGGCAAGTTTATAAGGCTCATTACCATGAAGGGAATAATAAGAAAGGAAGTTTCAGTGGGATTTTTTTTTGCCTTTTTTAAAAAGGGACACGGAGACAAAGGATGGAGTTAATATAAAATCCTGCTCTCCAGTTAGCCTAAAAGATGACCTGCAGTTTTTGGAATTACGGTATGTTCAAAGATATGTCACTGAAATAATGTAATGCCACAGACATTAGGCCATAATGACCTAAAAAAGTATGTGTTTAGTAGTTTGCAGCTGGAGTCAAGGAAGGAGCAAAACCGCTTGAAGTGAGCCAGACCCGCACATTCTGAAAACCATTATTACATTTAGAGCACTGGTGAGGGAAAATATCCCTAGCTAACAGTTTGCCTTTGGTTTAGATTAAATGTCACAGGATTAGCAGCCTGCAAGCGTGCAAGAAGAGCTTTGACAAAGGATTTCTGCTTTTTTTATGTAGCTATCTATTGTGATCTGAAAGATCACAACTGTAGTCCCCATCAACAGTGGTCTGGAATTTTAGGGGATGGAGTTTTTGTTTGGGGTTTATTCAGCAAAGAGAAAGCACTTGTGAGAAAAAGGAATTGATATGGACCACCCAGAATAGGTAGAGGTCTTCTGGGTGTCTTCAAATACTTCCTGATGACCATAAGGTCTAAATAAGCATAGCTATGTGCTCAATAGTTTACTGAATTAGAGATTAATTTATGAATACCTTAAATTTCAGGAGTCTAACAGGGCCTTGTATTATTGTTACTCTTGCCTGTGCACCTACTTATCTATGCTGTCCCCTTGGCGAAAACAGCAGCCTGAAGGGCTAAAGTCTCTCTTGGTGGCAGCACAGTTTTTCTAGTGCCTGCCGTAGCAGTGGGCAAAGCCAGGGATTTCAAATGTATTAATTGCCAGGCCTGTGCTCTAGCAGTCAGATGATTTTCCTGACAGGGCATATACCTTTTTTGGTGCCTAATTTACCAGTGCTTGGTATGATACAGCCAAGATTTAACATCAAAACTTTCTTTTAGAGTTATTTTTTCTCTCCATGTTATCCTATTCTACCTCAAAGCAGTTTCAGGTGTGTACCTAACAGCTGCATGAATTGCCTGTCCATTCACCTGGCAGTGTCTTTCTGCACTTGCTTGTAAGTGAAACCAATATTCCAGTGCTCTTGCCTTCCTGGGTGAGTAATTACCTAATATTAAATTTGAGGTGTTTCAAAGCATCTACCATTGCCCTGCTCCACAAGTGAGTACAGATTATCGTTTGCAGCTTTTGCTGGAGAGGGGTCTGCATTTTACTGAGCCCCTCAGTTTGTTCCAGAGACATTGGCTGAGCTAACAAGGGACCATCTATTCCTACAAATCTGGCCTGTTTTCCTGTATCAATCACACTTATCAGCAGTTATCCCAAAAGTGAAGGTGGTATGCAGAATTAAGTACAAAAGGGTTTTCTGATGTGGCTAAAAAATATCCACTTTGGCTTTTTTTTTTTTTTTTTTCCTGGAATGTTAATGCTGTGGTGTTTGGGTGTTTTGAACACAAAATGTTTTGTTTCCTGCACGGTAGTCTGGTCTCCGTATGTTAAGCAATTCCAAGGATAGTCTGTTCCAGAACATCTTTGGCTAATAAGAAGCTGAAAGATAAGCCTTGTGATAATTGATAAGTCATTAGCAGGACTCCAGTTCATCAGATAAGGCAATTAATGGTTTCACATTTCCTAAAAAGTGGCACTGTTGGGCTGAGTGACTACAAGATGTAGGATGAGGAATTGTTTTGCGATACATTTTGAGTGCAGGACAGATTTCCATCCGAGTGTGTTTGTTTCTGCATTACGTGCTTTGGCTTTTCAATCGTTTTTATTGACTTTGAATACTCAGTTGAGCACTTGTGTTATGGAGAATTCATATTTCATTCACTCAGGTTTTGTATAGCAGGAGCTGCTGTTTGTTCTCATTTCTCTTACAACTGTGTTAATCCATGGGCCTTCCCATTGAAAAGGTATTTCACTTTTTTCACTATCTAGGTGTTAGAAATATTGATTATGATTTGAACATCATGGAATCCAGCTGTTCCATAACTAGATTACAAATGAGGAAAAAATTTTCAGAATTCATTCCAAATTTCTTAGGAGTTTATTTATAAATTTGAAATTCAAATTTTTTTAGCTGATTAGAATCAAAATTTTCACTTACCTTGTATGGTATAAAAGTTCAAAAGATGGTGAAGACAGTAACATAGCATAACTTGTACATTCAGAGTTCTTAATATTGGTACTGAGAATTTTACTGAGAATTGTGCTTCAAACACAGGCAGGTTGAAGTGCTGAATCTTTGAGACAGTACTTATTAGAAGAACTGTGTCTTTATTTCAAAGCATCAATTGAAGAGAACAGCTACAAAATTACAGGTTTGGTGGAGAGATTGAGTCTTGCAATAGTATTTATGGAAAAAGTCACTTTTAATGATGTGATGAAGTAAGTCGGGAGGGAATTCTGACATGATTTGTGTCAGGAGGTTTGGTGGGATTGACCGTGTTTGGCCGCGGTGTCATCGCAGTCACTTTGACTTTGCACTGGAACTGCAGCCTTAGTTCATCCCTTCTGAAGTGAGTGATTAGGAACAAAGACAGTAAGTTGCTTAGAGAGTCTTTTTTGTTCTCTCTTTTTGTGTTGCTCCAGTCTCAGTTGGGATTTTAAATTGCAGATGATGATGGCAATTGAAGCTCAGTCTCCCAAAGGACCAGTCAGAAGCTGTGGTCTATAGCAGGTCCCTGTCCCCTACAAAGATGAGTGCTCCTTGCTGTTCTCTTCATCCAGTCCTTCCATCTTCTCCTGAGAAATGTCCCTTGGTGTTTCATACTGGGACTGATGAATGAGTGTTTTATATTGAATAAAAATCCCTACTGATTCTTAGTCTAAGTGGTTTTGGAGAAGACTGCACAAATGGTACACAAATTCCTTGCTTATAGTGAAATTAAGATAAGAGAGGAGGTAACATCCCAGCTGAATTGAAGTAAGAATTCTGGTGGCATTGCTGTTGAAAAGCAGGCCTATTTTTAACCTATTTCCTTCCATCCATAAGGGTAAGAGCTTGTTTGACCCAGCAGGCAGGCCAGGAGCATTGTGACGTCAGTCACTGAAAGCTCAGTCTACACCTCAGTGCCTCAGTTTGAAACACCCCTTTGGGAATCCTACAAACACTATTATTCAAATATTGAGTAATTTTCGTGTGAAAAATATTATGGCCACCTACCGTACTATGAGGAGATTTTCTGGGTATATAATAATGTACCATACTTAATTACTATAGCTGCTTTAAACCTGTGTCTTTGAGAGTAAAAAATTCCATCTGGTATTCTGTGTATGAATGCTAAAGGCTAAGCACATAAAGCTTGTCATTTGTAGTGGGGAAAGTGAATACCAACTGCACAAGAGGCTTCTCTGCCAGTGTAAAGTGTAGCCTATGTCCAGAGGGTAGATAAGGATCATGCTCTTATTAGCATACAACTTAAGGAGTTAATTGCAGCGCTTAAGAGAGCTGATAGTATCTCAAACTACAGTCTTGAAAGTGTCAGAGGAAGAATAACAGTAATATGACTGTTTGATTTAAAGAGATGGGAACACATCCTCTACTGATAAAAGCCAACATTGCTGATGTTGCCAGAGTTCAACTTGCTGTGCAAGGCAATGTCAGAAGCTACTGGGAAGAGCTGTTTGAAGCCTATCATAGCTGGAGCCTACTAATGTATGTCTAGACAGGTGTTAAAGCTCCCTCTGATTCAGTATTGAAGGTACAGCTGTTGCATAAACAATAACTTCTTTTTATAAATACTGTACTCCTGAGATAATTCCTTTTGAAAGACTTGGAACATCCTAGAGAAACAGACAACTGAAAGGTGGCAGAATCTGACCTATACTTTCTAATTCTGAAATGCAGTTCCAAAGGTAATACTCCATTTTGCTATCACTCTATCTGTAAAGCATGAGTGTAATATAATACAGTTCCATTCACCTGAAGTGATGCCTATGAAGTCATTTGCACTATGTTGAGGGCAGTAAGCCTCCTAGTGCAGTGGGTGAAAGCAAAGACAGAAAGGAGCACAGGGTGGATGGAGATGCTGGTGTTACTAAAAATGCCTCAGAGTCCGTCCGTCCAGATCTGTCACTGGGAAGTCTGGAGACAATGCCCTATAGCTGGGGATTAGGGCTAGGTCAGCTGAGGGACAGAAGTGTCAACACTGGCTCTTAACTCTTCATGGAGCCGAAGTGTATTTACTGGCCTCACTGACAATTTCACTGAAGAGAAAACAGTAAGGAAAAATAGGAAAATACTTTCCTATTTAAAGTAATCATTTGTAGCAGCCACTCTTGGGTAATCGCAGTTTAAGGTCCTCGTGACAAAGCTTGGTCTCACCATTGTCCTGTTACATCAGTATGTAGTGACTTGTAAACAATGGCTTCATCTTCCTTTCCCTGGAAATAAGGAAGGCATTAGCAGAGTCACAGCTCTTCCCCAAGGCTCCTTCTGGGCCAGAGCAGCTGGGTACCACCCCTTAACACAAGGCTGAGCAAAAATGCTCAGTGTCAGCCTACAGCAGAAGAACTTTGAACATTTTATAATCTTCAGCAAGGTAAGGTAAGACCTCTGATTCTAATCAAGTGCCTTAAAAAAATTTGTCCAGCCTAGGACTATGTAAAAATTAAAAGTTTTCTGAAGTGCACACATTTCTAATTAACAAGGGGATAGCATCCTTTATAGTTTTTTCCTTCAAAAACAGACAATTCCTGAAATTTCATTTTTATTATGGAGTTCTTTAGGCAGTGATTATTCACAGTGACTTCTGCTGTTCTTCTCTTTGCTTCTGTCAGATCAATTGGTACAGAGAATTCACTGGAGCACTGTTGTCACTATTTAATCCCCAGTATATACTTGCAGGAAGGTAGCAGGAAAGTGCCTGAGCCAACTTCAAAAGACTGTCATTTGAAGAAAAACTCCACTGTCTTTACAGCAATTAGTGACAATAGAGACACGCACCTGTGGTGGGGAACTTTGACTCAAAGAAGCTGATCTGAAAAAACCTTTAAGCACTGAGGATTTCTAGTCTTAGATTTGAAGAACTGACAGAAATGACCCGTTCACCTCCGAACTGGTGACCTACAGGTGGGAAGAAGTGTTGTTAGAGGCATGTAAGCAGAATGTAAGGCTGTGTTGTTTTGATGTTTAAGCTATCCATTTCATCTTGGTGCAAAGAATAACAAAGAGGTGCTCTGGCTGATGAAAGGCAAAGCTGCACTTGAGTTAACTCAGCTACAAAGCTAATTTTTGCAAATATTTTTACAATCTGCATGATGGAGATGCGTTAATTCATTTCCCAAATAAAAACCGAAGTCAAGGATTTTAAGACTTCTACTGTCTTTATGTAAGTTCTATAGTCTCTAAACCTTTTAAAACCAAAGAAACACGTTTTGTTTAAAAAATTAATGATGCAGAACTCTGTCATTGACTTCAATGGCAGGAGTTTCAAGACATAATATAGTTCAAGAACCTTGATTCTTGGGGATTGTGTTACCAGAGCACAGCAAGGTGGTGCCAGGGAAACCACGTGGCAGTGAAGCTCAGTGCAGAACAGTTCATATAGGAGCTGTTGCTCGTTAAGGAACTATTGACAGCTAAAAGGCAGTGAAGTCATAAGCCACCTTCTGATAGGAGCTGGTTGCAGTCAGCTGCTTCAATATGGTATGTTCATGCTGGATGTGACTATTATTAATATTCCAGGAGGCATAAAAGGAGAATTACAGTAGTGCTGTGTTGCCAAATGTGAAGGTAAGAGCCACCACTGTTTTCTTCAAGTGCTTGAGATTGGCAGAAATCTCCTAAATGGTCCCTGTTGCAAGATTTTAAATTGGGTAGGAGGAAGGGGGGAAAGGAGATGTATGACCATGGGGAATTTGGCCGGTGGAATGTTTTAGGATGGCATAAAAATTATGAGCCACTCGGGTAAGTAGCGTGAAGAGTCACTCCGTATATGCTGTCTAACATGCAACGTTTGCTCTTTAAATGTTTGTATGTTTCCATAGAAATCAATGGGAATGCAGAATTGTCAATAACTTGTGCTTCTGTCCCTGGGGAGGCAAACATGCTGAGCATGGGGAGCCATGCCATGCACATTGCTTGGGGCAGTGCCAGTAGATGCCAACATGAGGATGATCAGTGTCTAAGAACTGGGTGAAATCCAGCAGTGGTTTGAAGTAGATTTTAAATATTTAACAGGGTGGCTGATCATTGCTTCATGCATGCACTTACTTACAGTGTTTCTCAGAATTAACAAGTAGAAGGTTCCAAGGGTGACAGAAGAATATTTATCCAATAATAAAGAAAATAAAATGAGTCAAAAATATACTTTCAGGGTCCAGTATCTCTTAAAATTGTAAGCCCACAGCATCTTGCACAAAATATTTGATATTTTTCAGCCGAGAAGTCTATATTTTTTTATGTGGCTACTCACTGGAAGGTATAAAAGGCTTACAGTGTGTATTAGTGAGTAAAACTCAATTTTATTTAAGCATTAGCTACCAGTTGCTGCTTAGAAATCATGTTCCAAACTGAATTAAAATGGCAAAAGTGTACAGCACCTGTCTTCCCAAAGAGTTACTAAGTTTTAGAGGATACACCAAAAAGTCACATGAAACTGGAGCAGCTAATTTCAAAATCATTTTAATAATGACTGATCCATTTGAATTTAAACAGATGAAGGATAAGCTGAAGCAGGGATAAACTGAAAGGCCATGTGCCGAGTCCCTTCATTATCTACATGACTAGAAACTACTCCACTTTAGCATCTGCTGTCTCTTTTTTGCTATCTCCCTCTTTAATTTTCCTAAATGGCTGGTGCACTGCTGCTGAGATAAGGTATTTAATATGGGAAAGGATTTAGATGTTCCTCCAAGACTAGCCTAGGCTCCTTTTTTTTTAAATGTCATCTTGATTTATGCTTTATTCTTCTAAGTAATAGGCATAGGGATTATGAAATGAATCTGGAAGCTGAATTCCAGTAACAAAATCCTTGTATCCAGTGGTAACATAAATAACAATTGGTTCATAGTACAATAATTCCAGATAGCAACCATTATGACAAGATGCATAAACTAAACGTCATATTAGGTCCATTACTTTGAAAATAGACATTTTAGAAGCTGTAGGGCTACATATACTTCATTTTAAATAAAGCTACCTAATTTAACTTGTTTCTGACATCCTTTATATAAAAAATAATCCATAATAGATATATACCTGCTCCTTCCATGTCTTAAAACTCATCCTGTAGCAATTTCATGGACTGGCTCAATTAAGTACTGAAGTTTGGTGTCTCCCCCAGGAGTGTATTTTTGAGGGAGCAATCCTAATAGGAAGCCACATTCTGGCATCTTCAAAAATGCTGAGTAGCATCTCCCTCCAGGTGTCTTTTGTATATGGTTGGGGGATACCCCTGCACAGAGCTGGCCTGCTGGGTACAAAAGGAGGTGTCCACAGACATTATACTGTGATCAGAAATGCATTTCTGCAGTCAGTCTCCCATCATCCCTGCTCACTCTGCATTGATTCAATTCACAGGCCAGTCTAGGAGCTCACAAACAAACATAGAAAAAAGTGCTTCAGAAATGCAATTAAAATGCTCCCGTGATAATTGGGTGTTCAGCTGTGGAGAACAGACTAGAGCCAGTCGGAAGTAACACCCTCAGACTGAGTATAGTGTTGACAGTGCTTCTTCATCAGCTTCTTCACCCTGCAGACTTGTTCCTATTGTTCAGCAAAACTTGCAAAGGCAGATAGAGTTCAGGGGTAACAGGAAATGCAAAGGCATTACAGCAAAGTGTTCACATTCCAAATAGCTCATGTAACCTGAATTCTAGTCCTATGTTTGCATATCATGGAAGTCTTCAATATCACAATCGCCCATTGAGTTGGTCTACAAAACTTCTTGCTTCTGTCAGTGCATTCCATTCACTTTTACTGGGGAAGGAGAGGAGACAAAGTCATTATTTCACTATCAGCTTCAGGACATTTTTAAAATTCACATATGTTTGTTGCTGTTTTTCTATAGCATTTGGCTTACTACTGGTGAGGAACATTTTGGTATTACCAACATAAACTTGTGACAAAGTGCCCAGGCCACCTTGGATCCAGTGGAGAATGGGTTAGGGAATTTCTATGTGGGTTCTCACATCTGCCCTGAGCAGTGCTCAGGCTCTGAATAGGAGAGCTCAGAGCAAACTTCCACTGAGCTTCCCAAAGTTGGGAAGGGCAGGGATGAGAGGCTGCAGGAGTAGTCCAACTGCATTTGGATGCTAAACCCCCAAAAAAGAAAAGCATGGAATTTTCTGATTCCCACCTGCGCTAATATCTCTGCATGATGCTGTGTTTCATCTGACAACTCACCCTCCGGTGTGTCCCACTACGTGCTTATAACCCTACAACTGAAAGACAGTATTAAAAGCTTGTTCAGATGGACAGAAGCAATGAATGATCACCTGTACACAGGTTTGAGAGTGTTTAACCAGTCATAGATATGCTTGAAACTCCAGAGCTTGAGTCTTGTAATAGATATTTTAACCCTTTTGGTTTAAAGTGCTAGCTAGTAGGGCAGGTGGTACTGGATAGGGAAGGATCTGATTCTTGAATAAAGTTTGGAAGGCTGAGAGAACTGATGTGGGTAGGTGGAGAGCACCAGCTCACTAGAATGAGCTCAGGCCACATCATGCAATAGCACTACAGTAGTTACCTGATTTTCCTGAATAGTGGGCCACAGGGTGGAGAGTTTACTCCAGAAAAGTGTGGGTTTTTCATACCTTGCATCTTTATCAACAACCGTCTCAGAAATTAAAATTAAGAGTTTAATCTCCAGGTTTGCTATAGAAGCAGCTCTTCCAGTGCATGAAAGAAGCATAAGCTTGCAGTAGCCTGTTCTGGAAATTCTCTGGTACCGTTCTGTAGCTAGAGGGAGGAAATTAATGGATGCAGCTGCTAATCCTATAATGTTCTAATGAAAAATTTATTTTTATTTAAACTTAGCTTTTATGGGCTTCCTGCTTGTGAATAACACTTGGTAGGAAAATTATCCTAGTTGTTAAAGTAGTGTGGACGGGGAGATAATTTCAGAGACTTGATCTCAATTTCTCCCTGGAGGGAGAAAAGAAGAGATAAAACGTCCAGAATTGAAAACTTAAAGGTTGACTGCTACAACCAATGCTGCTTTTAGGCAATTTCAGGAGAGTTGTGTTGCAAAGCAAAATGTTTCCCTCACTGCGGTGTATGAAGGACTTTTGTTGTAATGTCCTGGCCCAAGGTTCTTTGTGTCATGTGTGATCAAGCCCTAAGCAAGACATGCAGAGTACAACCTCTGCTCCAGAGTGAGCACGGTTTCTGCCCTTCAGTCAAAATTAGTGTTATTCCCTTTTCTATTAAATTACACTGGCTAAGTCTTGTCAGTTTGGGTAGCCATTGTCAAGGTGCTTTCTGCATTTAGTATGTGAAGACTTGAATTTATTTCCACTGCAGAAGTGGATGCACAATGCAATCCAATCCTGGGAATTGTATGTGCCCCTACATACACCTGAGGAACATCTGCTTCATGCTGTAGTTCAGGGTGGGAACCTCTGCACGTGAAGAATATTAGGTTTATGGTATGGTTCGGGCTATGTTGATGAAAATAATTAAAGAGCACTTGAATCTTACAAAGTGAAGGCCTCTAGCTAATGTTGACTGTGATGATAACGTAAAATGCTGGGAAGCATTTTTTTGAAAAGGCTTTAATAATCAGAACACAGGTTTTTGAATATTAGATATTTATAGGCAGTCCCAGTTACTGTTGTTTTTACAAGAAGAGCAGATGTAAATGAAGGGGTTTTTTAAAGGTGTAGTCTGCTATTGACAAAAGAGTTGTATTGCAAGATATGCAGGAGAGTTATGGACTGGAATTGCTGTTTACTGTTTTCCTTTGTGAGGAGTTATCCCAGGCAATCAGCCATCTCCTTAGCTTTAGGATGAGGGTGTTTTGAGGCGAGTATCAAAAGATAGCTCCGGAGACAAGCACTGACATAGATCTCATTTATACTTGCCTTGGAGCTGGAAGATGTGTGTGCTCTGAGGAAACCGAACAAACGAGAGCAGAAGAAAAGACTGGAAAGTAAAACATGAGGTTATGAGGGAAAATTAGAGAGATACGGAAGGTCATTTAGTCAAATCTTGTGGGTTTAGTATAGTGCCACAAATACAATGCTCTGAGTATTCTGAGGCCTCCTTCTTTATAATTTACACCACATGCTGAATTTTCACTTCTGTGGTTGAGATATATTGGAGTCACCTTGATCTATTTTACAGCTTTACTTTCAATATTTTAGGCAGGTTGTTTGAGTCTTTTTGGCTTTTATCCTTCTGGGATGGTAGAGATAATGTTGGCAGAATGCAGAAAAGTTAAAATAAGGTGCACTCTCATCCTTCATGGAAATTCCAGTTATTTTCTGCTTTTATTGCAAACTAGTGGTGAAATTGCTCAGTAACCAACACACAGGGCTGAATATCTTTAAAACAGCTTTGTCTTCTGTTGAATTAATTAACGAAGAAAAGGTAAGTATGCTTTCAATTTTTCTCATTGTTGCTAATTCTAGGACAATGTTGTATTGTGTATTAATAAGTAGAATAAAATTTCAGTGAAAGGATAGGAAAGTGTCTTAACATTAGAAGACTAAAGGTCTCAGATTTGCTTTGAAAGTTTGTATGTTTGCCTGGGAAAGAAAGTAGTATTGCATCAGGATTCTGGTAAGAGATTTGTTCTAGGCTGTCTGAGGATGTACTCAGTCTTCGTGCTATTGAAATTACTGAAGTTGAACAATTTATACTAACAGCGCCCAGCTTTTCTCTTGAAGTTTTGAATATTCTCTTGTAATTACCCAGAAAAGTAAATCTTTGGAATGCTGTGGGGTTGTGTTCTTGCATGGTATCTGAGGAAAGTGCATCTCAAAAGGGAAGCCAATATTTGTAATGGGATAGCGTCAGAGCTTTCAGAATGAACATTGTACTTTCCTTGTGCTAGTGAATGCACAAGAGTCTGCCACTGTGACCTGTTCTAGCTACAGTAACTAGTATAAAGACTGAGAAGGAAATAAAAACTGGACATGAGAAGTCTTGTTTACTCAGTTAACCAGAAGTCAGAGATCACAAAAAAAGGCGTAGTTAATACCAGTGGGATTCAGACTGGTGGGGAGGCCTGTCCTGTGGTTGTTCACATCTTCTGCTATGATGAGTCTTCTGGTAAAAGCACGTGAAGTCCTAAAACCTGGTAACTTAGCCTAGAAGTGCACAAAACCAGTTTATTTTTCCTGTCAAGTAAATCACTGTACTAATAGAGCAGAGAGAGGATTAAGGTGGAGTTTGTCATAAAAATCTGGAAATACTAGATGTGTTCAATTTTGTTTCATTGATCAAGTTACAGACTCTATCCTATCCTGCCCTTTTAGATATCTGGTGATTATTCTTGAAAAAACAAGTTATTAATTTTTGTCTAAACTACTTACGTGTAAACTTACAATAATTTTATCCAAGGGGGTTTTGAGCACAAATTAAGATTTGAAAACCACCGTTTCCCAATCTTATTAATATTTTCAGAAATCTGTTCTCAGAAATATTTATCTGCAAAATGCTGCTTGTTCCAGGAGTTTTATTTGGTTGTGCATTTTGCTGAGCATTTGTTAGCATGTGTGTTTTCAGAGTCCAGCACTAAGGCAGACAAAGGTAATTGTTCTTCAACTGTTGCTATTATCTTACTTGAGATTTCCCATTATGAAATGCTCTTAAATCAGTGTCTGTCAAAGAATCAGATTAGTGCCTGATTAGATCTGTCAAGTTTCATCTTCCAAGGTGTTTTGTGCCAGGTTTGGATTTGAGAATGAATACTTAGAGTATTAGAAGTTAATATACGATACAATTGAAAGCTCTGTTGGGTAATTACATTTTTCATTTTGAAATTATTACCCTAACAAGTACAGTAGGGCACAAATGAAAGGCTCTAATATCAGAAAATTTACTACATGATGTCATGTGCTGCATCCCTCCCAGAAGAATTCATGTTAATTGTCACAGAATCTTGCCAAAATCATGAGCAGAGTGCAGTAATGAAATCCTAATAGCAGACAGCTGGGTTTAAAGGCACATACCCAGTGGCTTCAGCATTTTTCAAAGAAGTTACTCCTGCAAGGGCTCTGAACTCCTGCCTCACCCACTGAGGGAAGGGATGCGCCAGCAGCTCTGCAGAGCTCTGCAGTCTCTGCACATTCTGTGTGTGGCAGGAAAGGGGCACTGTATCCATCTCTCTCTCAGTTTCCCTCAACTGCCTGGCTGAGCCCGAGCCAAATGTCTGCCTCTATGTTAAGTCGAGCTGCATCACAAATTTCTAATTATCCCTTACCTTCTGTTTTCCCAGGCTCCAGCCCTGGGAAGACCATTCTCTGATGTGTGTTTGTTTATAAATGGGTCGTTTCCATGTGGCTTTGACTTCTCCATTTGGCTTCAAAACCTAAGCTGTGTCTGGAGGAGTCAGTTTTCTACCTCACTGCAGACATATTCACTCCCTTTGTTTCTTAGGGTGAGGAACATACCCCAGCAAGTATCTTCTTTCCTGAGACTGGCTTGTGGATCATAGTGAAGTTTGTGAGGTCAGCTTCCTATTAGTCAATTAGTTCAGCTTCACAGCTCACGGTCCCAGAGAGAGAGAAGGGAAGCTGCGACCATTCTTCTGGGATCCTAAAAAAACCCAATTATAATATACCAGTCCACCTGCTGGTGCAGTCATGTTGTGGAGAAGTAAACTCTGCAGGTAGATGTATTCATAGGTACGAGCAACAATTCATAGATCAATTCCTTTCCTACATGTGGAATTTGACTTCTCACTACCTGTTTACCTATCACCTGAGAGGGTGACAATTTTTATTAGTATCTACAGCCCTGTATGGATTTATTTGGAAGCCCCATGTCAGTTTTCTGTTGCCAATCCTCACCTATTGATGTGTTGATCACACGTTGGAGGAGACTGAAACCTTGTACTCCAAAACACTGATGTGAGCTGTCCACCCAAGAAGAGTAACAGCTGTGCCTGCAGGGTGAAGCTCAGTGGAAAGTGATCTCAGGGCATATTGTCATTAGCAGAGAGAGGTCCATATGTCCCCTGAGAATGCTGTGGCAATGCCTTCTGTGCTGGAGTGACTGGTGAATAAGGATGCAGAGTGAAGCAATGCCCTGAGGTATTGTGTGTCCTGAGGGGAATTTTGCACTGGGTGTTGTACAAGGACAGATTCAGTGAACCACTTGTGGAGGTGGTGGCAATCCAACACACACATTGCTCCTGAGCAGGGAAAAAACCCCGCTGTTTCCTGCTCCAGGAACAGAACTGACAGCCCCTGGAGAAGAACACCTCTTTTGATATGGTAGGCCAAATGACACTTCCAATTAAACACTAATAAATACAGGGCATAAAGGGAACTTGTCAGAAGGATGGTGAAGATCCAGGTGAGGGATGCAGATTGAATGCTTTGCCATGGGGAAAATTATGCTGCTGAAATCAGTGGTAATGTTAGATAGAAAATGCTCCCTGGGCATGAATACATTTCTCTGGGTCCAGTAAAATATTTGAGAGATAGATATATATATATAGGTGGGAATATCTGATAAGGTTGGTTTTTTTTTTTCAATTTCTAAGTAGTAGCTGAGTATATTGTGCTCTGTACTTTGAGCAAATCAATCTCTTCCCACACCACCTGCACTAGGAGATGGCTTTCAGCCCATGATATCTCCAGTCTCTTATGCTCTTTGACAAGAACAGCCATCACGGTTTTATACATTGTGTTTGTCAAGGCAGTGCACATGCAAAGTAAAACAATAATAAATCAGCTCAGGCAGAATTTTTTGCTACTTCTTCTTTCCTTCTATAATGAATTCTAGTGTAAACCTGCCATGTTGCACATGTTGTTTTAGCTATGCACACCGTCCTACTTCATATTTTTCTTTTAGCATATTGGTAAATGCTCAAGCAAAACAATATTAGAGCAGGGAACGCAACAACTGGTTTCTAAGAGATATCCCAAAATGAAAATGATAAAGCAGCAACTCCACTGACAGAGGCTTCACTGTATAAACAAGAGTTATTATTAGATATCTCTACATTCAGGGCAGAGGAGAGTGAAGAGATCATGCTGATTATTTTTTCTTTTACACAGCACCAATGTAATAATTAAGAGCAGTAGCCAGACAGAATGAACACACACACACACACACACACGAATAAAGGGAATGGTTTTCAGGGAAGTGAGTGATAAAAGGGAGACTAGAAATGAAAAATGAAGTCTATTCAGCAGTGGAGGATGGCTCCCAGCAGCTGGATAAGGGGAGCGGAAAGGTGGCTGCCAAATAGGACAGAACTCTTCTCCACACTGATTTGATGTAAATATATATATATATATATATATATACATGAGTGAATGTGGAAAGTATGGCACTTATATTTCCTGTGACAACTTCAAACCAATATGGATGTTGGACATGGGGCAGGGTCAGCTCCTTGTGCTCCTGTAGTTTCCACTCTGTACTGCCAATGCTCCCCTGCTGCACTCCTTTAGCGGGTGCATGGCCACTGCCTGGCCATGGGGCTCTGTCCAGTTGTAGCTTTCATGCTGAAATGGTCAAAATAGGGTTTGAGTCAAAGGGCTGTTTCTCCTTGCTGAGGCATGGGGTGCCAGCTCAGTTTTTAATTTATTTTTTTCTTGCTAGCAGGAAAAAAAACACTGCATCCAGTTCATGGTACTTACTAAAAGAGGAGATTGCTTAAATTCCCTAAATTTTTTTTTTTTAATGAGTTCAGCAGTGCTTTTGCCTCTGTTTTATGTGAAGGATATCTTTTGCTTCCATAGATGCCTTTTGGTATCTTTGTTTCAGAATAATTAGTGGTATTTTGGTAAATGGGAGGTGGGGTCTATAGACTTCCCAAATGCACTGTGCTTGTCCTTATCTGATTTCCGTGGGTTTCCTCACAAACCAGAGCAAGGTCTGGGAAAACAAAAGAGAATTGCTGAGGGAGAGAACAGCAGTGCGAAGTCCTAGCTTTTCAGCAGACCTTAGAGAGGCACATCCGGCTGGGTCTGTGCACCCCGAGTGTCAGGTTCTGGCACGTGCAGGAACCCAGTTCTGTGTGATGGTGTTCCAGCAGTGCCCTGGCTGTGAATGACATTGAAAGTCAGTGTCACTGTCAAGGCCTTCCCAATGCATTAATGTGGGCAAGCTGAAAGCAGCTGGGTTGTGTACCCTTGCCACATCCGTGCCATGTTTTGTGCTGTACCCTGTGCCTCTGCAGAGGGGTTCCCTGACTATGCTGTGACCCTGTGGAGATGCTGTTCTCCCTGAAATGTCCCATGTTACAGATCAGCCTTGCTACAAGAGTTCAGGCATAAGTCTCAATCTCCTCTTCAGTGTAGGCTCTGGTACACTGGTTTTCCTTAATAAGACAAATATTGCCATCTAGAATAGAAAGAGTTTTTCTAATCCCCTCACTGCTAAAAGCTGGTGTAATGAGAAGGAACAGAAATGATCTCTGGAGTTTGTGCAGCCTGATGAGCTTTCACAAGGCTTTCGAATGCCATGAGTTCCACAAAAATTACTATAAATAATTGCCTAGGTTGGCCTGACCTCGGGTTGTCTGCGAAGATGATCTGATAATGGCACAAGTGACTCTGGTTCTGTTCTGAAGTTGAGATCCCGTTTAGGATTGTACTTATTTGAACTCTCTGTAATTTAAGAAGAAAACTTTCTGCATGTGCCAGTACTGGAAACACATTCTGAACACAGAGGTCACTGATGTGGCAGTTGAAATCATCATGAAATAAGTCACTTGGGACATGAGTTTAAGCAGAACTGAAAAGTTACCTCCTGTTTGACAGTGCAGTTTTCTTTCCCTAGTCTCCCAGCCCTGGTCAGAGCTGCCAAGTTTTGTATTAACTCCTAAGTTCTGCGGAGCATGAATCGGGCAGATACGGCTTTGCAGGACCTCAGCAGGGAGCTCTGCACACTTTGGATGTCATCAACCTGAGAGCAGCCTGCAGAAGGGCAAGTTGGGTACCACCTCTTTCCCTCGGGGCATCCTTGCCTCCTTTCCTTTCAGTGGCAAGTGGTGTGTGTTCGTTTCCAAGAGTTACTAACACATTTCATGAAACGTGGTTCAAGAAAGAAGAAATTATTAACAAAAACAGCCTTTATTACAACCTTGCTTAGTCATGCCTTTCTTTTTTTCCTGACAAATTATGAAGAACAAAATGGACTTGATGATCTTTAATGTTTTTTCCAGCCCAAATGATTCTATAACTTTTTTTCTCCTTTAATTTCTGTTTTGCAGAACCCATAGTGTGAGGAGTAGTTTCATTACTTGCTGTCAGTCCACCCCAAGGTGCTCAGAACTCGCAGCTCTTCCTAAGACATGATTTTGATACGTAATAAAATATTTCTTTTGGTTTTGATGTGTTATGATGCCCTTGGTCCCAAAAAGAAAGATGAGAAACTTCATTTTTTGACAAAGTTGTCAAAATTTCCAAGTCAAGGTATCCTAAAAAATCCTCTCCAAGGAGATGAAAAATACTGTTAAAACACTGGGTTTGGTAGCAGTTCCTCACATCAGACATATCTGTGACTTGGTGTGCTGTTGCTGCAAATTTTTGGGTTTTCCAGCAAACAGTGATTTATAGATATTGCTGTAGAAGGCAACAGCTTAGGCAAAGTGATGAATGTACTGCTGGGAGGGGCATAAACCACTTCAAAATGGTACGGAGCCCGGCCAACAAACAGGACTGATGGCTGCCAGTGAAGGTGTTTGCAGTTACTGATGGTTGTACATGTGGTAGAAAAAAGTTTGGGAACTCCCTGGCTTGGAATAAAGAATTCCCTGAAGGTAGATGGTCTGTACAGATTAACTGTGGCTTTAGTAGGCCAGGCTGTTACTAAATTGTTTTGTTACTGGTGCCATCTGAAAGCCTTTAAACCTCATACAAGACTGGGAGAAAGCTCCAGAGAGATCTATGTATTATTTATGTATTTTCATTTATTCCCTAATGATTGTAAAAATAATTTAATATTACTGTTTTGAGTAATCTCCTAAGAAGCCTATGAAAACTTTTATTCTCCAACTTTGCTGCCTTTTCTGAAAGGCAGAGCTCTGCTTATCCTTCCTTTGCTTAGCCAAGAGTAATCTATTGGGAGACATAGCTGTATTTGGGGAAGCTTTGGGGCTCATTTCATTGTGGCTGTAGTAATAATATGGATCATAAATAGTGCCAACTGATTTATCATAAGCAGAACCACTTGGCAAGGGGCAGATTTAATCAAGAAGACTATGGGGGGACTGCAAAAGTTTTATAGGTGTGAAAGAGTGACAGAAGAGGACATTCCACAGCCCAGATTTCAGCTCTCCACAAACTGTTTGTTAACGTTTTAGCTGAGATTTTCAAAATAGCTGTAGGATTTAGTCACATCTTCCATTGAGGTGTAATGGGCGATAAGTTTAAATAGTGTGTATTCAGAAAAAGGAAAAAAAGATTGAAAACATTTTCAGTCATTACTGAAGCGTACTACGGTACGTTTGTGCGAGGATAAGGAAAAGACAGGTGAGATCTACTGTATGGCAAGGCAAGTTTCCAAGAGCATTAACATTTTATTTTAAGAGATGAATAAAACCCTCAAAATTGCTGTAGACTTGGCAGGTAAGGGTTGTTATGCTTCATCTTGCCTCTTGGCCAGAAAGATCAGTGAGTGGGAGCTTGCCAGATACGGCAGTCTTCCCCACTACCTGAATTTAATTTAAACCATTCTGTGCAGCCCTGATTTTAATCCTTTCATTTTGGTTTTGAGTTACCGCATATATGGCACAATGGAAATATTTTTTCAAACTTAAATTAGAAACATATTTTAGGGGACCAAAAAAAGTGCCTGTCTTTTATGCAGAATAAAACATCTTTAACTGTTAGATGAAGTATAACCATTGGACCATTTTACTTGAAAAGTTTGATTGTCAATAGAAAAATGTAGATTTTTCTCTTTTTTTCCCTCTTTCTTCCAGAAGTACACATTGCACAGAGTGTTTCATCAGGGTGGACAACAAATATGTTTTTAAAATAACAAGAGATAGAAGTGGGATGTGTCAAAGGTAAAAAAAAAAACCAGTGTGTTCATTTTTATTTTTATAGTCTGCATGTAAAAGTAATGGCGGGGTTTTAAAAATTCTACTGAGATCTTTTTATTTGCCATAAATGATGGCAGTGTTTTCATCACCTCCAAGAGTATGCGTTTCCAGGATGTACCATCAGCTTTGGGTCTAAATGACATGCAGAACCGGAAGCATAAATGCTCAATCCAAGTAAAAGTGGTGGAAAGAGTATGGGTTCCAACCAGGTCTTCAATTTTGCTGCCCAGGCTGGCCTTGTTTCTTCCACAAGAAAAAGTAAGAGGCCAACTTAATAGAGAAAAATGGTAATTTTTTTATTTTATTTTTAAAATATACTCAGCGTTTTTCTAGGCTAGAAAGTCTAGAAAATTCAGGTCTTTATGGAACTGCCAAAGCACATGTGTGAGAAGCACAGTGGGAAGCTGTTCAAGCAGTTATCAGCAGGTGACCTTCAAATGGGTGGATGGATATATTGGGTGGGATTTCAGAGATTCTGGCTATGGTTCATCCATCAGAAACACAGCTGGAAGATGAAAGAGTGTGGTTTAAATCTGCAGATGACAGGATTCTGGTCAAGAAGGATGAGTGTGAGGTAGCACCCTGACGAGCAGCAACGTGTTGTGTGGACAAGCAGTGGTCAGTGACTAACTGAGAATCAGGTACCGCAGCTCCTACGTCCCAGTGAGCGTGCCTTGACTCGATCCTGCTGCTGGAAAGAAAGGCCTGGGACCCACTGGAACATCGGGGGATTATTGGTGAGCCCTGGGGAACAGCCACCTTACCTCAGCAGTGCTGGCAAGCATCAGGCATGGTGTGTCCTGTCCTGGGCTTGGCATTTCACAGATCATGAGCACCAATGGGGGTGATTCAGTGTTGAGCACTGAGGATATTTGGAGGTCTGGAAATGTTACTCGAGGCCTAAGTCACTGTAATGATGCTCATCAACTTGTTGCAAGTAATTCCTAGAATCAGATAAAAGTGAGGGTTTTTTTTAAAGTGGGTGTTGTCTAGCATACTAAACATGCAGATTTATTAGTAAGTCAGATGTGTCAATATAATTTACGCACTTTTTTATGCTTGCATGTTGGCAGCAGAACTTGGAAACAGAAAGGAATACTTGCTGTGCAGTTGTGGTCAAAGGACTGTCCTTAATTCTTTGAAAGATCATTTAGGGCCAACTCCAGAAAAAATGTGCCTGAGCTTCGAGGCTGTAAGGACATACCCTGACTGGGACCTAACATATGGCACCAGCTTCTCTGGCATCTAGACCACAAACCATTGGTCTGTGGGATGTCTTACCAAACTGCTGGTGGTACTCGTTTCAGTACAAGTATATAAACACTTGACATAGTTTTAGAAAGATCACTTTGAGAAGTGTGTCTTTTGAGAAATCTATGTTAGGTGATCTTACTTGTGCTGGTCTGGTTTTTTAAATTATGTGAAGGAGGCCACTGGAAAAATGGCTTATTTCTATTGTGCATGGGAAATGGTGGAGTGAGCAGATTAAAATATGTCTTCCCTGAGTGCTGGTATGCAGAGAAGGTCATGAAGTCACCCGTGGGTGTTGGCCAGGATCACATCTGACACGGTCATGTTTAAAGGCAAAGCAAACTGAAAGAGGGGAAGGGACTGATGGGGTATCACTGGTGAAGAAAGCTTATCTACAACGTGCCAGCTACCCTGTAAAGCGTGAAAAGGCCAATTAGCTCTGCTTATCCTTCCCTTCCTGTTGTTCCCAGTCTGGGTGTGAGCCACTCACAACTTCTTAAGGCTTTGAGCAATGAGTTGCTTATTCTAAGGACTGACAGGAAATCATTTAATAATCTGGGGGGAGGGACAATTTTCCTGTTCTAGTTAGTCCCTGTGTAATTCCTAAACTAAAAAGAGAAGACAGTTCAGTGGGCCAGACCCCCAGCCCCAGCGTCCTTACTCATGTTCCTCGGACAGTGGAGATCTAACCAAACTGATCATATCCCCATGGATTTCACCTTCATCTCAGCTGGACCCCTAAAAGCTATCAATTCTTCTAAAGGATAAACAAGCTGAGTGTTCTCTTGCAGTTGCATGTTAATGCAACGGACATGCTTTCCAGGTTGTGACTGTGGAATTACTTCTGTGCAGAGGGACTGCATCAGAACCTCGGGGCCATTTGGAGCCTCCCAGACACTTAATGACATACTAAGCTCAAGCGAAGCCCATTTTGCAATGTGTACAAAAAATATAATGGAGACTAATGTCCCTTTTTCTTGTCTTACACCATTTAGTATCAATACTTTATTACTTTGGTCTGTGAATACAAGGCCTTTGTTCCTTTTAATCCTCAAGACACCAAGATGAATGCCAAGAAATTCACTCCATTTGTGAGTGCCAGGGACTGAGCAGTGCATGCCCCAGTTAAGTTTCAGGCATTGAAAATCTGCATAACTTCCTCATGCTCACTGCCAGCAGCTGGGCAGCCCCTCCACCTACCTGCCCTGTGCTTCACTCTGGCACTGACTGGAGCCAAGTGTCTGCATCCACACACCCTAGAGAGTGGGGGCAGACAGTCCAGATTCTGCTCTGGACATAGCTAAAATGCACAAGACTGTTACATATATTTTAGTAATGCTTTTGGTGTGTTTATCTCCAGAGTTGTTTTTCAGGTCTTGTTCTCAATACCAGTAAATTTGAAATACGCTTATAAGTTCACTAAAGAATGTGTATACTTGTTTAAAGTTGTGTAAAAACTTCATTTTATTGATTTGAATGGATGAATGGGAAACATAAATTTTGTCAGAAGCCCATGGTAAATTTAAAGCTTTTAATACTTTAACAGTCCTACTGAAGAGCTGCACGGAAAGTGTAGTGTATTTAAAAAAATACTCTCTAGATAGGATTTCATATTAAAAGTGGTACTGACTAAATCTGTGCTGTTAAGGGAAAGAAATATAAACTCTGCTGTGCTTCCAAGTACATAAGTAGTATTATTCAATAACTGAAGACAAATCATTTGCTAAAGTCCTGGCATTTGTTTTCTGAAAGAAGTGTGTGTTCGTTTCTGGAGCAGACATCCTCCGCACTGCTGAGAAACCTCTCGGAAAGCACATTTCAGAAGGGTCCTGAGGAAGGATATGACAAAGTTCTGCAAGATGTGATGTGACATCTGGTAGATGGCCTGATTCCAGTGACCCAGGGCCCCTGTCAGGTACAGTGATGAGTTCAGTTTTATTGAGGTCTTTAACAGATTTCAGATGACTTGATTAAAATCATGAATGTGCAACTTTGTCTCTACTAGGAGTTAACTTCTTTGTGCTGCAGTGGGCAGCACAGAACACTTGGGTTCTATTTTAATTTTGCTAACAGGTTACTTGACAGCACTGAAGGATTACAAATTTGTGTTCTTTAAAATCTGAAAGAAGTTTGGTAGGCCAGAGGTCTAGCATATATTGTTACATTTTGCTCTCTTTCTGCTTTCCAGCATAGGTGTGTTTATTGTTGTAGTCTTGTACATCTGCATTTCTCTTCTGTAATTACCCACCAGTTTTTTAAAAGTCCCCAAAATCATAACATTCACCTAAAATGCATATCAGTGCAATATACTTTACTGCTTTTTTTTTTCATTTTCTGCTTCTAACAAGAGCCAAGAACCTCACCTTTAAGAGAAATAATTGATTGTTTGCAGCACAGAAATTGAGTCTTCTGAGGCTCCAAGAACAGAGACTTTCTCAAAAGTACCAGAAATTGCAAAAACAAAGAAAAAATTAGTTTTTAGTAGAGTTCAGACTGGTATTCTTTAGTAAGACTGGAACTCTGAGGCAATCCTTGCAGTGGTAGCTGCAGTGAGCTGGCAGTAGGAGTGTTCAGTTGGAAAAGAGGGCATAGGGTGCACGTGGGTACTGCAGGAACCCTGCTTGGCCATCAGTGCTCTAACAACCAATTCCAGCTCACTGCTCCGACTGTGCCCCTCGGGAGAACTGCAGAGGAGACAAGGAAGAGAATATCTAACACCTCCTTACAAATAAATATCTGCAACCTGCCATTGAGAGTACAGCTGCTTGCAAGTACAGGGCAGTTTGGTTTGTTATTATGTTTTCTTATAGCTCCTTTGAAAGTGAGTTAAAGGACAGCATTATTATTTTGTTGTTTCTGGTATTGTTATCAGTGATCATAAATTCTGCTCAGTTTCAGCTGTTTTTCCCAGTAGCTCCCATAGACAGGTGTGTGGTCACCTCTCATCTCAATGCAAGAGGCTGAAAAATATTTGAAATTAAAATCTGCAAGCTGAGAGGAAAAGGAGCTAAAATATCAATGTTTTTCAATTAAAATTAAATCTTACCGAGCCTGTTTCTGTTGGTTTTATATGCTTCCATGTATATTCTGTTCGGAAGCTACAGATTTTGTATCCTTAATGATTTTTTCCCCCGTCATTCCAGTAAATTTTCTCTTCTGTTATTTGTTATGGCTGAGCTACTCAAGCAGGGGAAGATTTGTTTGCTTGTTTTTGTTTTGTTTTCTTCCTGAGGTGCTCTGTCTGGAATTTCAAAGCAAAGAAAAACTTTTGGGGTGAAACTTCTGCTGGCAAGGGTTGGAGTGGTTATTTCAAATAGCTGTGGAAGCTTCATCAGAGACATAATTATTCATAATAATGAGGATATATCAATCTGCCAGTGGTTTGCCTGGGACACAAATATACACAACGTGCCCATTGATTGAAATGTCTGACCTGAGCTTTTGTATCCAGGAATAAGTTGTTGATTTTATCCCATTACAGTGTCAAAATACCTCCACCACGAGTTTGTATAAGCTGTGTTTTTTCACCACACTTTCCTTATTTTTTCCTGAACTAAATTCTTGTAAGATATTCTCTTCTCAATATAAACCCAGTGGGCTGCCTTCCCCCTAAAGCCTCCAAGGATTTAGTTTGTGAGGGGGAAGTGTTTAAAAATAATTCCAGATATGGCAGAACAGCCTGTATCCTTTCTATAGAGTAACTGACATCAGACTTCTGAGTTCACAAAATGGTCAACAAAAGATCAGTAAAAATATCTAAGGATTGTGAAGGGCAAACATTTTTTTCCTCTTTCCTTTAAAGGGAAAATGTGACATTTTAAGCAGGAGTAGACTTTCAGACTGTGGAAGCCTGAGGGACACACACCTTTTACTAAAACCATTGTGATTTTATATCCTAAAGTACTACCCAACCTCTTAAAAGCTTCACCTCTGAGGATACCTGTAGCTCTGCTGTAATACCAAGTTAATAAACAGATTATGGGCCCTGTGCATGAGAAGGGCTAAAGAGAAAAAGAGAAATCTCTCCTGTTTCCTTTGTGCCTGAGTTAGTGACACACAGGTACCCCTGAGCTGACTCCTGGGTTGGGGTAAGGGTTGTATTTTGCTCATTTTAAAGCTGGGGGATGTGAAGAGATGCAACCTGAGGCTGCAGGTGGAAAACTTCTTTAGAGCAGGGAATATGTGCCTGCAGAGCAGACCTGGTGACTGGTGTGGCTCTCATATGGCTTTTCAATGTGGACAGCATAAAGGAGGAGCCAAACTAGGGCATACAAGAGAAAGGTTGATGAGGAGGTAGGGGCATAGGCTGGAATTGCTTTAACAGAGAGGGATCTCTGTGGTTTGCTCCGATTCCAGTACCAGCACCCTGCTGAGGTGCCATCGCCACTCAGCCAGGAGCAGCAGGAGCCTGGGGGTCATGTGCTGCTGTCCTGCTCAGAGTTACCTTGCGCAATTTTCTTCCTGAATTTTCTTATTTGAAGGAAGCACCAGAAGTGCTTGAGGAGAGGGCAAGCAGAGAGGAGAGTTATTTCCTTATGCCCAGATCTGATATACTCCAAAATTTCAAAAAAGACACTGAGCAAGGGACTTCAAAGAGCCAAGGGCAAGGAGTGCATGGTCAGCATTTCTGGGCCAGGTCGTGGTGCCCAGCAGTACCTGAGGCAAGAAGGACAACAAATGTTTGCAAATGCTGATCTTTGAAAACATTCCCTTACTACAGTGCTCCACACCAAGAGCTGGAAATGGAACAGTATTAAAGATTTTCTTTGACTTAGTGTTTTCCCCGCTATGTTTAAGAAATGTTGAGAGGGGCTTTGGAGACTTTGAAATAACTCATTCGAAAGCACCACTGGATTGTTTATAATGATGTTATTTTTAATGTGTGCACATGCAAGTGGACACCCATCAGTGTGGGTGTCCTCTCTCCTATCTAAAAAAGCCAGAACTTCTTATGAATTGATATCTGCTAGGATCAATATTTTACACTTCTCAGATTTCTTGTCTTACCCTTGAAAGACTAGATCTTGAAATAATAATTTCTTTTTTAACTAGAAATTTAAAATACTTTTTTCCTGGTGTATAAGATTAGGGGAAATAACACACACTTTTTCCCAAATCACTGGCTACATTCATATATGCGCATATACAGCCATGCCAAATCTTTCTGAGCATTACGAGCGTATTATTTCCTTCTGTTGCATGCTAACAGGTTTTTCTAGATCCTTGTCCTGTTCAGGAGAGAAACTGCTATACTTTTGCTAAGCATTTTCTTGGCGCTTTGCCTTTTTTTTATGGACTGGAAGTTCCTTGGGAAGCTCCGGGAATGCTCTCAGGCTCCTGCGGAACCGCCTCGCTCTCACCTTGCCCCGATGCTCGGCTCAGCAATCCCTCCTCTCCGCGCTGTCTCCGTCGCTCGCCGTTTCACTGATGCCCCCTTCTGCCCTCCTCGCCTTATATCACGGGAAAATCTTCCTTCGGCACAGGACAGTGAGTTGGGTTTGAGTACTGCTGGGTGCGTTCGGGGGAACGTGCCCAATTGCTGTTGTGTTGGCAAATTCATCATTAGCCATTTGCCTTTTCTGCAAGTAGGAACCCTGTGAATGGATGAGGGAGTACACTGGAGGAAGGAGGTGGGAATGATTTCATACATTATAAATCTTTGTGTGTGTGTGTGTGACCAAAAAGCTCTAAAAAGTGCATTTGGCTTTCAGTTTTCAGTTGTGTGGCCGCCTGTGCATTTTTAGCCAAAGTATCACATCAGAAATTAGTTCCTCCTTACAAAAAAAATTAACAGAATATCTTTGAAAATTTGAGCCTGGTCTCTATGGTTGTTCTTGCTCACTTTCCAACAAGCCCTTTAATGTGATACAGGAGTGCACATCCCCTTTTCATCCTGGGAGCTTGTGCTGGCTGAGCAGCTTGTGTGCCACGCTTCTCCTGTGGCAGACAGCAAAGGAAGTGTCCCAGCTCTGGGATGCACTTGTCTGTTCTTGCCAGAGAGATCCAGTTACAGAGCTGAGAACATGACCCAGATCCTTGCTCTTTGCTGCTGCTGCCCCTGGGGCTCAGTTCCAGTTGGTTGCGTTTCTGCAGCCCGCAGTATGCTAGGAAAGAGAGGGAAACCAGCAGTTGTCACAAGTTTAATTGGTTTGAGGGTGTGACCTTGGCACTGAACAGCTTCACATCTGATGGTCTGCTTGCCCTTACAGACCTGTGCAGGAATGGCTCTTCTGCTGGAAGCTCTTGTGTGGGTGCTGATTGCAGGTAGCGCACCAGGGACTCTTCTGGAATGGCCATTCTGGGAGATACCTGCCCACAGACCTTGTCCTGTGAGGCCTCTCCTCCCCATGGTATTTCAGAGAGCTCCTGCTGCACAGAAAACAGAGTTCCCAAAAAGGCGAGTACTTCTGTAACACAGACCACAAGTGCAAAGAGTGTAGGTTTTTGGGGAATAAAAAAAAAAACAAACCAGAAACTCCATGGCCAATCTTGTCAATTCAAAATATGGGTGAGAGGATATAGGCTGCTTTAATTCAGCATGAAAAGGGAGGGCAGGGAATGACAGCATAGAGACAGGACACAAAACATTCCTCAATTTTAGTGACTTTTAGGAAAAAAAGATGTCTGTAGAAATGTTTCTGGATTTTTTCAAATGCAATGCAGAGATTGTGTCACTGTTTCCTGACATCAGTTGCAGTGATACAGAACCACTGTGGAAGAAGGTTTCAGCCACTGCATTACCTTTGTTTTTACAATATTAAGTGCAGTTACCAAATGCATGGAATGATTTCTCTTCTAGGTCAAACTCCTTTGTTTGTGTTGCAGTGACAGCTTGACATAAAATTATTTTATGACTAAAATGAAAAAGGGTACAATATTTCAATCCTCATATCATGAACAATTTAGGAATTATAAAGAATAACATAGAATTAATGTATTTTTCAAAAATTAATTAAAACAACCTTCTTAGGTCCAGTTAACACTGACATTTAAATTGACCTTAGGTTTTAACAAAACACCTGTGTTTTTTAAGGAAAAAAATACCAGCCTAATTTAAGTAAAGCCTTTGTATCTTAAGTTTTCTCCTGTGCCCTGATATGGCTGTCCCTGAGATGGAAACTCCTGCTTCTCCCTGTAAACAGCAGTGTGAACTGGCAGAGCCAGTGCCTTCCCACCACCTTGTGCTCACGGGATGTTGACACATAGGAGTGGCAGAGAGGAAGGTGCAAACAGATGAAAATCCCAGCTGAATGAGTGGGTTTTTAATCTTCTTGCACCTGTCTCCAGGAGGGAGTGTGACAGTGATAGGGTGCAGAAAGGAATGTTACAACCTGGGCAGCAGGATGTGGGTGGAGGCTCGAGTCCCAAGGGGGGAGTGGGATGGGGGAGGAAGGAGCAGGAGCTGGCATCGTATTTCAGACCTTGAATTTGGAAGAATTTGGTATATTGAAGACAAATAATTTCAGAGCAGTTTTTAGGTATGGTGTTTACTGGGGAAGAGAGGTATTCACCTGAACAATGTGAATGCAGCAACTTTTGAAATAACTTTATTTCCAAAAACAATTGCTCTGAGACCATAGCACTGACTCTGCTGCAAGGATTTCATGCACAGCAGAATGTGATCTTATCTCCCAAGCTAATTGCCTGAGCACAGAGTGGGGATCTAAATGGTTAGAAGTAGGATATTGAAAGTGAAAACTGTCCCAAGCAGGATTTGCTGTGAGATTGGAGAACAGTGCAGCTTCTGCAGAGGGTTGTGCCATGGAGGTGCTGATACCCTCTTGGGGAGAGGGGACAGTGCATGGAAGGGGTTGCTGGAAGTTTTTTCAGCACCACTTTATCCATCTTCTCCAGTAACAGGTCCCCGAGGTCCTCATGGTTAGTGGGCCTGAACCCTGGCTTTAGAAGAGCCTGGTTGGAGGCCAAGAAGGCACCCTCATTTTCCAGCTCTTTGTTCCTCAGTGGCCTTTTTCATTACAGTGATAGAATTAAGAAAAATGGCTAAAATATTCTGCTTTGCAAAGTTTCTGGAAACTTGTGAACCTGCTCCTTTCCAGCACATCACTGGATCCTGTGCTGGGTATTCCATTGCCAGTGATGGCAGCTCCAGCTGCAGGGTTATAGCCCAGTTGCACTCACAGTCCTTTGAAACAATGCAGAAGAGAAATTCATTTCAAATGGTCTGAAAATCATATGTTATTGCCATAAATCCTTGGGTTTTTTCCCTTTTGCTCTCTTTTGGGTGGACTCCTAGCAAGTTTGACAGGAGCACAGGATATTTTTGATATATGGCATCAGGTCTGTTAGTTCAGAAACCCCACACAGAAGCTTGTTTTCAGAAAGAGAGAAAATAAGATTAAACAGGACAGGGAATGCTGTTATGAAGGAATGAAAATATTTTCATTACCAAAGTATTTGTATGTCAACAGCTGATAGGGAATGATGTGAGACATTCCCAGAAGGGCTCCCAAAGATTTCTTCCTTGTGTAATAGACCAATTAGCAGAGCCCAGATTAAATGAGCAATGTCACATTGCTTCTTGCATTAAAAAAGTGTGACATTCAGTCTCTTTACCTAGTAAATATTTGCATTTTTTATCCTTGGGATTTTAGTTATACTGCTTTCAACAGCTCTGTGTTCCCAAGTAATACAGGGAAAATATTAGCATGTCCAGCATAACTTTCAAACATACAGATATATTTCTCTTATGTAGTATAAATTTTTAAATATTTATTAATGAGAAGCTTTGTACGCTCTTGGAACACATACACATGTGAAAAGGAGGGGATATTAAACTCTGCTAACACAGACCTTGTAATATTTTTAAGCTGACTTCATGAGTTAATAAAGGAGGAAATGAGCACATTCAGTTTCAGACTCTGCTGCCCAGCTCTCCTGGAGCAGCCCTTGAACTGACCCAAAAGAAATTATTTGATTTACAGTTTTTTTCCAATATTAAAGTGGTTTGGAGAAATTTTAGTCTTTTCCTAGAGAAAACAACTGAATAAGTAGATAAAAAATTAGTGCTATTAGAAAAAAAATTGATCTGCAGTGTTGCTTTTTTTTCTTAGCAGCTTCCAGATTCCACTGCAGAAGAGGTTGGGTTTTGGTGACAGGGCTCTTTTTATGAATTAATGTTTGTTTGAAGTGGGTAGAAGAAATTGCGATCGATTTAAAGAGCTTTAACACTTAATTGAATTGAGTTTCCATATAGCTTTTCTGTTTTCACATGCCTGCAAATTTGCACAAGTTAATTATCAGTTAATGACTCTGATCTTTCCCAAATAAGTAATTGAAGCAGGTTATAATTCAGAATCAGATGGCTCCTTTGGAAGTGATGTGATCTGCATGTCAGTTCTGTGAGTTCACTGAAAAAAGGCAGAAACAATGGAATGTTATTCCATCATATTAGCATTCAAAGGACTCGCATTTCACAGGACAGTCTTGTCCATCCAATTCTTTACTCTGCATTCATCCACTGCTGTGTTTTTACCTCATCTTTACCCTCTTCCTTAAGTCTGTTCCTTTTGCTGATTGCTCTTTCCGAATATAGAGCACAAGACCTGTTTCTCAGGTCAAAAGAACACTTGAGAAGAGAACAGTTAATTCCACTAGAGATATTTATTAATAGCATTGCAATATGCTCCAGAAAAGACTCAGAATCCTTCTGTCTGCTGTATGTGCATGTTGCTACATTTATATAATGTCATCCTTCCCTCAAAAGCAGTATTGCCTGAGGTGGGAATTTCAGAAGGGCCTAAGTAACTGCATTTTTCATCTTCACACAGGTTCCAGGGGACCTTCTTTTAGGGATATTCAAGGGATTTTTTAGGACTAAATATAAGTTGTCCTTCTAATAGTTTTTCAGATTTTTTTCTGACATTCATTGGTTTCTTCTCTTCTGATAGTCCTGAGTTTGAGGATTCTAACTGACACCATTTCTGGAAGCTGCGTTCTGGTTTGTTATATCAGCAGCTCTGAAAATAGGGAGATGGTGGGAGCCTGCTTTCCATGTAAAAAAGTCGTAAAATGTGCATGCCAAAAGGGAAGGTTGATTTGTGTCAGAAAACACCAGTTTTCTCTATTTTCATCTCATCTGTACCTGCTTTAGGTGTTACAGCATTTGTTGCATTTTTGCACCTATTTGGAAGTGCAAATTTCAGTGCACCTCTGTGTTTCTTGGGGGGGCGGGGGGGGTGGGTTGTGTGCATATAAATGTGTGCAGGAGAGACAATTTCCCTTCTACTCTTCTTAAAATATTTTTATTTGCTATTTATGGGGAGCACCTCTCTCGAGCAAAGCTGAAATAATACAAGTATTATTCCTCCCCCTCCCTTGCCCACTCAAAAAATCCCAGAATGTGAAGGTTCTTCCCTGGAAATGGGTCCAGCCCCATGGATATTCCTTCCTGGAGGAGAAAAGGAGCAGGCCCCTCACAGGTGCCAAGTTAAATAGGCTGCTGCTTTCCATCCAGAGAGATGAGTGTGAATATAAAGAAGTTAAAACAGTACCTAATGGTGATTAGCTAATAGTCAAGTTTGAAATAGGCTCTTCTCACCCCTAAGTATTGCTGGGGCGACTTGGAAGAGGAGCGACTGCAGGGATTACACTCAGGATGGCAAGAATGCCATGAATAACTTGGCAAAACCGTGCAGGGCTCTACCCGCTGCAGAGAAGCCTTCACCTCTTGCTGGAGTTTTTTTGGCATCTAGAAGAGCTTATCTTCGAGTAACATGTAGAGTGTAAGGTGAATTGCAAAAGAGGAATGCAGACAGCTTCTCCTATCAGCACATTGTTTTGGTTTAGACTCCACTGGAGTTTTGTAAAAATGCGCTTGGGGGAAGGGAAACAAGACAAAGTCAGCGTGTCCTCTGGGTTTGCTTAGTTAATCAAACAAGCTTATTGGGAAATTAACACTTCTAGGCTTAGAAAAGAATTGCTGTTTTATTTTTCAAATACCTTCAAACACTGTATCCAGCTGTCTGAATAACAACCAAGCACAAAAATAAGCTCTTGCACCTCTGGCTGTAAATGCAAAGGTGGAGGTCCAGTAGTCTGCGTTGTCAGCACTGGTATGGCAGGTTTACTTTGAAAAAGGAATATTTTTAGGCCTGACTTCTTGTGAGTTACTGTGGATCTTGCAGCACTCTGGAAGCTGGAAAGAGCAAAATTCTCAGCAGATCGCCTTTTCTATGATATTTTCTGCTTTATTTTAGAGTTATCTGATAACTTCCACCAATATGAGCTGTTCTTTTGTGACTTCTATAAAATCATCCTTTAAGAATTGCCTGCTTGCAAGGCTGGATGTCCTGTACTTCCCTCCCGTGAGTACACCGGTGAGACTCTTACAGGATCCTTGATGCAAAAGTCCTGGAAATTTCAGATGTATTTTTCAGCAGTTGATTAAAATGTGCTCTTGAATTTTCTAACTTATTTTTGCAGAAAATTAAGCCCCCAGAAAAGTATGAATCTACTTGATGTGTTGGTTTTACAATAGCTGTTTCACAGTCCCAGCACTGAGAATCACCCTTGGCTTTGTTGAATTGATCCCATGCACTGGAGACACTGTACCTCTCTCCCCAGAATGATGGTGCTGGTCTCTGCCTAGAACAGTTCTTGTGTAGACACCTTGAATTCTCTTTCACTAGCCTTGCCACCACACTATCTAATTCCCTTTTCTTCCTTGCTCTTGGAATTTCCCTCTTCTGTGGTATTTCCTAACCAGCTTTAGGAGCACAGGATTTTTGGTGCTTGCTTGCTGTTTCCTCAACCTTTTTTACACCCTTAAGTAGCCTTTACATTCTGTAGGTTTGCATTTTGTCCTCTGAGAATTAGGGCTATATTGCACTTCTCAGTGAACTGAAGCACAGGAAGTAAAGCCTCTAATTTCCAAATAATTTAAAGCTGTGCTAAAATTTAGGTTATCATTTTGGTGATAAATCTCCTCAGCTGGGGAGCTCAAGTGTTCTCTGCACTCACCTGTGTTCTCAAAGAGAGTGAATTGGGGGACGTATGTGAAATTTTGGGGGTTTTTTAAGAATTTTAATGTTAAATAAGCAAAATAACTAATGTCAGCCATGCTGGGGAGCAAGGGCTGTAGAACTTTGCACTGGTTGTCTGGTGTAGAAATTAATGAACACTTGTGAATGCCTGATAAGGGGGTGCTGCAATGAAACCTTCTCTTTCTTCCCAGAAGTATCCCTGCTGGGCTCTGTCCTTCACCCATGGAGGTCCCCTGTCCTGGTCTGTCTGACCATCCTAGAGGAGAGAACACTAAAACAGGCTCACAGCGTAACGGGAGATTATCTGCTGTGGTCCAGTGCCTTTAATGAAACTATTTGAATGAGTAAGGGATAGTGTGTGGGTATGAGTCATCCTAGAACTTCATGTTCTCTCCAGGACAACCTTCGGGAGGAGGGGGCGGGCAACATCTGCAAGGATTCTGGGGAGAAGGTCACTGCAGGCAAACTGTGATATTTGATCACTGGTGAAAAGACGGGAGGGGAACTCTCAGCTCCACGGCCTGGCACTTGCTAAGCTGTATTTGGACAGGTACACAGATGATTATATCTGAGTAATACCAAGGAGCATTACAGTCGTTAACAAGACAAGATTTGCAAATTCCTTGTCAGCAAATGCCTTTAGGAAGTGTGCAGCAGGAAATAAAGAAAGGAGTCCCTGTCTCCAAATCCACAGCCATTTCTCTGTTGCCTGAAGACCTTTCTTTTACCCTGTGCAGTTGAGAGACATTTCCTGAGTGCAAAGGCTGCTTAGGGACTAATGCACTTGTATCAGTCTGAAGCAGCAGGAAAATAGAGCTCACTGTGGCATGTTGTAGGAGCACATTTAATGTGCAGCTGTGAAATTTGGGGAGCGGAGAAGGCTAAAGATGTAAGTAAATATAAAGAAACCTCATAAATGCTGTACATTTCATAAATGTATTATTCCAGTATTAAATCTGGTTTAGACAAAAGTGGAATGATCAGCAATGAAGAAGCTGTTTCCTAGGAGCTGGTTTTAATGTAATTTTAGACATATAAAACACATAACTGTCTTTTATCCCATCATGTATTTTTTCCTGAAAATATATTGTGTGCTATATGAATATTAATTATTTATTGCAGGCAAACTAAATATATCCAGCTCAGAAAAGCACTTTTTAAAAAAAGCAAATGTTTAACAGAGCAAGGTTTGGTTAGTCATTTGCACTCTAATTATTCAGAGTTTCAGAGTTTGTTTCTGCAGTTATTAGAATAACTCTCAGGAAAATCTCTTTGGTCAAATATATCCCTGTGGAAATCTGTCATGCCGGATTTAGTGCCTCAGTTCTTTTCCTGTTTTTTTTCTTTCATAATTTTTTAGGATCTTAAGTAGATTTTTCTTTTAAGGATGAGAATTAAGAGAAGTTTCACTGTATAAGTTCAGAGCGAATCAATAAGGTTTCATTTCCATTTTGTGGAGCTGTTAGCCAAAAAGGAAGATACCTCTAGTGTTTCACTCCAAGGAAAAAAAAAGTGTCTGTTCAGCCCTGGTTTAAGCTATCTAATAGGGAGCTGGAATTTATCATTAAAAAATCTTGCAGTTGAACTTCACAATGGACTAATCTTGGAGTGTCTCTATGCAGGGCTAGATCAGCTTCCTTCATGTCTGTAATCAACAGCAAATAATTTGGGGGA
The DNA here is from genome assembly GCF_009650955.1 of Corvus moneduloides. Taxonomy (NCBI): domain Eukaryota; kingdom Metazoa; phylum Chordata; class Aves; order Passeriformes; family Corvidae; genus Corvus; species Corvus moneduloides. The sequence goes on along the minus strand of NC_045485.1, from coordinate 6,308,821 downwards.
GTTAACTGGCAAAAGAAAAACTCTGAGATGAACTATCACTTGGTTCAAACTTTCTCTGATTTCCCCATTTTTGTGTCCCTGGTTTTGCCCTTTCTTTCACATGAAAGGGTCTGATCAAATGAACCTGTTAATTATCCAGACAGTTGTCATTATTTTTTTGTTCCGTCTGTGTGAAGCTTCCCTCTTTTTAAGAGGTAAATGGGTTCAGTACAGGCAGGAGAAAGAGTATATTGTCCCACTTTGCTTCCTGGCAACAAACTCTCATAACACCCTGACTCGTGGTTGTTCTGCTCTAGAAAGCCACCCTCTTTCCAGGAACATGAAACTCCTGAGGTAGCCTGGAAAGACAAAGAACACAGAGAGTGTATCAATGAAAAGTCATAATTCATGTAAAAATGCAGACAGTCTAAAAAAGATCAATTGGATCAGCACAATCAGCACAAGGCAAATCCTTCTAATTTAACTACTTTGACAAGGGAAAACTTTCTAAAATACTAAAATAAAAGACTTAGCTGTGCTATTCATATCAAATAAATCCAGCATCCCTCTAGCAAAACTCCTTTCTTCATCATCCTGTGAATAACCTGAGTTAGAACAGCTGGATAAGGAACAACTCTGTCTTGCAGATGCTGCAATTTAGATTATATTTTATTAAGCTGAAATGAGAGACATAGCAAACTCTCCCAGGGAGTTCAGAAGTTTCCACCCTTCTAGTAATTGCATACTGTACAGGAAATGGAGGTTAAAAAAAATTGCAAAAGTCATTCAGGGTATCTCTAATAGCGTCAATGCCTTGAAACAAGTTCTCATCTCAGAAATCCTCTGGAAGAAAGGATGAGGAAAGCCTTTTGGTGGTTCTTGGTATTTGTCTGGAAAAAAGGTCCCGAGCTGTAGTGCAGCCTCCCAACTTTGTGCAGACACTGCACTGATATCTGTATTTCAAACTGAGCTCTCTAAGCCTCTCCCTGTTCAAAGTACCTACACAGAGGTGTTGCTTTCTTCTCTTACCACAACTGCTTCCGCTATAGGCACCATCTCCTAAAAAGGGTGATATTTGCTACTCCTGCAAAGTGGAACTGAAAGTATTTCATGTTGTTAATCCTACACACAAACAGACAAGAGCATTATCAGTGTGCAGCTTTCATCTCACCAGAGTGATGCAAGATAAAAACTCAGCACTCTCCTGCAACTGGAGCTCCAGGTTGCTCTTGCACACAGCACATCTCTCTCGCTCTGGGAGTACAGCTGTGCTCTGCACTTGAGTCTAGCCACCTGGACTCAAACTGCATCTTAAAGGGAGAGCAATGTTTTCCCTCCTCCTTCCTCTCCTTTCCTAGTGAATACTATTAAAAAAAAAAAAATTCTAAGTCTGTGCTGTTAGCTCTTGAGAATAAGGTTGTTTTGGCAGTTGCAAGTCATGACAGTCACTGTAAAAGGGAAGCTTTATACTCAGATTATGCTTTGTGAGGTAATTCTCTAAAAAACTTAGAGTGCTGGGAGTGTTTCATCCACACCAGTGCCAGAATGATCAGTTTCCTCTCTTGAGTGGAGAGAGAGGGAGGATTATCTGGGAAGCAGAACACTTCATTTTTTGTTTTCTTCAGTGACTGAGTCATTAACAGGTGTATGGTCGAGGACCAGAAGGTTCTGTACCATGTTCTCATTTCTTCTAACTGCCTATCATCTACTTCAAATTGGCCATTAGCTTCATGTACCTTAAAAGAGTCACTGTGTACCCCTTAAAAGGAAGGAAATATTTGCTTGCAATTTATAGACAAGATGTTTTAAATATAGGCTTCACTTAGCCTGTCCAAATTCAGAAAGCCAAGGCTCTTCGAGGTCTGATACATGGGGTGTACCTGCTGGATTGTACTGGAATTGCTCCATGCTTCTGTAGGAAATTGAACTCTTTATTCAGCAGAGTTACCTGGACTTCTTTATGTGTGTCAGGGACTCCACAATCTGTCTGTGAAAAAGGGGGTGGTGGATGTTTGTGTATTTTATTTTATTTATTAAACACAAGATTGAATGTGTTCCATTAAAATGGCCATATTTGAGTTTAAACCATCACAAGTGCAAAAATCTTGTGGGGGAGGGAAAAAATCCTCTAAGTTGTGACATGAACCTCATTGTACTTCCTTTGAGGGTCCATCAGAATAGTAAATTAGTTACACTGAAACCACCATGCTATGCAAAATATTTTGTTTAATTCTGTCTTTGTTACGTGCCAGCCAAAACTGGTGCAAGATAGAAGCTCTTAGGGAAACTGAACATTGCATAATACATAAATTAGGCAAGTTAGAGTACCGGAGGGATTATATTATTATAAAAAGTACAGCTATATTAGCTCTTGCAAGATTCGAGACAAGTAGGATGTCCAGGAAAACTTAATGTATAAAAGATTTAAGTAAATTTCAGATTAACATCCTCGAATGTCCTTAAATTGATGTGAATCTCTGACTTAGCACTCTGTCAGTAATATTAATATGCATCAATAATTATGAGAATAATTATCAACACTTATTTTACTTCCTTTCTGAAAATGTCTGTACAATTAACAGCAGTGTCATTTACTTAATCTAGAGGGAAATTTGATTCTGTATATGAGGTAACACATGTAGTCAACAAATTTGTATTCATTAAGTTAAATTTTAATAAAAGATGACACTTGGAGTTTGGCTCTATGATAGAACATGTCAAATCAGGAAATATAACCTCTAGATAAATGGACAATACAGAAATAAAGTGGTTCTGTGCTAATAAATGCAAATCTATGCAGACTAAAATTGAAAAAGAAGGTGTTTTAAAGGCACCAGATTCACTTGGTTTACACCATGGGATCTCAAGAGATCAAGTTGTATAAAAGGTGATATAGCAAATGCTCAGATTTGTGATTTTATGCTTCAAGAAAATAACTTAAGCACTTCTATTGTCACATTTGAAGCAAGATGCATAAGAAATAAAAATCCTACAGTGTGCACTGTGTTTCCATCTTTGCTTCTAATAAATTTAATTTTAAATTACAGGTAATTATTAGATACAAAAACGTAGCCTGTAGTTTTACGTTGTTTCTCAGAACTTATTCTTTTCTTGCTGCTATTTCAGATGTAAATATTCAACAAACAATAAAAGGGCATTAAATTTATATCACTGCTTCAGTGAAGGCTTTCTGTCAGTAAGTATCAACTGGCTCATTTAAGTACTTGGAGTTTTTATGCTTCTTTGACATGCAGCCAACAACCAAATTCCCTGGCTCTTGTGTCCTCTTGGAGTGCTAGAAAAGGCTAAGAGTGTATTAAGTTGAAAAGAACTCGCAGAGTGCTACAAGGACAGGCCACTGTCACATATCTGACAAGTCCTGCCTCCATATAATCAATCACATCTGATGGAGAGAAACGAGGTTAATGCATTGAAATCATTTGTTGCACTGATATGTTTCAGGTACTTAAAATCACATAACAAAAGTAAAAACACAAAACTGTGGGCTGGGCCCTGCTGATTCTCGTGTCAACCAGATGTTTGCTGGCCCTGTCTGTCTCAGCTGAATGTATCAGTTTGGCATGTGTGCAGGAGAGGAAATGGTTGACATCAGTGAAAACGTTGCCTATAGTGGGCTGCTCACTATCTTTCCCATCTGAGGCTGCTCATCCTTTCAGAAAATCTAATGGGAGCTTATGGTTTGTCCTGAGAGCTGGATCGGGAAAAGGCCCAAGCTGTGTGAGGAGTAGGTGTCCTTTTCTTCCTCCTGAGCCAGCAGAAGATTACAGCCAGTGTAGACCACGACCCTGAGATCATGGCCCTTGGATATCCCCTTGTCCCTCCTGTCCATGCAGGATGCTCTTGCTGACAGATGATTTACAAGACAGAGGGTGTTGCAGGCAGGGCAAGGGCAGTGACGGAGTTCCCTGCCAGGTGGGAAGAGCACAGCGCTGCACAGAAGGTACAGCAGGAACACCTACAGTGTTTTTTATCCCATTTGAACTTAAAGCTCAGAGAGAAAAAAATTTATCATGAGCTCTTTGGGAATATAAGTTAGGTATATGAGTAAGATGCCTATATCTGTGTTTGTTTATCTTTTCAGAGAAAATCAGTATTTCTGATATTCTGTCAGTCCATTAACCATTCCAATCTCCTTGGTCTTGCTCGAGGTTATTTTCATAAATGTGCATTTTCTGTCCCATTGACATGATTATTTAGATATTCTTGTAGTCTTCATACCCAGGAATTTCTGTTTTACCTTTTGATTTTACTTTTCTTTTAACAAGAATTAATTTTAATATTTTGAACCAGGTGCTCAGGAACAAGTGAAGAATTGTTTCTGCTCTTGTGTATTTTCTGACCAACTGCTCCATAGCATTTTTTTTTTTTTGTAGGGATGTTTGGGGTTTTTTAATATAATATTATTTACAGGAAAACTTGGAAAAGTAACTAGACTTTTAAGATGATGTTCAACATGGGTTCTGAAAAACAGGGTGAGAAAATCATCTTAGTTCGACCTTGATTTTTTTTTTTAATTTGATTTTTGTTTAGGAAAATAAAATCTTGAAATGGATTTCTCAAAAGCCCAACACAATGATCTCATATGAAACAAAATTATTAACTTTCTTGTAAAGAAGTTGCTTATTGAAGATAAAATTGAAGGTGATCTTGGCATGAAAAGACAATTTTGAACACAGACCTTTTATTAAAAATTCATGAGATGTAATACTTTGTTAACAATTTATTTGCTTTTTTTGCATGAACCATTAAGTGCAATCCTGACAAGTTCACAATTATTCTTTTTGTTACCACTGAGTTTGTAATTCTGCCCTTTTTCTTCCCTATTTCCTCATCCCAGCTTTATCCATATCTAATTGAAATTACTTGATGCCTTTCTGGCTGGGATGAAGAAATCCGACTGTCCCTGTAGGCTCCCGGGCGCGCCGATGCCGGGTGCCGATTGCCGCGGCTGTGGGCAGAGACGGGGGCTGCTGGCCCCGGGGCAGCCGCGCCGCGCCCTGCTCCCAGAGCTGCCGTGGCTGGGGGAGCATCGGCTCAGCCACCCCTGACGGCTGCAGGCTGGTGGCTTTAGCTGACTCTGTCACACCACTGTCACTGAGCAGCCACGGGGCTGATGGGTGCCTTGGGTAGGTCCCATTTGGGGTGATTTGCTTCCCAAAGCCGGTTCCTCTTCATCAATTCATTACTCTGTTTGAGCTATAACTTGTGCTTCCTTTATTTGGACAGATACTTTTCCTGAGTGAAACAAAGATAATACAATTAATGTACATGACTTGGGTTTAGGTTTTTCTCTTCACATTTATTTCCTAAAGCTGTCCAGCCGCATTCCCGAGTTCCTGACTGAGTTGGTGCTCTGCTGGTTTGAAGTTGGGCAGGTGGCTCCTCTCCTTTTGATGGTGTTTGAGGAGAAAGGTTGATTAGTTCTCTCATCTACAACCTTTTGAATGTAGCCTGAGAGAAATGTGGTTGGGTCAGTGTAATACCCTCTCTGCAAAGTGCCTCATACTTTGTGGAAGGGGACAAGTTCCTCAGGAATGACAGAACACTGTGACAGACATCACCATAACACAGTCTGTTGTGATGCAGGAGCCGCTTCTCCCGACCTAGGGAATCAAGCAAATGATGGATGTGATCAAAAGATTTAAAATGTATCAGCTTGCCTATAAATCACAGTCCTGACAAAAGCAGCATTGTAGCATCCTCTGAAAGCGCAGAAATTCCTCCTTCTCCCTGATAGTTCCATTTTATCTAATCCTAAATAATGCCCAGAAAACCTTACAGTAAAACCACGCTAGAAATAAGGGATTCCTTTATCAAAATGATTTCCAGAATTATTTTTAATCACAGGAGAACAGGAGAATTCAAACCCATGAATGGAACTAGGATCAGCAGCAGTGCCTGTCCCGGGCATTGCACATGTTGAATGGATGTTGAGTTGAGTCTCTCCTCCCAAACTAATCCAAAATAACAGTGTTTCAAAAGATTTTGGGGAAGAATCCCTTTTCAGAAAATTAACATAAAGTAGTTTAAAAAAAAAAATCCTATTCCTTCCCAAGTGCCATCCCATCCCCCTCCAGAAAGCAATGGTCTGACATCTGCTACTGCTGCTGCTCTGCCTGTTATTATTTGTCTTAGAGCCTCTGCCCATTCTTTTGCTTCTACAGCTGCTGTTGGTGTTTCCTCTTGGTGCTTCCTGCCTGCCTGGCCTAAATTCCATCTGACACCCTCTTGGCCCTCTGGCTTTCTGCCCAGCTGGTTAAGAGCTGGCATTCAGTTGACTGCAGCGCTTATTTCTGCAGTAGGAACATGAAATAATATTTGGGTTTCATTTTCTTTTGAGAAGCTCTTCAAGATCCTTTCATGAAGGTAATCTATTATTTTTTCATGCTGACCCTTTGATCTGTGTAGGATCTCATACCCGTGTGAGAATTGTCAGTGCCTGTTAGATCTGCAGAGAAACTTGGGGCCAATTTCCTGCTGCAAAAACCATGAGGAGTTGGTTTGGTTGGGGAAGGGGGTGGAATTGGCACTTTTGTCTTTCTGTTCAGCAGGACAAGATGACTGTACAGTCTTGCCCTGACAGCATCCTTGATATCTCTGCTTTCTGTAGACACTTTCCAGTAGAGGGGAGAAAAATGCAAGGAGGAGTTCAGGCTGTGCCTTCTCTCTTGTTCTTTCACCTCGGTGTCTCTCTGAAACCCCAGAGAAGGAGTGGTTTGTGGTGAGTCCTCCTTCCCAGCACTCTGGGAGATGCTTACTTCAGCCTTCAGGAAGAGAGGGAGTGGCTGTCTGGGACCTTTCATCAATAAAGATAGTAGTTAGGAACTGGAGAAGAGGCAAGTAACTGAAATTGCAGAATCTTCTCCTTTGTCACCCCAAGTTTCTCACATTTAATGAACTTCATAATATAGTACTGAATTTAACCATGTTACAGATGACATGCCCAAGATATTTTGGCTTTTGAGAACTGACAGATGAGAACTTGGCCTCTGGAAGATGAGATATTTGAAAGAGTTCACAGCTTATGGCAGCAGCTTATCAGCAATATCCCCATAGGACTTACTGATATGAGGGTTTTCTGGTTTTATTAGATCACCTAGGAAATATTCCTGTCTTCTGTACTAGCACTGGTCCCTGCCAACATGCTGAAGGGTGGGGAACCTGCTGACCTGATTATTTGGAAAAGACAACTTTTTTTTCCTGTCCTGAAGCTACCAGCTGTATTCTATTAATGTCCAAAACAGACTTCTGATGTAATATCATCTTTTCAGCTGTGAAATAGCACCTATTCCATGTAGATTTTTCAAATTTGGAACCAAAATAAATCCTGGTGGAGGAACTTACTTAGCTACGCTGTGAGTAACCTGATGTTGGCTTGTGCACAGAGTGGCTAAAGTGAAGCATTACATCTACAATTTGATGTTCCCACTTGTCTGCCGCCTAGACGTGGAGCATTTTTTTGCACTGGATAAGTGTAAGATGTTATCCTGGGAGACAATGCTGTGCAGACTAGTAATCACTTTTTTATGGACGAAAGTATTTCCAGAACAACAACACATATAGTACAGAGAATACCAGGGAAAGGTTCATCTGAAATGAGCACAAGGAGTGATATTCTAATGGATGCATGGAGCTGTGCTCCACGAAATAATGGCCAAGGACATATCTTCCAACCTAGAAACTGAAGACTCAGAAATTATATGGAAATACCAGTAAAATAAAAGGAAAAAAGCTGTTATCACCTCCCTTTCTCCTGAAGTTAGTTAGTTAGCTAGCTCTGTTGAAGGAGCTGAATGCAAGAAGAGACACAGATCTGAAATCCCAGATTCTGTAAAGAAAACAGTTTCCAGGTGGAGGGATCAGCCTGTTCAGAGGCACAAGGTTTGTTTCTTGCAGCTGGCCTTGAATGATTATTTCTCAATGTTTTGCTGTTATGCTGCCCACACCACAGTCAAGCAGCACTTAAAACTTTCTCAGGACAAGGAAACTAATGAATGTGGAAAAATAAGTTTGAATTGATGGGACAAAAATTTGTAAGTTGTAAAGCTTTTCATCTTCATGTTATTTTGTCAGTACAATGTAGTGGGGAAGAGCAAGGATAATCTTTTGCCAAAAAAGCTAATTGTTAAGAGAACCAAGCTGCTGAGCACTATCATGTCTCATATTCCTTAAATCTGTATCTGCCATGCTCAGATTTCTATCAAAATATAAGACAAATACTACAAAGAAAATCTCTAGCTTTTAAGAATATTGAGTAAAAGCCTGAAAACACAGTGTATGGGTAGTAGTGCACTGCAGTCCTGCAGAGAGACTTAACTTCCACCAAAACATTCCTTGGTGCCTCCTGCTCCTCCATTTGGTGTCTTCTGGGCACTGCCATGGACTTCAGAGGTAGGTGCTACACAGGAAATTCTATAGCTTTTCCCAAAAAGTAAGAACAAGTACAGGAGGAGTTAATTTTGACTTCTTAGTTCATTCTTAGATGGTATCTTGGGAGTGTGCTTGACAATCTTAACTTGACACCTGTATATATATATTTATTTTTATTGGAACATAGAATTACATTGGATTTTAAGTGATTCCGTTTGGTTTGTAAAATGATATTTTGTTTACATTGGTTCTTCTGGTTTGTTTTCAAAATGTTGTTACAGTGAGCTCTTAAATATTTTAATTAGCAGCACATTAAAAAATACTGTTTTCAGGGAATTAAGTCATTTAGAACGAGTTAAGGCCCTTCTATATCACTTTAACCTGAATCTAGGCTGCTAATCCCGTTGAATAACAAAAACACTGAATTTCCCTCCCTGGTTGTAGACTCAGGCAGATGCTCATGAGTAAAGTGCACCTTGAATGTCACTCAAGGGAAGAAAATTAGAAAATTGAATTTTTTTATATATCTCTAAAACATAAATTAGTTCCATTAGTGTTGGTTATGTAGTCTAGTGGAATGTCTGAAACTCCTGGGGTATCTGCTTCTGTTTCATATGGTGTTTCTGGTGATGTCCAATAAAACACTCTCAGAATTTTCCTTCAAACTGAAAAATGCTTTTGGTTTTCCCATACTCGTAAACATTTGAGTTCCTTGATATTATTTCATGGCTTTTAACATCATATATTAAAAAAAAATTCCCAGAGCTATTAGCTCTCTTCTCATTGCTTTTATTTAACATATCTTTGGGGATCACAGAAGTACCTCAACATGTAAATGCATCATTTACAGCAATGTCTATAGGTGTGGCCATTCAGAAACCTGAGCATATAAACCATAAATATGTACATTGTCCATACAGTTGGGCTTTGGTCTGGCCACATCAGTGCTGCTTTCCTCCGATAGGGATCTTCCTCCCATTTTCCCTTCTCCATGGTTTCCCCTCATTGTCATTCTCCTTGATGTCAGTGCAGATTTTGACCCTCCACCCAAATCTGTGCTGAGTTTTTCCTTGGGTTTTGGGGGTTTTTTGCTGTGTGTGCTGCAAGCCAAGGCAATTGGCAGTGAGCATCAGGTGCTGGTCCCTCACGTGGCCCAGATCTGCAGTTTTCTTGTGTTCCAGTTCTGTGATGCTGCTGCTGCTTCCTCTGCAGTCCCAGTGCAAGCGCAATTTTCCCTCCTATATAAAGAAGCACAGCATTAGAGCCCCCAACTTCAAATAGCTCCATTATTCCCTGATGCAATTCAAAACTGCCCTTCTTGTTTTTAGGCCTCTCCCCAGGATTTCGTGGGAGAACTCCAGCCTTGCTAAATAACCTCCCCTCTTTGCTCTCCTCTGTTCGGCTACAAGTGGCCTTCTCTCTGACCCTGTTGCTTCTGCCACCTGGAGCAGCCTTCCTGTGTCTTGCTGCCTTTCTGACTCACCACCTACTTTTCAAATGCCATGTGAAAGCCTATAGTTTCAACCTCGCCTTGTAACAATCTGGAGCAGCTTAAGGAAAACAACCTCTGGTTGTTACCCAAAGAGGGTTCAATAATTATTTCTCTAACCCTCCTAAAGAAAAAAGGTTGGCCACCAAAAACAAATAGGAGGAAGACCCCACACACATTATCCATACTGGTTGGTTTTTTAGCCAAGAGGTAACAGGAATAAAATAAAACCTTAACAATTACCTCTGCTGCCTGGGAAATACAAAAAATACAGAGTATCCTTGTGAATAAAACAGATTGGTTTTTCTCTAATATTCCCATCAACTCCTGGTTCTTAAGAATCATTTCAGAATAGGAGTATGTTAAGTAGCAGTAAGGACAGAGTGTACTGTTCAAGTAGAAGTAAGGTTAAATACCCATCAACAGGATGATTGGAAGAACTGACTTAAAGTAATTCTGTACTGCTGAGACTACCCCTGTTTTAAAGCCACTGCCCCGTGCTGGTGAAACTCTCCCCAGTGCATCCCCACAGGTCATGGATGCACTTCGCAGCTTAGTTATTACAGGAGGTGTTTTCCATCCAGTACTCTCTGTAGTGGGGCCAGGGACAAGGCAGCACCAGTCATCTTCCAGGCTTCAGCAGAGTAAAAGGAAGTTTGCCTAAAATGAATGTGGCAGGAAAAAAGCATTTGGGAACCACTTTCTACTAAAGTCCTTGCTAATACTCCGAGGAGCAGAGCAGGGAAGGAAATCACAAAGTCATCCTCAGTGTCTGCTTCCAGCATCATTTTTACTGACTGCTCACTCTTTTGCTCTCTTTCTAAAGTTCTTAAGGACTTGTTTGCCCTGTAAGTTCATATATTTTTCTCACTGTTGCTTGTGGTTTTGATTGTGAATGCTCATCCTAGCCAGCCTCGAGCACCTTCTTCCTTGTGCTTGGGGAAGGCAGCACCCTGCTTCCAATTAGCAAGGTGAGGAAGTTGGCTGAAGAAGCCTCTTTCTAACGAGAAACACCTCTGGTTCTCTGTTATTTGTATTTGGTGCCTACTGTCCCTAGTCAAGCTCACGAGATTGCTGTGCTTGGAACCAGATATACAGATCTTGCCTTCATTAGGAAAAAGGTGGTTTAGATATCTCTCTAAAGGGATTCAAAAGACTTGAGCTTAATACAAATCACTTGCTGTTTTTAAAAGGGGGTTGTTAACTTCGAATAGCTAAAATAGATTAAAACAGCTGCTGTCTTTGGTAAGGCTGTAGCAAGGGCTAAAATCAGGAAATACCCGTGATGTGGCTCAGCCAGAAACTGCCAGACAGACTCTCTAGGCAAGTCAGGTAAGCTCTTGTCTCTGCTACTGGGGCAGTCAGGATTTCCTTTCCATGCATGCACAACTGCTTTGTGTGAGCACCCAGGGGTGCCTGCCTCAGCTGGCAGTGTACCTTGTATAAGACAAAACAAACTGGTGAAATAGGACTTGTACCTTTCAGCAGGCTCCTTATTTGTCTACATGTAACTCTTTGGTGCTCTTTACCCTGTATGAATGCACAATGGATAGCAACTTCCTTCATGAGGGTTGACATAGCCCCAGCTTTCCCCTTAGGCCACTTGGAGAGCTGCTGGGGACACACTGCCCTGCAAGCTGGGCACCTCTTGCTGCCATTGTCCCACAGGAACTTCCTCCCAGGAAAGGGCTCCTGTACCAAGCCCGGATGTGGTCCTCCACAAATGTGCCCTGTAGGTTGGGGAGGAGACGTGAAATTGGACTACTTGACCTTTAAAGGTCCCTTCCAACCCAAACCTTTCTATGATTTTCTGACTTCAAGTCTCAAGACTCAGGTCTACATTGCAAAACTGGTTTCATCATTGATGTTTGTTGTTTGATAGCATGTATTATTTTGTTATGAAATTTCTCACATAAGCAGGAATGACATCTCATTTTTAAATGGAAAATGTGTTGTACTAAAATATTAAGTGAGGAGGAAAAATTGTGCAACTGTGAGGGGGCAGAAGGAAGTCACTATTAATCGGAGTGGTAAAATGATATTTTTCCATATTAATGATGTTTTTTCTGTTACAGACTGGGCAGCTTTGTCCAGGTAGTTGATTATATTTCAGTAAGTGTCATTCAAATCTGGTTCTCTTCCTTTTCTCTTTCAGTACTGTGAGCACTGCAACTGCTGATGTGAACAGTTGTTCCTACACCATTATACCATTTATGTTATTAACCCTAATATGTGCCAGTCTAACTTTCTGACTAACCTTTAATGGGGATACAAGTCCTAACCATCTCTTTAATGTTTTCTTCAGCTACTTCAGTTACTTCTTCTCTGAATTAGGATTACTTACATACTGCTATTTTATTTAAATACAGTATTTGCATCTCTGTGGGTAAATGCTTGTTTGGGTCTAATTATTGCATTGGAAGCCTGAAGCTAGAGTGATGTTATAGCTTAAATAATATATTAAAGGAAGGAGGCCATTTGGCTTGTTTTGTTAAAAATCCTGGGGCAATCATTTGTGTAAAACCACTGAAGGCTCATACAAATGACACCTGTATAAGCTCCAGGGAGAATGTTCATCTCAGTTCATGCTAGAAAAACCCCACCTTGAGAGTCATTAGTGAAGCAGGAGAACTGCAGAAAAAAACCCTCCTGCATCTCTAGTAAGAGATTCAGGAAGAGCTGAAGCAGCTAAGAAATATCACTCATCACTGCTCCAAAATCTAAGGAGAGTGGGGTTGGGGGGTGCAGCTAAGAGGCTCTTGGAAACTTTTGAAATCATTGTTTTCATGCTTTAAGGGTTATATTTAACCTTCATTAAATGTTCAAGTAAGTGAATATTTTGGTTTATTGAGTGGGGTTCAGGTTGCACTACAGACCACCACTCATTTCTGCTTTAATCTTTGCACTTGTGGGAAATATTTGCCAAGTTTAGACACTATTTAATCTCTTTTTTTCGAGTCTCTTGAATTAAAACTGGCAACAAAACCAACAAACTTTCAAAAAAAAAGCCCTACTTACATCTGATATAAACCAAATCTGTGTTAATATTAGCTTTTCAGACTATCTAGGAACTCATCACTTTTTTGTTAGCTTGGATGTGCTATCTGTAGGCTGGAAATATTCCCAGTGTATTCCTGGGTCCCAGTCATGGCTGGCACATGCAGCAGCTACCTGCAAAACCATCCAGTGCTGCGTAGCACACAGTTCATGGTATTTCTTTAGAGGGGGAACTCGAAGTGCAGTTGTTCACAGTGACTCCCTCCCAGGGCTTTTCCTGGGATAAAGGCTCTGGTAAGGCTGTCCCAGCCAGGATTTCTGAAAGGTGCATATCGAGGTTTGATTCCCAGAGGTCCCCAGCATTTTATTTTTCAGATCAGCTCTATCAGCTGGAGTAAGATTTGATGGTGTGACCTCGCAAAATCAGGCACGTGAAAGGAGTACCGAAATCCTTTTAAACTGGCTAGACCCCCTTCCAAATAACTTGCTGGTGTTTTCATCCTGCCAGAGACTGAGAGCTGTGGGGCTGTATATCTCAGAAGCAAATGACAAAGCCGTGATTCTTGCCCTGAAGCAGCTGCAATCCAAGACTCCGGTCCTGTGATCAGGCTGTTGGAAACCACCACGAGCCCTCCAAGGGTTTTGTGCTAGTACTGCCCTCGGAGCACACGCTTATTTCTGACGCTGGGACTGCAGGATGGTGCAGCCGGACTTCTTAAGGGAGCTGGTGCTGACCTGCCGCGGGCTGGGCACACTCAATGGCTCTACACCCTAGCTGTGAGTTTCTGAAAATAACCCCCAAAGCCTTGATTCCAGAGTAACATGACACTCTGCAAAGTTTCCTTTTAGCAGCGAGAGCTGGGATCTGCCCTCTGCATGCACGAGGGCTGGATTGGCTTCAGCAGGAGCCAGCACGCTCTGGCAAAGGCCCCGTGCTGGAAACAGCATTCTGCTCATTCTTCTGCATGTTCACATTCGTGATATTTTCCAAGGTGAAGACAGTCTGTACTAATGGAGAGGGAAAATAGCGGGTGAGGTTATTTTGGCCTGTGTTATTTAGGAAGTCAGGCTCCCTGTTACATGATCACATCTTACAATCTATAAAAAATAAAGTACTGGGGCTAGTGGAGCTTACTCCTGGTCACACATCTGTGGGAGCTGTAAAAATGCCTTGCAGAGAGCCGTCACCCTCCCTGGTCCCTGAGTGTCCCCTTTTGCTGTGCCTCCGACAGGCTCCGGTCTCTGCACCATTGCCGCAGTCAGTTGCGTGTGTGCGGGCCGGGGCACTGCCCTGGAGCTGCCTGCGAGCGACGAGCCCGGATTTCGTGTAAGCGCTGGCAGGCGCCGGGAGCAGCTGGGTCTGGAGGATGTGGGACACAGGGCAGGGAGGGGACACGGGGACAGCGTGGGGACAACCTCCAGGAAGGAGCCGGGGCTGGGGGGGGCCGCGCTGGCCGCAGCCAGGGACAGGAGGACTTCGCTTTTATTTCCAAACCTTTGCTTTCTGAGCTGTCCCTGCAGCTGGCTAATTTTTAATTCAGAAGAACAAAACCTAATAAATTGAAACAACAGGAAAAAAAAAAAAAAAAAAAAAAAAACAACCCCAGCCTCCTAATATAGAAAATTATCCCCCATACAAACTCAATATTCTGTCTCACTCCATCTTCAGTGCCTTTTCTGCACTTCTAGAGATGCCTGGGATTTCTTCCGTGTTTATGGGCAGAGCTATAACTAGAGCTGGGTGATGCTTTGCAGCTTGCTGTGTTATTCACCAGAAATGCAAATTCTACAATCCTTTACTACATTCAAAGCTTCTAAGGAATAAATGAATAGATAAAAAAAAAAAAAAAAAAAAAAAAACCACAATTATTGCAGTATTTAAATAAAGTTTACATTTCTTATTTCAAATGACATTTTTATTTAGAAATCCAAAATGTTACTTTAGATAGTTCTATAGACTGGGAAAACCAACAAAATTTCATCAAAATTTCATTTTGGGTCAGCCAAAAGGATTTTTTTAAGTCAGGAAAATAATTTTTTAAAAAGACCTTTAAAAATAGAAATTAATTTCTGAGAGTTAAAAAAAAATTTAAAATCCTTTCTTAAAATTCTGGTTTAGTCAGTGAACAAAACTTCTTTTTTGTAGACATTGATCTCTGGAGCTAGTGAGGTGATAAATCTTTGTCCAGCTTCTATTCAAATAATTAAGACATATTTTCTGTATATTACATTTCCTGGTAATATGATAGCTCCACTTTTACATAATGCTATTTCAGGATTTATAAGACTGGAGGTAATTAATTCTAATATAATTATTTGTTACCGACTGGAGATCATGAACAGTATCACAGACTAAAAGGTAGGGTTCTTCAGAAAGCAAGCATAGAAGGAATACACAAAGTAGAGATTTTTTTTAAGTGCTTTCATTAATAAATTTTAATAAAACAAATTCAGACAGGAACTGCAAAATAAGCTCTATCTTGGCAGGAGTGGGCACTGGCTGCAGCCAGAGTCCACTGACTACACCACCTGACCAGCCAGGGAGATTTTGGGAGATCTATGCTGCAGCAACAGGGACGTGAGCTGCTGTCTGGTATAAATTTCAAGCAAATAAATTGTGTGCATGAATAAATCATAACAGCACCAGTATCATGTAGAGCCCTCAGCTCTCCCCACAGCCTTGCTAAGGTCTGTGTAATCACTGAGCTGCTCATTACCTAATAACTACTCTGTCTCTCCTCACATAATGCTTATTTTTTGCATGAATTGCTAAGTTCACAAAAGCCTCAAAAATATCTCCAGTGATCAAGTCCTGATTATACTCTGCACATGAATTGAAAGGTCCTGTTCCATAACCTCTGTTTGACTTTGAAATGTGCATACCATTTCAGGAGGCTTTGGAGTCTAATGCAATCTGTTTCCACTGAAGACAAGCAATACTGGAAATATGATTACAATAATTGTATTATGAACATGGCATTGTCATGATCAAGTGAAGGGCTCCAAAATGTAACTGATAAAATTGTAACTTTGACCTCCATCTTTAGCTTAAAAACTAGATGCAGTTCAAATATCCCTGTGTATTAGCCTCGTTAGCACAAAGGCAGGCCTAATAGTTCAATCCCTGCTCCCAGGAGTCACTTCACAGACAATATTCGGGTAAACAAGAGCTTGTGGGAGGGGAGAAACAGGATCCATCTTTTGATGTCCGTTTAGAGCGTAAAAGACTAAATCTTGTGCTGTAACAGTTCCATCAATTCCCCAGAGCTGGAGCAACAGAGAATTCGATTTGGAATTCCTGTGTAACACACTGGAGCAAATTCATGGTTGATATAAATTGTTGTAACTTCCTTGGCTGTATTGGAATCACTGAAACCAATGAATTTGGGGCTGTTTGCACCATATGAGGATTCATCCCCTTCATAAATATTTATACAAAGAATGAGAAAATTATAGTAATTTTAAAATATTTTAATATGGTATTCCAAATCATGCAGAACATAGTAGACCCCTTCTGCTTTGTTTTCTCATCCTCTGGCTTCATTCAGGTCCTAGTTTGAACTTCTCAGCTAAATATGGAAAGAAACGTGTAAATTGTACCAGTCCTACCATTAGTTTCAGTTTGCAGAAGTGCCATTGATACAGACTCCTGCATTTATTTGGGGTGGAAAGTGTCTATTTAAATTGTGAGATCAATCGTCAAATTAGATGTGTGACTGCACACATCGTTCCAGTGTTTATTTTCTTTTCTGGCACACTTGTGGCTCTTTGGGTTTGAAGAATGTAACTCAATTGGAATGAGCCTCAGCGATAAAATGGTCATCACATAAGAAGTCTTTGTGTTGTTTTGAAATGTACTATTACAAGACATTTTAATAAACTTTGTTTTTATTTTCCTTGATTAATAACACATTTGCTTGTGAATTTTCTGGGATGTTTGATTCATAGTCTTTCCTTTCTTTTCCTTAGAAATCCTTGGTGGCAGCAGCCTACAGGAGGCCTTATGGGACTATCCCATGGCGATCTGACCTGATTCTGGCTTTGTCCAAGTAATTTTAGTCGCACTAACACTTTTGACCCTTGGTGTCATTGATAAGCTCCAGAGCACCGAGTGCTGGGTCAAAAAAGTTTTGAAAGATCTACAGAAAACTAAATGCTTAAAGCCATGTGATTTATATTTATTTGTTTTAGTTATGAATATAGAAAATAATAGTCCGTCACTTTCTCTTCTCTGCCTGTTCACACTGACAGAGAAGCTGGTTTATGGATAGTAGATTCATTACATGTATTAAAAACTGGCAGTGATGTAAGGGAGAATATTCTGTTTTCATCTTCTCTGTTCAATAGCTGATATGCTTTTTTACCCATTCCTCAGATGCATGGTTTAGTAGGAAAGACACTGAACGTTGTGCAAGGCAGTAATCAGCAGCAGTTGATCACTGCTACTAATATGGTTTCACTATAGGATACTGTCATCTTCTTTTGATTGGCATTTGCCTCTCAGAGGATTGTTTGGTTAATGCACTTCTTAATACTTTCATTTTCTCTTTTTCTTTTTTTCTTTTTTCTTTTTTTTTTTTTTTTTTTTTTTGGTTGAAACTGGCTTTTATCTTTAAACTGTTTTAATAAAGCAGAAAACTGTGTCCCTTTGAACTCATCCTCTGATGTCATAAGAGCTGAGAGCTGACATGAATTACGCTGTGAAAATACTGACATTTAGAGCTAGGTACCAGCATGTACTAAAATCCAGTAACACATGATGCGCTCCAGAATATTTTTTTAACATAGTGTTATTAGTGGCAGGCTCTTTGGTCTGAACGCCTTTGATAAGCAAAATTAGCACGCTGTTTTTCCAGCCTAAGTATGGTAAATTCTTTCCCCTTTTGGGGTCAAAAAATATAAATATTAAAGAAAACTCCAAGTGTCACTATTTGCAAGGTTACAATGTTTGTTATTAGAACTGTGGAATATGTTCAGTCTTTCAGAGAAGACAGTATGAGGGACCCCTGAAAGGACAGGAAACATCTATATTTGCTGGCAGCATGCCTGAATTAAACATATTGCTCCCAGTGCCATCCTGATGGCACTGTGGGGAAGGCCAGCTCAGCTATGCAGTATGAAAACATGCCAGCATATCGATATTTCATAACACAGCACGCGCCAGTCACTCAGGAGGGGAAGTTAATTAGATGTTCTGTGGACAGCTAAAAAAACTGAGGATGTTCAGTGGAATTAGGTCCCTAATCTTAATCCCCTCCCAGGAGAAGCAACGAAATGCAGGAAGCACTTTGCACAGGGCTTCCTCTGGGTCCCCCAGAGATGTCCCACAGAGAAGCCTGGTTTTAATGCTGCATTCCTTAGCACAAATAAAGCACAGCTTTACAGCCTTACTTGTGCAAGACTTGAAAAGACTCTCATTGTGCCCTCCAGCATAGGTATAGTGAGGCAATAGGGAAAAGTACTGTTTCCTTTACACTATTTTTTAATAGAACAGGGTTATGCCTTACATGAAGACAAAGTGGACTTCGGATCTTAAGTAACATAAGAAAATTGCACAGTGCTGTTCATACTCTAAAGAGGGCTGAATTTAGCACCACTTATTTCCACCTATATCCGTCCTCTAACTGCGCCTTGTATAAACAGTTTTGATTCCATCAGGCAATTTTCCTGATTGTGTTAATGGATATTACCCTTCCCATGAGTATATAGAAAGCTTGGAGATGCTTTTAATCTCCCTGTTTGTCTTACCCAAAGAAAAAAGATCCAACCAATCTAAAAGCCCCCAACCTTTTTTTTTTTTTTTTTTTTTTTTAATCTGGTCCATAGCTCCTGGAACTAACTAAAAGAAGAGGACAAGAAATCCAACACATTTGTAAATAATTCCAATTAAGAATAGCAGCTTTGGCCGGCCCGGGGTGCCTGGGCTGCGTATGGAAGCAATTGGCCTGGCTCCGTCCACTCGTGTGTGACCCAGCCCAGCGAGGGCCGGTCCCCTCTGTCCCCGCAGGGCAGGGAGGAGGGCAGAGAGCCGGCTTCCCTGGGGAGAGTCCTATTGGTGCCCATCGTGTAGAGCACGGAGGACCTGCTCCCCTTGCCTTGGGAGCGCCGAGGGGCACTGCAGCCCCATCAGAGCCCAGGCGGGTCCCAGCCCTGTTTGCTTTGGGATGATGGCGCAGCCTCGTGGCTGCGGCAGGGGTCCCATGTGCTCATCACGCAAGGTGGTCCCGAGCCCCTGAGCTGCACCTGAGAGGCTGTTAAGGAATGCAGATGTGCTAAGGAAAGAGCAGGGGCAGCAGCTGGAGGCAGCGCCGCCGTGCCCTCGCACCGAGCCCCTGAGGCTTTGCCCCTTCTGTGGTGCAGTCATGGGTGAGCTGCACACCCTCTGCATCCCACAGGGGCATTAGGAAAAGTGATGCCTAGAAACTGAGCAAATATGCAGATAAGAAGTGATGCAGATTGTATCTTGGTGTGTGTGTTGTGTAGAAATTATCATTTGAATAGTAATTGCGCAGCCATTATCAGTCATCTTTACCAACTGCTTCTAGCCAAAAGGAGTTCTCTCTGATAAAGATTTCTGTTATTTGGAAGCAGGCCTGGATTTATAACCACAAGATAAAGTGTTTCTGTTCAAAAGAAATCATTGCTACTGAAGGAGCCCTCAGAAGGAGGATTGATGCAGCATTCTGCTCTGGTTTCATGCCCTGTGTTGCTGTGTTAGTCATCCAGTGGCCCTGTGCCTTGAGCTGCACTCAGAGGGAGGACACAAGGGTGCAGGGTTTGCTCACAAGGGTGCCCCCCACCTCCATCCCCATCATCCTTCCCACACCACCTCGTCAGACTCTTGGCCCCTTTTTTCTCCCCCAGCAGATGAACTCAGGGTGCTTATAAGAAAATGCTGATAAAGTTTTGTTCAGGTCAAAAATGGTGTTCTGTTAAACATAGTTTATTTTCTTTAGAGTCTTTAACTTTTGCCCTGATTTTTGGGGTTTTCTTTTTGCCAAAATAGTGTGAAAGACATGAGAAATTTTCATCTTTTTTACTCGCAAAAGAGTAAAGAAAAGGGAATAAAACACCTTAAGAAATAACCAAATCCAGGCAGATGTACTTTAGCTTTGAACAAGGAAAGACAATTTGTGATATGTTTTTCCAGAAATTGACTATTTGGAGGGAGGATAGTTGCTTGGGTAGAAAAAAAAGGATGGGAATTATTAGGAGAGAAGAAACAGTGAGAGAATAAACCAGGAAAAGGGACTTTAGACGAGTATGAGAGGCATAGCAAGGGTGGGACAGAGGCACACTGGGAGACCCCAGGGTACTTTATGTGGTTCATGAGTTGAGGTCTGTTGTCTTCTACTGTCCCAAGTTCCCTAACAAAGTTGTTCCAGTGGGAGGGATAATTTTCATCTTCTCCAAGCCACTCATAAAATTTTAAAAAAGAATGATGCAAAAAGAAAAGTTAATAAAAGGGTAGAGGTCAGGAGAACTTGCAAAGGGGCCAAGCACAGGTGGAACATCAAGCTTGAATATACTGGTGATAAAAGACTTGTCAGGAGAAACTCATGAGAACGATGTCAAAGTTAGGAAAATGAGAAGGCTATTAAGAGCTTTGAAAGCTAGAATTTCAAGAGAAGTGGAGATGTTTTGCAGGAGAAGCCTGTGTGTCTGCTACCCTATTTTTTTGCTACTTTTCTCCAGAGAATTAGGAAAAAATATGGAATTTTGTATGGAAGCTGAATTTGAGTTTAGGTGGACTTTGGGTAGTTTATAACATAATGAGGAGGATTCTTGGACAGCCCCTCCAAAAACCTAAAACTGTCACTGGCAGCAGGGATGCCACAGGCTTTGTGGGTGTTGGGCTTGGGGGTCTCCTGAGCCTTCCCAGCTCCCGCTCTGCCAAGATCAAACCTTAACTCATCAGGTATTAATCACTGCCAGAACAGCCAGATTTTCCCATGAAACCATCCCACCTTGGCTCAGCACTTCCATTCACCCCAAGGTGCATCTGTGCTCAGCAGAGGGCTTTTACCGAGTGGCACACAAGGCTGTGAGTTGAAGCACAACCTCCTGAGAGGCACGAGCAAAAAAACTGCTGTCAGAATCCTGCCCTCGCTTGCAGTGGGTGGATGTGTTACAGTAACACATCACTTATGCGTGGGGAGACATCTGAGACATCTGTGGGGAAGAAAAATCAGTCAAGAGCATTGTTCTGAAGGGGCTGGATCCCAGCAGGGAGAACTGCCTTGGCTCATGAAGCAGTGCCTCTGGGAACTAGAAGCTTTTTCTTTACAGTTTGAAAACCTGTGTTGTGTAAAATTGTTTAATACTTATGATTCAATTGATTTTAAAGTGGATAATCATCACTGAGCTTTAAATACACAGAGCTTGTTGTTGGAGCTACAGCTTTTCTTTGTTAATACTAACATTAAATATTTATTCTGGATAAGGATAGTCTAGTAATATGGGGAAACACCTGTGATTGAACTGCTGTGATAAGGATCTCTACTATACACTTCTACTGCCAATATTTTCATAAACCTCTCTATATTCAGGCGTAAATAAATTTAATTCATTTTCCACTCCTGTTGTCTCACAAATTTGAATGTATTTGATGCATGAATCTTCGCAATAGGTTGTAAAGCCCAGTTCAAAACCTGTACTAATTTGTTTAAGGAGTTCTGTTTGACAGAAGCCCCTTTTTTCCCTCCAGCACTAATTGGGTGTTGATGATTGGGTCGTTTTAGGAAACACCAGAGCAGGAGAAGGCAGCTGGAGACAGTGTGTGAGGAAACCCAAAACCATGCACAGATTTAAGATTTTATGAAGCTACAGCAGTACTCTGTCTCACTTCAATGAAACTGTATTACCCACAGGCAGTTCCTCTCTGTTTGCTCAGATGGCCCCTTCTGTGTGGCTCTCTAAAACCTGTAAGAGGGTACATTTTCCACTTGAAAGGTGGAGAATGAAGTGATTTGTTTCTCCCTCTGACAATAACATACTCAAGAAAAATTTATGCTGAATACCTGTTATAGGCATGTGAATGTCAGATACATCTTCATTTAGTATTGTGTATTATATTTTTCTATAGGAAATATCTGATAATTTTGGCTTTTAAATATCTTAGTGATATACTATGCATAAATTTAATTACTCCAAATAGTATTTTGCTCCAAGTTTAATTAGATTTTTTTTTAATACCCTCTTCAGAAGGAAAGTTTTTTGGCATTAATATTTATTAAAATGAAACAAAAACTAAAAATCGAGCCTTTTCACAGCAGCTGTCATACATCCTTGTAAATATTTAATTGGGTTTTTGTATGCATGAAACTACTGCACTTCAGGACATTATTCTGAGCTTTGATTTTTGTAGATATAGCAATTTCTTTTAATATTACTTGCTGCTAAGACCTTTGTAAACTCAGACCTTGTAAAGTCAACAGCAAATTTCTACTTGCTTTTGTGAAGCTGGGGTTTCTCTTTCTTGGTGGAAAGAGCAACTTCTCTTTCAGCCTTGCAAAAAGCCAGAGGGAGCAAAGTGATCTGCCAGGGTTTAAAACAAGTGAAGGTGAGCTGTGGTCCCACCTTTACTCGCCACTGTGTGAGGGACTGGAGAAACTGTGTGTGATGAAAAGAAGCTCATTCTTTAACTTCTGTCCTAATCTGAAGATCCCTGTCATCAGGAGCTACCCACGTCAGGAGCTATGTCAATCACTAAAAAGCAATTGCTGTTCCCACAATGAGTGACATTTCAGGGTGCTCTGAGGGCTTTGGAGTTACACAGTGTCCCCAGCCTTTGGCCCTCTTGGGCTTTTCTGTGCTGCACCGTGAGTGTCACACAAACAGGAGTATTTGCTTGCTTCCATTCACACAGTTTAACGCCCACTGAACACAGCTTTGTAATGAATCCCTGATTTGAGTAGGAGTACAGCTGACAGCAAAGAAATTCAGTGCTTCTATTTTCCATATTCCTCATCCCAGGTTGTATGCATAGCACTGAAAGGCAGAAAATGCTATTTTTGGTACAATACAAGCAACAAATAACATTTCCATAATAATTTCTATTGCATTTTAAAGAGCTTTTTGACCAGGTTAAATTTATTTGAGATAAAAGAAATGTTATATTGATGCTTAACCCACAGAAACTCTTGTTTTCGTTTAGTTTGTCCTAATACTGCTTTAAAGGCTCCAGTGAAATCTTTCTATAGAGTACTGAATATCCAGGAAATGTGGCACACCTTTTCTTCTGGCTTCTAGTTCTGCTTATGTTCTTTTTTAAAAAGCTTATCCAGCTGGAAAACACAGCCAGTCAAAGATGCCTTTCTGCGTGTCAAATTCCTCCTTCCTGTACTAAACTGTGTAGTAACTACAACTCTTGTAACTGATAAGTGCAGGCTCTGAGAAAAACATTTTCTATTGTCATTAGTTATTCCAGGGCTGGGGTGTCTGTATGGAGCCCTGTTCTCAAATGAAGAATAGGCAAAGGAAACCTAATATGTAGATGAAATCTTATAATAGCGTGGAGGTTCTTCTTTTCCATCTCCCTGAATTGTGCTCAGAATGGGCTGAGAGGAGTTGAGCTGCAGGGGAATGCAATGGCAGCAAGGTATCAGTAATGGGCTGGCTGCCTTTTTCTGTGGCTGTTCCCAGAGAGTGTAAGTCTGGATTATCTCTTCTTTTAGCCATTGAAAAGTAATGAACAACAAAGTTAGGAACTCATAGAAAAATTGTGGATCTTTTTTGGGAGCTTTTTTCCTAGTGTAGGGGGCTAAATCCTATTTTTGGTCAAGTTATGACCAGGTGTGCCAGAGGAAGGACAGGCCAGCAGTAACAGCAAATGAAGGGCCCTGCATTTTCATTCTGTAAGTGGAAAGTGGGAAATAAGCTCGGTTAGGGAGCAACACCTACACTGTGGTTCTCTCTAGGTGTCAGGCGTAAAATCAGACATGAATAACAGCTCCACAGAAAGGAATATGAAGTTAAAATCACATCTTGAGGGTGCTCCTGTTAGAATGAGATGTTACAAACTGCCTAAACTTAAAGGCAGCTGACAAGTAATGGACCTTAATCAACATAAATAATTTCTTTTTAAGCAATTGAGAAAAGAAGCCATGAGAGATGTATTTTTCTAGAAAATAAAAATTTCAACCACAACAAAAACAGCTGGTAACAGTGAATTTAGTACACTTCAGTAACTGTCGAAGGATCCGTACCACCAGGGCTGTTTTCCTGTAAAACTGGTTCCAGACAGCTAGGAGGAAAATGTCCATGTCATGGCCCCTGTGGAGAGAGCGCCAGGGCTGAGCTGCCCTGCTCCCCTCGCTCCCCCACCCGCTGCTGAGGGCTGGGGGCTCCCTTCAGCTCAGCTCCTGCTCTCCTAGGCTGCCTCCACGTTACTTTCTCCTCATTATTTTTATCTGATTCTTTGGGTGACATCATTCAGTTTCACTTAAACTACTGAGAAGCCTGGAATACCTGCAAACAGTTTCAGGTGCTTCTACATGTTAAACTGGGGGCCAAATACCTGCAGAGAACAGTCTGATTTGAGAAGTTTATTCCTGCTGTACTGACATTTGCTTCAAAAAGCAGCACATTCTCAGAGATTGCTTGTAGAACTCTCATGAAATGATCCTGCTACTTTTGCTGAGATTAAACATTTTCTTTATTTTAAAAATTACAAATTTACTTATCCAAACTCCTTTTTTCTGTGTTGCTGTAGCACCCACTTACATAGGAAGGCTTAAAAAAACCTCAACAAATTAAGTGAAGATGTGAATTTAAAACAAATTACTTTAGCAGGACTAAAATCCTGTGTAGAAATTCCTTTCAGAATTTGAGTACTCTAAACAGCTTTTAACTTAGTTAACCCAAAAGCTCTTGGTTGTGAATAAGTTGGGGGCTGAGGCCAATTAGTTAATCCACTTTAAACACTAATTCAGTATAATTTCCTGAGTGTGCGTCTTTAGGTAGTTCTGAGGAACATGTGCTGCAGAAATGGAAATCAGTGAGGATTGTACTCGCCTTTGAAGGACTTTGGTTCCTATCTAGATCTGGTCACTATTCCTCAAAATCTAAAGCATCTAAAGTTTTTGCTGTGACTGTGTTGTTGGAGACCTGGGCTTGTCACCAACCTCTTGCATAGTCTCAGTATCGTCTTCATCAAATTTTCATTAAGCATTTCATGAAGAAAATGAAAGTTCCTTAGAGATGTTGTTTGTGTCAGCCTTCCCAACTATTTCAGAGCCTTTTTTTAATCCAAAGCAGTGGAATTTAGAGGAATACTGTGAGCTTTGTAGTAAATCTTCAAGGGAAAATTCTGTTGGCAGAATGTAAGGTTTTAGGTGCTGGTTCAGTGTAATCTGTGCTGACTTTACTAACATGGAGAATATATCCTAGCAGGGTTTGGGATTGTAAATGCTCTAAACTGTGCATTGTGGTGCAGCAGTCTTGTGTGCACGGTTCCTTCTCCAGTGACTGCTTAGAGCCTTTGATATTCTAATTTATCCTTTTCCAGTATAGAATGTAATAGCATCACTGTTTAAAAGAAAAAAAATCCTCTTGAATCTATACCAAGTATTTAATGGCAAAATCACAATTTTTTTATTCCACTTAGCCATTTGGCAGTGGAAAGGCCCTACTGTGTTCTTCCTTTGAAGTCTGAAAAAAATCTGGCCTAGGTTCGTTATTTGGGGGAAAGAGATTTGCTTTGTGTAACAATTACTCTCCTAATGCCATGAGACGCTCAGGGTAAGTTGTGTTTTCCTGACATAAACATTTAACTCATCTTTTGTTTTTATACCAATGGCTACTCAGATGAGCCTTGTAGAATTTGGAAGGAAAAGTGCCTTCTAATAAGGGATTGTCTCCTCATTAGCCCTGCTGATTTTCCAAAAAGATTTTGCTTTGTGTAATGCATTATAATTATATGACAGGAGAACAGTGGAGAATATGGCATAGCATTTCCCATAGGTTTCCTATCCGAGATAAGAAAGATAAACATTCTGCTTTACTTCTCCAGGAACAAAAAAAGCCCTCAGCAGTTTCCTGCGAAGCAGTTGGATGTGAGCTGCCTGCTGGAGCTGAGGCTCTCCGTGGCCAGACAATGCCCTGTGTCCTGCAGGGAAGCTGGGTGTACAAAGTAAGGAAGCCCCCTGGACTGAGGCTGTGTCCTGGGCTTCCTGAGAATGTGCCTTATCGCCCAAGGGTCCCTCCACACTCCTGCAGCTTTCTCTGCTGCCGCTCCCGGGCCAGGGGAGCAGCTGTTTATTTTTCCAGGGTGCTCTCAGTTCTGGGGGAAACAAGAGAGGCCTTTAATTGGATCTCTCTTTTGTTCCTGGATTGCTGCGACTTCAACAAAATTAGGAGGAGCGGGAGCAGGACCGAGGTCTGCTTTAGGGTATGCGTGGCTTGACTCTCAATGACCCACCTCTGTTTCAGTCGTGACACCCGGGCCAAGGAAATATTTTGCTTAGGGATGGCTTTCCTAGAGCAGAGAGAGAATCTCTGGTTACAGGAGGAGTGAGCAGCAGAGATGCTTTCAGTTTGTTCCTCTCTCCGCTGCACTTCTACGGGCTGAACTGTGCAAAAGGGGAAAAAATACCCAGGCACCCCTTTCCCAAATCAGCTGGGAAGCTTGTGCTGCAGTTCCCAGAAAACCTGGGTGGGTGGGAGATTTAAGAGCTTTAGAAGGGTTCAACAGGAGAAGCTGGAAAATTGCAGTAAGGCTCCCAGTGTTAGTGGTTAACAAGATGTGTCAAACACAGAGGGGTGACCTCCTCCATGGCTTCAGAGCTTTGCAGTTCCCTGCATTTTTGCTTTCCCGTTTCTCATTTGTAACTTCTTTTTTTATTCTCAAACCAAGTTTTGTAATGCACTGACATCTGCTGTGTGTTTGACTAATACAGCCACTAAAGAACTGAAATAAGCCTTGCAACCCAGGCAGAACAGGGCTTGAGAAATCAAATTTAAGAGAAAGGGGAAGCAGAGTGGGAGAACCTGGTGGGAGAACCTTATTGATTCAAGGAGGTAAGAAGGAACAAGCCACCCTGCCCTTAAGAATCTTATATTATAGTTGTTTCATGGAAGAGATGTGCAGAGTAAACTGATTTCAGTCATACAAACAGTAGTTCTATCGACTGACTATAGTTATCACCATTTAGAAAAAGCTACATTAGCTCCATTTTTCCTTTTTTTTTTTCTCTAATCAGGGTTGTGGTGATGTGGTGGGCATATGATCCTGACAAATGGCTTTTCTGCCAGTTTTCAGAAACACTGAGACTGAGAGGAAGCAGTGTAGCTGAATAACCCCACTACCTGCACCATGAGTACCACACTGGATCACTTACAACTGTTCTGCAAGATGGGAGCAGTCTCCACCCCTCCAGCAAATAATTGTAGGTACCACAGCAGGAGCTGCTGCACAACAGCTTCACTTTTAAAATACTAAACCAACTTCTGAAAAGACTCTTTCAGTTAGATAGCAGCAAAACCTACTGCTGATTGAAAGCTTCCCTGAAACATTTTCAGTGGTGGTTGGTTTCTGGCAGGGATGTGAAGCAGTGGAGGGGCTCCCTGGCAGCGTTGGACACCCATACCGCCTCTGCCTCACTCAAACCTAGCTCCCAGCCTGAATTCCTGCCCTGGAGTACATTTCAGCTGGACATTTCAGAGACCCAGGGCAGTACTAATCAGAAATCTTTTGTCAAAACAGTTTTAAACAAGAAACTGACCTGTGCCCAAAGGAATAGTTAGGCAGTTTTGCTTTTTGTCAAAAATTGACAGTATTTCTAATGAAAAACTGAAGCCAGGCTGGGATTTTTGATACATTATTCAGCAGAAAATAATAGTTTATAAAACCACACTTTTTTTCCTTCAAAAACAAAGTTCTTTGCTGGTTTCAGGAAAATCTAACAGTCTCTCTGAAAAGGAAGGATCCTCCTAACAAATGGTTTTTCAAAATATATACTGACACCAGCTTCATGAATCAATGAGTTAAGGGGTTATCCCCCTCATTAGTCCTTCCATATAGGTATTTTTAAGGTAATAAGTCTCTGAGGCAGGCAAGACTCTATGCATAGACACTCGAGCAAAAAAGGGTAGATGGCTTTTTCTTTTTCTATCCCAAATCTGGCTGTAAAATCTTGGTTTGTAAATGCATGTATTACTAGAAAAACTAGGCTTTAAATATGTCATAAACTGTAGTTTCTCCTTTTCTTCATTCCCAGCAAATGTGCAAAATAGCTGCAAGGCCATGACAGTGCTGGATTAACACCTCACCAGCAGCAAGAACTGAAACAGAAAAGTACCTTTTCATTATGAGGAGTTTTAAACAGTAGGGGAAATCCTGTTCCCCTCGAGATCAAGAGGGAAATTCCTTTTCAGCTTCAAAAGAACCAAAATGTAGCTCTGCATTATTCTGAAAGCCTGTTTAAAAGCCCTAGCATTTCTATCCCTTTGCAGTCATCCCACAAGCAGGGAAAAGGGATACAGTTCTTTACAGACGTGTATCAGGTTTACAGGTCAGTGTAGGGCCTGCTCCTGGGGTGGTGCTCAGGAACATTTCTTCAGGGCTTGCAGCATTAAACGACTGCTGCCTCTCTTTCTTTTTTTGGTGGGGTTTTTTTTGTTTCAATGGGACAATGTCTTCCTTGAAGATCTGTGCTGAAGTGCTCTTCATTCATTGTTTTTAGTGCTTCTTATTGTCAATGTCTTTTACATTTTCAAAGTGAGGTGTCTGACATCAGCAATCACAGTCAGTATTTAGACACATGAGTTCCCATATGCATTTAAAGATCCTGTGTATTACCTAATTCTGAGAAACCACATGTACAAAAATGTGACATGAAATGACTAATGGAGGATCCAATAGCAAGTAAAGCTTTGCTTTATGCCTTCCAGCAATGATGCTGTTTGTAAAATACTTGAATTGTCCAAAAGATGGGTGACATGCTGCTTAAATGCTGTATAATATTCCAGTCATAATATCAACTGTAAGAAGAGTTGTAACTGTTGATTAATTAACTTATTAGGTGAAGCTGAGCCTAATTCTCCTCATTGGAGAACAAGCCATGCATTTAACCTTTGATACACACTGCACATCCTCAGAGCTCTCTCTGGAACGGTGCAGGGATACACAAAGCACTAAAAGCTGGCATCACTCAAGGCAAAAATCTTCTGAAAAAGACACAGCTGAACTCCTTCATTTCCTCTGCCATTGATTTAAGTCAGCTAAAACCAAAGTTTTAAAACATCTAACTGCTGTGCCCTGCCCGTTAAAAATGAAACACAGGAGAATAATAAATTTTAAATTTTTGAACTGTTATTCCAAATATCTGGTGGAGACTTTAGCAAGTATTCAGTGCAATACATACTTCCATATTCAGTGGGCAGTGCAAGAGTTCAGCCACACATGAAGCCATCAAACAGAACTGGCTCAGTACAATATTCAGCCATGTAGCACATGTAGTAGCTTTTCTATGCAATTAATGTTCTTTCATGCTTAGTATGAAACACCTACGGCACCAGGCAGATGAAGACTGATACAGAGCTACCTAAGTACTTAATGGGACAAGGGAGAAGTGGGGAGAGAATTATTTTGCAAAAAATTACATTTTGTTGCTAAATAACAGAAGTGATGCTTATATTCTGAACCCTGCTAGGGGTGTCATGGCAATTCTTGTAAGCCCTGAGGGCATTTATCCCCTATCCCACCCTTGCCTGTGGCCAGATTTTTGCAGGAGCTGCTCTGGCAAAGGGCTCTGGGAGACGGGGCTGGATCCTTGCAACTGAGGGTGTCCTTCCACTTTGCCTTCTGCAGGCAGTGCTGGCCACCCTGCCCACCCCGGAGGGAAGGTGTTGGTGTGTCCTGACCCCCAGGCAGAGCTGCTCTGTGTGGCCAGGCTATGCTGCCTGGCTCTGGCACAACTTCTGACTTGAACCCTTGGGTCACAGGATGGAATAACTTGCGCATAACCCAGGTTGGACTCGCCTGTGGGGCCTAACTTCTCCTGACAGCTATTCTCATAATGGGTGTCTCTCTTTTATTTGTTGCAAGGGATAGCTACAAACTGGATGAAAAAAGGAAAACAAATTGAAATTAAATTATATGTAAGTAAACAAACTGTAATAAAATGAGCAGGCTGAACTTTCATCTACATTTCAACTGGATTTGAACCAAGCCCCTTCTGAGAGTCTAAGAAAGTTTGGTTAAATATTTTTTTTGTTTGGTCTGCTCTGCATTTCCTTGCTCTCATTGTGACCAAGAGGAGAAATGCTGGAATACCATGAGCAAGTCTGATATGCTGTTTCTGGCTAGGTCAAAAGTAGGACAAGCTGGAAATGTCATGCAAATTCCCATGTTTGGTAGATTCCCAGTTCAGGTTCGCATACTCAGAAGGTCGGAAAAAGATTGAGATAAACTAAAAGATCTCAAGGTGATTGTGTAGACAAAAATCAACTAGAATTTAGGTGGCCAAGCTTAAACTGAAATATTCAGCTTCTTCAAAGTTTCTGTTCTTGCCATGAAGGGAAATTTAGTCTTTTGGGTTTGCATTGTGCTTACAAGTCCATTGGTTGGCAGGGAGAATTGCAGGGACCTAAGAGGTATCTGAGGATCAGATCAACCTTCCACTGGCACCACCACTTCTATCTCCACTGAGTGTGTGCTTTCAAGTTATGCATCCAAGTTTTGGGGGGAGACTGTATGTAATCTGAAGTTGACTTTGGCTAAAGCTTAGCTCCTTTCCTCCAGAAAGAAGAAAATTTCTTCCATCACATCACTTTTAACCTAATTCTCTAGAGATGGCATGTGGTTTGATCCAACAAAACAGATTTGTTCTCAGATCAAACCTAGTTATTTATCTTGAAATCTTATAATCTTTGTAGAAGCACAGTAGTTACATTTTGAAAGGAAACAAACTTGTGCTTCTAATTGTTTTTAAGTGCAGCATGTACTTGGTAGAGGCACAGCTAGATGTGGGAGGGAATAGCTTGTCCCCACTCAGACTGGGGAGCTTTACAGGTGCAGTTCATGCAGGTGATGCCACGGACTCCTCCTGAACCCTTCAGGTTTTTAAGAGGAGGTAGGTGCTTTTTGTAGGGTGTGGTAGTCCTCCCTTACCGTAACTCTGCCCTCTGGATCTGGCAGGGTGTTCTCTGGGTGTTGCAGCCAGGGCTTCTGTTCAACAAGCAGGTGGGGAGAAGCCCATGTGTATAGAGAGTTATTCACAAATTGTTTAGGTAGGTAATATATACACCAATTCCAGATGTGGACTGACTATGTAAAACAAAAGTAACCTATTCCTGGCTGATGTAGCCCCTTCTGCAAGTTCTGGAAGGCCTTGGGACATGGCTACTTAGTTCTAACCAGGTTCAACTGCTTCTGCATTGCTCAGAAATAGAAGAAGAGCATGACATATGTGGTCATACTGTACATGGCAAAGTCTGAATATATGCATGGCTTTTATGTGTCTGTCTGTCTTTGCACCCAGGGCAGCACCTCCTCTGCAGGAGCCTGCAGAGAGTGGACAGAGAGCACTGGCCATGCCTCACACAAATTCTCAAGGAGCTGCTAATAAAACTTGAATTCTCAGTACACAGACATGCTGCCCAAATTCAGTGGTCTGAGTGAGTCAGCACAAGCTGCTCACTCAAACTAAAATCACCAGAGCTGCAAACATGTGCAAGCATGTCCCCAGTTGGCCGGGTCTGTTGTAGGACTGGAAGCCTCTGGCACAAGACTGAGCAGGAGTATCCCCAAAAACTCCCACAGCAAATTGCTTCCAGAATGGACACAGCTAAGTAACAGTCAAGTGCCAGAGCTTACTTCAGCCCCAAGCCTGTGGTACCAGCTCTCCAGACTGAAACTGTGCTAGTACAACTGTCTCTCTAAAAGGGCCTTTGTCAGCAAAGTTGTATCAGGTGAGGAACTGCTCTTCTCCCCATCACTAACAATCCACTTACGTTGTTATACTGTGGTGGTGGATCTCTGTCTCCTAAATTTAGGCATTTCAACTTCTAACCGGAATAACTTTTTCAAATATTGTTGCTTCAATGCAGTAATAGACCCTTTATGCAAACAGACTTGGGTAGATTATATGAGTTCAGAGAGCATCATGGCTATAGTTTGGGACCCACATTCTCAGAGAAGTAATAGAAAACAAATTTTCTTTGAAGTCTGTAGGTTGGTTAGAAGAATTTTTCTTGAAGTCTCTTTTTTTCAAAAAAATCTGAAATTTTTATAGTTTTCCTTGCTTGAATACTTAGCTAAGCACTTTTTCAAATGGTCTAAAAAAGCACGCAGAATTTTTTATTACCTAAAAACAATCTGTTAAGCCATGTATCTCTGCAGCAACAATGGGAGACACCTGCTTTGGCTCTAATTTTGTTGTACAATGCTATTAATTTGCAGCTTCAGGGTGATCTGGACATGAGTGGACTTGTATTGTTTGGGTTTTTCATCCTTCTTTTTCTTTCCCCCTCCCCATGCTTTGTAGAAAAAATAAGCATCAATTTTGAAGTGCTAGAAAGAGCAGCTTGCTTTTGAGGTTGTCAGACTGATACAAACGATCTTTGCTTCAAGCTTCCTAAAAAGACATAATTTCTACTCTGTCTAAAAAGCAGAGGCTGCCTTGTTTGTTTTTATTTGCAGCATTCGGCAGCATTGCTGTAGGCCACTAACTGCAGGATGGCAGTAACACAGGATTATCCTGCAGAGCCGTAACTAGCGAATCCATAACAGCCAACCTGAACTCTGCTGTGGGCTGCCATTTAATACCACAAGAAACTGTTTGCATTTCATCATGTAACCGGTTGTGTGAATTCAAGAAAGGCTGTGTTTTCAGATGAAAGAAAGGAACTACCAAATGGTGGAGTGAAATACAGAGTTTGTTTTCTTGTAGGCCTGTTCTCTAAGCATAAACAAATATACTGTAGTGAAGACTCAGGCTCAGGCTACAGAAGAGAAGCTGAGTAGAAGAGAGATAGGAAGCAGGATTAGATGAGGGAAAAGGGCTATGGCTGTCTTTTCTCGTGAGATAGATTTCTTTGATATCAAGGCAACAGGAACAGGCTCAAAATTAAATGGGATCATGAAAATATCTTCGTAGTATCAGCTGAAGGGGGAAATCTGCTCTCCTGATCCTAAAATCTTTTACTCCCATTGGATTTAGTAGAGAATTGAGCCCATTTGTGACTCTTCCCCTCAGGCTCTGTTAGATGGGCTTTTATTCAATGTGATTTCAGTCCAGATTATAATAAAGTTGCTCTGTTCCTCATGAAGCTCACATTATGGATGTACAGCCATCATGGTCTATGCATTGCTTAGTTTTTTCCTGTAAAAACAGAAATCCTTGTACAGCTGGGAGCTTGTAAAAACAAGCCTAAAGCTACCAAAATTTTTAGCTGTACAGCATAAATGAGAAACTAAATTCTCCACTGCAAAACATATACACACCTATATATGCTCCGGGTTTTGACAATGAGACTCATTCATGCAGAAGAAGACACTTTCCAGGTGAATATTTCCTTGTTCTGGCATTACACACTGAGTAATGTAATTAAAGAGCATTTATGAAATGTTCAGGACTGTGCTGCTGGGAATTCTGAACAGAGGGGAAAGTGGAATTGTGTGTGTTTGTGGTGTCCCTAGATGAGCGAGGTGATTTGCAGGCCAAGTGAGAGGTGAGATTTTGAAACTGCAAGCTTTTTCAAGCCAGAGCTTAGGGTCTAAAGGTAGTGACACGCACGCAGTTTCGTCTCACATAATGGTTGCGTTGAGGAAAGGTTTTATTCCTGGTAGTCGGTGCTGTGCCGATAAAAACACCTCCGGATTCGAGCCCTGCCTCTTGTTGTCATTTAGAAAGAGAGCGAAACGGGCTCTGGAAAGGAAGCGGGGCGGCTGCGGACACGGCCCGGCCCGGCCCGGCCCGGCCCGAGCTGCCTGCGGGCTCCGGGACTGGAGCTGCCGCGTCCCGGGGCACCTCCGCTCCCTCCACCCGCGGGGACACGGAGCTCCCGCGCGTCGGTAACGCAGGAAAACGCCCCCGTCTCAGCCTTTTAATAGATTAAATTTGATGAATTTTCATTGAGGCCAGAATATTTTATTTCCCGCAGTATATTTCGTTAACTCTCATGAGCGCCGTGGTGCGAGACAGACCCGCGCATGCCGCGTTTAACGTGTAGCCTATTTTTCCTGGGTTTGTTTTGGGGAGAAATACTCCACGATCTTAAAGACCAGTAGTACCTGGGAAAACAAGATTAAAAAAAAAAAAAAAAAAAAAGAAGAAGAAGAAGGAATAAACTAGGAATACTTGAAACGGTAGCCTGGTGACTGCCCTGTCCCGGTCGCTTTGCGGGCTGTGCCGAGGGAAGGAGAACTGCTGGGGGGACGGAGCGGGGACCGAGAGCGCCCAGCCCTGCCCGGCTCCCGGAGCCCCGCGCCGCGGCCGATCCCGTTCCTCAGGGAAACGGGACTCGGAACAAGGCGCACCTGGGGCCGCTTTTACATCCGTGACCGTGTCGTTGCTACGTGAACCGAATTAGTGCGGGTTAGTGTAGGTACGGCCCCAGTGTGCTGCGGGCTCGAGCGGTCCCGAAAGGTGCGTCCTTACAGGGCACCAACCGTATGTTCGTCCCCGGGAGCCGAGGCGCGGCGGGACAGCAGAACGGAGCAGGAGCCACAGGACTGACAACGGGGCTGTGCCGCCTGTCCCCTTCTGGGTCTCGATGCGGGAGGCGAGAGCCCTGCCCCGATGCCTTCAGGCGGCGGCTGCGCTGGCCGAACGGGAGCGGGACTCTCCGAGCCAGGGGCGGACCGGCGCTCCCCGCCGGACACGTTTTCTCGCCAAGAGGAGAGGAAGAAAAACAACCTTTGGGAGAGGAAGGCTGCCGCATTTTCAAACAAACCGACCCCAGACCTTCCAGGTTGTGCTGCCTGAAGACGGTGAGTAGAAAAAAAACCCCAAACCACTCGGGCTACTCGAGTCTTATCAGCGCTTCAGCTGAAGGCACGGCTTTCGTGGGAATCCTCGTCCGGGCTGCCGGGGCCAGACGTGGGGGTGGCGCCGTGCCCCGTGTCCCCGCGGCGGAGACTCCCGCCGCTCGCCGTGCCCCGCTCCGCTCGGCGCTTCCACCCGCGCGAACGGGCTCAGCGCTGCCGGGGCCGCAGCGGGGGCTCTCGTGCTCTATTCGGGAAGGAGGACCCGGTCCGGCTCGGTAGCGGCGAATCCCCAGTTTGCAGCGTCTCTCGGGTCGCCTCTTAGCGGGGTTGCGCGGCCGGGACTGAGTCCCGCTCTGCCCGCCTCCCTCCCAGCTTCCCTGCACCGGAGCCGGGCTGTGGCCGGGGCTGTTCTGCCCTCGTGTGAAGAAAGTGAGAGCCCTTTCCCCGCCGCCCGTCAGCGTGCCGCCGCAGCAAGCCGGGATACGGGCATCGGCACCGTGAGCCCCCCTCCATGGCTAATTCCCCTCCTGCTTCCTCTACCCCCGCGAGCGGCTGCAGGACCGGGCCGGGAGCGGCTCCGCTGGCTCCTTCTGCTCTCGCCTTCTCCGGGTTTGTCCGACTGCTGCCCGGCCCCGGGAGCGGCGGCGGGCGGGGCGCGGGCTCAGCCGAGCGCACCGACAGATCGGGCCGCTCCCCGGGGCCGTGCCGGGATCCCCGCTCCTTCTCCCGGAAAGGGCTCTCCGCTCTCCTCTGCTGGCTGCCCATTCCCGTTACTTGCATTCCCCTCGCTGCGACATTTCTGTGGGTGCCGATAAACCCTCAGCTCTCCGATTAACCGCAGCTACAGTGTGCAGCTGCCAGGGGCGTGTTCCTACGTTTTCAGGTAGTTCTTTCATGTCCCAAAAAGGGCTTAATTAGGAGAGGGGAGAGGCCGACAGCCACTGCCTGCCCTTGTGTCAAACGTTCCAATAGCCGCACACGGGGCTGCGCGCTCACCTTTGCTGCTCGGCCCGATCGCCGCTCCTAGCGCTGGGCTGAGCTCCTGCCCTGGTGTTCATCCGAAATCCCCTTTGGTGGGGCTGTCAAAAAAAACCAAACAAGACCCTCGGATGTGAAATGTCCTTTGAGAGCAAGCGAGCCATGCTAAGGAGTTACGCGCCCGGCTTAGGAGTGAGAAGGGAGGAATGTGCCATTTGGCGGAGGTGATGACACACGCAGCAGTGCTGTTACACCTGCACCGGCCCTCACCGCGGAAATGCCTGCGAGGGGGAGCGCCGGGAGCAGCATGGGTGGCCGGCAGAAAGAAGCTCGCCCCGGCCCTGGGGAGCCCGGCAGCCCCGGCCCCGACGGCGGGGCACAGCTGGCTCCGGCTGCTGCGTCGCCCTGCGCGGAGCGAGCCGCCGGGGAGCCGCCAGGGGCTGCCCAGGGAGAGGAACCCTGGAGAGGGTCTCTCCTGTGGGCCTCATCCCTTCGCCGTTTCGTTTGTGCGCGTTAGGGGGGGTGCCTGGGGGCGGCGTGCGCTGCTCCGCGGCTGGGTGCGGAAATAGACGGGCCTCCTTTCTGTGACCGAAATCATGTAGCCCGGGTTTTGGGGCATACATTCCTCCGCCGACAGGAGATAAGGGATTCGTTATATAGCTCTAGGCGAAGATGCAGAAACGTGTTTTAATCAAGACATATAGAAATATGTAATTTTATATATTTATATATCTATATAAATCTAATAGTTCCTCGAAGACCTAATTTATTTCTCGGTTAAAATACATTTCTATATCTTCGACTGCCTTTACCCGCAATTAGTCTGTCTCGGGTAGGGGAGCAGGGACCCGTGGCCGGACAGAGGAACTAGAAACCCGCGCATGGGCCACCGAAGCCCTGGGCGCCCCGACGGGAGATGCCGGCTGCCCCGGGCATGCACGTTCGGGAGCTGCCAGCCCCCCGGGTTCACGCTTGGTTACGAGAATTGATGTCGAACTTAAAATCATCAGGACAGGGAACATCGTGCGAGGCGGTTCACGTGCAAGAAAGGCAGGAGCGAGTCTGAGGGCCATGAGCT
This sequence comes from Corvus moneduloides, assembly GCF_009650955.1. NCBI lineage: Eukaryota > Metazoa > Chordata > Aves > Passeriformes > Corvidae > Corvus > Corvus moneduloides. The sequence goes on along the minus strand of NC_045485.1, from coordinate 6,271,978 downwards.
GCCGGCCGGCAGAGCTGCGGGCGCCGAGGTGAGCGTGCAGCTGCTCCCAGGGCCGCTTCTGGCCAGCCCGAATTGTGCTTGAGTATGGGCGGGGAGGCCAGGTCCTGCGGAGCCGTGCCGGCAGCAGCGGGCTCACTGCAGCGCCGCGCCCCGGGGCCCAGCGAGGCCGCGGCCGGGCAGCGCAGGTGGACCCGGCCCTGCGGAGTTCGGCCCGCTTCTTGCGGCTGCCGGCGGGCTCCTTGTCTGGTGGAAAGGCTCGGGGGTCAAACAGGGCCGGTCTGCCCCGCTCCCGGGATAGGGCTGAAACCAGTGCAAAGTGTCGCCTGCACGCCGCTGCACCCGTGCCTGAGCAGCCCCGTGGCAGTGGTTTGTTACAACACGACAGCTCTTGTGCTCGGGCCAGCTGACACTGCCTGTTTGCTGCTCGGGGAGGCTCTACCTGAAGGCAAGAAAGGGGAAGGAGAGGGGAATGTCGGTGCCACATACGCTACTCCAGGAACCGTGTGAAATAAGCCGAAGCTCTCCAGGCGAAGGAGCAGGAAAGCTGCCCAGCGTGTCATCCCCCGACTCGCCACCCTGCCCCGGCCCTTGAGGCGCCTGTCAGCCCCGCAGCCGCGCTGGGGGCCAGAGTGTACTTTGCGGGGAGGGAGAAGGGGCCACCCGACACCTTTTTCTTTCTGCCTCCTACAAATAAGAGTTGCAAGAATCGACTTGCAGGGAGCGGCAACAGCCTCCTTGTGCTCCTCGGGCGCGATCGGTTGGCGGGGCCCGCGGCCAAGACATATAAACGCGACCGCGTGTGCGGCTGGACGTGTGACAAGCCGCCGTGGCAGGGCGAGCGCCGCGGGCACACCCCTTCGCACCCAGCGCCTCCAGCGCGACCCCGCGCCGGGCGGGAGGGGAGCGCAGCGCCGCGGGCCCCGGCGGGCTCCGGGGTGGGTGGCAGAGGCTCGCCCAGCGCCCCCCGGACACCGCCCCCCGCCTCCCCCCGCCCCCGGCGGCGCGGCTGAGCCGGGGCGGTTCCGCGCCGCTCCGCGGGGCCACGTCGGGCCGCGTGTGCGCGGGGCTGAGCGCGGCGCCGTGACTGCAGGGTGAACTCGGCCGTGCCCAGCGGCTCGGCGGCGATAGGGGAGCGGGCTCCTGACGAAAGCGGAACTCGGCCGGGCCCATACAAATCAGAAAAGAGCCCGGCCGCCGCGGCAGAGGGGAGCGGAGCCCGCGGGGGCAGGGACGCCGCCGCCGCCGTGCTGCACGGATCAGCGGCGCCGCGAGAGGCGCCTCCCGATCTCCGTCCGGGTCCCGGCTTCGACTCCGGCTTCAGCCCCGTCTCGGCGAGCGCGGAGCGGGACGGCCGCCAGCAGCGGGCTCCGTGCAGCGGGCAGCGCTCCGCACCGCGCGGCGCTGCGCCGGGCGGCGGGCGCGGGGCACCATGATGAGCAACTATCCGGACGGCGAGGAGGACACGGTGGCGCTGCTGGCTCATGACACCAGCGGCAGCAAGGAGCCGGATCGGGGCAAGGAGGACCTGAGCGCAGACAAGGGCCCCGAGAAGCCGGACCCCTCGCAGAAGCCCCCCTATTCCTACGTGGCCCTGATTGCCATGGCCATTCGGGAGAGTGCGGAGAAGAGGCTGACGCTGTCCGGGATCTACCAGTACATCATCAGCAAGTTCCCTTTCTACGAGAAGAACAAGAAAGGCTGGCAGAACAGCATCCGCCACAACCTCAGCCTCAACGAGTGCTTCATCAAGGTGCCCCGGGAGGGCGGCGGCGAGCGCAAGGGCAACTACTGGACCCTGGACCCCGCCTGCGAGGACATGTTCGAGAAGGGCAACTACCGCAGGAGACGAAGGATGAAACGGCCTTTCCGGCCGCCTCCGACCCACTTCCAGCCTGGCAAGACCCTCTTCAGCCCCGACAGCTACGGCTACCTGTCCCCGCCCAAGTACTTGCAGTCCACCTTCATGAACAACTCGTGGCCGCTGGCGCAGCCCCCCGCGCCCATGCCCTACACGTCCTGCCAGATGTCTGGTGGGAACGTCAGCCCCGTCAATGTGAAAGGACTCTCGGGCCCGGCATCCTACAGCCCCTACTCGCGGGTGCAGAGCATGGCGCTGCCCAGCATGGTGAACTCCTACAACGGCATGGGCCACCACCACCACCACCCGCACGCCCACCATCCCCAGCAGCTCAGCCCGGCCAGCCCCGCGCCGCCCGCGGCCCCGGCGGCAAACGGAGCCGGCCTCCAGTTTGCCTGCGCCCGTCAGCCCGCCGAGCTGTCCATGATGCACTGTTCTTACTGGGAGCACGACAGCAAACACAGCACCCTGCACTCCCGCATAGACATCTAGGGAGGCTCCGGCCAGCCGCCGTCACAGAAATGCACCGGCCCCGCTGCCCCTCTCCTGCCCCGCCGCGTTCCCCTGCGCTCCGTGTCTCTCCTCCTCGTCTCTAGCCACGGACTTCCCTCTCTCTGTGCCCAAACTCTCGCGGTGGGGAAATAGCAGCCTTGCCCCGCGTGTAGTGTCAGTGTAGGAGCCGTCCCTCCGTGAGAAGAAGGCAGTGTAAGTGTGGGGGCTTCCCCGCGGGGCTGCGCCGGGCAGCGGCGGCTGGGCCGCCTGTCTCCGGGCGAGCGGGGATTCACCGGGAGTTTCTCCGCTCGTGTGTGTGTGTGTTTGTGACTTGTTGGGTTTGGTGGGGTTTTTTTGTTTTGGGTTTGTTTGGTTTCGTTTTTGTTTTTTGTTTTTGTTGTTTTTTTGGGGGGGGAAGCATCTAATTAAAAATTGGCTGTTCAGCCCTCAAAATTATGCTCCTTTGTAATTCGGCCGTAATCTTTTCGGGCTCAGCCATGGGGAGAGTAAAGTGGAGTCTGTAAATAGCGGAGGCGTTTTCACGCGTGCGGTGCGAGGCTGGCGGGGCCTAGACAGTACTGTGTGCCCGCGGTGTTCGTCCTCCTTCTTCTCTTCATCCCCTCTGTCTTCTTCCTCGCTCTGCAAAGCACTGCGCTTCTTCCGAGCTGTGGCTTTTCGTTAAAATAGTACTTAACGTGGGGACTGCTGTAACAGCAGATGTGCGATATTGCTGGTTAATAGAAACCAACAAACAAAACCCGCCAGGGTCACTCGTGAAACATTTCGGCAGTGGTAAATATATTTTTAAAGGAGACAATGTCCTCTGAGGTCGTAAAAGTAATTTTATACATGTCTAAAAAAATATTTTGATGTTATTAAAAAAAAAAAAAAAGAGGTGCTTTCCTGTAAATTGGAATATTTTTCCGTGTGCATATTATTATTAATAATGAAAGTTTAAACTATCTTCAGGTTTTTTGCCCCCAAACCTGGCCCAAAATGGATTTTCCGGTAGGTTCTGCTTTTGAATGCTTACCCTTTTTCTTAAAAGATTTTGATCCTTCAATTTTACATAGATTCATGTGGGGGAAAAAAAATAGCGATTTTAAAACAGGGGCCAGTTCATAGCGATTTTGTAAATGTTTGTGTAAACTGATAGATGCTGTGGCATAGTACCATTTTGGGACCAACTTTTCTAGAATGAACTAGCACTTTCATTGTACTTTCTAGCATTGTAAAGTCTCCAATAAAATGCCTTTCCTTCTTTCCATATCGTTTTATTTCACTCCGCTCCTCCGCGCTCGGGATCGGGAAGAGGCAGCGGAGAACGGGGCGGGCGCTGTGTGCCGGGGCCGCTCCGGGCTGCGGGCAGCGCTCCCGGCCCGCAGCTGCAGCGCTCCCCGGTGCATCGCACGGCCGCTCGGCTGCGGGAACCCGCGGGCAGTGCTGGGCACTCCATCGGCTCCGTCAGGCACCGGCGGAGAGCTCCGGGGGCTCGGGGCTGTCTCGGCGGCGGCCGAGAAGGTGCGGGGACCGTTGCGTTGGTTCCGCGGGCGTGCGGGGCGGGCGGGCCTGGGAGCGCCTCCGCTCTGGGACGCGGGAGGCTGCCGGCACCTCGCCCGTGTGCCTGGCCCGGGGTGCCGGCGGCAGAGGCCTCCGGGCAGTGCCTGGGGCTGTGCCGGACCCTGGCTCCGCTTTCGTTTCTTCCCCGCGTGCTCGGAGCCGTGGTCCTGGAAGGAGAAGAGCGGTCCCGTGTCGCCCCGAGCCCGGCCCCGTCCGGGCCCGGGCCGGTGACGGAGCCGGGAGCCGCAGGCGGGTGTCTCTTTCCTCGCCGGGCCGGTGGCTGCGGCAGCGGCCTGAGCCTCGCTTCTAAACCCGCCCGTCCTCGTAGGCAGCGGCCCTTGCGCGGGCGCCTGGGGGTCAGGAGAGGATGGGTCAGGCAGGACGACCCCCGCCCGGTGCCGGCCCGGCATGTAGTGGGTCCCCCTTAGACTCCGGCCTGGGCCAGGCCTGCAGCTCCGCGGCAGCAGCGGGGATGCTGGCGTTCGCTTCCCGGGCCGCGCGGGCAGCTCGCTGCCCCGGACACGGCTGCCAGGGGTGAAATCCGGTAACGGGGCTGAGCACTCCGCGCCCGCTGCCAGGGGCCTGGCACTTGCCCTTGCCCGGCTGCCTGACGCTCTCCCTTTCTGTCAGGGCCTGCTTCCCTGCACGGCAGGAAGCGGCAGCCTCCAGCCCAGCCACAGAAAGCACTGGGAGACGTGGAGACTGGTCGCCTCTCCGCCGCTCGGCGGGCACGGCCAGGCCAGAAGGGCTCCGGGGAACCCGCCGGGCCATCGCGGAGGCCCTGCTGTGCCCTCTGGCCCCGCTCCCCAGGCGGGGAGGGCGGGAGGGCGCTGGGAGCGTTGGTGCGGCCGAGGGGCTCCGCTCCCGGGCGGACAGAGACGCACAAGGGGTGCAGAAAGCGGGGCACGGGAGCTGGGGGCCGAGTGGCTGCCCCGGGCACAGGGAGGGGCGAACCGAGCCTGGCCTCTGCACGAACACCGATGTAACGGGAGGCCGAAGGCCGAAGCGGGGATGCCAGAGCGCATGGGACACGGCCGGGACTCACGCCGTTGCCAGCTGTGGCTCTGCGGGAGCGACGCGCTCCTCTGTGCCTCTGACCTGCCCGGGGCCCTCGCGTGGGAGCGGGCGGTGGAGGGGCGAGGTAGCACCGCTCACAGGCACCGAGGATCGCAGCTTTCCACCGGAGGGCTCAAGGCCTTGGCTGCTTGTTCCTTATTAGATAGGTACTGCGAATACCGCTACTTTCCTCCGGGGTACTTGAGGCCACAAGGGAAACTCCCGCCACCGGAGGTGGGCACGGGGCGAAGGGAGGGCGGGACCACCTTCCCGGACCCCCGCACAGACCCACCGGCGCCTCCCTGGGCTCCTTCCTGGGCTTTGCCATCTCTTGGCCTGAAGCAAAGGCTGAAGCGCCTTTGGCACACTCCCGGGAACCAGTGGGGCTCGCCAGCTTTGAGTGAAGCTATACCTGACCATGCCAGGTGCAGGGAGAGGAGGCAGCAGGCCGGGACCGGGCAGGGACGTGCGGCCCCTGGGGCTATTCCAGTTCCCGAGCGGTGTCCACCCAGGTCCCACTGTGCTTCACCAGCGACCGGTTGAACCCATAGAGAGAGGCAGGGAACCGCGTGTTTGGGAGAGAAGCAGGCCGGCAGGGCCGTGAGGCCGCTCTCCCTGCCAGGCTGGGGGCTTGTCCGTCTGCCGGGCTCCCTGTGCCCGGCCCGGGCTCTGCTCTCCTTCGCCCCGGGCCCCCCGCGCCGCTCCCGGGCGGCTGTAGGATGTTTTCACGATCGTTTTCTGTGTTTTATAAACAGAGACTGCACTGAATGTAAACTCGCAGGGAAATCACGGCGAGAGCCCGGCCGCCGTCCCGGGCTGGCCTGGCCGCGCTCGCCGGGTGCTGTCGGGCGGCGGCCCGAGGCAGGGCTGGTCCTGCCGGCAGCAGCTCGGCCTCTGCCACTGCCGGGAGCGGCCGGGCCTCCCGTTCAGTCCCGCCGGCCTCGGGAGGGGGGCGGCCGTCATCTCCCTGCATGCTGGTGCTTGCCTGGGCAGCGGGCACCGGCCCCTGGGGAGCCGCCGCGAACCGTGCTGTGCGCTGCCGAGCACCTAGGCGCCGTCCCGCAGGGACCGCATATCCCGTACGAGCTCTGCCTCCCCGCGGGCCCGCGCCCAGCCCGCTGGGCAGTCCGGGTGATGTGTAGGATCGGGCCGCACCCCGGGACAGTGGAACTTGGGACGGCAGGGGCTGAGCGGGAGCAGGGGTCTGTACAGACCCCTTTGCAGTCAGCTCCGTGGGGACGAACACCGCCAGAGGACCAAGGGGTGCCCACGGTACCTCAGCATTCCCTTGCCCCGGGCCGCCGCGTCACCTCCTCCCGCGGCTCCCACCTGTCCCCGGCCGCGCCGCCGCCCAGCCCCGCCGGCCCCTTACAAAATCAGGCGGCCGAGCGCCGTACTCTTGGCAAGCCCTGGGTTTGCGCGTTGTGTAAGGTCTTTCCCCGTTATATAAATGACGGCAGGAGGAATGCACCACGGAGCGGGACGCGCTCCCCGGGACAGCACCTTGGCGCAGAGCCTCCTCCGGTCCCGGGGCCGCCGCCCGCCGCGGGGCTGCTCCGGGGGCCAGAGCCAGGGAAGGGGGGCTCAGGGCTGCTGAGCCGCCGCAGCTGCCCTTTCGGAGCGGCCCCGGGTTTATGCAACGCTGGCGAGAGATGAAAGCAGAAGAGCGAGGGGTGTTTTCTCCCTGCCGGAGCGGGCGTGGAAGCAGTCTGCCTCTGTCGGGGAAGGACAGAGTTGGATCCCCGAGGCTGAGCGGACTCCCAGCGCCCCTCTGCTGCTCCAGCACCCGGGGCAGTGCCAGCTCCGGGGAATGTTTTGCGACCGCAGCTTTCTCTTCCTCTCCGGTCCTTTGCGCAGGCCACAAAGGTCCTTTGAAGCCCTGGCCGGGCTCGGAAGGTGCCAAAGCCCTGGGCGCCGGGAGCGCTCCCCGGCGGCACGGCACAGCACGGCACGGCACGGCACGGCACGGGTGCCCTCTGCCTGCGGGCCGGCGGGAGCGTGGAGACAGGAGCCCGGCAGCGAGGTGCTGAGGGACCCCGTGGGCTTTGTCCCGCTCCTCTCTCGTGCCGGGACCGAGTAGGCGACGGTGGCGGTGGCTGCAGGCAGGGCAGAGCCAAGCTCCATGAGGAGACACACACAGAGCTCTTACCTTGCGCCCCCCTCCCGCCCCGGCCAGAGCGGCTGTTTAATACCGCCTGATTCCTGGTATTCTTGTCCGTGTTTTAAGTGGTGAAAAAGTCATTTCCAGTCCCATGGTCCGCGTTTCACCCTGAACTCATTGAAAAGAGAGTGCGGGGTCAGGACTGTTTATTATACAACCAATTAAAACAGGAAAATATGCAAAGGCTTTATTCAGCGAGATCCGGCTATTGTTAAACCGAAAATGATATTTTTGTTTCAAAAATAAAAAAGTACATTTGTTACTTAAAAAATCTCCGCTCTGCGTGTGTGACGGTCGGCAGCGCGGCGAGCTCCGGCCCCGGCTCGGGCCCGTCCCGGCCTGTGCGGCCGGAGGGCGGCTCGACGGGGCGGGCGGCGGGCAGGCACCGGGGACCCCCGTTCCCCCCGCTCTGGGTTTCGGCCCGCCCTGCGGGGTTCGCTGCTGCCCGCTCGCAGGGGAGGCCGGCCAACCTCAAACGCGGGGGACCAGCTCCGTGCAGGCGGGCACGGGCAGCCGGCGTGGTGCTTTGGGCAATACAAGAGGGTGAAAAAAAATACTGCAAGAGCTAAAAAGCTCGGCACTGTAGCGGCTTCGGGCGGGGTCGGGATAACCAGGCTGGAGAGTCCCGAGAAGCGCTGCAGAGCCCTGAGCCCAACGTTGAGCCCCGGAGCGACGCCCGCAGCCCTGGGCACACCGTGGCGGCCGGGAGGTGAGCAGGGAGAGGGGCCTCAGGCGGGGCTCCCGGCTCTGCAGGTCCCCTGCGACTTCTCCATCCACCTATGCGAAATTCCCCAGTAGCTCGTCCCTGGGTCTGCGGGGCATCGCCGCCCTGGCAGGCTCTGCTCTGCGGCGATGTAACATCCGCCCCGCAGCAGGGATGCGCCCCCGCACAGGCCAGGCGGGAGGGCAGGGGAGCTCCTCCCGGTGGGGCTCGGCGCCCGCCCGCCGCCCGCTCCGCCGCCCGGGGCCGCCGCGGCACCGCCGCCCGCCCCAGGTAGCCCTTGGGGATGTGCTCAGCAGCGGGCCTGGGAAGCGTTCACCAAAACAATCGCTCGGGCTGGCCTAATCCAATGAGTTTATTTTAGTCCTCGAGCTATATTGAAAACATTCGCTCTGCTTCTTGTGGTTGTTTACTGTATGTTGGTCTCAACATCACAGCCGCCCTTCTGGAAAAGTCTTACAGGATTCAGGCAGAGGGAAACCAACACAGAAGTGACTCGGAAAGCATGATGGCAAATGATTAATCAAATCAGAGACAGAAAGGCGGAGGTAATCAATGAGTTTTCACTTATAGTTTACTTGGATGGACATCTTTTTCCTTTTTCTTTCCGTAAGTTTAGAAACCACATGGGGTTTTATTGGCCAAACAAGCAGCTGCAGGACTTGGTGGGCTGGTGGGAATTCGTTCAAAATCAGCTGCATGTTTCCTGAAGACGAATTCGGCTTTAGACAAAACCTCGTGCTTGTTCCCGCCCCAGGCACACGGCGCTGGGCGGCGGGCACCGGGCAGGGCTGCGCCCCGCGGGACCCCGCCCGCCCCCGCTGCGGGGACCTGCTCGGTGTCCCGGAAACAGGCACTCGAGGACCACAGATCAGGAGCACGTTGGCAGGGAAGGAGAGCCTTGCTCTCTCTGAGCAAATACCCTGAGAAATCTCATCAGGTGCTATTTTAAAGTGAAACACCGGCTCTCCCTGCTCTGCCTTTGAGAGAGGGTTTGCGAGCTGTATAAGGCCTTTTCCTGTTATAAAATGACGGCAGGAGGAACGCCACCCTGCCCTGCCGTGCCGGAGGTGCCAAACTCGATTTGCCCTGAGGGCACATGCGGATGCGGGCACACAGGTGGCTCCTGACAGCGGCGGAATCTCCTGGCTTCCCAGCTGGTCCCTGTAAACCCTACGGTTTTGCTGGCAGTTGAATTGTTCGCCTACTTTCGTTTAATGTCTTTCTCTCTCCAAAAGGATTTTTTCTCCCACCCCACATGAATAATTCGGAGAGATCACGAAATAACGGGGCGGAATTTCACCTTTCTCGTTCACAGTTATGATTTTCGATGACAAGAGCCAGCACGGGGTGAATGCAGGCACGGGGTGGCCCCGACCCGCGGGCTGGCCCTCGAGGGACATGTCACTGACAACGGATGGGCATCTGGCGCTTGGCTGGGGCAGGGGCGTCTGAAGAAAAACCGCGGGGCTTCGGTAAATGGGCTCTGGGAGAGGTTCGGGATTTGTGGGTTGTCGGGGTAGCTTCCACTTCTTCAGGCAAGCAGTCCTTGCAAAGGTGCGGATCTGGAGGCACGCTGCCGGCCCCGCCACAGAGAAGGGTTACTGACGGGTTGTTTAAGGTATGTCGCCGGTTTCCCTGGGTTTTTCCCGGCGATAACTGTGATTCTTTTCGCTACTATCGTTTTGTTCCTTGAAAACCCAAACAATCAATAAAGTACAGGGCGAAGCTGAGCACAACACGAGACGTAATGTTCTAAGTTATCAAAAGGGGGAAGAAACGAAAGAGAGTCACTCGCTACTGATCTCTTTTTTTTTTTTTTTTTTTTTTTCAGGTGTTGCTTTTAACAAGATGTTCAGAAAAAAAAAAGTATCAGAATCAGACACACGTTGACTGCGCTTCCTCTGCTCCTTGCTTTGGAGGTGATATCGCTTGGTGCTTATCAGCGACAACGTCTGCGGCATCTGGTACGTGGCTCTCGGCTGCTCCCCGCGCTCGGGTACACGTGGTTCTTGCAGCGCGAAGGCCGCCCCGCATCCAACCCCACATTCAGCCCCGCATCCAGCCCCGCATCCAACCCCGCATTCAGCCCCGCATCCAGCCCCGCCGAGGAGCTGCTGGCAGCCCCAGCGCAGAATCAGAAGCGGCGCCGGTAACGGCTCGCACAGCCCGGACAACGAAATCCCGAGAAATGTTCACCGCCGCTGGCTGCCTGGCTACTAAAACACCCCCCGGGCGCGGGGTGAGGCCGGCAGGCGTTTCGGGGAAAAGCAGGTTGCAGGAGCCTGAGGTGTGGGCAGCCGGAGTTCTGCCTTGATGCGTTTTCACCAAGATTCTGGGGCCGTACCCGCCGGGCGCTGCGGGGAGCTGCTGCCAGCCCCTTCTGCCCTCAAAGCAGCCCCAGGCGGGGGCAGGAGGGACTCGCACCCTGAGTCCGGGAACGGCCCCGGGGATCCCCGCTAGTACCAGTGGGAGAGGGGCTTTCGAGGGGCTTCAATCCATGTCCTCATTAGATCCTGCGATGGATCTGATGTTCCCAGGGAGCGGCGGGAGGGCGCGGGGCAGCGGCCGCCCTGCCGGATAGGCAGGGCAGGGGCAAGAGCAGGGGCAGGGACAGTGGAAGGGACGGCCTCTCAGTTCCCGGCCTTACAAGTTGCTTTTCTGGTTCCTATGAAGCCTCCGAGATACGGGGACGTTTTCAAAAAAAAAAAAAAGAAACGGGAAATTAAAAAAGTTAGCAGTAACGCTTTTTAAAATACACATCCCTGATGATATCTCCTGTAGAGCAGCCTCCTGCCCGGCCTGTTGTAGCTCCAGTCCCAGGGAGCAGTCCTCTTGACCTACTCTTTCCCCAAAATCAACGAGTTCGCTTTGGACGCCTCTTGGTTCCGCCTTTTTTGATAAACCACCGTTCCGTTCAGTCCAGAGCAGCCAGTGTTGTCTGGGACAGTCACCAGTTGCCTTGGAACAGAAATAAGAACCACTTGTTTAAACATCTTAAGGTCCCAAAATCTCTAAGAGCCATCACAGAAGGGTTTGGGTTGGTTTTTTTTTGTTTTCCCTTCCCGAAGCGAGAAGGGACCGAGGGGATTATAGGGAACAATGTCTGCTCCGGTTGCTGCAAGCACCAGAAGATTTTGGTTTGTCTTTTTTTTTTTTTTTTTTTCTCATCAGTTTTTCCATTCCTTGAGGAAAATTTTTCAGTATCGGAATCAAAGTGCATGATTCCAACTTTTTTTTTTTCCCTGTTGTTTTGTTTTATCTCAGCTCCTTTTCATGTTTTCATTTAAAAAGTGACAGATTTGGTAGAACTCTCAAGTGTTTCCCATTAGAGGCGGGGAGTTCACCAGTGCGCCTTTCTGATGTTGCACATGACACGTTTCGGAGTTTGAAGCAGGAGCACACCCTAAGTAGTTGCAGTTGGGCCGGTGCGGGGCAGCTCCCGAGCCCCGGCCCGGCCCGGCGCTGCCCTCTGCCGGCCCCGCACCGCCCGCACCGCCCGCGGAGCGGCTCCCGTGTCCCCCCGGCCGCGGGGGCTCCGCGCTTCCCGCCGCAGCAGCGTCCGAGTGCCAGAAAACGCCCAGAAGAGCCACGGGGGCGGGAGGTGTTTCCCAGCCTGCGGGACGTTCTTCGTGCGGTCTTGCAATGTGGGGAATTCCTGCTCTACAAATACGCAGTTGCACATTTCTGCTTTTGCCGGCTGCATTCCCCTCGCGGATTCTTCTTTTCCCTTCGCTGCTGCTCTCCTTCTCTCGCTTTTACCACGGGGGCTGCAGACACCGCTCCTGACAGCAGGCTTTTGCCATTGCTCTGGTGTTACGTATTTTTAACCGCTGATCTCTCCTTTAAGGAAAATTTCCTTCATGTAACAAATCATTCTGAGTTCTTGTGTTTTGGAGTGTGGCCCTGTACAAATTTTAAAAAAGTGTTGTGGAAAGCAGCACTTGGTTAGGAGAACCAGAAGGTTCTTCATAGCTAAATTTTCCTGTAGATACATGCAGGATAAAATCCTTATTTAGCAACTGAGACTTTATAAATACAGAAAATGTGTGTGTACACACTTACTGACATTTTTGGTAGTAAACCTTTGTTTTATACTACTCAGATGCAAAAAAAATTACTGTGTAGTCCATCGATCTTGATCAGACATGGACATTTGTAATTGCAAAATGTGAAATGAGAAAAAAAGAAAAGGGTATGGGCTAAGGAAATATCCCTTTTCCTACATTACTCACATCTGTTAATGCATGGACATAGGATTGTTGCTAGTTTATAGCAGCAGTTTGTAATTTATGCAACAAAATCACCAAGTTCTGTAGTTCCCAATGTCACGGAGTTTAAGGTGCTCACAATTTATTAGATCCTACATGAATTCTAATATTCTTTATATGATCAGCTGTTGCCCTTTATTTGAAAAAGAACTGACTATTTAGAAAGTATGAGGAGAAACAGGGTTTGCTAAAGAAACTGAAGTGCAGTGGATCCTAGAGAAATGTAAGGACCAGTGAAATGGTGCTGCAGACAGAAGGAAGTCCTGGATTCTCTGTGCTGCCGTGAGCTCCCTCACTGTGACCTGGCAGTGGCCTTTCCCTGTTTCAGTTCTGCACTGGGGCTGGGCAGGGGGATTTGTGTGGGGCAGTGTGACTGCAGGGGATTCCCCATGGCCCCTGGTCTGAAGTGGCCGAGGAAAATCACAAAGATTACTCCGATCCTTGTGTCTCAGCAGCCAGCCCAGCTGGAGGATGAGCTGTGATATCCGTTGCCAACACAGAAATACAGGCTGAAAATAAATTCTCCCCTTTGGCTGCTCAGCCTGGCTGTGGTGAAGCCACTGTCCCGTTCAGTGTTGCAGTGTCAATGTGCCAGGATGAGAGTCTGAGTGGGAAGGACTGAGCTAGAGCAGCTCTCCTCAGTGACCAAACTTACCTGCCTTGATTTCTAGGGTTGTTTTTTCTTTAATCTTTCAACTTCTGAGCCGACAAAGACTAGAGCAGAGCTGAATTCTGGGCTCGCTGAGCACCCACAGCTTGAGCCAGTGCAGTGGGAAGATGAGGTGCTGGCTATTTCTGGGAGAAAGGTGCTCACCTTGCATTGGGAATTCCAGGAGTGGGCTTTTTTTTTTTTTTTTTTTTTTTTGTGGTTTATCTTTGTAGCTATGGTTGTATTTGTTTTACTGTTCAAGCAAGATTGAGGTGTTTCTGCAATACCACAGCATACAAAGCAGCCCCAGCTCCTGAGAGCCCCCAGTCAAAATACTCCTGTGATGTTTCCAGACTGTTGGCTATCACAGACTGAAGGGCGCCCTGCTCCCAGAGAACTTGCCAGGACTGATGCTTCCCTGGTGCAAATCAGCACAGTAGTAATGAAGTCAGTGCACCCTCATGGTGTTACTCTGGATTTCTCTTGACATAGTCAGTTAATAGCACTTTTTTCTTTGTCCTGTGCCTCACTTCACTGTAGTACAGAACACCTGTCATGATTTAACTTTTGTGCTTTTTCCCAGAGAACTGAGTGAGATGGATTGTTTTCTGGTGGTCAGTCAGTATTTTCTGGCTGGCAGTCAGAAATAGAACTCACCCACTGAAAAAGCCCAGGTGTGGCAGGAGTAGGCTAGAAAAGGTAAACCTCCGAGCGCAGCTGTATTCTCAGACTCCTTGAAGGAGGGTGCCTGTGGATTCAGCACCAGTGGATCTGACACAATGCGAGAACTGTTTTTCTGTATCACTTACATTATAGTTGAAATGTGAAATGAGCTCCATGTGGCAGCAGCTAAAGGAAAGAAAAAGGGAAAAAAAAAAAAAGGAAGCACTCTCCAAAAGTTTCGGTTATCCCTTGAAGCTATATTACAACATCTACTGCTCTAATTGAATCAGTGTGAGAACTTTTCCCCTCTGTTTAGATCATTCCTAGTCTCTGTCCACTTCCCCTTGGAGATGCCCACATTCAATACAAAGATGTGCCAGGGACACCCACACCTAGGGTAGGATTTAACATTTGGTTTTACTGAGTTAGCTGCTGAAAAGGAAATGTCAATTCTTACATGCCTTTGCCAGAATCCATTATGATGTTCTCCCTCTTTTCTCCCCTTCTTTATAGGCTTGGCACCAGGATGAGGCCCGGGAGTTTTATCTGAGTAAAGGCTACTAGATCCACTCTGAGGATGCAGTAGATTAATTGATCATTTCTAGGGAGTCTGTTGGGATGAATCAAAAACCTTAAAAGCACTGGCAGCATCTGTGATAGGCCATTAACAAGGCTGATGGTGATGAAGAAGCAATGTGGCCTCGATGCTGCTCAAACCCTACCAGCCCTGACCAGGAGCTGCATGTGAGGCCTTCTTTTTCACCCGTGAAAGGGTGCCAAGCACAGCCCAGTCAGCATTGTGAGCTCTCATTTGTTACATTTAAAGAGTATTTTTAGAAGTGTGGAGAATATCTCTGCATGTTTCAAAGTATCAATGCTATTACACAGCCCAAAATTACTTGACAGCTCAGAAAGCAAAAGCAATTGATACCCGAATCCAGGTCTGCTCCTTAAGTATTCACATGTGCGAAACAATATGTGATCCACAAAAACATATGGCTCTTGTATCAAATACATGGAATCAAGTTGAATTATGAAGACTTTGAAAACGTCCTCAGTTTAAATGTACACGGCTCTCTGAAATGTCCAGCTAAGTTTAATGCAACAATTAAAACCAGATAGATTGTCAGGATTCATAGACCGGGGATAGAGTTAATTCAGTATGAAAGAAATGAATGACTGGAAAGAAGACAGAAGAGCAGAAGTGGCAGGAAAAGAATGAGTGGAGGGATGAAATGCTAGTATGGGGGGGTAGGGAGAGTGAGGAATAGAAGGGGGAAAGAAAGAAGTGAAATTAACGAGAAAGAAAAACATGAAAGATGGAGATGAGATAGGAAAGAGAAGGAGAGCAGCAAGAAAAATAATGACACTTTATTGTGTCATCTCTCAGCTTTTACTGTAGAAAAACTAAGCCTGTAGCATGAAGGTTACTACTTATGTATTGAAAGTGCGTGGGAGGGGTTTTTTTCCATAGTTATAGATATATATGTGTGTGTCCATGTAATTACATACAAAAAATGACACAGAAATTTCAGTCTTCCTGGGGATCTCCCACTGTTCCCCATATTCTCAGTTTTCCCACGCTGCCACAATTCCAGCAGCAGTAATGCCTTTTTCCATGCAGTGCTGTGAGCCAGGACTTTCTGTTTCAGTTTGCTGGTTTTTTCTGTCCTGCCTTCTAAGAGCTGGAAATGGGGGTTCTGGCTCCTCTGTCCTGCAGCCCCCAACTTTGGGGCTGTCCACTTAGATATCACAGTTGTTTGCAATTGCTGTTTCCTCCTGTTGATACTCATGGCAACATTTTCATTTTGCACTGACTGATCCAAAATATATCAACTGTTTTGTTGTTGAATTAGTGTCATTGTTTTTGCCTTGTCTGTTCCTGTGCATGCAAGCTGCTAGTAAAACAGCATAACTTTTCATGCTTTTTAGGGCTGAAAGAGTCATTGAGTGATCTTGAAATTATCTATTTGATAATTCAACAATGCTAAATATTGACCACAATCTCTCTGCCTTCTTTAAGATAGGCCCTTTCTTACTGTATCATCATCTTCTACCTTTGACTTGGGCACTACTGGGACCATCAGTGGCATATCTTTGACTGAGAGTGTTTATGCTCATGGCCAGTAAATTGTGCTCTGTTATTGTGTGGGGAATAACACACTCAGCAAGCTAAACTGGATTGCCCATCCATGTGGCTTCAGCAAGGCTGTCTTGGGGAGACAGAGGCAATAGATGAGGTTTCTGGCTTGGGTGTGACATGCATTTCTCTAGCCAGCTGGGGATCCCAAGCAATTGCTGATGCCTGCTGCAGTGGGTGTGCTCCCAAACCTCCTGCATCTGTCTGTCCATGCATTGGGCTGACTCTCCTCATTAAACCAAATATGCATTTTCTGGATCTTCTTTTCTGAACATGAGGTTCATTTCAAAGCTGCCCAGGGTCCCTGCATGTGCCCTTCTCTTGCTCGAGGTGAAACTGTGGCACCCACCACATTTAGGGTGTTGAGGATGGTGCAAAGTTTCCTTTCTTGCCCACTGATAGGTTTGTTGCTGTATGTCTCATGCCTGTATCCTTACAGCCAGCTCCTGGGCTCGCACCGATCCCTAGTTTTGGGTGTGCCATTCCAGCTCCAGTTTGTCTTGCCTTAGACATTCTCCCCAAGCTGAGGAAGGTCAGACTCCTTTAGTTTTCTCCCGCACACTGTGGAGAGTTTCCTCTTCTCCATAGGTGTCCTCAGGTCCTCCCATGATTGTGTTTATCCCTTGTCCCTCCAGGGAGGGCCACTTTATGAGGAGTCCAAGGATTTTGTGGTTCAGTGATGGATACTTTATTTCGTGGTGCTGTTGGAAGTGGCATTTCAGCATTTTGTTAGTGACCTGCATGCTTCACTCCTATGCCCTGTCACAGTTGGCATTGTTCACCTTTTTCAGGTGTTCTAGTTTAAGCATGGATCCCGGGTTCCTTAACAGTACATGGTTAATCTGTAATTCTTCTAAAACCAAAATGGCCTCTGGCCATTACTGGACTATTTCTGAATGTCTTTTCTGCTGGTTTGTGTAAAAATCTGAGCTAAATTTTGCCATTCTCCCATATCATTTCCCTGTTTCATTTCTCATCGTTCTAATAATCCTGTGACGAAGACAAGAAACAGAAACATGGATGTTTAACACTTAACAATGTCTTATTGTCTTACTGCTTTTGGAAAAGCAAATGGAAGAGGAAAAACCTCACATAGGGCTATAAACAAAACAGAAGGAAGTGAGTTCACTGTCCACGGGAAAGCGCAGCTCTCCTGTGAAGGAGATTTTTGTTTCAGTCAAGGGGAAATGCACCACTGGTCTGGTACTGAGCAGTTCTTTTCAGCAGGCTGCAATGCTGAAAAGAACTTGTCAGGAAACCCCACATATGTCATGCGTACCTTGGGAGTCTTTCTGATGGACATGAGGCCTCTAGAGTCTGAGGCAGAATCAGAGCCGCATTGGAGAATTGGGGATGAAATAGTTAAAAGCTCCTTAAAAATTCTACACACTTAGTGATCTTTGTAAGAATAGCAAAAACCTAGATTACTTAATGTCTCAAGTTTGATAAAGCACAAATATGACTGAGTACCCTAATTTTTTTCCTTTCCTCCAGAAGATGGCAAAAGTTAGCTGCATTTAACACAGGCAGAGGGAGGCAAATGCTGCAGGGCTGTTCGTGCTATGCCCTGGTTTCAGGTCACCAGTGGTTTAATGCTGCAGCTGGAAGGATTGATCCTGAACTAAGTGTTTTTTTGGAGCAATCAGGCACTGCAGCTGCAGCACTGCTGAGATGCAGCTCCAGGCAGCACCAGAGGCTGCTCAGCTGCTGCACATTCCCCAGGAGCCACGCAAGTCCCAGCTATGGCTGGACATTTCCCTTCTTCATGAGGTGGGAATTGTCAGCAACATCTCCGTGGGGATCACAGCCAGAAATGCAGCTATGAGAAGTTTAAATTTTATACACAAAGTATGGAGGCATGAATTGCAGTATTTGTTAGTGCTCATGGTATGACAGAGTTTCTGCTGAAGAAAAATCCCTTGAGACTTGCTCCTCAAGTACCAAAGAGATTAGCTCCCACTAATACAGCATATATTTTGTCTGGGACATTGTGGAGAACTTGCATTTACATAGGAACCTTGACTGAAAAAAAGAAAAGAATATGTAAAAAGTATATAGAAAGAAACATCAGATTAAATACAGATTTGGCAACTAGGATTTTTTTTTTCCATCTCAGCAAGGTACTTTAGAAAAAGGAAAGAAATATTACTAACAACATCAAAAGAGACACAAAATAAGCTTTTATTTCTCCTGCAGTTAGTTTATTTTGTTCCTATATTTAGCTGCTCTGGCAGTTTATCATTTCAATATTAGGAAAATATGAGCGTATTTGGGTGAAGTAATTCGCTGAAGTCAAGAGGCTTCCTGGCAGCAGAAAAGGAGAACTGAGGACTGCTTGTTTAAAGGATGCTCCTGAGGTGGTTCAGCTTAACCTGATGCTTATCCCATGGTGAGGTTCTAATTTGATTCCAAACAAATTTGTCCTCACAACTATTTCAGCCTAAGGGTTTTGACAGCTGCTGTAGCCGCCTGATAGATGCTCAGAGTGGATTTGTGCCCATGCCCTTGGAAGGGAAGGGAGCAATGGCCAATCTGGAGGACATTTGACAAATGCCAATGCACCAGCCAGCTGTGCTAACAATGCAAGAGCATGTGACAGCTATTCCTCTCTTAAATGTTCTCTAGGAGGAGGCAAGCTGTGTCCCTAATTCGAAGAAAGCTCCAACTCTCTTCTTGGAAGGGCAGGGCAGGACCAGAGGTGGGGCAAGGACATTGAGCTCTCACCTGTGCTGCCTTTATGTGGAGCTTTGGACAAGATGCACTTGAATACATGTTTTCTCCTTTGGACAGTGTTCAACATACCAGCCACATTACTCGATCCACAGTAAAGTAGTGGTTGTGTCTTCTGTTATGAGAAAATATTCATGTCACAGTTGACTTCTACAAGGTCATATCCTTATTCTTCAAGCTGACTGGGAAATTTTAACAAAGCGATTCCCTGGCCCTCCACTCCCTGAGAAAATTAAATTTATCAGAACAAAACCTTGATTTTTTTTCATTTTGAAGTCTCTTAATATGTCAAAATATTGTTTCCCATCCAGAAGCAGGAAAAAAATCTTGTTATCTCAACGTTTTTGGCTGAGTTGAGTTTTCTAATTCAAATGTGCAGAAGGAATATTGCCAGCTGGCTGTTTTTAGCTGCATGAGAAACGATACCAACCACGAGGAACGACCCTGTATCACTTCCATTGGAATGACTCAGCAATACTCCTTGTCAAGAGCCGATTCTGATCGGGTTGGAGAGCCCTGCAGTGCCGCTGTGTGAGCCCCGTCCCAGGGCTGCGTCAGCGATGGTTTCCCTGCCTGTACGGCAGAGGAAGCAGGGACACAATAGCTACGGCGGTAGGAAGCTTTCTAGCCTCACCCCTGCTTCCTCCCCACAGCAGGGGCATTACCTGCCTGCCCACTCCTCTCTGCTGGGTTCACCTTCCTATAATCCCTCTCCTCCGGCAGCTCTCATTTGGATAGAGTGAGACGTGATCAAAATCCTGCAGAAATGGGACCGTTCTCAAGGTGTGTATAGTGCTCTGCTGCAAGCTCTGAAGAAGCTGTGGCAATGTTAATGGCTCTGCTGCTGCCAGATGAAAGGAGGAGAGTACTCAGATCTAATAAATCAACAGATGTTAAATCAATTTCTGCCTTCTCTGTTATATTGCACATCAACAGGAACGTGCAAAAGTGCTTTTTTGTACCGTTTAGCATCTGACATTTCAGCACATCTTGTAAGTGTGCATTAGGAGAATGGAATGTACTTGCCGATTTGGAATAAGGAGAAAATCTGGAGAGATGCAATGTGTACACGGAACATTTTCCAGAGGGGTTGAGGCTGAGGAAACCCAGCACAGTGAAGCTTGAGCTGTCTTGAAACTTCAGGCTGCAAATGCACGGAGTCAGTTTTGAAAAGGAACTGAAAACTGTGGAAACTTGTAGCTGCTTCTCCAAACCCTGCATAATTGTGGGATCACAGATGGCACTGTAAAATATTGAAATAGTGTGTTTGATTTTAATCAAATTTAATTTAATTTAATTTTTGATTTAATTTCAGTTATTCTGAAAATATGTTGTTCCTTCATCTTGTCTCCTCAGCTATGCATGATGGCCTTTTGGCTGGTGGCTTCAGAAGGGCTATTTTTAGGTAAACCAGGCTTTTACTGATGAGACCTGGCAGCATCCTGATACAGCCTTGTCTTGCTACTGCACATCAGCACGATCTCTCCCCATGCTCGTTCAGCAGTTTTCTGTTAGATCCCTCCTTGCCTACATAGTGAGGTCTCTGGAGTCACCACAAGCCTTTAGTCAGTTCAGGTGTGTGTCTCTCGTGTGTCAGGGCCCTGAGGGCACCAATAGGCCCCAATCAGCCTAAACAGCCTCCCCTGGGCCCTCCACCCACACCTCTGCCCATGGCTCAGGAGCCTCTTTCTGCTCACCCTGGAGCCTTCAGTCTTGACCTGAGCTATATGACAGCTCCAGCCATGGTCACAGCTGTGTCAATTCTGGACCCCCAACCCACAGATGGACATTGTGGCCTGGTCCCAGACCTGCCTTGTCACTATGGATCTGCCTGGGAGACCTGGAGGGAACTGCCATGTTGCTGGAGTGGCGAGGAGCCAGCAGCCTCGGCTGCTTTTTGACATGGAAGATGGGTCTTGGGAGATGGGCCTAATGCTTAACTTGCCCCAAGAGAACTTGAGCTCTGTCTAGAGGTGAAGAAACCCCTCTACAAAAGATGCAGAAGCTGGTAGATTTGTGTGGGGAGAGTAGTTGTGTCCTAAAAAGCGGAGATGAATTGCAGAGGCAAAACCGATAAAATCTTTCTTCCCCTCTTCTCTGGTACTTCTCCTCAATCAGCTTCTTTGGATGTTACCTTTCCTTTCTAGGTTCATTTCTCTGCTTCTGCCCAGGCTCTGCTTTGTCCCCTCCTGAGGTCTGGGCACATCCCAATACCCCTGTCCCTGAGACGCAAACTGGGACAGTGCTGCAGAGGAGTTGTAGCCAGTCTGGCCTCCCCAGGTGGAGTGTTAGCTTTAAGGCTGCTGGAAGAACGGAGCCCCGCGTCCCCAGCGCGGTGTGACCGAGCCCATCCCGGTGTGACCGAGCTGTCCCCGGCGCGGTGTGACCGAGCCCATCCCGGTGTGACCGAGCCCATCCTGGTGTGACCGAGCTGTCCCCGGCGCGGTGTGACCGAGCCCATCCCGGTGTGACCGAGCCCATCCCGGTGTGACCGAGCTGTCCCCGGCGCGGTGTGACCGAGCCCATCCCGGTGTGACCGAGCCCATCCCGGTGTGACCGAGCTGTCCCCGGCGCGGTGTGACCGAGCCCATCCCGGTGTGACCGAGCCCATCCCGGTGTGACCGAACTGTCCCCGGCGCGGTGTGACCGAGCCCATCCCGGTGTGACCGAGCCCATCCCGGTGTGACCGAGCTGTCCCCGGCGCGGTGTGACCGAGCCCATCCCGGTGTGACCGAGCCGCCACTCCCGGCCGCCGCCGCCAGGTGTCGCCATGGGGCGCGGCGGGGTCCCCTGAGGGTGGTGCCGACGCCCGCGGCCGGCGCTGGGCCGGAGAGCCCGAAGGAACCCGGGGAAGCGCCGGGGAGCCCGAAGGAACCCGGGGAAGCGCCGGGGAGCCCGGTCCGGGCGCACGGGCTGCACCGTCTGCCGGCCCGATGCCCCCGCGCCCGTTCCTCCCCGCCGGAGCCGGGTGAAGCGGTGGCTTTGCCGGCACGGAAGTAACAAAGGCATGGTCAGGATTTCGGTCTCAGCAGATCTGTGTTTGTGAAGTGTCGGCTATGCAGGGGCTCTGACTCTGCTGGAGTTGCTGAACGACAAGAACACTGCGAATCCGAACACTCGGTGAGCTCGGCAGGTGTGAAGAAGCCTCAGCAATGGCCAGGTGTGTGGTCAGTGGTCACTCTGTTACCTGTGCCCACCCTCTGTTACCTGTGCACACCCACTGCCAGGGCTGCGGATCAGGTCCCGAGGGCGCTGTTGCCAACTGCAGTGGAGCTGAGCTTTCTGCTCCATCTCTTGTTGAGGAGAAGTCGAGTGTTAAAGTGCAGCCCTGGAAAATTCCTGCCCCCTGGGTGTATCATTCCCAAGCCTGAGGTCCTTAGGGCAGCTGGCATGCTCTCCACGGGGATTTAAAAAGGATCATTTACAACTACCCAATTGAATGTTTACTACCCTTGCCCCAAGTGGAATCGGGCCAGCTAATAAATACACGTACAATTCTTTTTGGAGGAGTCTCAGCTCAGTTGAAATCTTGTGGAAAAGGGTTCCATAGGTTAACTATGTGCTGTGTAGAAAAGGATTTTATAATTTAAAATGTTGCCTTTCAAATTGCATTGAAGTAATATTGTTCTTGTATTATTAAAAGAGGGTAATCAGTCAGCCCAGAGCTTACAGCAGGACTTAAACAATACATGTTAGTGGCAAAACATGTGGAGCATAAACAGGACTTGGGTTACTGTCTACTCTTGTTAATGTGCAGACTTTCTATAGATTCACTTTAAATTTTGCTGTGAAAAGGTATTTCTTTTCTTCAGATTTGAGTTTTCTACCCTTTCCATTTCCTTTCATATCCCTGTGTTCAAACATCAGGACAGGAAAGAGCCAAGCTCCTATCTCCCGTATTGAATGCTTCTATCAGGTCTTCTTTGACTCACTTGTTCTCTCTCCTGGGAAATCCTGGTCTTTCAGCCATCATTTGAAGTTTCCCAGGCCCTGTGTCATAGGCATATTGTGAAGATGAAGAAACCGACAGCTTCAGGGCTGGTGTTTTACTCTGAAGGAGGCAGGGCTGTAATCTCCCTTCCTTCTACTTAACACTGCTCACGATATTTTTCCACAAGCTAAAGAGTAGTTGTTATAATAACAACATAATTACAGCTGTAGAGTGCTCACATACCTCAGGTTCGTACAGAGATTTTTTTGTTTTGCTGTCCTGTACCTCAAGCATCCCAGGCACCCTGTTGCCTTCATTGACCATACTCATTCCCATGACGGCTCTCCAAACCTGTTTGCAGTAATACCCAGGTAGATTTTGTCCCAGCACCATTAGCTGTGAGAAGCAATGTCTGAAAACAACTATGCCTTAGTGCTTTACTGAAGTACAATTATCTCTTTAAGTGCCCAGACTCAGCTGGCCTTTATTTTATCCCTGTAATTGAAATTTGGCTTCGAGTGTTTCTAACTACAACCAGTAAATAGAGGCAAAACCCAATCCTTCAGCAGTAATTCATTCACCCATTGTCCAATAATGTCTCCAATGATTTATTTGATGACTGTTGCTTGGCCATGGAAGAGATGGGATGACAGGAGCACTGATGAAAATTTGCACCTAAAAGCAAATTTGGAGCTAAAGCACCTAAAAAATTTGGAGAGTACATGGGAGATAAGTGTGTATTGGAGATTGGAACATACATTTCTCAAAGGACTAGGAGGGGATGGCAAAACGTGCATTTTTAAATAAGCAAGCATCCAGATTTTGTTAGCCTTATTTAGGGTTACCCCAACAGGCCAACTCTCAGACTTTATTGAAGTTTGCCATTGTAATGACTAGATTTTCTTCCTCTTTGGATTTTGTCCAGGGAAAGCAGGGAGCAGCTATCAGTGAGTTTCCAGTAGTGCTCTGAGTAGAGGGTATGGCCAGGACATACAAAAATAAGATAGCATTACTCATTTTAAGAAGTGGCAAAATCTGGCCTGTAGATATCACGGCTATTTTCCCACTTATCCAGAGTATTGGTCACATGCCAACAGAAAAAGCTGCCAACTAAAACGTTTAAAGAAAGGAAACACTGTTTGAATCCTGGCAGTAAATGTTTTCCTTCTCCTGAAATATGTGCTGAACATTATATAAAGAAGGAAGACTCAGGAGTGTCTAGTGAGGTTTAACATTTTGTAATCATACAGATGAATTTGTTAATATTTTCACACTTTGTTCTTTTAGTAGATGAACATTGTAACTAATGTTTTTAGTTAGAAACAGTACTTAAACACTGAAAACAAGAGACAATGTAATGCAGTTGGATAAATCCATTAAAAAGGCAGCAGTATAGCTTTAAAATGCCAACACTGTGAATCCTTTGTCAGTTTAAAATTCCTTTGCTGTTCTGCCACTTTCTTTGTTTCTTTATGCTCCTGT
Source organism: Corvus moneduloides (assembly GCF_009650955.1). NCBI lineage: Eukaryota > Metazoa > Chordata > Aves > Passeriformes > Corvidae > Corvus > Corvus moneduloides. The sequence goes on along the minus strand of NC_045485.1, from coordinate 6,248,264 downwards.
TTTTCCTTGTAACTGAAAACATCAGATGACCATGAGGGATGAATATGCAGCGGTGCTGCCTCCCAGGATGCGTAGCTGCAGCCTCTAAGCCCAGTGTTACGCAGCAGTCAGGATCCACGTGGCCAATTGTTTTGCAGACATAGTGGTGGCGTATTTATGTATTTCTGAACTTGTTTTTCAGGCTCTGTGGCCGCCTGCATATCATGAAGCTCGCTGCTTGACAACAGAAATAAAGCACTTGTCAGGCAGAAGCAATGCGTCAGTGCAAAATGGAATTCGCAAGACTAAAGTTTACACGAGGCAACAACAAAATCTACTGTGCCATTCTGTTAGGCAACAAAGGTAATTTGTTATGCAACATAATGAGGACTTGTGTGTGATAGGCAGCAGTGGCTCTTGGTTACAGGGCATTGACATCAACAAGCACATGCAGAGCTCACATATAAGAGAATTGCTATACATAGCACAGAATTCAAAAGCTTGGTTGTTATTACAGGGGTTCTTTCCATCTTAAAATTGCAGAATAAACAAACACATTGAGACTGGTCCTGCAGTCCTTTATGGTCTGGGTAGGACCTTCTTCATTTCCTTTTGGGTTAGTCTGTGTCTCAGACTTGACCGTCAGCCTAGGAGCCACGAGGACAGGGTCACAAGTGTCATGCATTTCATGTGGCTCTGACACATTTGGCAAGCCTGCCAGCCCACACAATGACAAGGGAAGGGTAAGTGCAGGGGGAGAAGTTAGACACAGTCACAATGCTGTTTACTGCTGCCCAGAAGTCTGTGATGTCTAATCCCACGTGCTCCATTGCTGCAGTTAGCACATGCACTCCTTTAAGCCAGTTATCCTTCCTGTTGGGAGGCAGTGGTCATCCACCTGTTTTGCAGATAAACTGCAGTTTGCAGGCTGTGTACAGAGCTGGGAATGGAGCCCTGGCCTATAAAGCAGCAAGGCTCATCTGCTTTGCCATATCACCTTTCAAAGTAAATCTACCTGCTGGTGTGATGGGGCCTCTTGATGATGACTTAGGCTGCTCTCTGCCTCCAGATCTGGAGCTAGACCCAAAGATCCTGTTTGCTGACATTCCAGTACTGTCTCACAACTGGTTGTGTAACTCACTGTGGGGTATGTGTTCTCCTGGCCCACACTGAATATTTCCCTTGTCATCCAGCTGAAAGAGAGAGTCTGGAAGCAATCTCTTCCTGAGAGCTGCAAGGGAGAGAGTGGGCTCGAGCTTCACTGATGAATTAATGCAGGAGAAATAAGGAATCAAGACTGTGCCACATGGCCTGGAGAGGACTAAGCTGAAGATGTGTTGGTAACCTTTGTCCTTGCAATCTGTGGGGTTGGTTCTGGTTTTTCAGTGTATGTGTAACATTGTACCTTGTGCATGATATTCTGCAATAACCATAGTCAAGCAAACAGTGTAATTCCATGAGTGTTGTGTTAATCTGGAGCAAATGGTTGCTTTTTGCCTCAAAAACCTGGTTGGCCAGACCACGTCAGGGGAAGCTGCTCCTGCAGAAAAGTCAAAGACCCCAATTACCTGGTGTGCTGTGCCTTCAGCATCATTGACATTGGCAGGATGTTGGAGTTCTTTTGACTGTGCCAGTGACTAAACAAGGGCCTCATCTGTTTACTCCTGCTCAAACAGGAGCCCAACTTCTCAGCACAGTTACAGCAGCAGTACAAATAAGGGTAAGCTACTGAGTTAACCACTACCTTGGTCAAGTTACTTTACCTCTCAGTGACTTGGGGTGTCTAGGACAATCATCACTATGAACTTGCTCTCTGGTGCTTGAGGGTTTAACCAAACACACTGAAACAGCTAAAGAAAAGCGGTGAAACAAGCACTGCTTTAGTGGTTTATGGTGTAATGTTGGACATGACACTCAGGTCAAGTTATTCAAACTAGGATGAGATTGAGAAAAATGTTGCTTTTGGTGCTGGAGAGGTACCTGTACTGTGCCAGGTGCCTGCCATTCAGCAGTGGCCTCCTCACATTAAGAAGCAGATGGGTTTGTCTGGCCCCGTTTTCTTACGCATTTTTTTTTTCACAGCCTCTTGAACAATAGGGATCTAGTCCTGACCGAAATGTTTTAGGAGCCACTGTGACAGAAATACTTCATGATGATACTGGTTATTTTAATTTAAGACATGTTAATTTAATTACCAACCAAAGCAATTAAATTAAGTCTAACCAAATTAATATTGCATCATAAGAAGCACTAAGATTCCATACTGTGAGGATAAGAAGCAAACAAACCAACCCTTTCATGCAGAAGATGCTATCTGCCATTTGCATAGATATTGTGTACATAATTAAAGCCATCCTTAATGTGTAATGCTGTTATTGCAGCCCTTGCTATTTTGTAGCAGTTGGTAGATCTTATAATGAATGAGTATAAAACTATCCCAGGGACTCTATAAAGCATTGCAGTGACTTTGCAGACAATGATCCTCTTCAAGTAAACTCCACAAGCATCTTTGTTTTTCCCAGGGAAACATCTTGTTAGCATCTGTCAGGATGGCTGCCATTGTGCCTCAAGAAAACGCTGATCCTGGCAGAGTGTGGGCCCTGTGCACAGAAGGCTCCCAGGTGAGTGGCCGGCTGGCGCTGTGTGCAGGGAGTCCACAGTGCTCGGTGTGTTCTCCGCAGAGCCGGTGCTGCTTGGCCGAGCCGCGGGTCGCGGGGAGGTGAGCGGCCACGCCAGACAGCCCCGGGTCGTGGGGAGGTGAGCGGCCACGCCAGACAGCCCCGGGTCGTGGGGAGGTGAGCGGCCACGCCAGACAGCCCCGGTGAGCGGCTCCCGGAGGGGCCGCGCTTGACTGCGGCAGCGATCCCGTGGCAGACGTGCCGCGGGCTTGTCTTTCCGCCTGAGTGCAGCTACTTGCAAATGTCCTGCTGCTTCTTCCTCTGCAGCCCTGCTTTCAGGACCGTTTCAAGGTCAAGGCTGTCAGCAGGGCTGTGAGTGCAATGCTGCCTCTCAGACGGCGAGGCCCGTGGTACAGGAGGGATTATTTCCGATGCACTTGGGCAGTACCTGGTGCACTGAAATGTTATTTTCCCCACAACTCGCTCCTCCTGCCTAGCAGCCACACGGTTTATAAGGCACAACAAGATTAAGGAGCAGCTCAGTAATGTTTAGCTGAATAAAGTATTGTACGCAGAACTTGCGCTGCTGCCATCAGCAGATTACCAAAATGAGAATGAGTACAACTCTTCAAAAACCAAGTTAAGAGAGATTTTCACATGTAAGTGTGTGGACTGAGATCTGGTATGGCAGCAAGTGGATGTGTGGAGCTGTGTGTTTTAGGCCTCTACTTGTGTCTTCAAGGTGCTACATTAGGGTCAAACTCATATGGGTTGGGATGCTGGAATTTGCTCCTTGGAAGGAAGCCTGCTGCCTGATTTCTCCCTGTGTGGATGGGGGTTTTTTTGCAAACGGTGTGTCTGTATTGCTTTAAAGTCAGTGTTGTGCCCAAAGTGCACCTACAGAAAAGCCTTTTCAAAACGAAGCAATTTTGACCGTCACAGGATTTGATTGAAACCATTAAGAGAGGCAAAAATTAATAGATATTCCTTTATTCTGCTTGCAGCAGATGCTGCAACAGGTGACTGTCAAAGACAGGATGGGTGTGGCTGTCAGGGGCTGACAGGTGACCAATCAACTTTAGTTCACCAAATGGGTAGTTTTTTATATTGTAATCTAAAGCAAGGTTCAAAGCAGGTGTGTTAGAAGTATTTGCCAAGTGCTAGGGCTTGATAAGTGCTGTGAGTAAGATGAAACTTTGAATTAACCACTTTGAAAGTCATAACAGGTCGAGTAGCTAATGAAAAATTAAAGAACAAAAGTAGTGGGAACAGGAGAGTTCCCACCAGAGCAACGAGGCGGTCCCTGACAGCAGCCGGCAGCCCCTGCAGGGGCAGCTTGTGTGCTCTCTTCTCACAGCCACTTGCATCTTCTCCTCCCAAGACTGTGGCTTGGCTTAGCTTTCATTTTGTTTGTTGTCAGTACAGGCTGATTTGAATATGGTCCGAGTGAAAACAGTTACAATCTCAGGATCTGCCCCCAGGAGAGTTTCAGCTGTGTTTTCAGAAGTGGTCATGCATGTTGTTGACAGCAAACAGTTCTCTCCTGGTAGTCAGTTACCTCATAGCCCAGCCTTTCTTATTTCTTAGCTACAGAGCAAGAAATACTCAGAAATCTGCCGCATTCATAACACGCAAAGATCACTTACTGACAGGGAAATGTTTCAGAGTGATGTACAAGTTTTCCCCTGCATTTCCTTATCCAGGACTTGTGATTGCCACGGGGGACTGCAGACCAAGCAGCCCTGGGGAGCAGTGGCAGCTCTGCCTCTCAGCCTGACACCTCTGTCCCTTTGCTGGCCTGGGTCAGCTCATGGGTTACTCTTTACACTTCCTACAGGGCTGCTCACTACCTGAGGGTCGCTGCTGTGCTGCTGCTGTATGAGAATGGGCAGTTTGAGGCTGCTTCTCGTCTTTTGTGAAAGCAAAATGCTGAGCACCCCCATTCCCACAGTTACCCCGTGCCAGGGCAGCGAAAGCTCTTGGTGCTATTGCCAGGCATCAGTCTTAGCACTTTGTGTGCATCTGGGGTTTTCTTGTAAGGCTCCAGATCTTTAAAGTTATGTTAAGAAAAGAAAATGTCAACTGCAAAAACCTCAATACCCCCCCAGTTTTAGTCCTTATTAAAAAAGTAAAGAATTTAAATTAATAATAGATAATAAAATATAATTTTTACCCTAATGGTTGCACGAAAAAAATTAGAAATTAGATGCAGCAGTAACCTAATACTGTAAGCAGAAATTAACTTATAATTAATAAGAAAAAAATCATACTTTAAAAGTGATTTTCATGTTTTTAAATGCTAAGTATTGCCAATATCATCTCTTTAATGACTAAATTCAAGATGCTGATACTGTTTTCTCCTCCAAATAATGTTATAACAATATGTAAAATATGTTTAATACTGCTAGTTCATTAGAATTGGGCAAGCATAGACAAGCAGAAAATGCAGAATAGCACAAAGCCAATTCCTTGTGGACTTCACAGGACCATCAGAACATTCTCACTGCTTATCAGAAAATATGTAAATACCTCCTGGCTCCCTTGCTTGCTCAGATAGGGAGGCAAGATCTTTTCCGTAAGCCTTTTTCCAGGAAACTCACCCTTCTCAAGGTGTTTGGTGAGAAATGATAGTACAAAGAAAAAGCAAGAAGTATAAAAGGCAACACTAGATAATGACAAGAATACAAAGGGATCCTGGGAAGCAGCGAGGGAGGGGCATGGGTTGTCAGGATCTGAAGAATGCTGAGTACACTGATAAGGTGAGATGAAACTGTGGCCAGGAGTATGTAAGTTAGGCCAGGCAGACAAGCTGTCTGCAGGCTGAAAAATCCAGCTGTGGTAGTGGACATGCAAAACAAGATTTCTTCATGGCAAGGGCACGAAACTAAGCAAGTCAGGTTTGTCTCTGCAGTACCTTGGTACCTATTTTTACCCGTTCAGGCAATGCTTAGGTGCCACAGCTGTGTTCAGTGCATATGGAACAGCCTTACTTGGACAGCATCACCTGTACAGGGATGGCTGGTGGAGGGTGGAAAAAGTGAAGTATTAGCCATGCTCTGTGGGAGGAAATTGGAAATTTGGATTAAGGAACTATCTCAGGGAACTAACTCAGTGAAGAATTAGAGCCAGCAGTGCCTTGATGCTCATTGTTCTCTGAGATTTGACATATTAGCTCCCTTGACGTAGATGGTCATACCAGAGCATCCAAAGGAAGTAGAGTCCTTTCTAAGCAGGGTTTAACCTACAGATGCCATAGAAGCTACTGATAAAGTGCTGGCAAATGTCAGTCATGGAGAACTATGCCTGCAAATCTGTCAATTCTGATGCAGATATAAACTCAAAAGCACCAACAGTCACTGAGAGTTACTGGTGGAAAACACTTCCCTAAGGTTCTGTTTTTCCTAGTTGCTCCTTCTCAGCTGCTTAGGTTTTCATCACATCTGCCATTGATTCATATAGGTGCTAGGACAGGTGCCTGGATAGATGCCTCCATTTAGATTATTAAACAACTACTTCTAGATACAGAAGTGAGTACTGTCCCTTCTGTTCTGAAAAAAATCAAGTGGATATATCCTTTTTGCTCGAGGAAGGCAGTTGTTAAGAAGTCACAAGTACATTGGGAAAAGAAGCCAACCACTGTGTTTTAGCCTGGATAAGCTCACTCATCCTGTATGTCCAGTGGCAAAGAAGCTTGCAGTGGTGGGAAGGTGGGGGTGATGGAGAGACTACCATGAGTGGGCAAGGGAAGGGGGTGTCTTCCTGTGGTGTGGGTTTATGCCAGATAAAATTGTGACTGAACTCTGACTTTACAGTTTCTGTGACTCCAGGTGGAAGCCGTGTGTACAGAGTGCCCCAAGCACTTCTCCATATGTGAGGGTGATGTTGCAATATGCTGATGTAACTGGTAGGCACAGATGCTTGTCCAAGGGGAGGGGAACCAGCACCCTGCTAGAAATGGCAAGGAACTGCTGCTACCTGGATTTTGTTCTGTGTCGTTGAGGAGGGACAGCTTTGCTCATTCCAGAGGACAGGGGCAGGGAAGAGATCTGGCACTGAGGATCCCCAAAGCAAACCCATGCGCATAGAGAGGAGCCTGGGAAAGGAAATTCCAGGTGGAGGGCACTTCAGGTTCCTTTGTTCTGTGACATTGGTTTTCCTGCCTTGCTCAGAACCTTATCTGTGGCCAGCACAGCTGTAGGAGAGGGTCTGCAGTTGCTGTTGTTCATTGCAATCTATTGCCCATACCATGCATTAAAAGAATGTCAGGCTTCAAAAATATAATGTTGCCAGGCTTTTAGCATATATTCCAACTTCGTAGGTTTGAAAATTCTCATTAAACCTTTCTGCAAGTACTACAATTTACTAGAGATCATTAACTCAAGTTCTGCTGCTGAACACCACTCTTGCTGCTTAAGGAATACAATAAAACAGGAATATGAGGTTCAGCTTGCCCTGTGGGATGTTTCAGGCCTCCTGCTAGGGCATTTTTTGGATTCAGGCTTTTCTTAGAGACCACGTTTGCTTTTAGTTCAGCAATTGAGGCCACTCGTTCTGTGGGGTCTGCTTACTGTTCCCCTTTTAGCTTTCTAGTTGTCTTATGTTTGCTGGCAGATACCCTGGCCTTCCCACCAAATCAAAGCTGTAGCCTGCAAGAGCAGAGTTTTGTGCTTTACCACCTGACACATTGCCAGATGTGATGACTGGATTTGCACATCTGTCACCACTACACCTGAAGTTACAGTTTTTGACTTATTAGAACACCATCTCCCAAGCAGTGGCCCAAACTTCAGGGAAGGTTGACACAACATGCTGCTGCAGAGGAGAGTGAAGGCCTTTTTTTGGTTGGAGGCCAGACAGATGTCTGTGTGGGCTGTGGGCAGCTGGTTTCTGCTGTGCATTAGTGCTGGGCTGGCTCAGGCAAGGCAGAATATCCCCTGGTCTTGCAGGGTGTGCTTGTGGGATGCCCTGTGTCAGCCTGAGGGGCTGGCAGGGGTTTCTGCCGGAGTTTCTGTGGTAGGTGGAGGCCTGTGGCATGTGTGATGTTTGTGAAGAAGGCAGGCCCCGTGGGTGGCTGGCTGGCTGAAGGCCATCCTGGGAGCTGGCTGGGAGGAGGAGGTGAGGGATGGCAAGGAAGCAGTGCCCTCAGTTGGCTGTGGCAGACCTGGGCCCTGCATCCCCCCACATGTTACCTGGTGCTTTCCAGGCAGTTCCTCTGAGACAACTGGAGGCTGGCATGAAACAAAACAGCAGATTTTATTGCAGTAATCACCTTTCCTCAGAGAAGGAGATAAAGGAACAGCTGGGTAACATTTGGCGTGACTCAGTATTTCACTACCAAGAGCAAAGTCATGGCTGAAAAGATTATGCTTGTAAACTGAGGGGGCTGGCTGCTCTTCTGCCCGGGGCAAAGGTACAGTGTAGCTCTGGGGCACTGCCAAGCTGTGCGTTGCAGTGGTGGTGGCAGGCTGTGCGTGGCAGTGGCAGTAGTGGCGGCAGGCTGACAGGCTGCGTGTGGCAGTGGTGGTGGCAGTGGCAGGCTGTGCGTGGTAGTGGCCGGTGGACAGCGGTGCCTCGGGAAGTGCCAGTGCCTGGGGGCAAAAGGAACTGTCCCGGCGGCAGTGGGTGGGGAGCAGGGCGTGGGAGCCCCACTGCGGCCCAGGACAGCCAGCGCCAAACACCCTGCCGGTGTCACTGTGCCTTGCTCGGGGCCGGGCCGCGGCAGAGGAGGAGGAAGAGGCGGTGGCCGGCCTGGGGCGGGGCGGGTTGGGGCAGCCGGTGCCGCGGACGCCCTGTCGGTGCGAGGCTGCGGGAGGCACAGCCGGGTAGGACTGCGGGTCGCGTTTTTGCTTTGCTTCTTTTCTGACATCTCCCGACCCTTTCCCAGGACCGGGAGCCCCGGCGGAGCGGGCGGCTCTGCCCGCGGCCGGAGCGGGCCGGGATCCCCCGGCTGAGCGCTCTCCAGCACTGCCCGAGGGACCGACACCGCCGGAGCTCTGCCAGGCACCGGCGGCTGCGGGGCGAGAGTGAGCCCCTCCCGCTCCTGCTCACTGACCGCTCCTCGCCGGCTCCTGGCGGCGGGGACTCGGGCGCGGTCCCCTCCCTCTCGCTGCTGGAGCTTTTCATGCTGTGAAAAACTCCCCAGTCCCACTGCAGTGGTGGCTGGCTGAGCGGCTTCCCAGTCCTAGGTGAATCCCCACGCTCTAGGGTGCTTCTGGAGTCTCTGTCCCTTTTCGGGAGGGAGGAGATGAGAAGAGGGGTTAGGATTGAATAAAATCAGATGCTACTGCATCAAAAAGAAACCGGGAGAAAAAAAGAGAAGCAGAAGAAAGAAAAGAAAAGGAAAAGAAAAGAAAAGGAAAAGAAAAGGAAAGGAAAAGAAAAGAAAAGAAAAGAAAAGAAAAGAAAAGAAAAGAAAAGAAAAGAAAAGAAAAGAAAAGAAAAGAAAATCGAACCCACCAAGGAGATGTGCCTACATTGGCTAATTTACCAGAAAGCAAAGGGAAGAGGGCCTCCAGTTGGGAAACTTTCAAACCTCAGCAAGGTCTGGCAGCTGCTGGGAGTGGGGAAGTGTGGCTGGCAGCGTGTCTGAGGCTGACACCTCCTACCCGCCAGCATGTGTCAGACCGTTTAGGGTGTTAATGGCAAGAATTTACCAATTAAACAACATCTCATCTTTTTTTCCTGAAATGTTTTCCACGTGTGCTGTCCTAAACAGCAACCTCAAAAATTTTTTAATGATGTAAAGCACTGATGTTGTCTGTCTTCCTCAGCAAGGTGCTTTCCTTAGCTCTGATTCATCACCCTGTTTTTCTATTCCAATTAAGCTGCTCACTTAGAGCACTGAAACAATCAGTGTCTCATCCTATGAGCTGGTCTCAGCATTATCAGTGAGTTTGTCCTTCAGAGTGGGTTCTTGGTGGACTGGAGGTGTTTTCAGTTTCAGGCTATTGTATTTTACTGGCAATTGTAACACGAGGGAGGTCAGTGATCTGTTAAAGCTTGAGCAGACTGGGAGGGGTCTGATAAGAGTGGAGCCTTGATTGCAAATGCCTGTGTGCTCTTGGGTTGCTTCTTGGAGACTTCACATCCCGTAAGAGAGCTCAGACAGCTGCCGGGGCACTAGGTTTTCCTATTAGGGTTGTCCGTTGCCCTCGGATCAGAGTCTATATTAAAGGCTTAAATGCAGTGTTCCAGCAAGAGTTTTTGTACATTAAACATGAAGATCTTTGAGTTAATCTTTGACATTGTCAGAGCATTCCCTGGGAGCTCAGTCCCTTTTGGCAATGTATGGACAGATACTGGAGCTGAGATGCTTGAGGAGGGGAAGAAATAGAGAAGGAGCAGCAAACTACTTGCAATTTCCAAGCATGGAAAGAGCCTGGCAGTGGTGGGCTGTGGCTGCTCTTCTTTGAGCCTCCAGTGTCCTGCTGTAATTGACTCCACTTTTATGAGTGGCAGCTTCAGGAGTGCCCAGAAATGGTGAGGAACAGACATGATCACCAAATATATTATTTTGCAGAAAAATTTAAAGCAAAGCACTTTTGTCAACATTTGCAGTAGACTTCCTAAAATTGTGAATACCTTTTGATTGACAGCTTTGACTCAGCTGCAGCCTGGCTTTCCTGGCCAGGCTGCATCTCCACAGTTGTGTCATCACCTCCCCTCTGAGTGATCTCACACCTTGTGGGAGGTGTGCTCTGGCAACTGAACCACAGCTCCGGTGAGGCACCACTTCAAAAACAAGTTTTTGTTGAAAACAAAAAGATCGGAGGTCTTGGTGTTTTTAGAAGTTAAATACTAGACAGAGTGAGGGCCTTTAATGGAAAGCTTTCCTTTTTTTCCCAGGAGAAAGCCACAATTTTCAGTAGAAAAGCATCATGAAGGGAGTTTTTTGACTAGCCCTGGGCAGCAGTTCCCGAGATCCAGTATTAATGGAGAGATGATGAATGAGTGCAGTCAGTCTTGTCCATTTCTTGCCTTGACAGCATCCATAAGTGAAACACTGACTGCCACGTCATCCTGGTGGGGCACTTTGTTCCCTAAGGGCAGGTGGCCTCTGTAAATCTTTCTGCTTTGCCCAAAAGTCTGCATGGTGTAGGTGGATATAGCAGTCCTTTCATGCCTTGGTGGATTTGGTGCTGTTTGTACACTAGTTGCCTAGTTCCTAGGCTAACAGAGCAGTGAGTAGCCAGGTTTATTTCTCACACTTTTAAGGCACATATGAGAGTTTTTTGGACCTGGGAGTTCTGCGGGGATGCTGTATGCTGCACCAAGTGCTGTTTCCAAGGAAAAATACCATGAGCAGGTTCTAAACTTGATTAACCAAGGATGCCCTGTTCTAAATAGTGGATCTTATTTCTTCCTTGTTTAGTATTTCTCTAACTTGGCAATGAATTTTAGCCAAATATTTCTGGCTTGTCCTTCAGTAATCACATTGAAGTCTGTCAAAGAGTGTGGCTGGGAACCTTCCTCTGCAACATCTGGGTATGAGCAGTACTGGAAACAGGATCCTGGCAGAAATGAACCTTGTCTCTGAACCATTGTGGTTTTTCTAATGAGATCAGTTTGCCACCTGCATCTCTTTGGGGTGTGACTTTATTTTAGAGATTTTGTAAGCATATAAACAACCTTCTGACCTTCCTCCCTTCCATCTTTTGCTTTATTCTCCACTTCCTTCTCTTCCTCTCCATCCTCTCTCACAGTGCTGTGTCCTTGCAGACATTCCTTACAGCTGGCTTGAGGCATATTACCAGGGGAACATTGTCTCACAGCTGCTTCAGACGAGGAGGAAAGAGCTTGCCCGTGAGACAAAGAGCCTTCAGGATTTAACAGCACCCCCTGAAGCAGCACAATCAGCTAAGCTTTGGTAGTGCCCCGGTTCTCACTCACTGCCTCCCAAGTGTTTGTGGTGGCTCAGCAGAGCTCAGTAGTGGAACCCCTGAGTGCACACATCGAATCAGCTTCTCCATGAGCAGAGTGGACTTCATTAAAGAGTTGTGAACAGTGAGACTGAAATTCCCCACTGAGTCTGTGATCCAGGAACTCAGTTGCCCTTGACAGGGTAATGCTGGACTGTTAGATTTCTTATTACTTTTCACGGAAGTTGCTCGGATATAAGGAATTCATGTTGAAGGTGTGAATATTTGGGATTATACTTTGTATTTATTCTCATCAGTCAAAACAACATTGGCACTGAAACTTCCGTGGGAAGGTTGTGAGCTATTAATTATTTTCAGTCTACTTGGCATAACATGAAGGATTATTAACATAACCAGTCCTACAGGTGATGATAAATTCAACAAGCATTACTTCAACTTTTTTAAGTGGTTGGTTTTCATTATTATTAATCTTTCACATAGATGCCTTATTCCAGCTGACACAAATTCATTTTAGAGCTGACTTAAACCTTGTAACTTGCCAGGAAGTTAAGATATTTATTTAAAATCATTTCCCCTCCTAATATAGCAACCAGGGTTTTCCTTTTATCTTGTAAAAAGCAAAACATCATGTCATTATCTCAGTTTTGCAGTTACCTTATGTTAAATTCTGCATTTTACCTGTCCATCTTAAGAGGAGGCACACTAAATCACAGGATAATCTTTGTCTTCTTCAATTAAACACTTCCCTTCACTAATAGGCCAGGATGAAAATAGTTTTCAGTTGTTCCTATATATTTACCTTCAAGATTGAGTGTAGCACTCTGAATCACAGAGGTCAGACTGAGAATGAATGTAAGGCTAATGAAGGGCATGTGTACATTTTGGACCAGCTTGCACTTCTGATCTACCTGCAGCCTCCTGTGTCAGGTTACTCACAGCTCTGACATGGTATTGGCAAGGTGCATGTAAGCATTGAATTGTGAGCAACTGAGGTTCTGTGGCTTTGATTGACATCTGTTCTGGAGAATATATGTTACTTTCTTGCTGGAACATAGTATCCAGGCTTAAATGACGGACCAGCTGAGTAATCTTGCTCATTTTACTGCCTCCATTGCATGTGTTCAGGTCATTTCCAAGCATGCCTTTGCTGTGCAGTACAACACTATATTGGCTACAGCTGTGTCCTGTGGGCTCAGTGGCTTTTGGAAATGGAGCAATAAAACATAAATTCATGAGAAAGTAACATAACAATGCAAATACCTACTATATTGATTGAAATGTATGTGTGAGAAAAGTTAGCCTTCTAATAGTCTAAATAGAGAGAACTTGTGTGTGTGTAGGAAAGAAAAAAAAGTGTCATGCTCCCCCAGTGTTATTTTTATTAATAGTAAGTCTATTTATCTTTTCTCCCAGTGAGCAAGTGTATTGAGGGTATATTTGTAGTTAAACAAAATTAATCTGGTTTTGGTTATTACCCTCTTGGTCTGGCACATCAGATGAGTGAGGGCCACTTCCTATGGTTAGAAGTACTCAGGCTATTTTATAGTGAGAGCACTGCTCTTCTGGTGAAAACATATTGCAGTATCCCACCCTTACCTTACTCTTTCATCAGTGGCTTGCTGAACTTCTCTGGTCTAAACAAAGCTTTGGTGCTACTGTTTGTGTTAGTTGATTTCATTTGAATGAAAACACAATTTTTATTTAGTTTCTCTGAAATCTGCCCTGTGTCTTTCTTCTGATACAGATGGCCTTGTGGTGCTTGCTGTCATACAATCATCGCATCACAGAATGGTCTGGGATGGAAGGGGCCTTGTAGAACCTTAGAGATCATCTAGTTCCACCCCCCCAGCCATGGGCAGGGGCACTTTCACTAGACCAGGTTGTTTAAAAACTAAACTAAACTAAAATAAGCTGTCATGAAAAATACTGTTTATCCTAAGCTGAACTTAAGCACAGCCCTAGTGCTCAGAGCAGAGTGCAGGGCATACCCTACAAGCAGTGATGACCTGTGTCATCTCCACCTGTCCCTAAGTCTGTTGGCTTCAATTAGGCAGACAGAAATGTGTAGCGATGTAAATAATTGGTTATATCTCTCTTTTCTACATGCCTCCACAATTATGCTGCAGACAAGTAAATACCATAAAGAAATGCCTATTTCTTGTCTTGCTTTTAACTCAAGTAACATTTCAATGGCAAAGAAACGTCTATCCTGACATTCATCTTTTGTGATGTGGTCCAGTGAATAACAGTGTAAACTGTATTTAAACATAGCAATTACAGAGAACAAAGGGACGGCTGAGAGAAGCTGGACTTGTCCATGCACATTGCAGGGCTCTTTCAGGAGTGCAGATCATGTCCGAAGGCAGCAAAGTGTCCTCTCAACTTTGTTTCCTAAAATACAGATTAATATGAGTTTCCTTTGCCCTAAACTCGGCTCTCAGTGATGGCAGCTTCCTCAGAGGGGCTCAAACCATCCTTGACATTGTAGGGAATTTTCTTAGGAATGACCAAGTGACTTCTTAAATTCTTCTTTCAGTTTTCTTACTTGCATTCTTCTTTTCAGATTCCTCAGCTGTCTGTTTTACTTACTCTGTTTTTGGTGGGTGAGACAGGAGCACAGAAGTTGTATGTTTCATGTTCCCCAGCTGCACAGCCCGTGTGTTACAGTTCCACCTGTGCTGGCAGGGATTTCCTGTTTTAAAAGATTAATTAGAGTTGAGCAATTCTGAGTTCCTCTAAAAGAAACGATTTTCCTTTCCTGTGTGGGAGATTGCAGTCTTCTGAGGCTGTAAGCTTGTTTAGACCTACAAATGTAGCAATTGGTACCAGTTAGAGATGGTTTCAATTTTGTTCTGTTACATCAGTGTAAATCTGAGTAGTTGCTGTTGCTCTCTTTACCTCTTTTAGGGGTGGTTGTTCTTGTAGGAAGAGCTTTTTGTCCAACCAAAAGTTTGTCTCTTGCTCTCATTATCTCTTCTTTTTGAGTCAAAAGGCACTATCTGTATTTTACTGTATCTCCAAAAATAATTGCCCCGGTTGACTTTGAAACCTTAATCCAGCAAGCAGAAGTGGTTTCTAACATACCTTCCCAGTTTGGATGGCCCTAAGGATTCATGTGGAAACAGTTTTCATTTTTTTTCTGTCTTTTTTTCTCTTTTTTTCCCTTTTTTCTTTCCCCATGTTGAGGTGGTCAAATGGCATGGACTTCTGCCTCACCCGCTTAGCTTATCCTCATCTAGTTCCAACAGCCAGAAGGTGAGGAAATGGCCTTTTTCCTAGAGAATTTTGCTTTGACAGTTTTTCTCATTCACATCTACCGCATTAAAGGGCTTGTTTCTTACCTTGTTGTGAAGTATATTTGAATATCACTTGTTAAGGAGGGATAGAGTCTGCCTTTGTGCTCACTTTGCTTCTTTGGGGGAGGCAAGATGGGAAATTCACGGCTGGCAATTCCCAGATTTCCAGAGTGACAGATCTTGGAGTGTTGCATCTCTGAATCCAACATAAGGTTACAAGTGAACACAAAGTCATGAAGTAGGATGTGCAAAGTGGGGTGACAAGGGACAAGAAGGGATAAGAGGAGGAAGAAGAATAAAGGGGACAGTGTATCATCCAAAATGAATAGAAGACCATGGTGAAACAGGAAGGAGTTCATGAGGGACATTGAGATTTCTGATCTTGTTTCTAATTTAGGCACAAGCTATAAAAACATATGTATTCATATATTTCTCATATGACTTGCTTTGAAGGCTAGTAAGATTCTCCCTGAATAAAACTCTTTGTTCCTCTCTCTGACCTGTCATACTCAATCTTTTCAAATAGTTACGATTTAGCAGCAACTGTAAGAGGATATTTGAACTGGTCTCCTGATTCCAACCTGGCATCCGAAACCAACACAGCAGTCAGAGGTTAATGAGAGCTGTGAGAAATAAACAATTTGGTCTGCGTGTGCCATGGATGTGTAACCTACTGGAGACGGCAGGGCAGCAGAATGAGGTGTTGTCCTAACAGATTTTCAACAGATCTCATCAAGCCCAGATGTGGCATTGTTGACTTGAGACTATGTGGATTTGAGACTAAGAAAGAAAGTAATTCTTAATAAACACTTGGGAAATACTATTCAAGAGATTTAAATTTTCTCCCCCTTCTGTTTTATGTCAAGGTGGAATTTTGGCCACAAACCAGACTTTTGTGGATTTTTTCTACTGTGTACTTAATCTCATGCAGTTTTAAGGAATTAGACTAAAATATGTCAGCTTAGCTAGAGAACATTTTTTAAATTTGATGTAACAAAAATAATTTGATAATGATTTCAAAATTCACTCTGACAAAAAGTGGAAAAATAATCTGGTAAATGACAGGCCTCTACTAAATACCTTTGCAAAGGTCACAGCCAATTTGGAGAAAAAATGTGGAAAAAATAAGATAGTTCTTTAATAAATTTCCCTTTAATATCATTAACTGGACATCATGTAGGAAAAAAAAAAGAAAGGAAAACGATGAATTGGAAACCTTGGAAAATCATATTTAACTAGATGGAAAGACCATAAACAGATGGGATGAATTGGAAAAGGGCAAAATGTACAGAAGCTGACATATGCTAGGGAGCAGACTGGCTTGGAAAGAGTGCTGGACTCAGCAGAATTTTTCCTGTGTGTAAGGTTACATGTGTGGGTATGTGGGATCAGCCACTACAGACCCAGAGTACAAAACATAGTGTGATTTTCTGGGCATTAAAAAGGCAGATTGCTAATTAAGATACTCAGTGTTTGTCAGAGAACCTGAAGGAAGCAACCACAGTAACTTGGAGCTGGCAGTAAACTTGCCATGCAGTCATTCATTTGTAGCCTTGTGCCTTCTGCAGCCTCGAGTCTAACCCTGGTGTGTTTGGGTGCCAGCGTTTGGAGAAGGCAAAGCCAGTCCCTTGTGTGCAGAGCAGGTGTTTGCTACAGAGTGACTCGGCTGTGTGTCACCTGGAACAGCACATTCCCATCAGTCCTAAATGCAGGTGGAGAGCACATTTTTGGTGTAAAGCCAGGGAGGAGCAATGGCAGAACAGCTGAGGCAATGCCACAGGTGCACTGAATAGGTGTGTTTGGTAAGAGTTACCTTACCAGGGGGCTGATTTAGTCAGTTAGCCCAGAAGGATTTATTTAAAAATTCTTTGTACCAGAAAAGATGTGTAGCATGGGACACGAGTTTGTTCTTTTAAACTACGCTATAGAAGCACTTGCCAGGTATATCTGAGCAGGGTGTGGAATAACCAGTGTTCCACTCCTGCAGAATTCCACATGCTGGAAGTGGCAGTGCTGGAAGGGGCAGCCCCTGCAGGAGCTGTTACCGGCTGCAAGGAGAAACACAAAGCTGCTTTTGTTGAGTCTCCCTGCATTATCATTCTAATTCAGGGTTTACACAGTGCAACAGCCCCACTTCTATCAGATACTAATTAGGGTCTGTTGACATTTTTTCATCTTTTGAGGGAGGTTATCACCTGATCTTTAACAACTTGAAATAATCAGTTTCTTAATAGAGTTCATATGGCCAAGCCACTGTAGAACTGCACGACTGTTCCCCCAGCTGTTGTCGTGGGCGAAGGAGAGAAAACAGCAAAACATAATCATGCTATTTTTCAAGGTTTATTTTATGGATAATTTAGCTGAGCATCATCAATTCTCAGGTTTGAAAATGATTAAGCCACAAAGTGTCATGGCATGTTCTTTGATAGAAAACCTGACATGCTGTAACAGGACCTTGTTTTTCATATCTGCATGTATTTCTTTTTAACATATATCTGTAATAATGGTAGTTTAAGATGTGACTGAGATTAAAAGAGGTGAAGTGTGCATCTCTCTAATACTTTATTCAGACTTTTTCTCAAAGGAATATTTAGCATAAGAGTCAAGATTTAAAGGTTAAATATGCATCTTTAAGTTAAATTATCAAAGGAAAACACTAATGTTTAACGATAGTGTTTTAAAAGGTTGTTTTGGATCTAATATATGAAGGAATTAGCATAGGATGGTTTATAAGTTTACAGGTGCTATATCATTGAGACTTTTTCCACTGGGATGTAGAGAAGATTTCTTTTTCTGTATTGTGACTGCTCCAGGTATTTGCTCTGTTGTTTATGGTGCTTGAGAACAAAGGTGCTTGAGAGATGCTACTTGGTACTTTTTTGCTGTTTTGAAGCACCTGTCTAGTCCTCATCGTAACTGAGTCACCATAACTGAAAATTGTACTTGACAAAAGGAATTCTAAATATAGTTGAATGAAATGGTAAGGATGTACTTGAAGTTTCAGTTTCAATGATTCAGTGTTGATGTCCATTATATGGGGGCACTAGAAATGCTGTTGGATTTGTGTGGGATGGTTAAAGGCACCAGGCTCTCCTTTAATGGCATTATATCACAGCTCTGCCTTAGCAGCTCACTGGAGTGTAAGGTCTGGATGGATCACTGCAGCTGAAACAGGTCTGCCTAAGTCTTCTGCTCCAAGCTCTGTGATTTAGCACACAGTAATAAGGATACAGATCTATGTGTAGTCAGGTGTGTAAACATTTCCATATGCCAAATGTGTACAGGCTGTCATTACCATCCAGTCTTGGCCTTCCTGCTGGATGAGTGTGCTCCCAACTCCCTGTGGGATAAGGACTCTGCAGAGAGGGCTAGGAGACTGGTGCTGCCAGACACTGCTTTATAACCACAAGCTTATGGTGGGTGACAGGCTGAGGTCTGTCATTTCTTGCATGTATTGAGAGCTAGAAAGCCAAATTGCTGTGAAGTTGCAGGAGGTGTGGATTATACACATCTCTAGGTGTGTGCAATGTGCGCACCAACAAGCCCCCTCAGGAAAGCCCCTCCTCGCTCTGTGGCACTGTGTCCTGCTTTATCTCCTGTGCTGCTGGTGTGGAGGCTGTGGCATGTGCCTGCCTGTTCCCCTGCCCCTGTGGAGAGGGATCCAGGCAAGAGCTGGGGAACACTATTCTGCTTTGCAGGTGGTGGTGTGTGGGTGGAGGGAAAAAAGGACAGTGCAAATGCATGTCCTTTGCTGTCATCTCATTCCTCTCTGAATAGGGAATTTATACCTGAGCTTTAACACCCCCAGTGCCCTGACTGAAAGATAAACAGCTTTTCAGGTGAACTTTTCAGGCCTTTAAAAGTCTAGAAACCACTGGTCTTTCTGAGAGTCCACTTAGCCCTAACATTTTTAGAAGTCTGGAAATCAGTAGTTTTATTAGTCTTTCATCAAAACAGGTTATTTCACAGTATAAAGAAGAATGAAGACTGCAGTAAGTTACCCTTTCTTAGGAAAGCAGTAGCAGCTGGCCAAAGCTTTCTCCAAAGGTGTTTGTGGATGGTTTGGTCTTTCCAATAGTTCTTCTGTAGGGGAAAAGCAGCAGGGAGTAGCATTCAGAAACCCTTCTTCAAAACACTCATTACTGAGCACTGGCATTCCTGTGATACCTGTAATGCAGTCATTAATGATCTTCTGAACTATCTTCTGAGCAGGACAGGCTCCTTCTGGCATGGGTTTTGCTTTGTGCCTGTCCTGATCAGCCCAGACAAAAAAATAATCCCGTATCAGTTAATGAGATGTACACAACATGGGATTGTGATCTGATTTTGCCATAGGGGGTGTCATTTCAGTTCTCCTGTGCTTTTTAGTCTTTGAACAGTCACTGGTACCAGTGTTGCAGTTGTCATACAGAGGTGGGAGGCCTTGGTGTTGGGAGCTGTGACGTTCAGTATCACTAACCCATTACTTCTCTTCCAGATGTGGGAGATCAGGGACAAAAGGCTGCTGCTGTAAGCAGGGGGCAGGACAAGACTTGGAGGAGGTTGCTCACTTTTATTTCTGCTTTCTATTTATTGCCCAAACAGGAGCATATTTCTTAGCAATTGCAGTGACTTAGACCCTTGGATCTAAGTAGTGTTTAGTGCTGCTGGTGTCACATCCTCAGCTGGGCTGCAAGTTCAATTGCCAGGAAAACAACTATGGAAGGGAAACAATCCAACTCAAACCACAACTCTCAGCCCTGTGCAGTTAACAGACATCAAATGAAATAATTTATGCTTGGAAAAAGTTATAGAAAATGCATGATGTTACCTTCTTACTTAACAGCTCTTCTCAAACTTATTGCCCGGGCATTCTTCAGAGTGGTGTTCCCTGGAAGTTCCTTGGATACTTGACCCTAGGTCAGTCTCTCCTACAAAAAACCCTCATGAAAGTACACATGCCAGTGGAAAATCCCAGAAATTTCCTTGGGCAGTTCTCCCTTGGGACTAATGATTCTCAGTCTCATGGAGGTGACTCAAGAGCCCGTCTTCATCCCAGTGATGTGATTAACCAAGTCCTCTTTTGGTTAATTGGCTCAGAACTGCATTTGCCCTGTTGTGGAGTGTCCCAGACAGTAAAGCAGAAGGAGTTACTGGCATGTGCTGTGCAAGCAGTGGGCATGCCTAAAGTGACACTAAATTCCAAGGAGATTTCCTCTACCAGATTGAAAAGAACTGTGGCTCCCCTTGGGAAAAAATGTGAAAACACATATTCTCAAAATTGGGGTGGGGAATACTGTTGGGCAATGCATGGTGGGAAGACAAGGCTCGTATAAAACATCCTTGGTGGTAGGAGAAAACCCCCAACTTGCTTCCATTGGAATTTTGTCATCTGTTATTAAGAGTATTACCAGAACTATAATACTTCTGAGACATCAGGTTTCCCCACTGCATAGGCTGTAAGGTAATCAGAGGCTTTCAGACAAGGCCATCTCTGAGTGAGACTTCATTAAGTAAGTTTTCAAGGGGTTTAAAATCTACCTTGGAGATGGGGTGAGAGGAAGATTCCAGTCAGTGTTTGGTGGGAAGTGCTTCATTAATATTAAGCTTTAAGTGGTGAAGAACTGAGGAAGATGTTTTTCCATTATCACAGGAGGGAAACAACACCAGTTAAGCTAAGGCTTGCAGCAGAAACATTTACTGGAAGTGTTTACATGTTACTTAATACCTTGACATGCATTATTCAACTTTTGTAATATCAGCTGGGGTGGAGCAGGGAGGAATGGCTTTGGCAGGAGAATTTGTTTGCTCCCCATGGAATATTTTCCTGCTTGTAGCTACCTTCTTTGGCAATGAGATACATTCCAGGAATAGAAAATGTGTTCTTGAGCCACATTTTTATGAGCTCCTGGAATGTGCTCTCTAGTGAAGGTGACCTAACCTTGTCCAGATGGCTACTCCTTCTCTGAGCACTGACACCCTGTCGGTCTTTCTCCAGTGTAGAACAGAATTGACACAAAAGCCCCCTGTGAGCCCTCTTCAAGCAGAGGAGCTGCACACTGAATGGTGGAGCCATTTAAATGGATGCACTTTTCATCCTGGAAATGAAAGCCCACTTTCCCTCTCAGAGGGAGGCAGCAAGTGCTCTCTCCTGAGCAAGCCACTCAAGCTTCAGTTTTCCTGATGTGCCTAAAGGACTTTCTGAACTGCAGCCAAATGGGCTGTGTTGAGGAAAAGGCAAGGGGAGTTCTGCTTGTATGAACAGTGCTGCAGTCATACAGTGAAGGAGATGAGAAGGAGAAATAGATTGGGAAGTGTGAAGTTAAGATGGCATATCTGCTTCCCTCATCCACACAGACAGTAATTTCATGATTCACCTGCTGAATGATTTTGTTTTGCTGACAAAGCTGTGATAAACAAAGATTTGGAATCGTTTGCATAGTTGTTTAATCTGAAGGCATATGAGTCATATAAATGACACTTTCTACTTGTTGTGATAGATTCCCAGGCAGAGTGGGTGAAACACGGTTTTTGTTTTGGTTAATCAATACCTGGAAACTTTGTTAAAAGTGATCTAGCACAAAGCCTGGAGTTTCCAAAATAGTAAGGCAGGCTTAATTTCTAGTTTAGAAAGGAATAATAATAATAATAATAATATACTTGTATTCTTACACTGCAACAATTTTTTTTTTTTTGTGATGGCATCTTGCCAGGCTTAGTAATGTTAGCTCTAGTGGACTAAAAACTAAGATGATGCATATGTAGCTCGAAGAAACTGTCTAAAATATAATTCCTAGAAATAACATGAGTCTTCCTGCTTCAGGGTGACTGGATTGTCTAGCAACAAAAGGCTGTCTGAGTACTGCTTCAAAAAATGTACTGGCATTTTAGGAGTATTCCAGGAATCTCTCCTGCATGGGTTGTGCAGTGCCCGTTAATAACACTTGGTGGGCGCTGCTCTGAAGTGTGTCAGAGTGCTGCTTTTTTCTGAGGATGGGACTCATGGCTCTGGATTATCGGAAGTTTAGTAGAACTGTGAGATGAAATTATTTCTGTCTGCTGCAGCAGAGAACCAAACATTCTTGCTTCTCACCGATTTCGGTGTGTGCTTGTGACTCTGTTTGCACTCATTTAGTGTAGGACAGTTTTATAGAAAAATAAACATTGAAATTAGTTGTACACAAATTAGTATTAGACTTGAAACATCTCTAATAAGACATCTGTAAATGCCTTTTGAAAGCCTATCTGCTAGATATGTGTATTTTTGGTAGTCATTTTAAAAATAGAAACTCATCAGTAGTATTAAGATTACAACATAGACACCAGAGGGAAGAAGTCAGAATCTGAAATTTTAAATAGAGATTAAATATAGAATAATAGTCCGTTTGTAGTTAGAATTGGTATTTTTGAGGAATGACGATGTATGTAGTATTTGTCATTTTTCTTGTGCTTATGGATTTTTAAAATTTCACTTTTTAGTTTGCCCTGCTATGTAGGTATAGTAGTGATAAGCAATGAAATTATTGTTTTGATCATGTTTTCCATGGGCTACTGAAATGTTAACGCAGTACCCGTGTCTTATTGTACCAGCAATATATCACATTTGCTTTCATCTGTTTCTTTGGTTTGTACATCACGTATAACCCGTGTGAGATAAAGCAAGATTTGCATTGCAGCAAGTCTTTCATGGTTTGCAAATGTCACATGGCCAAATTCTGAGGTGATGCCCACTGTGCACTGCAGGTCAGTAGATGTTTTTGACCCAAAGGATAACTACATCAGTGTACTTTGAGGGATGAAGACTGTGTTTTCTCTCTTGTGTCAGATCTGACAAAATAAAGTCTTGCTAACCGTGGTTAACGCCACTGTGGTTGGACAATGATCTTCTCTAAGCAAACTTGGCAAAACATCAGTTGAAAGTCTCCTCAAGGTGAAATTCTGAAATAATAGTGTTTCGTATCCACAGTCATTAAAAAGTGTGACAGACTCAATAACATTCCTGATCATTACTTGTTTTCACAGTTGTCACATCTGCTCTGTTATCAGAATTGCCTTAACAAAAAGGCCAGCTAGAAAATAAGTATGCAAAGAAGCTGAGAGAGAGACGGATTTCCTGTAATGAATCTCTTTCTAGTCTTTGCCTCTGGCTGAGAATAGTAATATGCCATTAACCCAAGGGATGTAAAACATGCTGTGCTGTGCTTGGAAGGGTGTCAGAAGCTCCTCCTGTAAGGATGAGAAGATATTTTATTGCTTTTCCAATTGTTGGATAGCCTAATTGTAGTAAGCATTTTAACAAAAGGGAACTACTTAAAGTCCTTGTGAAGCCTGATGTTTCGATTTTGGTAATTAGCAGATTGCAAAGAGGGGCTGGTAACACAGATGTATCAAGGCAGGTAGAGCAGCTGTTACGCTTGAAGTGCTGTCTCGCATTACAACCTGCTGGACACTGAAGCCTATTTTTAGTAAAAGAATAAATAAGCTGGCTGTGCCCTACTTTTTGTCAAAATGTGTCATGGGATCTTTGTATTTGATTAGAAAAGTCAGTAGAAATAACACAAGGGAACTTGGTGCCTCATCTAAAAACTGACAATTCTAACAATCTAGTCAAGAAAATGTTAATATTGGTTACAAATTCAGACCCATAAAGTAAGCAGAGGAAATGATAGCTGGTGGGAGACTTGCCTGTGTGGGATGTGAGGTTACATGTGGACAGAAGTCCTGTTCTATTAGGCATTGGCCTTTTGGATGAAAGAATTTGTTTTGTATTGGTGGAACTATTTTTACAAAGTCTGTGTTAGGAAACTGGAAAAATGAAAGACTATGTAGAGTTATTTGTATATAAAGAGAGAATGTAGCAGGAAAGTCAGTTGACCACTTCAGGATGCTGTTGATTGTTGTAAAGGCCTTACTCTTCCTCATTCTGAGTATTTTTTTTTTAACTTCACTTGCTGATACAGGTGGAGGTCTACATACCTCATGAAAAAGCTGTCTTGTAAAGTGTGACCATACCCAGAAACCAGAACAGATGCAGAAAAATATACACTGGCTATATTATGGAATTAGTGACAATAAGTATTTTCAGTCAGTTTCTCTACAGATTAGTGCTATTAAAAAATTGCTGCTTTATTACAATAGAATTTGCATAAATTGATCAAAATGCCACCATTTAGAAGTGCCTGCCTAAGAGCTCCTGCCCATGGAGTTTCTGTGCTTTGGAAGCAATGCGACAATGTGCCTTCTGGCTGTGGATTTACATGGTGGGATAGGGGGATCAGCTTCCAACTCCTCCTGGCAGAGCTGTAGCCTCAGTGCAAAGGGACTGTCCAGTTCCCCAGCCCAGAGCCCAGGTTTAGAGAGCCCAAGGGAAGTAGTTGTGCTCTATGGGATCACCAGCACAGCCAGGGCTCCAGGAGAGCTTTGGTGGGGTAAGGTCTCCCTCCAGCTTGGACCTGCTGCTGCACACCAGCTCACAGCTTGTCTGAGAGGGGAAAAGGAGAAAGAGCTGAGTCCACCAGTTTACAGCAGGGCTATGTCTGCCCTGATGGGTGCATCAGCTGACGTGCTGGTGATTCTGGCGTGGTACAGCAGCCAGGGAGGTCAGGGAGGTTGAGAAGGAGGCCCTCTATTTCAAATGGCTCTGTGTCATTTAAGTAGGCTTGAAATTTTAAAATGAGAGGCCTCAGACATGGAATTCAGTAGGGGGAACAGAACAGTGAAGTTCCAGGATGGTCCCCAATTGGGTATTAGTGCTGCTGGCTATTTGAGGGGCTGCTGCAGCTGTCAGAGGGGTTTGCCTCTCTAGTTCCTGTGCATACGCTCGAGGTTCTCAGAAAACTTTCCTACTGAATTTTACTCATGTTAAATAACTTGGTTTAGTAAAGCACTGTTTAAAGCTGCTTGTTCTTGCTGCAGGCTGTTGCTTCATTAGCCAAACTCAGCATCCGTTTTGTCTGACATCTGCATTTGCAGTCTGGTACTGAACGTCACTCAGGCCATTTGCTGCTGCTGCCTCCCCCTTCCCCGGAGTCAGTGTGAGACACAAAGGGAAGCTTATTATAGACACCCATGCTGGTGCAAACACAGGCACAGGGACCAAAGCACTGTCCAGAGCACCTCTGGGGGAATGTCCTGCTCACAACATTGAGGTGGTGTGTCGTACCGAGTTCTTCACTGTGCCATTAGCACATCTTGATGCACCCTGAGAGGCCCTGGTGGCAATGGCCAGCTTGGATTCACAGACTGGGCTGTCTAACAACTGCAGAGATGGGGGAGGTCCAGGCCAGCATGCCAGCTTTTATTTATCAGCTGAAGCTGTTACAGGACCATGCTACCCACATACCTTATCTTCTCTGTCATATCATTTATATGTGCTGCAGTACTTTAACCTAGGGCATGAAATCATGTATTGGGAATCTCTTAGTATTTCCCCTACAGGAGATTAAATATAAACTTTGACAGTTAAACCTGATTCTTGTGATTTATTGTACTAAACACATGGTTTGAAATAGTCACAACCAATATTATTCACTTGTTTAACACTTCTTAATTTCAGTGACTAATGACTCTGTCTTCCAAATGGTAACAACCTGCTACTTTAGGCAATAGGGGACATTTTTTCTAGTATAGATGAAGGAGGGACTTCAAAGTGGAGATGAAAGTTTTGTTAACAGATAAGCTATTTTTTGAATGTTATAAAGAAAACTGGCTTTCCTCTAGTGACTGCTGAGGAGAGTGACATGTTATTTGTCATACACAAGATGTTCTGAAGCCTTTTATTGGATAGCAGTAGGCAGCAAGCTGACAAAGGGATGCCCATGCAGTGTGAAGTGACCATTATTCTCTCTGCTATTGCTCACATAGTTTTGAATATAACTTCTTTTTTTTTAAATAAAAGAATTACTGATGAGAAATTCTCCTGTCATTCTGTATTCACCAGAAAACTTTCCTGTGCATTAACTACCCAAAGCTCATTTGGTTTGTAGATGTTGCCATTGTATCACAGTATCAGACAGTAGCAAGTTGCTATAAGTGTTTAAATTTTTAATGAATTCTTGCTAAGCATCTCCTGCCCAGTATTTTGCTGTGTTCTGGATCATTGTCCTTTAGATTTAATAACTTCAGTTTTTTTCAGAACAGCTTTTTCTGCTTCAGGCCAAACATCCTTAACATGGCATTTCCACTTGCCTTTTTTTAATGTCTGGGTCTGCTGCCAGGGTTCTGTGGTGTTTGCAGAGACAACTTAGTTCCTTTCTTTTGATCATTGCAGGGACACAGGATTCAAATAGTGTAAACCCAAAATACTGAAAATGACACATTTCACATTTTCAAGCAACCAAGAATGTGCCCTAGGTGTACAGCTGTTTCACATGCAAAGACATGACTGAGATACAGTCCTTTTAGACAAAACCCTTTTGTTATTCTGAGAACACATGTAACAATAGCCTGGGGGGCAGAATAATAGAACATTTGTTGTTTGTGAGGGGGGGTGGGAAGATAAGGATAAAGATAAGGAAATTGAAAATTAAAATTATATTTAAAGTCTGGTGGGGTTTTTTCCATGCCACATAGGGTATAAAAATGTTTCTTTAAGATATTTCAAGGCAAGTTCCTTATCCATATCGCACACACTGTCTGTAACAACTCCATGTGTGACAAGAACATGAATATCATGCAAGTTGATCAACTATAATCTGAAATATGTTAATAACTACTGATTAAGATCTCTTTATTTCTCCTGCTCTATACTGATATTGTATTTGGAGCCATAAAACAGAAAATGGAAAGTGGAAATTGGGGATTACAATCCTGGAGAAAAACTCGGTGTGGTCAGGTTTTATTGAAGTCGATTCACAGACATAGAAATTGGCTATACAAGACAGTTTTAAAGTGCTTGGGGCTTTATGCATGATAGACACTTCAAGACATCATTATTCAATTGAAAAGATGGCAGTACAGTTAACAGATTTTTAATCCTCTGGATTGTAGCCCTTTGATCAGTCCAGTAAGTCACACACATCATACTTGGCTTATGCTTTGCAAAGACTGCACTGGATCCTGCAGAAAAATCACCTAATGTTGCAAGATCCAGAGTAAATAGCTCTTTTTAAAAAAACATTATCAGGCCTTTCCTGTCACAAACCCATTTGTCATCAGTGAGGCCAGCTACTGAGCCAAGGTTTCAGTATCTAAGCCAAGACTATCTGGAATATTTAACGTCAAAACCACAAGTATCAGAATGATTTGAAAAACTGCATATCTGGGACTTTTTACACTACTGGATTTCATTAATACCTTATTTCTTCAGAAATATGTTTCAGTTGTAATGTAAACTTGAAACAGAAGAAACAAGTGGTGCAACATGCTGAACTAAATCTTATGTAGAACAGGATCCATTTGTATTTGCCTGATAAATTTTCAGTTTCGTTTGAAATCTACTGGCTTTTTTTTTTTTTTTTTCCTTACAGGAAGAAGGGAAGTCAAGTGTTGTTACTATACTCTGTGGTGTGAAGAAGTAGCATGATGTTCAGGAGCAATGCCTGTGGTACTGAGCAGACTTAAGGAATTGGTTAAAAGCAGGAAAGGGAGTTGTTAATTGATACATACAACAGACAGGCTGTGAAGGCAACTGACACACGGTAGGCAAGATTTCTCATTAACTTCTGCCCTTCCACTGAGATTTGCATGATCACCATACATGCAAAAATCCCATTTGCTGAAGTAATAGGGGAGATGATTGTCCTTCCCATAGATTTCCAGTTAATCCATGTTGTGGTTGGTTGGGTGGTTTGGAAAAAACAACAAAGCGTTTCCTAGATATTTTCTAATCCAAATTTAATGGATTTTTAGTGCCTAGAGAATTGGTAAGTGGAGGAAGTAAATCCATCCATCTATTTTCAAAACTGGAATAACTGGAAAAATGAACAGACTAAAATAGACAAGCCTAATGGTACAGCATGATTATTAGCATAGGGATGTTAAAATATGCATAATATGATCATACTCTTTGTGGACAAGGATGTGCTACGCCTCGCCCCATGTTCATTAAAGGCGGCAGGAATGTTGCTGCTGATTTCAGTGGGTGGGGACGGGCCCGCTGCATGCAAAAGTTGTTTCATTACCGGTTACATCTACTTTGCCTTTCTTTGATTGCTTCTTTTAAGCCTCAGAAAACCCCATTTTATAGGTACTAGTTTCCATGCAATTATTCCTTACAGCTCAGCACCAAGACTCTTGAAATGAGGATGTATCACTGAAATCCTTGGCAAGGCAATAAGCTTCTATAACGATTTCCGAAAGCCGCTTCGGGAAAGCTGCTCTAGGAAGAGCCTTTCCAGCGTGCCAATGGGCTGCTGCCCTTGCCGGCAGTCCGAGCCCGGCCGCGGGAAGGGCTGGCCGGGGGTGCGGTAGCGGCTTTCCGGGGCGCTACGAGTGCGAGACGCGCCCGGGGAGCGCCAGACAAGGGGGAAAGTGGAACTGCGCGTCTGTCCGCGGGGCCGGGCGGCGGCCGCCGTGCGCTGCTGGAGCGCCAAGGGAGGTCTCGCCAGAGGCTCCGCGGCCCGGCCCGCGACGGCGCGGGGGAAAAGGCGACCCCCACCCTCCTCGCCGCCAGCGCCGGTCAGAGGCGCGGCCAACTCCGTCCCTCCCGGGGAAGGGGAGCGCCCGGAGGGGCGGGACGCGCCGCGCCATTGGCCGCCACCCGCGGTTTGATAGCGAAAGCCTTGCCCGGGTTGGCGGTGCCGGCCCGAGGGTGAAGCCATCGCCTTGGTAACCCCGGCGGAGCGCAGCGGCCGGTGCCGGTGGCGGCCGAGGGAGCGCTCCCCGCTGGCGCCAGCGCCGCCGCGCTGGCTGGGGAGGCGCGGGACACGGCGGCGGCCGCTGCCCGGGCAGGTGAGCGTGCGGGGAGTGCGGGGCTGGCTGTGCCCGGGCTCCGCTCCGAGCGGGACGGGACGGAGCGGCGGGCACCCGCTTCGTGTCGGTGTGGGCTGCGGCGGTGCCTCCTCTCGGCCGCCACCTCGCTGCTGGCGGTGCCTCCCCGCCCCGCGGCGCCGAGCTGCGCAGAAGAGGGCACCGCTCCGGTTGCGACACGGCAGTTGCTCAACCGCGCGGGCGGCTCTGCCCCCTCCCCGCGCGGGGGAAGGTTTCGGCGGGACGCGGCCGTTTGGCAGCGGAAAGGGGCCCGGGGCGGGCGGCGGCCGGCAGGGCTCGGCTCAGCTCAGTGGGGCGGGCGGAGCCTTTGTGCGCGACCGCGGCGGGAACGGCCCCGCAACAAGTGCCTGGCGCGCTCCGCTCCGTCCCGGTCTGGGGCCCGCGGCGGCCCGTCCAGCCCGGGAGAGCCCTCCCGCCGCGGGGCAGCGCGGGGCGAGCGGCACAGCCCCGGCCCCTTCCGCTGCCCGGGGGCTCGGCGGCACTCCGGAGGGGCTGGACAGTCCCTGGGTGCGCTGCGCCTGCTCCCCCGCGAGCGTTCGCCGGACAAGCTTTGCGCTGTGCCTGGTGGTTTTTTTTCTATTTTTCCCCCCCCCCCCCCCCCCCCAGCTGAGAACTCTTGGTGATTCCTCTGTGAATTTTAAGTGGCGTTTCAATTACTGGATACTCCTAGTTGTTTTCAGCTGGCTTTCTGGGCGTTGTTTTCCTTCGGAACCGCAGGAATTTGTATGACAAAGCAGTATTTCGGAAATGTGTTTCCAGTCAGCTGCTCGCGCGCTGTGCAGCGCGGCGCGGGCGGCGCACAGAACGATGGCTTTGGCTCCGCTGTCTGTCATCGTGTGCTCTCGTAACAGACAAGTGAACTTCCATAGACGAGGAGCTGCTTCTGTGGAAGGGGGAAATAAATCTTCATTAGTCCCAAAGAGTTCCTGAAAGAGAAACGGAAACCTTTCATGCCAGATTCGCTGGTTTGTCTAGCTCCAACACATGTGTGCTTAGACTCATGCTGGATACTTTCCAAAATCTGGAAAGCTTAGTTTTTATTGGAGTGTAGGGGTTTTTTTTGTTTGTTTTGGTTTGGTTTTTTTTCCCCGGAACTTTATGCACTTACAGTCTTTTCTTGTTGCTAGATACACTGACAAATTTTATTCATTTGGAATGGACAACTGTAGCCATAACTGTAAATGTTATGTACTAAGTCCGTGCTGCCATTATTCTATTGATATTGAACTTCATTTAGGCTTAGGAAGTTCCTGAAGCTGGGAATTACTAGAAACCCCAGCAACATATTATTTATGTTTTTAGGACCATAGTTCAGGGTTTGAAGTGAGATGAATGCATGAAGGATGTTGGAGAAATTTGATTGGCCTGTGTTTTGCAGTATTAGCTGAGACTCCCACAGCTGTATGCCTTCAAAGATTAATTAAGAGGTGGAGTAAAACTTTGTAACATGCTTGCTTTTAGGAAAATTGCATATAAAGGAATATTGAACACCCATATGCTTGGCAAAGGTTTGTGAAGTCTAGTGGAATGCATTAAGGTGGCTGGGGAATCAATCACCAGGTCACTTGGAAACTTTGATCTAGAAGCTTCAGTTCAGACTGATGGTGGTTTTCCAGGCCTTGGGAATTTCATGCCATCAAGCAGTGCTTTTCAGGAGAATGGGGATTCAGGAAGGGATTACTGAACAAAAATTCTTTGGTAACTGGTTTACTGGCCTTTTTTAAAAGAATATCAGGGATATTGGTAACATCAGGAATGTTTTGATGTGGATTGCCTTGGAAACATGCTTAAGTGGGGTTTTTGACATTGATTAAATATTTTGGGTTTGGTTTTTTTTTTGGTTTTTTTGCGTGGTTGTTTTTGTTGGCTTTTTTTTTTTTTTTAATAAAAGAGACCTTCTCCATACGCGGTCTTAAAATATTTTTGTTGTTTGTCTATTTAAGTATCTATTTTTCTTGAGTAAAAATCACTTCTGTTAAGCCAGGTTTCACTTCCTTGGAATATCTGATGTTATGAATTCACTGGTTCTCCAATTGTCTATGGACTTTTGGCAGAACTCCAAATTCTAGTGTGGGAAAGCCTTCTTAAAAAAAAAAAAAAAATCTTTCTTTGATTTTTGTGATGTAGTGAAGAGAGAATGTGTCCTGTTCCACTACTCCTTTCATTTTAAAGTTTGCTTATGTCTTTATATGCTCTATTTTGCAAATAATTTAAACCCAAAATCCAGTAGAAATTCAAGCTGTTAGAATGCTATATATATGAGAAGGGTGCAGAGGAAAGAATGTCGTTATTTAGAAGTTGGGTGGAAATGCAGGCTGGTGTTTTAGCTGCTGTTGTGTTTCAGTGACCAGGGCACACAGTTCAAGTAGTTTAAGTGCTTTTTCACAGATCTGAAGATAGACATGGAAGTGTTGCCCTTGGTTCTTTACAAGTTGCCATCAGTTAACTCACCTGAAAATAAGTATAGGGGTTGTTGGGCTGTAGAATGTGGCACTCTATTTATTTAAAGGCCACAGGGCTGCTTTGGTTTAGGTGGACTTTCTGACCTGCCACTCTTGGGAGCAGCAGACCACTAAGTTCACCCTCTTTTCCAACTGGCAGTTTCTGTGGAAGCAGTCCAGGACAGAAAAATCTGAAATAAGCATTATTTACACAGTTGTGTAGAAAAGCTTGCCTGTTTATTTTGGTGGGGTTTTTTGTTTTTGGCTTTTTTTAGTAATTATATGATTTCCTCAAACCAATACCCTTAGGCTGACACACATGGTGTTACACACTACATCTCAAATCGTTTGCCTCAAAGTATGAGGACTTTGAATCATGGAGGCCAGGACTTCAGTATTAATGCCTGAGTGCATAAACCAATTTGTTTTGTGGCAGTGCTGCAAATTCTTACAGTCACTCACCTGGGAAAGTTTGTGTGATTTGTTTTGATAACTAAATCAGATCTGGGGGCAAAGATCATCTTGTGTTAGAAATTTAACCTGGTTTTTTTTTGTAATTAATTTTAGTAGTAACTAGTAAGCAAGCAGTTTTACTTTGGGTTGGTAAGGTGTGTACTTACAATCCAGAATTAACAGCAGGTAACCTTTGAAATAATCACAATTCAGAGAACTGTCAAGGTGAAGGTTGTATGTATCTGGATAGTACCTGAAGTATCAGGTACTGTGTAAGCGACATTGGTCAATCTGTTTTAGTCTATCAGATTTACATGGGGAAATCTATTTATCTCAGCCTTTGGTGGAAATAAATTCAGGAATGCGGTTTCATTTACATACATTAGGAGCTGCATAGGAGGCCCTCATGTGCAAATGCTTGTGGATGTGTAGGTACCAACATAATTGAATTTACATACTGGCTTCAGAAGATTAAAGAAACACAGAGTAACACCGAGGTGTCAAAACCAACTTCCTTTGAGAAGTGGGATGGGGCAGTTCTACTTCCCCACTGATAAATTGTGTGTGTGTGTGCATTGTTACTTGGTTTGATTTTGTCTTCTTTTAGGTAGCCAGGGGTTAATTGCTATCCTGCTACAGGGCACAGCCTTTCAGAAAACTGGTTGTACACACATAGAGGATCCAGGCTGTCCTGGGCTACCTTTGCTGCTTCCCAGCTTTGGCTGTTGGCCAAACCTTTTTCAGTTCATTAAAAAGGGAGGAGGGCAGCTGTATCTATTTCTTACCTTAGGTGCTCTTGATTTAAAATTGTGAATCAGTTGAACTCAGGAGTAATTTTGTGTCTTTGGAGCTACATCTACGTATATAGAAGTATGTTTAGTATTTACTTTTTTTAAAAGAGCATAAGAATTAGGAGTACTGTAACTTCCTCCTGACACAAAGTATGTAAATTTGCTACTTGCAGCTTACTTTTGTATTTTTCAAGATTGTTAAACTTGTGTATTTTTTATAAGTAGTGTTGCATTGAATTTTTGCTATGAAATTGAATTGTAAAGGGTACTTTTCTGTTTCTAGAATATCTTGCTTTTATTTGCTGTAGTTACTCTGATTTTTTTAGAATAGCTTTGTGAATTCATCAAAATAGCAGTGTCAAAATATCCTAAAGCATCTCCATAAGAGGTATTGATGTCTAGTTTTATGCTTGTGTAGCTCAGCTTTATGTGTTGCTGTAATGCTGAACAGTTTTACTTCCCATATTAGATTGATAAATGATCTTTTAGTACTTTACTACTGGCTGTATAAATACATTTTTGTTCCTGCTTTTCCAGAAACGATGATGATTGGGAATAAAGTCTGTGTTGGTGGGCTTAATTTTTGTGCTGGTATGTGATGTTATGTTTTGTCTTTGCATGAGTTTACTTGTAAGAGGGGAACAGTGACGGCACTGTGATTTCTAATTTCTTTTTATGAGACACAGGTAAGCAGTGTGTTCTCATTGTTGTCTTTTTGGGTTCCCTTTTGGGGGCCACTAAAGGTTTAGGTTGATTTAAAATTTCTTTTCACAGTGCTCTTCTGCAGCTTTCCCCCCCATATTTCTTGTATGCAAAGCAGAAAGCAGAGGCATTAATTTGGAACCAATGGACAGTTTTAAGTAATGTGTAGTCCATTGGGAGTTTGCACTGTCTGCTCTCATTTTAGGTCATTCCTGCCCTCTCCTTGCCCCCAGGCACCATATATCCACTGGATTAAAAAAAAAACTCCATGAGAGAATTCAAAGATTAATTAGAGGATGTAAGTTTTGAGTTGGCATCAGCTGGCAGCGTGTGGGCAAGAGCTCATGTGGCTGGCAGAGGTAGATAAACAGTTTTGTGGAAGTCATGTGAGGTTCTGTGGTGAATGTTGTCTGTTAATAAGAATTCATAAGAATATTGCTGTGCATTTAGTTTTATGGTACAGTGTTGCTATGAAGTGTTTGCTAATTCTTAGTGTTTCTGAAAGTCCTTTGTGTGCACAGAAAGTATCTTGACAGGGCAATGAAATAATTTAAAAATAAGCGTAAGAATAGCCAGTTGCTTGTGAAAGCTGTTATGTGGACTGTGCAGTAGCTGGTATTCTTTACCATTAACCTGACATTGTAAGAGGCTCAGAGTCCTGCTTTCAAGTGGTTTTGTGACAGATTTAATGTGGAAGACCAGTGCTTGTATGCAGCTACAGAGTACTAGAAGCAGTTTAAAAACCAGAGTAGGTAGGTGGTTTGGAGAACATTGTACAAAGTCTCTAGAAAACAGAATAACTGGCAACATTTTTCAGTGCTTGAGGTTCTTACGGGAGCCAGCTCTTGAGTAATACCTTTTTTATCTTTGATAAATAAGGTGCTTGAGAGATTAATTTTGATATTGTTGCGTCATTTTATTTTTTAACAAGGAAAGGTAACATTTTGAAATATGCTGTTATTTTCAGTTAATAATTTGATGTTTATGAGTATAGAATGTTCATAACAGAAGAATATGAAGCGTACGTGATTTAAAAAACTGATTACATTTGTGTCACTACAAATAACAGCCAAAAAACCTGCTTTAGAGTACTGCAGAAGGATGGTTTTCAGTCAGTGGTGTGAGCATTGCTATTTAGTATTGTGTCCTCCAGAAGGCTGCAGGTTGGTCTGTAGTTGGTGTATACAAACCATTTGTACAGACACAGCTCCAGGGGAGAACCGGGTGAATAAAGGTCAATGTTTCCAGTAGAAACTCAAAAAGCTAAGTACAAAGTTGACATGGCAGAAAGAAGCACACAAAATGTTATTTAAAAATTTCGTTGGGCACTGAATCCCCTTCCTGCTTGGCTTCACGTCTCAAATTCCTTTTCTGGTTTTGAAGAGTACTTTGGTCCTTTTGCCTGTACTTTTTTCCACTTCATCTACCTTTCAGTATTCCTGGGTTTTTTTACTTTTTTTTTTCTTTTCTTCATACAGTGTATCACTAAGTTTACTACTCTTGGGTTAGTGCTTCTCCCCAGATGCCCCATTATTTCCCTCCCAACCCCCAAAGAATTTAAGGACCTGTGTGTTAACCATATGTGAGTCTTACCCGTTAAGTGTCTTGTCTTTTTACACTGCCAGTTTTTGGAGTCATAGGCCAGTGTTGCTTACAGTACCTGTGAAGTCCTGTCCTGAGGGTGTGTGCTAGAAATAACTCATGCTTTACTATGTATAATATTCTGTAAAACAGAATCTCCAGAAGGAAGGACTCTGGTGACAACTGTGGAGGGAAGGAAACCATTAGTCACAGATGAGGTGCGGTAAAGGAGGGGACTGCTGTGCCAAGGGCTGGGCAGTGGGGGGCTGGAGGCACACAGGGAAGTGTGGGGGCTGGCCTGGGAGAAATCATGGGACTGGAGGCCTACTTTGGGTCCTCTACATTTTGGTGCTTATAGCTGGCTGGTATTATTTACTCTTTGCTGGTGTTGGGATGGTTATTTTGTGTTTGGGGTTTTTTTTGTGGTTGTTTTTTTTTTCAGTTCCCTTTTTGACTTAAATAGGTGTTGCTGAGGAAGGCAAGGCCTTTGGGATTTTCACACCACAACACACATTGTATATTGGGGTATGAAAATCATGTAGGCTTGCAGTATTTGTATTTCTGACCTTTAGTGCTGAGTGTCTTACTTTGTTTCAGCTGATAGAGGGAAGGATTTTCTGAATTTACTATTTGGTTATCTGTATGCCCTGCTAAGGATGCAGACACAAGATATTTAAGGAGGATTGTCCAAGTCATAACCAGGGATCCTCTAAACAAAGAAGAGTTAGTACTTGGTGTATAGACAGCAGTGAAAGAGAGACAGTGCATATGTGTGTGTGCCGTCCACATGGGCACATGTAATGGCAGCATCAGAATGTGAGCAGACACAGTGGTGTCCTGGTACTGATTAATGGAGATGGAAAAGACTGAATCCCCAAAAATGAGTCCAAACATAGTAGGAAATAAAATTTGAAATGTAGAATCATAAAATTATTTGGGTGGGAAGAGACCTTAAAGATCACCCAGTTCCACTCCCCTGCCATGGGAAGGGACACCTTCCACTATGCCAGGTTGCTCCATGCCCCGTATAACCTCGCCTTGAAAACTTCCAGGGATGGGGCATCCACAACTAGCTTTACAATTTTACAGTAGTGGAGCTTTACAACAACCTGAAAGCAGGTTATAGCCAGGTGAAGGTCAGCCTTTTCCCAAGTACCAAGTAATAGGATGAGAGGAAACTGCCTCAGCTGCACCAGGGGAGATTTAGATTGGATATTAGGAAAAATTTCTTCACCAAGAGCATTATCTAGCATTGAAATGGGCTGCCCAGGGAAGTGGTGCACTCACTATCCCCAGACGTATTTAAAAGATGTGCAGATGTGGCACTCGGGGCCATGGTTTAGTGCTGAGCTTGGCAGCACTGGGTTAAAGGACTCACCCTCTAAGGTCTTTTCCAACCTAAATGAATTTATGATTTTATTCTGTCTTATGCCAGGTTTAAGTGAAAGTATCATGTACACCATGATGTAGGATTGAGCCACAATAGCAGGAGGTGAAGAACACTTGTCTACTGCTGCTGAAGTGTTTTAAATTATTTATTTGTAGTAATGACTTAAGTGTGAAGAGGTGTGTGTGTGTCTGTAGAAGAGCTGTCTTGTTTTTCTTTTCATGGGAGGACTGTATTTGGGAATCTGTGATGAATGCTGACTGGAAAGTGAGTAGTAGTTTCTGAACCCTCTTGAGTGAAGAAAAACATCATTAGTCTGGCAGATTGTCAGCAGCAAATGGTATATTAATTTTTGGCACAAAACTTGCTAGCAAAAAAAAGAGACTTTCCTTTCTGTTGTTAATAATAAAAGTGAGGAGGGACTGATTATCTGTGCTTGGTAGCTAATACTGTTCTGCTTCTTTGTTATCCATGTAAGACAGATCCAATGCTTTTGACAAAAGTACTTTTATATTTTATTAAAAATAAAAAACCCACTTTATAATATACTGATAATCTGCATCCAATTACATATCTAACTTTAAATAATTTTATTATGTTTATAAGCTTTTACAAGCTATGTGCAAACAATTGCAGAATTTCCCATGTGTTTAGAGATACCACTCTTCAGATGTGTAGAATACTGAGAGTCTTCATGCTAGGCCAGTTTTACTTCCCCAGCACTTCAGAGGTACTTTTTTACATTTACTACTAGTGATAATAATGCAGAGAAATAATATATTTTTTTAATAAAAATGTTTATTTAATTAGGTGACCTCTAGCTATGTTGAAAATTTTAGGAAGCTCAGACTAATGACCTAACTCTATTTTTATCTGAGTAATAAAAACAACAGCAACATTTTGTTTACTGAATTGCTGCTTTAATTTTTAGGATACCTTTTTTTTGATACTCAATGCCACTCTGCACAAGTTTTTAGAGTCCAGCTAGCACAAATGCATAACAATTGTTTATTTACATTCTGCAGTCTGTTTTGATAACTGGTAACTTCTATTTCCTCTGGGTGCTGTAAATAAATCTAGTGCATGAAGAGTTGCAGTGATAGGGAAGAGCAGAAAAGTACTGCATAAAAAGGAAAGGCTGTTTAGTAGAGTTCTTCAATAAAAGCAAGTTTGGCAAGAAGGAGAGGAGGTAACTTAAAAAGTTGGAAGTAATGTTAAGACCACAATCAAGTCTTTCCCTCACAATTTCTTGTAATGAGTAGTCAATGAAGATCTGTAGCAGCTCTGCATCTTTCGAAGTTGAATGCATATATTTGGTGCTGTTCTAATTTCTGCCTCTGCAAATATGCTGGATTACACCTCACTTTATATTCAATTTGCTGGTCACCACAAAATGACAGAAGTCCTTATCTGTTTCTACATTTTAAATAAAGAACTTCTCTCTGTTTCTTGTACTCCATTTGGTTTAACTTAAAAGCTTCAACATTAATTTACTTGGGTGAGAAATACTGTGAGTAAAGCACTGGCTGGCGAGTTGTAATAATTAGATTCTATTTCCAAGTGTGTCACAGGCTGCTTGTGAGTTCGGAGACGTTTGGTTATCCTGGTGTGTTTTTATCTGTGCATTGAGGATGAGGCAGTTTTTCTTTCTTTGGTGTCTTTGCATGGTAAACTTGTGTTTGTCCTTGAACCAATATAATGGATGTGATGCTTAGGGACAGGGCTTAGTGATGGGTTTGGCAGCGCTGGGGGAACAGTTGGACTCGATAATCTTAGAGATCTTTTCCAACCTTAATGGTTCTAGCTTTCTCTTCTACTTTAGGATAAATGCAAACACTTAATTGAAAAATACTTTGTAGCAGCTCTAATAGTTGAAATTGATAACAAATAAGTTTTATGTGCTGTATATTAGGATGGAGAAAAGGTAAATGTATTTTTAAGTGGCCCCATTAAAAAAAGATCCGTTTAAGTGACCACATATAATTGTTCCAGCTGATGCACAGGCTCACCTTGTCTACTGTCGGTGAAAATGTTTCTGTTGAAAGAAAATCTCCTTTATTGCATTTAAAAAAATAAAGGAGAAATTATTTTTAAAAAGTAGGTAGAGGCAGACTATAGTGCAGCAACTAAAGTATTTCTAAAGCATCCTATCATAAGATTAAAAAGTAAGAGTCTTTAGCGTATTCTTGTCATGGGAATAGAAATTTGAATGATTAACCCCTTTCTATTTATAGCTGTTTTCTCTGAGTTATTCCTGTTCCAGTTAACTTCTAGGTAAATTTTATGAGAAGGCAGAGCAATTCTTGCCTTAGTCTATCTCTGCAGCTCATGATTTTAGTATCCTCAAGTTACTTTCTTTTTAATGTGAATTTCACAAACCACAGCTGAATTTTCAGATTTATTTGTAGCTTGATAACTTGTCAAGTTTAATTGTGTGCAACTACAAGATTTATAGAGGCCTTCAGCATTTGGTGGCTCCTTTTGTCTTCCCATCACTACTTGCCGGTTTTTAAAATTCTGGTATATCACTGCTTAGGGGTGAATTCCTGGGGTTATTGCCTCAGGAGAATCCGAGATGCAGGCTGTGTGTGCTGTGCTGATAACTCTTGGAAGACCCAGACAATATATACCAATTACTGTGAAAGTTTTCCATTCTCTTGATGCCCTAAGTTGCTTTTTCATTGTTGATTTAACTGGGACTTGTTGGCCAGGAAAGTAGCATGCTACTCTTTGGGTGGTTTTCAGCTCTATTTGTGCAGTAGTAAGGGTTTCTACCTATGTAATGACCATTTTCTTGAGAAAGAGGCAGTGGTTAGACCCCTTATGCAAGAGGGGTTCTTCAGAAATGGCAGGACTCCTGAAACGTTTGGCTCAAGCATCTACACATTGGTGATTAACAGACCCAGTTAACCTGAAGAAAGATTTATTGTTGTGTGGTGGCAAATGAAATGGTTTGTTGTTAAATTTTCTGTTGTTCTATGATGTACTTTTTTACTTGCCATGTACTGGTGAGAAGTAAAATAGGATTTAGAGGGGCTTTGTTTTCTTTCTCACTTATCCTGGGAGAAAATTTGAAAGGAGTTTAGGGAAATACTTTTTGAGGTTTTCCTTTGAAAGTAACTCTTCTGCAGTCAAGTGTGGTGTTGAGGAATTTCTATCTTGGTCAAGCCATCATTGTTTGTGTGAAAACTGAAAAGCCCTTGTTTTCAGTTGCAAGAGTCACTTTCTTGGTGCCTGATTTTGTCATATTTTAATAATTGCTTTCTAAAATACAGATGCTGCTGCTCCAGCAGTTCTTCTGTGTGCCCAGGTTTACATCCCTTGTATCCACCTGCTCCTGCAGTTTGGAGGTGAAGCAGTAGGCTGGGGTGCAGAATGCAGTGAAGTTGTCAAAAGAAAGTCTCCAGTGATCAGCTCTGGGAAAAGAAGGAGCTCGTGTTCATTTATCAAGGAGAGGGTGGGTTTTAGATGCCTATTGCCAGAAAGTGGTGTAAATGCTGGTGTCATAATTTAGTGGTAGCAGGAGGATAAATACATTGTCTACGATGTATCTGCTGCCTCTCCTCCATCCTTCCACACCTTGCATGGGAAAATGTCAGACAGTGTGCCATTTTCAGTGCAGCCTTTGTCACGTTCTTTAGTCTGGTGGTTTTGAGATGTTACACAAACTTAAGAGGGTTGTATTTTATTCTTTGCATCTTGTTCTTCATGATTTGTCTCAGTGTCAGAAATTGCTTTGCAACTTGATCCCACTGAGTGTAGAAGTATCTTTACTCTGGTCAGAGCAGTGCTATTCACTGCAGCACCTACGGTACTGAAGGTAGGAAGTCACTCCCCTGTGCCAGAGAACTGCCAGGCATGCTGCCCTCTTTCTGAGGAACTTTACTCCCCAAGTATTTCTGTGTTCTGCCAGTGCTGCTGTCACAGGGTCACAGCATTGCTGCTCTTTGTGTGAAACTCTCTGAGGCGAATGTACAGGGTAATGCTCTGGAAGGGTTCTTGGGGCCAGCCACAGCTCCAGCACTGCTCAGGCTCTGTTCCGTCTCAGTATGTGGAAGGGAATTTCTCACTGAAGTGCTCCTCACGCCACAAACCGCTTTTACTTCTCTCAGAAGTAAGCCTGTAGAACAGGTAGTTGGTTAATGGACTGAAACCTTTTCATTAGTGAAGGAAGCCAGAAAACGCCATGTCGTCTGCATTACTGTGCTGAGCCTTGCAGCTGATCAAAATAGAAGGTTTTAGGTTGGTTAGGTTGTTTTTACATCAAGTATTCTGTAATTTTAGATGCTATGTCTAAAGACCCTGTAAAATACGTGAATACTATTCAAATATGACTTTTGGATCCAAATTCAGATTTGAACTGTTGGTTTGATGAGAGGAGGATTGTCTTTTGTGTTTGTGGTGTGTTTTTGGTTTTGGTGGGTTTGGGGTGTTTTTTTTGTTTGTTTTTTTCATGTTTGTTTTTTTTGTTTGTTTGTTTTTGAAACCAAGCACTCCCTTGCTTTTAGCCTGGGATTAGTGCAAATTTGGGGTTCTTAAATTACATAGTATTATAAATTGTCATGCTGAAATTATGCTTCATATTTAAAATATTTTTTCTATGAGGCCTCACTACCTGAAAGAGGAGGGAGTGGGGAGCAAGAGCTGTTTAAAATGCACACTTTTATTATCTAAAAGAACTTAATAGATTTGCTTTTGAGTGTTGGAAATAGCTGGAGGTAAACTGTATTTATTAGATGCCTGTATTTTTCCTCCTTCAGCACAGGAACTATTCTTAGTGATTGCTTCTAGTTTCAGATAGTATTTACTGTATACCTGATGCTAGTGATGGGATACTGTTGTTATTTGTCATGTGGCAGTATTTGTAATCAAATGGCAAGTTGGACTGCAGCACGATGTCTTTAAAATACACTTAGGTAGACACTGCTGTGTTGGTTCATAGTCTCTTGCAATCCACACTTGGGAGTTTATTTTAATCATAAAGAATGAAGTTTTTCAAGTGATGCCTGGAGCAGGATGGGCAATACCTTCACAAAATGGCTCATAATAATTAATTACTGAAAAATTGTTCAGTCTTGCTTTTTAACTCTGTGTTCTCATTTATATAAATTCAAATATGAGCACAACAAAAAGCAGAATTTGTGAACAAAATAGAAGTACATTTGAATAGTTTCACCATATTAGGCATTTCACAGGATGTAATTGGGAAGTGAAACATGGGGACATGAAAGTAGTGAAGAAAACGGACTACGCAGATCACAAGAAATAGAAATCACAAGTAGTCCTACTAATAACATTACAAGTAACTAAGTAATTGTGATGGGATCTTCGCAGAAACAGGATGAAGACTCACTGCTTTATTTCTCTGTTTAAAGTGCAGGTAAATATTTATTCATTTAGTAACTTTTGGGTGGAACAAGTAGGGGTTTTTCAGTGTTTTTATATCTGTGACACACTAGTGAATAGAAAATGCATCAACAGTAAGGGCTGTGTTCAGGTGTTCCTGAATTCAGAGGAAATGCTTAGTCACTGCTTATGCACCTTGGGCCTTTCAGAGTTTAAGGCAACCAGAGAGAAATCATGAAGGACTTCATAAACTTTAGAATGCTTGAAAATGTCTCATTAAATGAATATAAGATTTCTTTATTAAAAATGATGGTGTGGGGGTAGTTTTGTTCTAGAGCAAGTCCTTGTGCTCTGCCCAGTAAATAACTCTAGATTCAGTCACAGGTTACAAAACAAAAGTATGGGACATTATTGTGTTGTGTTAGAAGACCAAAGAAACAGGTACAGGAATTGCTGTGCTGCTGGCAATTAATGCCCCTGCCCTTGCCCCTGAAATTTCTGTCCTCAAATACTGCTCTAGATGTAGTGAAAATCCATGCAGAATCAAATGTTATTATTGCTTGCAACCTGTTGTAGGATTCAGAAAGCTGAATTTGAGTGGCAGGGCTGCTGAGGGTGTGCAGGGATTGCAGACAGGCTGGTTGGGGGTTCATTGACTCCTGCAAACATCTCTGTAGATGCCACAAGGG
The DNA here is from genome assembly GCF_009650955.1 of Corvus moneduloides. Taxonomy (NCBI): domain Eukaryota; kingdom Metazoa; phylum Chordata; class Aves; order Passeriformes; family Corvidae; genus Corvus; species Corvus moneduloides. Next base: position 6,206,194 of record NC_045485.1, on the reverse strand, counting down.
CTTGTGCAGGGTGCTGGGTTTGTCTACACCTGCCTAAACTGCTGCTCAGTGGTTAGGCTAGCTCAGTTCAAGCCTTTGGGCCTCACACTCTGTGTCTGTGCACATGCACGTGTAGACGACGATTTCTTGGAAGAGGAGCACTGCTCTGTGACCATGGCTTCCAGTTCTTCATGTCTGTAAGCCACATGTAATGAGCCAGATTTAGAAAAGCTGCAACACTGGCCTGGAGGTGAAAGTGATCTGTGGGCCCTGGGAGGAGTTACATCTTCACATGGATGAGTCTGTTCAGTCTAAACTATTCAATTCTTTGTCACCAGCTTTGGAGCTGCTGAGCCAGCTGGGTAATCACTTGTGCCCTGTGTTGGATCGGAACTGGAAATGAGCTGGAAAGTGTTGCTCACTTGACTCCATGTTTGTAAAGCAATATAAAGCAAATCTAAGCACTTGTTTGTGAGTCATCTGAAACCATAAAAACACTGCTGTTTTTATAAGATGGTCACATGCAAACTTGAACTTTGTGCTTTTTGAACCGTAGAGTACCAGACAGAGCACATCTTCCAGCCCAGAACCTCTCCTAGGATGTTTTCTTAGTCTGCGCTTGTCATTAGAAGTGATCGGCACTGGCAGCCAGCCCTCGACTGCTGAGGGCGTTTGCAGGGTCTCCCATAGCAGAGACTTTGCCAGTCTCGATCTCAGCACACTGCCCTCAGATCAGAGAATGACTGGCTGCCAGACAGAGTGTGAGAGGAAAATTTGCTGTCTACGAGCCTTTTTTTGTTAAGCTTCTTTAACAGTGATGTGTTCCTCTTCTGCTTTGCCCAGAGGCATTTCTTTTGAAAGTGACAGAGCAGGAAAAAAACAGCTGAATCGTTCTGGGAAAATAAAAATAAATTATTTTTGTTTAGGTTTCTGTTTGTTGATCCTGAATAGTGCAGGTGAGTCCTTCCCATCTGGAACTATCTGTTTCTTGCTCCTTTAATGGTAAGTCCTTCATTTTCCAGGGTCATACATTCATAAGTGCCCACAGTCTTTTGCTCTTAAGTTTGACTTTATTGTAAGGACAAAAAGATTGTTATTCACCTCACAGCTCCAATCAGATCGAGTTCTAAGATACAATTAGTAGGAGGGTTACTGGGTTACTTAACCTTGAACACCATCAGGCAGGATACATCACTGTGAAAGAGGGACACACCCTACCCCCCCACCACCAGATAAATTCAAATGTCAGTAACTGACACCCAGTTAAAAAATCACTATGTTCAAAATAAAGAGTTGGTGAAAACTTGCAAGATCTTTTTGATACTGTCTTGCAGCTCCTGAAAGAAACTCAGCAGCTTGTGTAACCAAGTAAAAAAAATGATTCATTTTGAATCACATTACTCTGTGCTTGCGTGAGTATAATTTGTTTTAACCAAGCCTATTGGGCACTGAAGGGGATTTCACAGAAGTGAGCCAGGACTTAGTGAGGCAGCTCTCTGGGAGGAGTGAACAAGGCTTCCTCACACTGTGATTCATTGTACTGGGATACAGGGCTCCTGCCTTCAATCACCCACTGGATAAATGTAATTATGGTATCAAGTTCTTCTTGATGAAGACATAACTGAATTTAGCTTTAAATCATGTTTTTAACTGTTATCTGTTTAACTTAAAGAATAATATTGACCTATATTTTTAGTTATGCAAGAAAATGCTAAACGATCTTTCTTTCGCCCATCTTCAGGAATAAGAAAGGCTGTAAACTGACTTACAGTTCTGACATAGATGTGTGTTTTGAACTCATTTGGTGTTCTGCAATTTCTGTCTCTGCCTTTTTTTTTTCTTTTTCTGTGGCTGTTCTTGTGCAATGAGAACTTTTAGCTCTTTGCCTGTTCAGTTTTGGTTAAAAGATTTTGTGCAAGATAGGTGGGCTTCACATTTCAGAGAAGTCTGAGGCTTTTTAAAGGATATTATTGGTTTCTGACCAAGCACCAACACCTGGGAAAGTAGAACACAAAGAAGAATGCTGTTCTGTGTGTAACAGTGTGCTGTCCATTGTCAGTAAGTATTTTGTCTTTTGATATTACTGCAGAAATAAGTGCCACCTTTAAAAGGTCAAAACTGGTTTGTGCTGTTGAAGAGACTCTGGGTGCTGCACTGTCAGGATGGTGCTTATGTAGAGCTCTGCCATCTGGATCATCTTCCACACAACTCTAGGTAATATGTAAGAAATAGTTTTTTCAGATCTAGGCTTTAACCTGCTTTTTTAGCCTGTGCACTCAGGTATGCAGCGTGTAGAAGCTGGAAGTTGCTGTCGTTTAGGCAGATGTACACTGCTGCGAGTTTCTCTTTTGCTCACTGTTTAAGCTCCTGGATTTGAGTTGTAATGGCTTAATTACTGACAGTGAATGTTCTTGAAGAATTTTATGTCTATTGTTGTTGGAACTTAAGACTGAGGAAGACTGAGTTGCTTTATATGTTTCAATATTTTTTTAAGTTGAAGATATTTAGTGTATTTACTGATGTTTCTTTTGGGGTTTTTTTTCCTCCGACTCCAAAATGGTGAGTTTCTTCATTGCTACAGCAGCTAATTTAGTGTGATATTCACTTGTCCAGTCTTTAGGACTATTTGAGAGCATGAAATGCTCAAGACAGCTTTGAGGTGACCAAAGCTGTGAACCAAAAGCTTTAATACCCCAGCTGTGTGCTTCTGTGTGTATTGCTGTCCTAAACATCTGCTAGTGCTCTCCTGGTGTCTTTTGCAGTGCTTTCTTCCAGAGTAAGAGGTTTAATTACAGAGAAGATACCCAAGAAACGGCTATATGATGTATTCAACCCACTCAGAGTTCCTTATCCTGAAGTAAACCTGGAGCATCCTCTCCAACAAATGGATTTTTTGTGTACTCTGGAAGAATTGACAGAGCAGCCTGTCTGATGGGCCTAGAAATTGTTATAGAGCAGAAGACAATCGGGCCACAATTAGCCCAGTAATTTCTATGTAGCATCTTACATTGCTTATGAATGATTCTTTTTTTTCTTCTAGTTTTCCTTTTCTCTTTGTGAGTGGCCTGTTTCCTTGGCTTGTAATTGTTTTTCTCGAACATTAGATGCCACACAAGAGTACTTGGCAAAAGTTTCTTGTAGCTCTTCCCCCTTTCTTTCCTTGTGATGTAATTTTTTTTGGTCATATATTCATAAGTGTTTCTGTGGACATAGGGAAGTATAGAGTGTAGGTGGAGAACTGTAAAAAGTTTTACTGTATTGTCACAGGCATTTTGATTGCCACCACACAATTTTATGATTGCTGAATTGCCTCATAAGATTGTTAATATTTTAGAAAAAACAAGTTACAATTTACATCAAATCAGTATCTATGTAATGAGGATGTAATTAAAGGATTCATGAAAAGAATTATTTCGCCAAATGCAGTTTCTCATGCAGAAGTTACAAGCTGGAATGGAAAAGGATTTCTGTTGGGTCCTTGGTGGGTACTGTCAGAAGAAGTCATATGGGTGTGGGTCCAAGGTGGTTTGGTGGTGTGTTTTTCGCTGAGCTCACACCCAACAGACCCAGAAAGGGGTGGCTTGTAATGTCCAACTGCCAGTTCTCTTTTCCCATGTTCCCCAGAGAGGTGCAGTGGGGACAAAGATGTCATCATTAGAGAGTCCAGTTTGTGAGGCAGTTCCTTTAAGTCTTTCTGATCTTTATGCAGTTCCCAAAGATCATGCTGGCATGTTTCTTACATAGTTGGAGTCCTCAATGGCTGTTCATGGTCGATAAAAGGCCAGCAGAGTTTGTACTCTGTCTGTTGGGTGATACAGTCACCAGCCTTTGGAAAATTCTCCACTTGTTTGAAGGTGGAAGGTGTCCTGGCTGCCCATGGTGTGATCTGCAGTCCAGCGATACCACCTCTCTTAACCCCTGCTCTGCTGCTCTGAAAAACGGGAAGGGTTGGTTGGTGAGAAAAATAAGGCTGCACACCCTTGTCCTCTAATGAAGGGTTTGTTTCTCATGCTTGAATATAGTAGGGGGGGGGTTTGCCTGTGTGCTTTAGAAGTGGTTTAAGATCTCGAGGACTGGCTGATCCCCCACAGTTGGTTGTAGAGGACCAGCAGGAGGCCTGTTGTCAATGTTGTGTCTGAGCTGCAGAGACACAAAGTGCTGTGGGAAAAGAGGGTAAACAGGACATGGAGCTGTAGGGAAGTGAGAGACTGGGGTGAACATAGGAACTGTAATAGGAGCTATTCACAGTGCACTGGTTTGTTTAAGCTGTACAGTTTATAGACCCTGGATAGTTTCTGGGCTCCCACCATCTGATTTGTTATCATGTGTCTGGTTAGCCATTGACCTCTAGAAGTTTGGGATATCCAGCTTTCAGTCAAATAGTATCCTGCTCCTGCCACGGGGTATGGTACTTCAGTCACACACTGTGCCCCTTGTTTGAGGGGCCACAGGTCATGCAAGATTTCTTCCTTGGGTAGAAGTTCTGTTGTCATGCCTGTTAGCTAGAGTAGGATGCATTTCACACCCCCTCCTAAGATCCTGCCTGCTGGCTGGTAGCTTTTGATTCAGATTTTTCTGATTCCACAAGCACAAATATTGACGTGGCTGTAAAACATGAATTCCAGGCTGGTAGTTCAGCCTTGGTTCTGTGAGATTCACACAATTGCTTTGTCCTTGCAATTTCTAAATCATATAACGCTGTCTTCATTTTTCTCTAGTCTTTTTTGTGTGTGTGTTCCCTGCTGTAGGCTCCTAGACATTAATTATGAGAAGTTTCTGGACTAGCTCATGCCTCTAAATAAATCAAATAACTCAATGTGTGTGAATTGGCTTATTGCATACCAGGTGAAAACCCATTTTGGGACAAAGATGTCCTTTATGACACCTTTCTGCACCATAAGGTTGTTTTCAAAAAGTTGTGCATGGAGCAGTAACTTAACTTTTTTCCAGGCTTAAGCAGGTGGAACAGTAAGAATTTATCCCTCAAAGCCACTGAAGAATCCAAGTTGCTTCAGAGGGCTCTACGTGCCAATTCCCAGAGAAATCCTGCTCTGTGTGGGACAGGGGCAATGACAGCCCACCTTCCCTCCTGGTCACTGTACTGCTTTGAGTTCTTACAAGCACAGTGGGACTTACTTGGTGTGGTTTAGAAAAATAATTGTTTATGGGAAGTGCAGTGTAGTTACATGTCTTGTGCTTTGTGGCTTGGCCTACAAACCTGTAGATAACATCAGAGCAAACTGATAGCACTGCTTTGGCTCAAGGGGGATTTAAGTAGTTTTTGTTTATTGAGAGCTTGATTTGCAAGGTGGAGCTAATGAGGATGATGTCTTGGCTCTGTGGAGATGTTTGGCCCTGTACATCAGCAGGGTGTTTGTTGGTCAGAGACCTACTGAACCTTTCACATGTTGAACTCTATGACTAGGAAGATGGGATCACTTGTGTCATCAACTCAAATTCTCCATAGTAGAACAACAGATAATATTACACTCTTAAAAAAATGTCACCAACCTCCCTCCCACTGCCCCCTGCCCAAACAAACAAAAAACCTTCACCAAAATCAGCTTACAGCCCGGAGGAAAAAAAGAAAATGTGCTTAAGATAATGAAGGCAACTCTGTCTCCCTTTTTTTTGTCTTTAACTGCAATGGACATCTGCTGGTCTGATTCAAACTGAGTGCACAAAAATTTGAAAATATTTGTAGCAGTTAAAAAGGTTTTTGACTAATTCACTATCATACTACTTATTAGAATAAATGGCATATTCTAATTATTCCTTCCTTTTTTCCCTTTCTGGTAGCAGGGCGTTTGTGGATTTGACATTCTTTTAACTGTTAGATTGTGTAATCTGAATGTGGTGCTGTAGTATTTGAAGACAATAAAAAATAGTGTGATTAATTAGGTATTTCTGCACAAAAAGTTGTTGCAGCTTTTAAACCAAATAAAAATTACTGATTTTTCTCATTTGGTCAGTTACATCATGTTGTGTTTTGCTTTTTTTAGATCACATTGAGGTCATCTTGTGGAATCTTCTGAAAAAACAAGAGTAATAGGAAGAAAATGTTTAATAAAAGTATCTTCACTACACAGTCAGACTGAAACAGGAAAAGTTCATTGGAGTAAGTATTACAGGACTGGGGTTTTTTTGGCTTGTTTTCTATTATCTTTTGCTTGTAAAGTCAGCATGGCTATTAGGCTTTTATTGTGTTTAACTTTGTTGTAGTTACATTAAGAAAATAAATGGGTGGGTCCGTGCTCATTTCAGTTGATTGGCTGCTGATGGACTCATAGGTTCCCACTGAACCATCTTCCATGTTGGAAGTAGTTGTATCTTGTGAAATTTTAATGGGGTTCAGATTTTTCTCTTGGCTGCTGTGTATGCTGGCCATGATTTTGACCAGGGAGTTGTGTGGTATAGATGTGATTGCATATAAGCCCCTCTTTGCCGGCAAAAATTAAAGCACTGCTTGTATTTTCCAGGGAATTTGAAAATACACTTCTTTTTTGTCTGTTGCTCTCCAGTCATGGCTCTTCTGAGTGACTTTAATATTTTTGTTGTCGCTATTATTTATCCTGTATTGTAGCTCCATCATTCATCAAACTTGCTCAGGTTTTCAATTTATGAATCTCGGATACATCTTTTCTTCACTGTTTGTAGTTCACTTCTAGGTTTTGTGAATTCTGGGCTGACACATGTCATGGATGATAAAAGAAGCCTCTCTACCTAATGCAGGGACTTGCACCTTGCACAAAAGGATTGCACCTTTTGCTACCAGATAAATAAACATTTACATACTGATACAGTGTAATGCTTAATTTCTGTCTATTTCATGTGCTTGAGATGAGAAGTGTAATTATTTTTCTATCACTTTGTATTGGATTGTCAGATTCTAAAACATATTCTCCTTAGAAACTGGGAAAAAACTGCCTATGTCTGATGCATTTTGTTCATGCTGTGGGATTATGTGAATGTAATTCTGCAGGAGTCACTGGAAATACTCTTGAATGCCTGGTTGGGAATGAAAAATATCTGGCCATTAGAACTGAAGGGGCTGAGAAGTGTTTTTAACTTACAAGAAGTATATTTTGGCATATTGCTTTATTACCAAGAGGAAATGACTCCTCTTAGCTTCTTCTTTAAACACGGATGTGTATAGGGTGTCATAATTTGGTAGAAAAACGTCTGTGGAACCTAATCAGACAAGAAAAGCTTTTCATACTTGGTGTTTTTAGCAAAGTGTTTTTAACTGGCAGAATAACATGTTTGGATTGATTGATTTCCTCTCTTAAAAAAAAACACCATAAAATTTTCAATTAAATGTGGATTTAAAGAAGTTGATGTGTGTTAGTTCCCTTTCTCTAAGTACTTAAAAGAAATGCTACAGTTTTTAGTCAGCATATTTAAATTTGCATCAGTTTCTGATCTAGGCCATATGTCAAGTGACTGATAAATACTCATGTGCAGCATTCTTGTAGCACCTGATTCTGAATTATGACCCCTGAAGTTCTCAGGAGCTGTATTATGTGGAGTTATTTGTCTTTTACTGCCTTACTAGACTACACAGTAGAAATACAGGTACCTGTTCACAATGTCCCAATACAAACAAACAAACCAACCTATTTGCTGCTTGCACACTTAGTTTGACAAGTTAATTCTTGACTCTAGTAATCAAGTTACCAAAACAGATAGACAATAAAGTTGAAACTGAGCTCTCCAAACAAGTAAAATGAAGACTGTCTACTGGAGACAGCTTTAGTAATTTTAAATCGTTGTATTTAGGCTTATACCAGACACAAAACTTGCTCAGGTGTTCACTAATCAGTAAACTTGTGCTTCTTCCTTCCCCCCTCTTTTTTTTAAGAGACTCAGAGAATTCCATTGTTACAACTTAAAATTGATTCTGATTTTTCCTTTTTGGGGAAATGTTTCAGAACCCTTTTTTTTGTTGTTGTTTTTAGTTGGACATTTGTGTGTATTTGTGTGCATTTCAATCATCGCAAGGTATTTTGCAATTGGAATTTTTTAAGTACTAAGAGCATTAAAATAAAGTTTGAGTAGCAAATTTTGTGAATCACAGTAGCAAACTGTGAATCTCTATTCACAGTTAAAAAGCCAGGTGGAGTTCTCATGAAGTCTTAGAAGCAGATGCTGAATCTCTCAGCTGGAGAAAAGTAACTCCAGGAGCAGTCAGCCAAGGACTGACCGCTGAAGGGATGCTGAAGGCTCCAAGGGTAGCTGCATTTCTGGGATACTGTGGAGCCTCCATCCATGGAGTCTTGCAAAATTATGTGTGCACACTCCTAAGAAACATGCTTTAACTTCAATGTTGGACCTAATCTTGGGACCAGCTGACTCCCAGAGGTCCTTTTCGGGCTAAATAGTCTGTAATTCCTACATAATCTTGAATATTTTTGGTCCTTATGATGAATGGCCCGGGCTACTTTTGTCTTTGTTACCTTTAACTTTGTGACAACAGTGTCAATTGTGTGGGATTTTTAGGATTGTGTTTTTCTACCAAATGGCATTGTATTTCAACTTGTCTTCATAAATGAGTGTCATGAAAAAGGTACATAAAATACATCTAAATATTTGCATTAGAGTTGAATTGTTTGATTTTCTTCAGTGCTTGGTCAGCATTGAACAGTCCTGTCCATGTAACAAATGGCTGTGAACAGCCACCTCTGAATCTGTGTGATAGGGGTGTTGAAGCTGGTGCTGGAAGAAAAATAACTGCAAAAATCCAGACTAGATTATGTAAGAAACAGACCCAATCAGGAAGAATGTCTGGCCTGATGAAGCATGTAAAATTTATATTTTTTTCCATTAAAGGGCATCTTTCTACCTTGTAGGATCCGTGGCATCTCTGTATGAGACTTAAGCACAGTCTGCTCGTGTGATAGCTCTGTGTTTTGGTCTGTGTGGCCTCCTTGTAGGTGTAAATTTCACTCATTAATATTCAACTGGTTTTAATTGCTTCACTGGTTCACCTCTCTGTAGATCCATGCAATCTGTCTGCTGGAGAACAACCCTCTTTCTTAGAGGTTTTGATCAAAATACGAGAAATAATTAAAAGGTGAATCTTTTAGTCCCTGTGTGAAGAGGTATCTACTTACAGGAAAACCTTAGTTTCTGTTTTAACTTTTTTTCCTTATAGTAGCATGTCATCTAGATGTAACATCTTAATAGCTGAAGGAAACAGTTGGCTGCTGGTGAGATTTGATGTTGTAGGTCCATTTGTACAATTCCAAAAGAGAGGAATTTACATTTATTTATTATATAGTAACTATATAAAATTATATAGTTATTAAATTAAAATTATATATAATATATATAGTAAAATTTATAACATTTATTTATATAGTAACTATTTATATATTTAAATATCTTCTAAGTGGAATGTTTCCTTTGTGTTTACAGGGGAATAAAAAAATTTTTTTGAGTGGTAGAGCAGGCAAGGAAATACCAGAGAGCAGAACTAATACTGGTTTATTATTTCCTAGTTTTGTTGTCAGACAAAGAAGTCTGGTACAATTCTCGTTTAACAATGGGGGGACAGGGCACCTACAGTTTACTTAGTACAATAAATCAATAAAAGCACAGATTATTAATGCATCTTTTCAGATTCATGACAGAGAGATTGCATGATAGTTCTAATAATAGCTTGGACTGTCAGAAAGCCAGGCCTTAAGGCTGTAGTTTTGCCTACATTTTTTGAAATGATGTTAAGAGCTGTCAAGTGGCCAGCCAGCCCTGAGGCTGCGAGAAACTGCCACTCTATCACTGCTCTTGCTTCTCCCTGCACCCTCACCGTGCTGGCACAAGCACTGGTGCAGCTTTATGGAAGCAGCCTGACTTGCCTGTGTTAAACTGACATCTTTGTTCTGGGCTATGGGTCACCTCTTCTCCTCCTTTCCCATTCAGTCTGACCGTCCAGTCCTCCTTCTTCCCTTGTGCCCCCTCCATTCACCTTTTTTGTTAAGCTTGGTTTTGTTTGTTTGTTTAAAATATCCATGTGAGCATGCCATCATTTAAATGCTTAGTCTATTCTTGGAACTCAACATACCCTAACATTTCATGCTAGCCTCCCTCTAGTCCATAAAGTATCTACAGTGCTCTGCAGTGCCAAAGGGAGTTATCCAGGTTGTGAACTCACCAGCTCTAATCTTTGCCCAAATCTTTAGTCTCACCTTTCTGTCCTGGAGTGTGCTATACTGAATGCATTGCCCCTCGTGTCAGGGCCTACTCTGCCTGCTGCTATTGAAAATTTTCCAAAATATCTGAGAGAGCTGTTTAGAAATGCTTCTAAAGGTGACTCTACCAGATGTTTTCTCACAGCCCAGTTGACATAGAATACTGAATAATTGGCCTGGGCTTTTTTTCCTTTGAACGCTTTTACTTCTTGTCCCCCTGACTCTGTTGGTCAAGGTGTCAAATTAACTGTTACTCATATGACAGTGCTTTTCTAATCTGCTGTTTTCTTCCATTCCTTTATATTCCCTCCCTTCTCAATCATGCAGAACTGCATTCCAGTGAGCTGAAAGGGAATGTTTTCTCATAGTGTCCCCAGCTTCAATGCGATTGAGTGACTGGATGCTTCTTAAGACAATTTCACACAGTAATATCGAAATGTGAAAGGAGTTTTTCTTCTCCCTACAACTCACTTGCACAATTCAAAAGGATGGCCTGAAACTCTTTATTTATATTTAATGTATCTATGCAATAATTTCAAGGTAGCGTGGAGGTTGGCTGTGAATTAGCTGTGAGAAGCTGATATGTTACTGTTTTGTCTTCATTATGAATTATGTGCTGCCTGTGAATTGTCAGAAGTCTATCAGAAGCCTGGGACTTAAGTTATATTCACTTACTCAGTTCATCATGAATATTCTTTGAAGGGAACAGCAAATGTGTGTATTTGCCTGCATATAAAGTAACAGGAAGTAAGATTTTCCTTCTATCCTCATTGTTCAAGCCAAATCTGTAAGTCTTCTGAGTCTGGAATACCATTTTAGTAGTGTCGTTCTCTACATGTAGACTTGTTTTCCAGGAAAAAAAAAAATCTGAAGACAATCTCATTCACAGCTAGTTTTAAAACTATGCTTTCATTGAATTGTAGAATAATTTTCGTAAAAAGGGAAGACTAGAGTTAATCTAACCTAACCATCTGTTCAAATGAAGTTACTTAAATTAAATTTTAATTTGAAACCAGCTAACATGTCTGCATTTTTTTCATATTTCTAAGTCCTGTGTAAGTCAATTACAAATTCAGGTGCTCAGCATTTCTTGAAAACTGGGCCACTTTTATTTAGATGCATTAATATCAGAGCAGAACCTACATTCATTGTGGGTTTGAAATCCTGACTTCAGTTTTAAAAGCTTGGTGCATAATGGTATGGGTTCACCAGAGGAATAAAGCTACAGGAGATGAACAGGCAAGATAATCAGGGATCTGAGATAAAAAACCCTAATGAAATTATCTTTGTTTGTGGAAAATTAGCTGTATTTCATGAGGAGAATGAGAGAATCTGGACTTGATGGCTGAGAGACCACTCTTGGTACCAGTGTGAGCACTGTGAGGGAATGTGGCCTTTGAAAAAGGCCTTTTATGTTTTCTATACATAGATATTTTTAGAAAACTAAATGGTGATATTTTTGTTCTGATTTCTGGAGGAACCCTGACTAAACGGACATTTAATTTTCCATTCCATAGGGCCAGCTCATGTGGCAGTTGAACTAAACTGCTGGGAAATATTTATAGTACCACATGATCTTTAAAAATAACTTTCCAGGCTACTTTGTAGATGTCTTGAATTCTTAAAATCTTTGCTATTGTAGATAGATACCCATGACATTCGTGGAGTGGAAAGAGCTGATTTAGGCATTTGTATTTATCATCAAGTTGATTGTATTTTATTTTTAGATTTGGAAGCAGTTTGGATGGAAATTCACCTATGCAACTGTAGAAGGCTGGAACCTTAAGTGGGTTCACTCTTTAGGGCTAAATAAGAATTCCCATGGCACGGTCTGCAGTGGTTTCCATGGTCAGCAGTGGCACGCATTTGAGTTGTCAGTGCATTGGGTGCTGGTTTTAAGAGGGTCACTATTGGTCCTGCATGACCTCGGAGGGGTGGATAGAAAATACAGTTCTTAGTAGCACATGCACTGCTTGGCATAGGTGGTGCTTGCTCTTGTCACGTTAAACCTTTAAACCAAATGTCGGCTGTAATTCCTCATTAACCCTGATGTCACCCTGCGCCCGCTGCCAGAGGGTGAACAGGTCGGATGAGGGGATGGAACAGGAGCAATGAGGAGATGGAACAGGACTGATGAGTGGAGAGGGCTGAGCTGGTGCCCGAAGTGCCTCTGTCACAGCCTGTGGCAGTCCCGGGCAGCTCTTGGACACTGCCCTGGGCTGTGGAACAGCTCCCGGGAATCTGGTACAGACTGAGGAGCAGAAGAGGATGTAGTTCTACAGAGCCATGAACTGGCACTGATCTAACGCATATATTTGTCTTAAATGTCTTCAGAAGAAATGTTTTCAATGTTTTTTTAAAACTTTTTTCTAAAGGCTTTGTAAGTTTCAAAGGACATAAGTCTTCTTGCATGTTCAGACTCCTTTTCCATCTTTCTACGAGGCTTTTTTCCCTTGTTTGTTCTCAAATATTTCATTTATAGCTTGCTCATCTTTTTATAGTACTATATGTTTACGTAGCTAGAAAAACGATTACAATGATTGTGTTGTGTAAGTGCTTAGTGTTTCTCCTACTTAGACTACGTGATATGCTGCTGCTGTTTCCTAGAAAATGACTGTGGTCAGATTGTCATCTCGTCTGTTCTGGACAGTAAGATACTGTTTAAACAGTGTTCTTGTGTGTCTGAATGGGGTGGCCCTTTTCACTACTGCAAGACTTTTTTTTTTTAGCCCCTTGACTGCCACATGACAGAGCAAGCAGTAGATAAAGAGCTGTATTGATCACAGTGGTGGTTGTCTTGGATGTGGTGCTCAACAGTTGTAACAACTTATTACATAAAGCAAAAATCTGGATAAGCGCAGTGCCTTTAGTTTTTGCATATCCAAAACAAGTTAGCTTCTGATATGTCCTTTATGTAAATATTCATGGCTTTAGTGAAAAAAAAGTAAATCCAGCTTTATATTTAACTTGATGAGCTGTAGATATTTATGTGCCCCTAAAATGCACCTGTGTTTAGAAGAGGTGGTATAAAAGGAACTTATTTCTTAAGGAAAATTACTTTTTAATAGATAAGTAACCCTCCCCTCCAGATTTTTGCCATCTGTTTGGGATGACAGCATACTGATTTCACCCCGAGAGAACTCTGACCACATTTCAGAGGTGGGTGACATCATTTCAGATGTAAGATAGCTCTTCTCAAGACTTTTCCAAAGACAAGATTTTCTTTGTGCTCAAGAGAATAAATGCTATGAGAGATAACAGGACATCAAAATTTTCCTCTAACACTGCATTATACGTGTGTTTAGTATTATCACCTTCTTTGCAGCTACTTTTACTTGTGTTTTATTAGTATTCTTCTGGATTATAGTTCAAGATAAAACACTGAATGTTGCATTGGATTTTACGTAGATGTTCTTTTAACAACAGAAACAGACCTCAAAGGATGAGTGATAGGGGATTTGTGGTGAGTTCACAAGTAAAGGATTTAATGACAGCATGAGTTTTCATAATTGCTGCATTCTTCAAAAAGTTGGTTTTAGAAGAACTTATCTGATGCAGATAAATGCTTAGTGTTGATGACAATTCAAGTGGATTTGGTCTTTTTTTAATGTCTAAGTCTTTTGCTGATATCAATTATTTTCAAAGGAGAGTTCATTGCATTGTTACTCCATGTCTCATTTTTTGCAGTGCTCCAGACAGGCTCTCTCTGAGCATATTCTTGGGCAGCTCTTAATTTCAGGATAACCTTACAAACTCTCTCTCATGCTTACCCTTTGTATCTTCTTGGTCGGTACTGTTTCACGTCAGATCTTTGCACCTCCTGGATTTAATTCCTGTACATATGCCAGTTAACTACCCAACAGGGGTAAAACTGATTTCACCAGCTCTTTCCACAGTGGAGTGAAGCCTTTGCAGCTGGGTGGTCCTGGGCTCTCAGTGACGTCCTGAAGTAGTCACCATGGATTTGAGCTTGACACAAGATAGTCTTGCCTGCCCTCCGGAAAATGGGTGGGTGGTTTAGTAAGAGAACACAGCTCCAATTTGTAACCACAGCTTCTGAAATCCTACTGATCCTTTAGTCTAAAGAATAAGCCTGGGAATGTTCTGAATGCCTGGGTTTTGTTAACTGTTCCAGTGGTTCTGCTGGTGGCCAACACTTGCTGTGGAAGTGTTGCCTACATTTTTTTTTCCAAGCTAGTTTTATACCTACTCTGTATAGCCCAGGATGTATGATTCTAGTTCTGTTTTGGTTAGGGGGAAAACATGAATGGCTGTAATTCACATAAAAATGTGTTGCTTACTTTTGACTGTCATCTGTCCTTAAACTATTTTAGAAATCAAGGAAGAAGCAGCCTGCTTCTGGTAGCCCTTTTTTGTCTTTGTTTTTTCCTTTTTTCCTTTCCCAGTGGTCTTGTTGGTTAAATGATGAGATGTACTTTTGTTGGGAAGTGAGGAGAAATCTGTAAGGTCTTTTGGCTTCAGGAATAAGGCTATTAGCACCAGAGCAAATTCTTTTGTCTGCCTAGAGATGGCAAGTCCTTTAAAAACCAAAACAGCAGCACCCAATTGAGAAATCTTTTTCTAGGGCTTCTTCTTTGTGTACGTTATATAAATAAATACCAAGATGAGTGTTAAAATTTCTTGTTATGCAGATGTTTTACTCATCTGTGTTTGACTTCTTTCCATTAGTATAAGCAGCTCTGGCAGAACTGCTGATATATTAAAATACAAATTGATTAAGTGAGTGAGTGTGTGGGCACACACATATATATGAATCTGAAATTTGCAGGTTAAAGCTTAGAGAAAATTTACACTTTACATGGGAAGGTTTGAATGCTGTCTGTCAATACTACCTGTAACTTAGAAAAGCATTTTGTACTGGGCTTTGCTCCTGTGAAATTCAAAGTCATTGATTAGACATTTGAGTAGCCAAGGTTAAGTGCTGGTTTAATTACTTCCTTCTTTTGTATGTGAAGTTGTTGTTACTGTGACAGTGGGCAGGAATAGCTATGAGGTTAACAGCCTGAAATAGCTCTTTATTATTATTTTAATTGTTGGTTTTTTTCCTTTAGCTGGAAGTTGTTTAAAATGTCTCTGGTGTTGTTGCTCCCAATCCAGATGGCTTTTTGCCTTTGTTTCAGTTCCTAGATGTGATACTGTTAGTTAGTCACCAGTGCCACCACACATGTCACAGTTTGGGGCCGTGACTCATCTCCAGAGCTGCTGTGGGTTGGCCATCTTGTGTTTCTCAGGATAAAAACTGGTTCTGTCTTGGCCCCTGTGATGTCAGCTCTTGGGGCAGAAACAGGGTGCTGGCTGCAAAACACACTGACCTGCTTCCTTGAGGAAGGAAATATTAAGTAAGTGCCTGAAAGCAAGAATAGCTTCTCAGCATGCTCAGATTGGCTTCTCTTCCCTTTTAAATTGAAAATGCAAATGGAATTTTAAAAGATTCTGGTGTCTGTGTTGGAAATCTATAATTATAAACAAGTATCTTACAAGAACTTTATGACTCTCTGTGTTGTGGTGTCTGGAGCAGCATTTTTAAGTCTTGTTTCTTTGAATATTTTAAACTCTTATTGATGCACTAAAGTGGTTTCAACAACTGCAACTGTGAAAAACATCTGAAAGAGGATGAAAATAGAAAAGACATGCTGAATTAAAGCAGGAATGAACTGTATACAGAATAACTACATAAAACAGATTTCCTTGCTGCTGTACCTGTCCAAGTAATGCTTTCTAATGGAAATACCTCTTTATTTTACCTTCATGACCACACAAAATAACTGAAAACGTGTATGCATCCAAGTATGAAAGATGTATAGTATTATTATTTTTTGCTGATTACTAATTTCAGTTACAACAGAGTTGCAACCAGGATTTTATGTGTACAAGTAACTGGATGGAGGCAAATGAATAGTATCCCATTAAAATAGTAGCTCATTGAAAATATACTGATTGGTGATGAGGAATTACACATTTTGTCTAGAGTTGTTTTTTGGGTAGATGTTGTGTTATTCCAGTAATGTAGTCTGTACTGGGTGTAATGATGGGGTAACATTTTATTTCTTTCCTTTAGACAGCTTAGAGCTCACACCCCATGCTAAACTTCTCACATCCAACAATGAATGGATGGATTTGTAAACTGTGGTAATTCATATGAAATACCTTCATATCTGATTTGTTACTTGTACCACACCCCCATCTCCTAGTCTTTTTTTTTTAATTCAATCTGGTCGGTGTAGCGGACTTTCTTGGAGGAAAACATGGACAGAATGGTGGTAAAACTATTATTTGGTAGTGATGATGGTAGGAGCTCCCTAACTGTTGCTTCTATTGAGGAAAAATACATTTCCTTATGTATTTACGCTTTCTGAAATTTAGAGGTGTTTTATTTAGCATTAATGAAAACTCTGCTATATTTTTATTTAGAACAAACAAAATATGAAGTGATCCATGTATTATTGCAGTTACAAGATGTGTTGGCAGCTTGTGCTGGTCCTCGAAGCTTTGCTAAGGCCAAATGGAAAGGTGTTGGAATGATTTCGGTCTTGTTATTCAGTGTATTTATGTGGCAGTTGGAGGTGGGACTGGAGTGTGTTGTCAAATACCTGAGGCAGCTTTGAACTGGCAAGTTGATTTGTGTGCTGCTGGCACCATCTATTATCCATTGTAGGGAAGGGAATTCCCAATTAAAATATTGGAAAGCTGTAAGTGGAGTTGCACATTCTGACATACTGTTACAAATGGTGATTTCCCACACCTCATGCTGGCCAACAATAATTTGGAAGATGTAGGGGTAACTTGTCTACTAAAGTGCTTTACAATAGTGTTTTACAATGCCATCCCTTTGTCAGCTGAAGAGCATTGTCTGGATGAGGAGGAAGGTACATGATTACGTGAGCTGTGGCTGAAGGGAAAATTCAGCTTTAGAGAGTGGTAATCAAAAAAGATGACTTGGAAGGTTAGAAAAACTGGTGGTAGCATTAAGAATAAATAAAAATGTCCTGAAACACAGAGGACAAGCAGTCAGGAAGCCAGTGTAGTGAGCTGAAGGAGATCACAGATAGGGTTTCCTCCTACCCTGCAGTGGGTGGAGTTCATAGAGGATGGTCATTCTCTAAGGGTGAAAACAAATTGAGGTTAGTGTCTTTAGAGGAAAATGTCACTTTCTAGTAGAGTTGAAGAAATTTTTCCTGCTGTTAATACAGACTTTCAAGTTCAATATGTCACTGGCCACATTTGTGGACAACTAACAGGAAATTTGCAAAAAATAAAATAATGAAACTGATAATGAGTTTTCATATGAAATATTGCCATGCTTCATCCAAGAAGTTTACTTTGGTTGTGTTTTACACTGGAAAAGGTTTAGAGAAAACTTGAAATTAATTTCGAACTTTGTTGCAGCTAACCGCTAATTAGTTTTTTCTCTTATTACTTAGTTTTAATGATATAAACATCTCAACAATAGCCCTTTGCCAGGTAAATACTTTTATTATATTAAATGACATTCATGAGTAAGAACTATGCTTATGTGTTTGCAATACTGGCATTTGAGACCCCAGAGTTGTAAGCTGAGCTGCTCAAAGCAGGCTTATGTAAACTTTCCAAGGACTTTAAAATGTGTGTCTAATTATAGAAGGTTAAGTATACTGAATTTTAGGGTTTTTTTTCCCCTAAGGCCATGTGGTTATGATATTATTGAGATTCCATAATGCCTCCTGCCGTGACAGACAGCCTTGACATCTGGGCAGTGGATTCACAGATTGGTGCTGATGGCTCAGTATCTGTGGACTTCCTGTTGCCCACTGGAATCTACATCAACCTGGATGTCCCTCGAGATGCCACCATATCTCAGATTAAACAGGTAATACCAAATGGGCAGTTAACTTAAGTTTGGAATGAGGGCTGTTTCTGATTTTGACATGCCCTCTGGCAAATCAAGTAATGAATTTTAGCAGGCATAAAAATAAGGTACTGAAGGCACGTGCACAGCAGACTGACTGATAAAGAAGTGTGTGTATGTGGGGGTAGCCCTGGGTTTGGGCAGATGGCAAGGTGTGGAAAGTGGCTTCTTGCTGATAGTTACAGTTCAGCAGAGATTATTCTAATAGTTCTATAATAACACTGTATTGCTGCTCTAAACCTTTTTCTAACACATCAGTAATCCATTGTTTGCTGATCTAACATTTCTCTGATTAGTGTGTCTGATTAGATTTTTAGTACAGAAGTCACAGATTGGGCTCTTGCTTCTGTTGACTGACACCAAAGAGAATTGCTTTAAAAACTGTGACTGCCACTTCTTAAAGGTTTTGTACAAATTGGATCATCACTTAAAATGTGAGGGAATATCCAAATCAAAGGAAGGGGAGAATATAAGGAAGTGACCACAGACACTAAAAAACAATCTACTGACCTTTGATCAGATAATGGCCATGTGAGGACATTTGGAAAAATTACTGAGGAGTTAAGTAGTGAATGAATTACAACACAGACTAACCTACTCCTAATATAATAAGTGATTTCAAGTGATAAAGAATTTAAAAACAAATGTGTAAATAGCAGCAGTAAGGGACTTGAACTAAGCTGTCTGGTTTTCTCGATGCTTGTGGCACATGGAAACTTAACATGCCATAAACAGGTACTATTGATATTCAGCTGTTTTCCAAAGAAAAGGAATGCTGATCCTAACTACAGAGGTCTGTCCTGGAAATCACTCAAGATAGAGACTGAAAGCGAGTCAAAGTAAACATATAATGATATATAGTGATAAAAATTCTCCAAGTTAGCAAACATGTTTCTTTAATATTTTTTGGGAACATAAATGGAAATGAATGTTACCTTCAGTGCCTTAAGATATGTCCCTGTTTTCTGGTGTTTTTTTCATTTATTTCTTTATTTTCATTGCAGCTGTTATGGAAGCAGGCACATTCCTATCCACTCTTTCATCTCCTTATGGAGATTGACTCTTACATGTTCTCATGTGTGAATCAGACTGCCGTACATGAAGAATTAGAGGATGAAACACGGAGGCTTTGTGATGTTAGACCCTTTCTCCCTGTCCTTAAACTAGTGACAAGGAACTGTGATCCAGGAGAAAAGTTGGATTCCAAAATAGGTGTCCTTATAGGCAAAGGTAATTCCATTTGATTTCTTTTAGAAATGAGGTTAAACTTTGTTGTGTATGAGGGTCTTAATTGGGCAGGTAGTAGATTTAAAAAAAAAAAAAAGTATTAAAAATTCAATATTTCCCTTTGTCAAACAAATATTGATATAGTTGTAAAGAATTGAAATACTCAAGATGAAACACATGAAAGCTGTTTAAAGCTACTTTCTGTATTGCATTTCATCATTGTATTGTATTACTACATCAATCAAGAGCAAATTTTATTTTGTAGATGAGGAGAAAATATATATTATTGTTATTACTAAGTGAAGAAAAGCATAATCCTTGAACAGTGTTACCAGAAATAACCTACCAGCAAACTGGATACTCAAAAGGAACTAGAAATTATTGTGATTTTATTATACGAGGTGTCTGAGTTGATTAACAATGATTCTTGTTTTTACTCTCAATTGTGACACTAATTTTCATCAAACAATGAAAAGCTATTTTTAAAGGTTTCACAGTAACTTATTCTTGATGTTATTTCAGAATTTTCAGCTTTTAAATCTACTCTGCTTGGTTATACAATCAAAATTGACAGGGTCATATGAGGTCATATCTCTTGTTTTAAAACAATGAGCCATTGTTAGGTCTCTTATAAAGACTGCAGGTTTTGTTTAGATTTCAGCAGTACACTGTCTGCCTATTTGTTAGAGCTGACAATGGGAACAGTTGTCAGTTAACCATTCAGACAGATTCTGACAGACTCAGAGAGATTCACATTCTGTGATTGAATATTTGGCTTATTAGAGCTGTGTGAGACCCTGCCTTATGCAGCCCCTGTTCTGTACCTTAGCAGGAAAAAAAAATGTGTTCCTGTCTGAGCTTCTAAACTTAGTGCTTTATTCTCAAGAGGTGCTTGTGTGATTTGGACAATGTCCTTCAAAGTTCAGGAGTAAAGATAAAGACAATTGCAGGCCCTACACATCCTGAAGTACCAAAAAGTCACAGCTTTCCATTGTATCATAGAAACATGGGATGGTTTGGGTTGAAAGGGACCTTTTAAAGGTCATCTCGTTCCACCCCCCCTGCCGTGGGCTGGGACATATTTAACTAGATCAGGTTGCTCAGAGCCCTGTCCAATCTGACCTTGAACATGTCCAGGATGGGGCATCCACCACCTCTCTAGGCAATTGGTGCCAGTGCCTCACCACCCTCCTTGTAAAAAATTTCTTCCTTACATCTAATCTAAACCTATCCTCTTAATTTAAAAACTCCCTAGAGCTTGCTTTTCTTCAGGCTGAACAACCCTACCTCTCTCAGCCTGTCTCTATTGCAGAGATGCTCCAGCCCTCTGAGCCTCTCTGTGGCCTCCTCTGGGCTCTCTCCAGAAGGTCCATGCCCCCTTTATGTTGGGGACCCCAGAGCTGGGTGCAGCACTGCAGATGGGGTCTCACCAGAGCAGAACAGAGGGACAGAATCCTCTCCCTTGCCCACCTGCCTTCACTGTTTGTGATGCAGCCCAGGACACGTTTGGCTTTCTGGGCTCTGAGTGCTCATGGCCAGGTCATGTCCAGCTCATCCACCAGCCCCCCCAAATCCTTCTGGGCAGGGCTGCTGCCCATCTGCTCATCCCCCAGCCTGTGGTGATACTGGAGGTTGCCCTGACCCAGGTGCAGGACCTTGCATTTGGTCTTGTTGAACCTCAGTGGGATTCCCACGTGCCCACTTCTTGAGCTTGTCCAGGTCCCTCTGGATGGCATCCCATCCTTTGGGTGTGTCACCACACCACTCAGCTTGGTGTCGTCTGCAAATCTGCTGAGGGGGCCCCCACTCCCTCTGTCTGTCATTAATGAAGCTATTAAATAATACTGGTCCCAATGCACCCTGAGGGACACTGCTTGTCACTCGTGTCCATTGGGACTCTCAGACATTGACCATGACCCTCTGGATGTGACCATCCAACCAATTTCACATCCATTGGACAGTCCACCATCAAAAACATCTCTTTCCAATTTAGGGAGAAGGACATTATAAGGCCTTACAGAAGTCCACGTAGGTGGCATCCACAGCCATTCCTTTGTCCACTGATGTAGCCTCTCAATCGTAGAAGGCCACCAGGTTGGTCAGGCAGGACTTGCCCTGTGTATTCTTTCATTACATGTTTTGGAAAAGTAACTACTGGTCTTGTATTGGTAGAAATTTCAGTCATGTCATTTTGATTTGAGTAGATGATTTTCTTTTTTGACTTTTAAATACAAAAGGGACGATGTCATCTTTCTGGGGGATTAAAAACCCCCATAGCTTGCAAGCACTTCTGCTCTGTGGTCTTTATGATGCATTTATTGTGCTTTTCTTTAATTTGCTCTTGTGAGGAGAGACTTAAAACTTTCCAAACTACCTTGAAATCAGGGTAAGGTTGGATTTTCTGCCTCATAGTAACTAAGAGATACATTGGTTCTTAGTGTTTAAAATAAACACTCATGTCAGGTTGCATGGGAATTGTGTAAGGAACTTTGGAAGTCCACTGATGTACAGGACAATGTAGAACCCAACTCAACTTTGAGTACCCATTTTGGATGGGATGGCTGAAGGAAACCACCTATGTCACCTTAACTTAAAGACAGTAACGATTTGAATGGGATATGTGGGCCCCGTGTATCCTTTTGCTTCCTTGAATTCTTTCAGGTCTCCATGAGTTCGATGCCTTACAAGATCCTGAAGTGAACGACTTCCGAGCTAAAATGCGGAGAATCAGTGAGGAAAAGATTCAGTCACTTGTGGGTCTCTCCTGGATGGACTGGTTGAAGCACACTTACCCACCAGAGCAAGAGCCTGTAATCCCAGAGAGCTTCCAAGATAAACTCTATAGTGGAAACCTTGTAGTGGCTGTTCATTTTGATAACTGTCAGGTAGGAATGGTTGCTCCTCATGTTTCATGAGCTGTTCTTGATCCAGGACTGAATTAACATGGGATTGCTCAAGGATATAAGTGACATAGAATACTTACATTATGGTGTTAGCTTTAAAAAGTAAAGTCTTTCACCAGGATACTTGACTCTTGAAAGAAAGTGAGGATGTGAGCCTATGGTTCAGAATGGAGCTTCTAAAGTCTAATTACAGTTCAACTTCTAAAGGCAAAATGTACAACTTGTATCTTCTATATTATTTCACGTTTGTTTAAATGTAAAACATGGTTCAAAGTTGTCAGGACTTTTTTTTGCCAACTGTTCCTGTGTTGCTTCACTTACATTCAGTTTTAAGCTCAGTTCATCAGAGATTGCTGGTAATTGGGAGGCACCATATTCAACACACTTCTCTGTAAGTGACTCACTGAGCATCTTTGGGGTTGATCTGCTAATAAGATTGAGAAATAAATTCTAAAAAGGAAGAATTAGTATTCCCTTAACTAGAAATGCAAGTAGAAAACTAAAACACTGAGATTTAGCTTTTTGTTTTAGGCTAGCAAAACCATAGTTTATTTTTAAAATAAAACCCCCTTTAGTTTCTACCAGGAAATCCTGAAATATTTTAGCATGAGTTTTTATGATGTTGAAGTTGCTGTGACTCTTGCTTGAGTCCAGTATTCCCATTACCATTTTTTGCACTCTGTTCTTTTGGATAACCATGAATGATCAGCATTGGAAACCTTAAAAATCTTACCAGTGTGTAAATACATCAGGCTAGATTTTGGTGTCATTTTGACCCAGGTGCAAGATGTTGATTTTCTAATGATTCAGATGATTTTAGTTACAAAGCTGAATTATTTCTAGTACTATCCTTTTAAACTTTAAAGGTTTAAAATGGTACACACATCTGCCTCTGGAAACACTAAATGTAGAGCTGAAAGCTAAATTTGGGCACCAGTAACACCAGCTGATGTTGGATGCATAGGTGTTTTATGACAAAACTTTTTCCAATCCTCTTCAGCTTAACAGAGAACTTGTAGTTGTCCAGGAGTGAGATTCTGTGTGTTTGTCAGCTCTTGATTAAATACTGTGTCTATATGCATATGCTGACAGTACAAAAGCAGTGCAAAAGTTCATGCTGGTGCAGAATGTATTTGCCTGCCACTGTAATACCTTAGGCTGCTGACATTTCAGATGTTTCAAATGCTTCTGCTGCCAGCTCTGACCTTCAGTGCTATTAACAGTTCAAATCTGATCTGCTTTTTAGAGCAGCAAACTCTGTTCCAGACTTTAATATTTGCACTGAGTATTGGAGTCATCCCAGGAGAATTAAATAGGAAGGTGTGGGGACTGTTCTGTCAATTCTTTCAGCTGCAAGATTGAGAGAAAGAAATATTAAAATACTTTTTGTCTAGAAGGTGTGGGTGAGCTGTAAGAGGCTACATGGTTTGTCTCTGGAGCAGGGAGAGACTGATCCCCATCTCTGTGACACATCTGTTAAGCTCTACATCTGGGAAACAAGGCAGCTGTCAGAAAGTACCAGCTTCCTGGGAAGAAAAAGTGTTATTCCCTGTCTACTCACTCCCAGTTATGGCAGGAGAAGAAAGCCTTCACACTGCGTCAGCTTTCTGAAAGGGGGAAGCTGTTGTGAACCAGGCAGAAACTGAGAAAATACAGAATTAATTTAGCGTCACTCTGCAGAGTTTACTTGTTCCGTTGGGGCAGCTTGGCTTCTTACCAGTCTGTATAAATAAAGCACAAGTCAAAAGAATGTAAGCAGACAACACTTCCCATTTGTCAACTACTGGGTTTAGGATGCTCACATTTTCAGAACTGGGTGTGTAAATAAAAAATAGTGAAACTTAAAACAACAAAACCACAGGACCTCCTGAATCAACCTTTGCAAATAAACCTGTGCAAAGCATAATGCAGTAGATGAAGGGAGATGAAGGATTTCACAGAAGATCTTTTACTTTAGGAAACTTGAAATTAATTTAAACCTTCTTTTTAATTTACAAAAGAGAGTTAACTTCTTACCTTTATCTTTTTAGAACACATTAAAATTAGAGATACTTTGGAAATAGGTTGACAGCCTCTAAGGGTTTTGATTTAAACATTTCTTTAAAAATGCAGTCTTTCCTGTTTGGGTCAGAATGCTACAGTGTTGGCTGCTACTCTGTTTTCTGCTCTCCTCCCAGTGTGGTGGTGGTTTTCTACATAAATCACATTCACAGCTTCTTCTACTTTCTTACTTGAAGCTTTTTCTTCTGAGTTCAGTGATACTTAGAAAGAGGATAACTTGCTAGTGGCCAGAAGGATGAAAATTAACAATCTAAGTACTGCTAAATACTTTGAAATATATCATGATTTATTGTCTCTCTCATTCAGCGTTCCAAAATACAGCCTTCTAGATCAATACATTGCTCTAGTCTTTAAATCACTGCTAAATCAAATAAAGACCTATGTTTTTAAATGTACTTCTGATAATATAAAAGTTTGGGAATTAACATCTTACAGCTTTTAGGGTGTCTATTATTTTGATTGCCCTGAAGATACAGACTTTAACTGTTAAAATAGTCTGGATTTAACAGTTATTTTTTTCTACCTGTTTTATTATGTGTGCTGCAATTTTAGCCTTGTGTGTCTGACTATGACAAGTTTGACCTTCAATGTTCCTGTTTGTGTTTTGTTAGGATGTATTTAGTTTTCAGGTGTCTCCTAACATGAATCCCATCAAGCTGAATGAGCTGGCAATCCGAAAACGTTTGACTATCCATGGAAAAGAAGATGAGGAAGTTGATCCTGCTGACTATGTGCTGCAAGTTAGTGGAAGGCTAGAATATGTCTTTGGTGATCACCCATTAATTCAGTTCCAGGTACATGAAGTTTTTTGGAACTTGGTGTAACAATTCTCTGCTGCCTTGGCCAGAGGCGCTTCCTCGCATCCCATTACTGAAGAGTAGCACCTCCCTCCTCATGTCTGCAGCCCTCTGCAATTGTAAAACACATGTGCACCATTCCCTTTGTATCTCTGTAATGAATTCTTTGTTTCTTTAGTTTGAAAGTTGCTGTAGAAATAGTCTGCTGGCTGGTAACAACTGTTTTCCGTGGGTTTTCAGTATATCCGCAACTGCGTGATGAACAGGACTCTTCCCCAGCTGACCCTGGTGGAGTGTTGCACCATAAAGAAGATGTGTGAGCAGGAGATGATTGCCATAGAAGCTGCCATAAACCGAAAATCCTCCAACCTTCCTCTTCCTCTGCCACCAAAAAAAACAAGAGCAACAACTGTAAGTTCATGGGGAGAATGTCTGATACCCAAAGGGAACAATGACTCGTAGAATATAAATCACAGTGCCTGGGATTTGTGCTGTGACCGCTATATTCCAGTGTAGGTCACCTGGGTCAACTCAGAGCCTCCTGTTGCTTGGGAGATTTACCTCAGAAACATCAGACCTTGAGGCTTTTTGGAAACTTCTTACCTTCCCTCACCTCATCCATCCTCCTTTTCTCCTTCCTGCGCCCCTCTTCCATTGCTATGGATTCTACTTTTAATCACAACCCAGAGGAGCAGGAATAATCCGTCAGCAGCAGCTGGAGAAGTTACTGCAGAGAACTGGATTCTCCAGCTCCACTGCTGTGCATTGGCTTCATTCCCTTGGGCAGGAGTGGCTGGGATCTCTTGTATTAGCCCAGACATCCTGCATGGCATTGCTGCTGCGCTGATGGCAACTTTTGCCATAATATACAGCTGACTTTCTTATAACCTGGTGCTTCCTTTACTGCTAAACCTGTGGCCTTACTGCACAGCTATAGCCTGTGTACTGTCACTCTAAGAAATGTGGACAGGTCTTTGCTCTATTACACACTCCGCAGTTATTCAGAATGAACAACAAATTTGAAGGGTTATTCTGAATTGTCAGCAGGTAGTACATGATGTATGTTCTCATCTCCAGCTCGCTCTCAGCTGAGTTTTTACTTTGTCTCCTCTTGTAGCTGTGATAACTAATTTATCTTTTAGGATTTCAAATTTATATTTTTTAAAATGCATTTTTTGGTTTGTTTTTGTGACTTTTTCTTAAAATGCTTAGCTTATGAAATAGGTTAGAATGTTACAGTGGTGAAGAATGAACTTGTATCTTTGTGTCTTTTCTCAGAGTGTGTGGGATATTTCCAACCCTTTCAAGATTATTCTATTAAAGGGTAATAAACTAAACACAGAAGAAAATGCCAAAGTAAGTAACTATGTCTAGTATCAGAAGACATTCTGTTTATCATTTTAATGATTTTCAATGCTAAGTGAACTCAAAATTATACAGATTTCAGTGCAGCAGAAGTGTAATAAGCATTTTTATTTATTCCCAGTTGCATTGGTTGCATTGGTCAAAATCTGGCTTTACTGCTGAAGTATTCCTTTATTGCCTGAAGTTAGATATGTGCATTGGAACACTGCAGTAATTGTGGCAGTATGACATAGGTGTTCATTGGTACTTGATTTCTTAAAACATGGCATCTGTAAAGTGCTGATAGTGGTGTGAAAAGAGCTTATTTAAAATAGGCTGTCATAAATACCTGACACAAATAAATTAAATATTAAATGTTTTAAAGTGCAACATGAGTATTTTTGTAGTCCTGAATATATTCTGTATATTTGAACTTGGACTGTGTGCTTCTATACAATCTGTCTTTTATTTTCTACACATGAGGAACACAAAGAAAGAAAGCTGGAGTATCATTTCCTGTAAAAATATACATGACTGGGCTACTGACTGTTGTACAGACCACAAGTTGTTAACACATGGGAATTTATTGCACAGCTACTTTAATGCTTTACACAACACTTGCTTGTGAGGTAGAACAACATTAAACTCCTTTATTTTGTTTAGCAATCAGTAAATTGTGTAACCCCTATTGTAGATAAGGAAGATACCCAGTTAACCATTGATATTTGCTGTTTCATGCTTTATTCAGGATAATTGGTGCATTTTTTTTCATTGAAAACTATTGTTACAACCTCGTTGTAAATTAGTGATCCTACATTTTACTACACAGATAAATGAGCCATAGTTACATTTTACTACCTGAGACACTGTGATTGTGGAAATGGATGGCTGCAAAACCAGATGGTTCCCCCTTCTTTGTCTAAACCATTATTTAGCTAGTTCCAATATCTTCTTAACTCTGTTCTGTAGACTTAAGTTTTTAAAAGGAAAGATAAAAGAGATGGTGGATTCTGGAAGCAGCATAGCTATCAGGAGTTTCTAAGGTGATTTTTTAATGCTTAGAAAAGTGACTTTTGGTTAATTTCAGTATGCTTTTAGGGGAGAAACAGTCAAAGTATTTTCTAAGCTTGCAAAGAAACAGGAAAAATGGGCAGTTCTTTTGTATTGGCACCTGTGGGCACCATCTCAATGTTATTTAGTATTTTGAATGCTTTTTAGTCTTGAAAAATTAGAAGTTCTGTGGGTAACCTAGAATGAGAGTGGATGTAGTGACCCTGCAAACCTGTGCATGTTTCCCTCCGTTGTCTGTCTACAGTGTTACAAAATTGTCATTATTGAGAAGTTATTTGTTTTCCAGTCCTGATTCTAAGGCTGTTTAATTCACTGCCATTGTTCCTTTAGCCCCACTGTGCTTTGGATCAGGCCAATATTCATCCATTTTTGCTGAAACCACCACCAAGGTTCACAAATGCAGTGTTTGTAATGGGGAACAAAACATTTGTCAGCTGGGTAGCACTGCCCCAATGTGAGCTGGGTTGGGGACATTCACCTGGGGCACAAGTGACCTCACCCAGCAGTCCAACACCCAATTTTCCAAATACATGACATTGAAAATTGCTTTTCTTTTGTCTTGGTCTTTGGCCACCCCATCAGTACACACCATTTCATTAGTAAAAGGGGCATGTCAGAATAAAAAGAAAAAAATTGGGATCCAATCCCGTACATGAACAGGCTAATTATTTTTTTACCCAAAACCTGTTTCAAATTTAATATGTCTCTCTTTCCTTTGTAGTGTTCAGAAATAGTATGATAACTTCAAAGGAATGTTGGGAAGGTTGATTAAGGAGCAGAGGGAACCTGAAACATCAGATCACTTTTACACATTTAACATTTAAAATTGTGAACTTCCATTTGTTGTTGACCAAAAGATTACATTTCTGGGTTTTTCTCTCTCTCTCTCTGCCTCTCTCTCACACTGGTATTTTGGAAGGCCACCTGAAAGAAGTTGGCACATTTCACTCTGCAGTTTTCTGTGTATATGTATTATTAAACAGAAATGAAGAAATAAGCCACATCTTAGCATTGACCTGTAATGAGTTTAATTTCAGTGCCACTAACTCCAGCTTCTTTGTCTAGTTGTCCTTCTCCTTTCCTGATCCTTATTTTCATTGTTCAAGCTACCCAGTTTTGTTGGTTTCTGGGTACTAAAGACAAAACAAATCCTGGAAATCATGTACATTGTCATTATTATTACAGGTGATTCCTGATGTGGGCCAACAGTGTTCCCTCTATACAATTTTAGAAATAGTTTAAGTAAAAAATTAGTTTTTTCTTAAGCTGAAAAAAACCCCAAATGTTCCTCATTTAGAAGCACAAATTGGTTCTACCTGGAGATTTTAATTTGTATTCAGAAAATCAGTCTTCTGCATTCTACTTAGTTGTTTGTTTGATGAAATTTCTGTATATATATGTTCTGCATATTACTCTCTACAGAGTTCTGTAGGTTCTGTGACAAGCTTAAAATATCTCATTTCTTTATGGCAGGTTCATGTTAGGGCTGGTCTTTTCCATGGTACAGAGCTCCTTTGTAAAACAACTGTAAGCACAGAAATATCTGGGAGAAGTGACCACGTTTGGAATGAAGTGCTGGAGTTTGAAATCAATGTCTGTGATCTGCCAAGGATGGCAAGGCTCTGCTTTGCTGTTTATGCTGTCATGGATAAGATGAAAACTAAGAAGTCCACCAAGGCAATGAATCCTTCTAAATACCAAACCATTAGGAAAGCAGGAAAAGTGGTAATTATTTAATTTGTTTTTCTCGAGTAACCTCCTAATTATATCAAAATGAGCATCCAGAAATCTTTCCTTGTCCTCACTTTAGTGCTCAAGAACACAAAATGAAAAAGAAAAGGTATTAAAAAGAGCGTACGTATTAAAAATTGCGTATCTTGGTATGAAAACTTTTGATACTTCTCAGTGTTTAGTTGCTTTTCTGAAAGGTATCACCATTTGAAAAAAAAACCCAAGCCACCCTCTCAATTTTATGTATATTGTAGTGTTTTCTGTGTAGTAATATTTGCTGGCATCTTAGTTTCCATGTAAAAACTCTTTCCTTTGACAGCATTATCCTGTAGCCTGGGTAAATACCATGGTGTTTGATTATAAAGGACACTTGAAGAACGGAGAACTGGTACTGCACAGCTGGTCATCATTTCCTGGTAAACCCTAGCTTTTCAGATTTGGACTTTAAGTATGGGAGAGTGGGGGATCCAATAGCAGAACATTTACTGTATGCATGTTCAATTCTCCTGTAATAATCTCTTCATTACTTATATTTTTAATGTGGATAAATAGATAACATTTTAATCTCTTTCCTGAAAGTATTCTTTGTCAGGAAAGAGGAAGAGCAAGGGTCTGCTTGGAAGTAGTGTTCTAAAAATTTCATCTGTTGTGGAAGAAAAACCACATAAAATAAATTGCATGTTTATATCTAGTGTTACTTGCTTTTAAGGTGCAGTTTAGGTTTCATTTGGTCCCTCTGCTATGCACCCCAAATTAAATTGATCAGTTATAATGTAAGTGATAACATTTGCATCAGCAAGAATTGTGAATTAGATTTTTGTCTTCTTCCCTGATACTGATATCAATTAGTGAGAGTGTCTGGAGCCTCCATGTCACTCCTCATCCCGTCCTGAGGAAACCTGTACCAGCCTGAGGGTGTGTCCTGCTTTGCAGAAGCTGCAGATCTTACTGGGATTTGTTTCAGTGTAGGGATAGCTCAGCTTCCCTTGACTGTTATGTTTACTTAAGAAAATCAGTTTCTCATTGGGTGATAATCCAACATTTGGGAGTGTAGGAGGCGGTTTATGCTGGAAATACAGAGCATTGTGCTAGAAGTGCTGTGCAGCAAAATGTGCTCTGTTCATTTTACAAGTAAGTGATTTCTTACTGCATCTTTGCCTTTCAGATTTCTAAAATTTTAATGCCTGCCTGGCCTGTAATAGTAACTGTTCTGTCTGTGTCTCAGATGAACTTGAAGAAATGTTGAATCCCATGGGAACAGTCCAGACTAACCCTTACACTGAAAATGCAACAGCTTTGCACATTAGATTTCAGGAATATTCAAAACAGCCTATTAATTACCCTCCCTTGATAAGGTAAGGTGTGACCTAAAGAGCAGTCATGAATGCTTATGTGGAAATAGCTGTTTCTTCTTTCCTTTCAACACTGCCTTTCCCAGTGAATTCCCCTTTTCCTGCCTGTTAGTCACCATACTGCAGTTTGTTAAACTTGCACCGTGTGAGTGGCGGTGCTTGACTTCAGGGTCTATTTTGAAGATGTACACTTTTAAAAGTGGTCTGTACATGGTCTCTTGAAGGTCAAAAGCAAATCAGTTTCCCATATGAATGATCTTAGAAAAAGCTAAATTTATCTGCTATTCTGGAAACCTTCAAACTGTGCTTGCCTGTGATCTATAAAGATCTGTTCTTTCTTGGTACAAATGTGTGTTACCCACTCTTTGGGACACTGCCCTATGAGCTCAAGTCCTTTAGAGGATAAATGGACTCTTAATACTGTGTGCAAAGGGATTTCTGAAGGTCAGCTCTTGGACTGAATCCACTGAAGTTGCCCTGCAGTCTTCTACAGAAGAAGACAAGAATCTGTCTAGAAAGGAAGTGTATATTTGGAATACACATGGTTATGTCTGTAGTGTGAAGGATAGATGGAAAGTTGTTCAGAAACCAGCAGAAAAAGCTAAGACCAGGAAACAAGCAATAAAATGTCTTAAAACAGACTGCTAATGATGCATTGTAAAAGGAAGGCTTAAATCATATGCACATTAGTCTGCAATTTTTTTGGGGGGGGGATGAACAAAAAGACTGAAATTACCAAGTTTTATCATCTTGATCAAAGGCAGATTTGGGGTTTAATGTTCATAAAAACGAAATTGAATAACAAAATAGGGGGCTTTTTGTTTGAGTTTGTGTTGATAGTGTTTCCCATTCCTTGTCAGCACAGTACTTTTTCTTTTATTAAAACAGCACTGGAAATGCAGCAAGAGCTAAACCAGTACTGCCCAATTGCTGCCTTATTTAAGGGTGACCAGTTAACACTTTATAGTGAACATATTTTAGTCAGTTTTGGTATTGCTTTATTTGTAATGCTTTAAGTTTTTGCTCATTGCACTTATATGTATTTAATTTCTAAAGAAAAAATTTGCTGTACATATTACAGACAGGCTAAGTAAAAGTGTGTTTCTTTAGTAATCACATATTTGTTCTATCTCTGGTGTTTCCTTTATTTGTCCCTGCAATACCAAGTTCTCAGTAAGTTAAAACCGTGGACTGAATGCAGCCAATAGAATGCAGCAAATAGATTTACTGAGTGAGACAGACGGTGTAGTGACATTAAGGTAGTGTCTAATGGTCTTCATCCCTTGTAACTTTTAATTTCATTCGACTCACTCTCCTAAAAATTCTCTTGCTGAAGGTTCTATTGAATGAGGAGTGACGCTGTAGCTGCTTGAATTACATCAGCTGAGGATCTGTCTCTCACAATGGTCCAGCTGAGACTTGCTTGCTCTATGGCTGCTCTTCATTTTCCCAGTGTTGGCTTGTTTCTGCCAAGAAAACAAAGAATGAGATGCCAGATTTTTGTTTTTAAGAAACATAATGTGCTAAAATAGATGAATCTTTTTGATCATATCATCAACCTGCTTGCACAGCAAGGAGCTATTTGGGGCTGAGGGAGCAAAAGTGCCTAGACCATGGATAAGAAACTGTCTGAGACAGGAGCCATGTGTTGGCCTGGTCCATGGCCAGTGCTGCAGGCACATCGTGGGGCTCAGGGTTCACCTGAACAAAGCTGGACTTGCAAAGACTTTGAAAGTTTATTTGCAGACAGAGTAACTCTGAAAAGCACGGGGAGGCAAGAATCAAACATAGAATTGGGACACTGTGGTTTTGTTTATGCATGTTTTCACACACAATAAGTAAATAAGCTTTGTGGCCAAGTAGTAGATGTAATACATGATATTAATGAGAGTTTCATACAGAGAAAAGAAATAAAACAAGTTAGGATACCTTTCTAAGGATTTTAGCTGCTGGGTATTTATGCTCTGATAATTGTAGTCTTTTGTTGTTTCTCATATTGTCTGAATAAAGAGAACACAAGTCTTGCTGGACCTGGGGGTGCTGTTGTATTCCTGGGTAATGGGAGAGGGAGAGCTCTCAGGAAAAGGAGGTGGTGTAGTTCCTTAGACGTTTTTCTTTATTGAGATTTTATTTTATGATTTGTTCCTCAAAGCAGCAGCATCTGACAGCTGTAGATAGACATACCTGACCAATTCAGCTGGGCCAATTGGCCCAGGCAGGCACCGTTGTAACACCTGGCTTGGTTGTAGTAATGTGCAGAATGCACTTTGAAGAACTGCATTTACTTCTAGACTTAATTCTCCATTATGGGTTATTGCATGGACTTCCAAAACCAAGTAAAATGTTCAAAAGGGAAAAAAAGGAAGGAAGATCTAAGATCTAGAGAAGTACCTGGACACACTGATTGAGATCATATGGGCAATCTGAGAACATGGTGAAAGGACTGGGCTTGTGGATTCTTACTGGAATTGAGGGCTAGAAGTATGGATCTGTGAGCATGGAAACAGTGCCCTTGAAAACTGCGCAAGTAGAGGTGAGAAAGCAAAGGATAACTTAGAGTTGAGGAATTGGTTTGCTGTGGCAAAAAATAAGGAGGAAATGCAGAAACAGAAAGCAAGCTGTCATCAGAAAGACTGTTTAATTTAGCCCAGAAGTGAGGAAAAAGGAAATAATTGAGGTCATCATGAGCACTGCTACTCCTGATCTCCCTAGTCCTGTAGATGAGAAAAGGGACACAGCACAGAAGTCCGTGTTATACCACTGAATACACAAAACTGTCTAAAAGAGAGAAAAATTTCCTTATCTGCCTCATTTCTGTAATGCTTATTCTTTCAATGCAGTCAGATTTGGGTTTAAATCTAATGTATTTAAAACCAACTTCTTGCAGATACTTGAAAAGGCAGCTGAGATTGCAAGAAACAGTGACAATGCTGCAATGGCGGTGAGCATCATCTACAGACTATTTAAAAATTATTTTTGTGTCGTTTTTTGGTTCTCATCTTCTGCATCAATCTAGAAATAAATAAGTCAACTGCTCAAATAGCAATTCTACTGGCTCTGTTTTCTTATATAATTCACTTCGATGAGCTGCTTTAAAATTCAGATATATATCTGCTTTTTCCAATATATTTTGGACTTGTCTATTTTTTTTTCAAAAAGCTTTACATACTCTGGATTTGAAACACAGCTAAGATTTACGTTAGATCTGGAAAACAATTTAGGACTAGAAGACCAAAATAAGTGTCTGTCTACTTGGCAAATGTGTTTTCTTTTGATGGTTGCAAAAGTATTTTTTTGTTTCTAATTAAAAGAAATAATTATACATGTATTTAGATTTGCTCATTTGAAAAACACAAGAAAATATATGCATCCTAAATGAAAGTGCTCCATCTTGGAGTTGGAAAACAGAAATATTGCCATCTAGTGTTCTTAACTCTAAAGTTTAGTTATTTTTTCAGAAAGTTCTGCACACTGAATTGGGAATCTGTTACTTACAGTGCCTACAGTAAGGAATCTGAAAGAAAAGCACAGTAGTAATTTCCCTGTGTTTCATGAGTTTTTTTCTGATGTTCTTTCTGCTATATGGTGGCTGGTATTGGAGCTACCATACAAGAATCCTACTGAATTTATTACAACATTATACATTTCTCATTTCCTAGGGTCGAGGTGGTAAGAAGTTTTATGTTGTGCTAAAAGATATAATGGAAAGAGATCCTTTATCCCAGCTTTGTGAAAATGAAATGGATCTCATTTGGACTTTGCGCTATGACTGTCGAGAAAATTTCCCACAATCATTGCCAAAACTGCTGCTCTCTTTAAAGTGGAACAAACTTGAAGACGTTGCTCAGGTAAGGGAAAAGACAATGATGGTGGGGAGAAATGCTTGATTTAAATCATCAGTAAATAGGATTTCTTTCCCAAGTGTAACCAGTTTGAAGTGGTGCTGTTGTGTAAACTGGAGTTTAGTGTCTGACTTCTGTGGCCTGGACACGTAAAGAAGAGCTTACTCTCTCAAAAAAAACCCCAAAAACCAGGACCAAAATGCAATTCAGAGGTCCTCTGAATGATGAGAAAAGCACAGTGGATATTTATACAGACTAATTTAAAAATCTCGTGCTCAAATTTGATCTTAAAAGCAAGAATTTCACAGACTCTTCCAGTGTAGCCCTGTGCTTGAGCACAGTCAGCCTGAGCTGGGCTGTGTCCAGCTGAGATGGGAGTATCTCCACAGTCTCTGGGCAACAAAGTCCAGTGTTCGACCACCCTCACAGCAAGGCTATTCTAAAAAAAAGGTTTGTAAATCAAGATCTGAAATAAAACTTCTTGTGAAAATTAAGCTGCTCAAACACTATAAAAGCCACGTCTCAGACTGAGTAATTAAACCTCATTGAGGCAGACAGATGGTTTTTCAAAGAGATGTGATACCCACCAGTGCTAGGAAACACATCATTCTCATCCTGTGGCTGTTTAACCAAATAGAGTCTCTTTAAAGTAACTTTTAAGGAAGTGAGGCTGGTGCTGTGATATAAGGTGCATTTTCAGTAAAATTGTTTCATTTGTTTGCTGTACAGCAAATGATGCACAAGGTTATTTCACTACACTGTAAAGAAGTTGGTGTAATGAAATAACCTTTTGCTGCTGTATTTACCCAAATAGAATCCAACTTTTGGGACACTTTTTAGGAATAGGTTGAACTTTAATTCAGGAAAAATTATATGAGCTCATAGTAAGACCATCCCTGCTTGATAGACTGATTTAAAAGTAATAAAATAACAGGTTTCTGGATTGGTATTGAAATGTTTCAGTCAGATTGTGTACAGAGAAGTTTGGGCCAAACTAAAAAGTCTGGCCAAAGTTAACAAGCACAGCACTCACTGCAAGGGATGAACCCAGGTGTTGTTTTGGTCTTCCTGACAGAATTCAGGTTTAAATGATGCTCAGCTTCTTGCAGACCACTACACTGAGATAATATTTATGTCTTGCCCTGAGTCTCATTTTAAAAATTTTAAACTAACTTTTTTCATTTCTTATAAACTTAGAGCTAAAAAGCATTTGCTGTGAAAGGTTATGATTGATGATATAAAATTCTATTGTGCCTTAGTATTCTGATCTTCACCTGTTACAAGCTACATGTTCTTGGAAGAAAAGGAAGCCACTCCATGAAAATTCACCTTCTGTCTATCCATCGTGTGATTTTTGTGATTATCTAGTCAGTCAGAATCTTAGTTTGCTCCAGCAGAGTTCATTTTCTGCAACATCCTTCCTACCAGCTAGATGTATATGTTCTGTGAACCTCTAAAAATGAATGGAATTTCATCCTAGCTCCTTGTCCATGCCATGAATGTTACACTAATAAAATGGAACATTCCTTGCTCACTTGTATTCTTTCATGTGCAAGATCCTGTTCCTTAGTAATTCCATTACGTGCTTCTGAATTTATTGTTCATTATTAAAAGTCTTCTGGAAATCAGAACTGTAGAAATATAAGCAGGTACCTCTTTGCTCTGTAAAATATGTGAAGGAAAAGGCATTCTGAGTGCTGGGGCTTTGAAATAGGGCCCTTGGTGGCAGTTTTGAAAAGTTATTTGGAGTATGGATATTAGCTGACAGTTCAAAGTCCTTTAAATTTGGGAACATTAAATATTATATATGCATAAATCTTTTTATTTAAACAGATGGCTGAAGATATGTTGTTGTCTTGTTACTGTGTATTTTCTGGAAGGAATATAGTATTTACGTTTGCTTATCTATAGACAGTAGTGCAGTTTATAATATTGGTTTTGGCAGCAAGGAGAGTCTCTGAAAAATGAGATCTTCCCTTAAACATACTGAATATTTCTGTAGTATGTAGACATGTAAGTACTCCTAATGATTTACCTTTTCAGGTAAGGCAAGACAGCCTCATGAATTTTAGGAATTCCAAAATTAACAGAACTCATAATTTACTTCCCATTAAAATTAAGTATTTGTTGTACTAGCTGTAGTTGTCTGCTACAATGTGCACACTGTTGTACCAGAAGTTGTTTTAATGCCCATTTTTAGATGTATTTCAGTAAAAGTCTTGACACTTCTAGCAAAAAGTTTAAAAAACCCCAAACACAATACAACAAAACAACAAAACCCAAAGAAGCAATCAAACACCAGCTGTTTATAAGAAAAAGCAAATACCAGCTGTTTGTAAGCAAATGGACCTAATAACTATACTCCTGTTTTTATTAATGCAGCTTAAAAATAGTAAGGCTCTTTTAGAAATAGACTCTCGTATTTGATTGTAGGCTGTCTTTAATCCGTTAGTTCAGTGGTCCATGAAGTTATGTCCAGTGGATTCAAGCAGCTTTCTTGAATTATTTACCATGCAGATCTCATCCAAGCTCTTGTTGGATATGCAGGATTCTAGTAAAATGGTTGAACAGAAGGAATTGTCCTTACTGCTGCCATAACCTCCCTGCTCAGCACAGTAGCAGGGTGGCAGAACTCGTTAGGAGAATTCACAGGCAGTATTTATTCTCAGAGCAAAATTATAAAAAAAAATTAAAAGAAATTTTTAAAAAATCCACTTGCTTTCAGTGAAGTGACACCATAATTAATGTGAAGTAGAGAAAGGACAACTGAAATACTTGAAATAACTGGAATAAAAATACTGGCCTCTGCTTAATTGTATTGTCTCATATAGTAAACCTGTCTTGTTAGGGAAGAAATTGTGGTTATTTCTTAGAAGAAAATATTGATACACCAAGGCCGAATTTGAGTTTTCTCTGAAACATGCATTGTTCATTCTCATCGTAACCACCTCTGCAATAATTTCAGCAAAGGGAGGAGCTCTGTATTTTCAAATCATCTTCCCAGTAAATGTACATGCTGTGGACCATGACTTTCATTGCCTGATATATGAGGCATGTGGGGCCACTTGAGCTCATCTTTTCAGACTATTTCGGGTTCTCCATTCATTTCAATCATTCAGTACTAACAAAATGTTTTTATATTTTTGCTGATTTCTGCACCTGATTTAAAGTAGATTTTGTAGAAATTCTGATAGTCTTTTTTGGGAGTCTGTGACTGTGTCTGACAAGCAGAGCTGCTGTTTGCATTTTCAGTGTCTGCCTTGTGTATTAAGTGTGTGATCTTAGTATTTCTTGCAGAGTTTCAGTGCCAGTGTTCCTGCTGTGAAAATGTTGGTGGCTGCAGTCCTTGACATCAGGACTGGCATCATTGACCCTTGCTGGGTTAACAGATTTTGGAGTGTATTTTTGAGTGTATTTTTCTGTGGGAATGTGACATCTATGTTTAGAACACCTGTAGTTTTACTTTATATCATTATGAATTGTTCATACCTCTCTTTGTCCATGGAATCAGTTTAGTTGATCCTTTCCTCCACTTCTGGAGTTGCAGCACAGCCACTGGCTTTGTACTGTGATTTATCTCTGCCCATTTCTTGTCTTCTGGATTTCACAAAATTGATGAATCAATTCAGAATCTGGCCCCAAGGTGTATAAATAGTGTTATGAACATGCCTGTTAAATGTGGGCTGAGAATGTGAACTCATGTTTGTCATACTTGAACTGGAAGCATGAGTTGATGTGTGACATAAAGTAGACATACAGGTTTTTCACTGTTGTAAAGTCATTATGAAATCAGGGGAATAAAGATCTTAATTATTCAGATTTTGTAAGTTGCTATTTAAATATGAAATAATCTGTGTTATCTAATTTGTAGGAAAGGGTATTATTATCATGAGTTATGACTTGTTCCTACAGAAAGAAAAATCTTGTGCTGTTGATACACTGCATTTATATTAATAAAACGCGTATTAAAAGTGTCTATTTGAAGTCATAGTGCACTGTTTCAGTGATACAACTCTATACATATTATTAAAAACACTCACAGCAGGTAGCTGTGAGCTTCATAACAATGCAATAAAACCAGTTTATTTTGTGAGACCTCTAAATGTTGCTCTTTTTGGTTGTCCAAAATGATGCATCACTGTATTCCGTAATTTTTTCCAGCACATTACTGTCATCAATATAGGGATTCTTTATTTGTTTTAGTATCTAACCTGATTTTTTTTTTCCACAATTTAAGCTCATTACTATTCACAGTGAATGTGCAAAAAGGCTCCATCAGTTGAGGTGGACAAATAATTTTAGTAAAGAAAGATCTCTCTCAACAAAAACATTTTTTTTATCCTTAGTAGAAAACTTCAACTGATACCAAAATGGCTATATATTTATGAGAGCACTTACAAGACATCTTATTTTTATTGAATGTCTGGTTTTAAACCATACATATCTGGTACTTAATTTTTGTTTACTGTGCATTGTGTGTGAAGAAACAGGTTTTTCAGACTAAAAATAATCTGCATCATTTTAAAGAGTGAGAAACTTAATCAGAAGTGGGCCCAGTTACCCCAAATTATTTCTCTCCTTTCTACCCACCCCCTCATGGTAGCTGGTCACCATCTTCTGTTGATTTGAGTGCCTTTATGGGCAGTGAGACCCACCTGTGTCCTTACCTGTCACCTTCTCTTTGTAACAGCTTCAGGCTCTCCTGCAGATCTGGCCCAAGCTGCTGCCCAGAGAGGCTTTGGAGCTGCTGGATTTCAATTACCCTGACCAGTATGTCAGAGAATATGCAGTGGGTTGTTTGAGACAGATGAGGTAGGTAAGGGTTTCTGGGGCACAAAACTGCATTCTCTTTGTTCACAGGATAAAACAGCCCCAAGAGGAAAGATCTAAACACACTGTCTGCCATGAATAGGTGGCCAAATCAAGCAGTCAAATTTCTAGATAGGCTTATTGGCAGCTAAATAAAACCACCTTATTCTGACACCTTGTAGAAAATGATGATTATTTTCCATGTTGCAAGGAGAACACCAGTGCACCTTTGTCCCAGAAAGGATTGGGTGTTCATCCCTTTCTTGGGCAAAGGAGAATGAGAAACTGTGAGAGAAACATTTTAATAACGAAGGGAGAAGTATTCCTATAGTCAAATACTGTAAAACCTGACACCCAGCCACTTCCACTCTGTGGCAGGGATTGGCTGTATCATTTAATAGGAATGTAAGCTGCAGCATGTAATAAATAATGAGAAAATTACTGATTTGGTTTTGATTTACAGAAGCCTTCGTTCTCTGCAGTTCTTCCCTTACTGCATTTCATTTGCTCTCCACAGTAACCTAGGGCAAGACTTGTGTAACATTATCATTACTGCATATTTCCTGTCCTTGAGTTCTGAATTCTCTTTGGTGAATAGTTTAGTGATTAATTTTTAATGGTCAAGGATGGACTTCTGGGGTAAAAAAAATAAATTAGTTTGACTTCTTTCAAATCCAAGCAAGGAATTTAGCTGCTGGGCTATCCTAAGAATACATCTGGAATTATTTCCATCTGGCAGTTGCACTAAGTCATGTGTTGTCCTTCTCTGTATGATGGAAAAATTGGGAGACACTCTTGCTATTGAACCAAATCCTGTCATTGTTGGGTTTGTCATATGCACCTGAATTTCTGGAGTATCACTAATCTGGCTGCTCTCTTACTAACTGCTTTTATGTACCTCATTCTAGTGATGAAGAGCTCTCTCAGTATCTTCTCCAGCTTGTGCAAGTCCTGAAGTATGAGCCTTTTCTGGATTGTGCACTTTCCAGGTTTCTTCTGGAAAGAGCACTTGGCAATAGGAGAATAGGACAGATGTTGTTCTGGCACCTGAGGTAGGAGTTTTTCCCTTTTGTCTTTCTGAAACTATTGAGCCTGATTGGACTTTCAAATATGATTTCTTGAGGATTTTTCTAGATGAGCCATTATCATAGTGCCCCACAACTCCTCTGTTTCTTTATCTTTGGCATCTATAAATCAAACCTCTCATTAAAAATAAATTAGAGTGGTCTGTAATGTACCCTTTGATGAAAGTATTCCGAACTGCATTCAGCTCTGACTACCTGATGAGTTAAGTTTGTAAATACCCCTAGTATTTGTTTTGGTTGTGGGTGCAGTAAAATCACAATATTTATACCTCACAGTTGGGAAAAAATTATTATTGTTGCAAGTTTAACAGAAAATAAAAGCTGTTCTGTGTGTTCTTGCTACTTTTGGTCAGCAGTTTCATAAATGGCAGAAGCCTTGCAGAATGGACTGAAATAGGTTGATTCTGTCTTTAGAGCACAATTAATTTTAATATTTCTAGCTAAAAAGAGCAAGTGTTACATGAAAATGTTTTGGAGGGTAATTAGCTCTGATGTAAAGTTCAGTGGTTTGTTTCAAAGTGTTCTCCTTCAAGCAAATTGAGTTTTTCCCTTACAAAGATTGGAGAGCATGTGGTTTAACATCAGCCCTTCAGTGACTTCTCAGTGCTGCTCTGAATAAAAGGGGATTCTGAAACAGGTATTCAGTCACTACCTCTTGGCATGAACACTGCTGCCTCCAGAGCAGTCCTGGGCCTTGAAACAAGGGTCCTGCATCAAAACTGGCCTGTTCTCGTCATCTTCAGCACAGAAGGGTTCTAGCATTTCTCAGGAGATCTGGCTTTTTGTTTCAACTGTGTGACCATGAAGTGTTTTAATGTTTGTTTTGAGTTCCTTTGTGTTTGTTTTGTTTTTTTTAATGACTGGAACAACGCAGTTCTGTAAATGCTGTGGTCTGATGAGAAGCTTTTCCCCTTGCAGGTCAGAGGTTCACATCCCCGCCGTGTCCGTGCAGTTCGGTTTGATATTGGAAGCTTATTGCAGGGGAAGTGTGGCTCATATGAAGGTGCTGGCTAAACAGGTAGGGACTTCCCTTTCCTGTCATCCTGACCTATCCAAGCCTGTAACTCCCATCCTTATTCCATTGCTCCTGCGGGGTGCATTGGCTACCTTGACAAAGTTGGGCAGTGAGGAGGAGGAGGCATGAGTGACACAGGGAATTAAAAGGGCTGAATGATGGAGCAGCCTCTATGGCCCAGAAGGCAGCCAATGCTGTGGGGCCTCAGAGAGCTGGTTTTACAGTGTTCTGAAACATGAGGCACCTTCCGGTGCGTGTGTGTGTATTCTGGATACAACAGAGACTCTCTGGATTAACTGAAGAACGGCTTCTGTGCATTTGAAGTTTTTTCCCCAGTAAGGGTAGCTTGTTCTAAATTTTACCTAGATTACTCCAGGACTACTTCCTGTGGCTTTGGCTTTTGCTAAAAGGTGTTGCAAATCACCCAAATACTCATTTTAGTGTTAATATAGGTCTGTCATTTACACACACATGCAAAAAAAGAGAGAACAAAGGAGAGATATGTTTGCTTTTAAATGCCCTAGTAAGCATGAGAGGTTTGCTTTTAAAAGCACTAATAATTGTATCAGCAGATCATTAAGAGACACTCACAAATCATGAAGTCTCTAATGCAGTTTTAGTGAGTTAATTTAGATTGTGATCATAAAAATATTTGAAAAATGGTCTCTCTTTGGAGTTAAAGTATTTACTGTATCAGGCCACAGAGATTCACTCAGTGGATGACTAACTGATGATGGTGTATGTCTGCGTTGAAACTGTGCTTTGGGAGCACGTGGAACAGGGATGTTCTGTTGTGCTCTTTATTGCTGCAGCTCACAGGACATGGAAAAGACTATCTCTTCCATGTATGCTTGTTAGCATTGTCAAAATCATGAAAAGAGTAGGTAGTGAAATGCTTTAAGCAATAGATGTAAGGTCAGTAAAGTTTTTGTGCACTTTACAGGAAGCAAATGTCAGTACAATCAAAGAAGGGGCAAAAAAATTCCCAACTGTGCAAACACGGAAGAAATTCAAAGTAGAAATACTTCAAAAAGTTCCTGTTTGTACAACACAGGTTCCATTTTGTTCCCTTGTCACTGATGTTTGTACAGCTTCTAGAATAGTGGAAAAGCAGAGTGTTTTTGGTTTTGACAGATGGCTGACCTGGCAGCTCTCCACTGCCCAGTTTTATAATCAAACTCCATACAATTTCCACAGCATCCTGCCTGACAGGGTTCAGTCTGTGGGAGGGGTGAGTTTTGACTCAGCACCTTGTAAGTTAGGCTGAAACTTCCTTGTATAGAAAACAGCTTTCATAATTGTTACATTGCTGCTGTTTGCTAGAGAATCTGTGTATTGCTCAGCACGTTACTGAGGCTGGTGCAAACACAGCTGATTGTTGTAAGACCTATTTGGTCAAAAAGTTGCTTAGGTGTAGAAATTGTATTTGTTGTATGTGCTGTCTAGGTTTGGTACCAAAGGGCTTTGCTCTGTCAGTGTTAAACATTTACATCATCAGTTACATCACCAAAATCCTTACAGACTTTGTAACGGTAAAAAACTTTACAAAACAGGAGGGGGAAAAGGTGTTAAACCCACCTGTACTATTGCAAATAATTGCCTTGACTTTTTACACATTTCTAAGGTAAAGATTTTTGCTTAGTTGAGATGCTATGATTTCGAACACCTTAGTCAATTACAGCTTCTGTCTTCTGCCTGACTTCAGCAGGATTTTAATGACAAACATGTAAGACTTTGCTCTGTGAAAATTGTCTGCAAGTCGTCACATGGCCGTGCCTTGTTGGATGCAACTTAATGTGAACAATGAAGTATCTGCATCCACAGCTCATCTCAAGTAATGTCTCAGTTTATTAGAGTATATAACTCTAAATAATCAGTATTTCTATTACCTTCAACATGCCTAGGGGCACCTTTTTCATGTGCTTTGTT
This sequence comes from Corvus moneduloides, assembly GCF_009650955.1. Taxonomy (NCBI): domain Eukaryota; kingdom Metazoa; phylum Chordata; class Aves; order Passeriformes; family Corvidae; genus Corvus; species Corvus moneduloides. Next base: position 6,162,953 of record NC_045485.1, on the reverse strand, counting down.
GAAATAGGGAACTAAAAGCTGTACTTTGAAGAAAGAATTTGTGTTAATGTGTCATACATTAAAATACCTCATTCATTTTTTTTTTTGAAATTTTAAGTCATGCTTTTAAAAGTGACTTAAAGCTTAGGAGCTTTCATCTCATCAGTGTCTCTGTTAATTATGAAAATGATATTTCTGAAACATGAGTGACTTAATTTCCATCCATTATTTCCATTTTTAAAAAGCTGCAAAATTATTTAATACCTGGTTTTGTTGTGAAAAGGGATTTTGCATTATATTACCTCTGAGCAATAACTCTTAATGATAACATATCTCTTTTAGGTGGAAGCCCTCAATAAAATGAAGACTTTAAATAGTCTAATTAAGCTGAATGCCATGAAGCAAAGCAAAGCAAAAGGAAAAGATGCAATGCATACGTGTTTGAAACAAAATGCTTACAGAGAAGCCCTTTCTGACCTCCAGTCTCCTCTGAATCCTTCTGTTATACTTTCAGAACTGCAGTAAGTGAAGAATGAGCACAATTTCACTGTAGCTTTGCATGGAAACAGTAGAGCAGAAACACATCCGTGTCTGAACTTCCTCTTGCTGCATTGTTCAGCGCATGTGCTGCCGCAGGGAACTTTTCCTATAGTGACAGAGTCTGCTGGGCATCTTCCTGAGGCTAAGAGATCAGTTAAATTAGAAGATTTTTGTGATCCACCATGAAACTTAATACTCTCTTAGTCAATGCATTACCATGGCTAAATATATTTAAGTGTAAGCCTAAAAGTGAACTAGACTGCATTCCTGGCTTCTGTTTATAACAAAAAGCACAAAGGCCACTAAAACTTTTCACAGCACTTAAATATAAAGTATAAAAATTGATGGGAAAGGATATAAAGAAAACGAATTTCTCTGAAAATGAGGGTGCTTGATTTACATAGAGATACATTCACCAGTCAATATCAAGTACATTCCACATGTAACAAATGTGTTCATAGCTTGGTGAGTGCTCATGGCACAGCAGCAGCATGAAAGCAGAGAGAGCATTTAAGTACTTCCAGACTGGAAGTCTACATGTTCTCTTATGTTCCGAACCATGTTTAGATCTTTTCAGTTGAATTATTCCTATTTGACTACAACTTCTGTTGTGTTTTCCTCTAGTGTTGAGAAGTGTAGATATATGGATTCTAAAATGAAGCCTCTCTGGATAGTGTACAACAACAAGATGTTTGGAGGAGATCTCGTAGGGATCATTTTTAAAAATGGTGATGGTAAGCAATGCTAGAAAGTTGAAATTTTTCCTTTTCTTTCTTCATTTCATTTCTTCAGTCTTGCATTTAAGCTGTATCATTCTGTATTGCCATAATGTAAACATGGATTGCTCTGACATCAGTGAACAAATTAGGCATCTTCTGACTGTGTTTCACAGCACAGACATTGCCAGTCAGGATGGTGTAGTTATGATTAATACCACTTTAACCCTTAGGCTGGGTGAGTATTTTTAGATCCCTTTTTCTGAAGGCCTTGGAAACTTGAGGAAGTTTGTGAGGAATTGAAGCAGTGGTTTCACCTTTCATTGCAGATCTCCGACAGGACATGTTGACACTCCAGATTCTGCGCTTGATGGACGTTCTTTGGAAAGAGGCTGGCCTGGATCTCCGGTAAGGATCTCTCAAGGGCTGGTTTGTTTGGATGGAGGGGCTACTTTTAGAAGTAAAGCTTTCCTGTTTTTAGGCGCCTTCCCTACTGTCCCCTTTCTACACATCTATCCAGGTGCCTAGAGGTTTCAGCTGTCACAGCCAAGGTGAACAGGGTGTGGGAAGCGTTACCTTCTTTCCTTCCTGCTGTGAGCAGAGCTCTCATTGCTGTTCACACCAGCACTTCCAGCCACTGTGAACATCTTCAGCTCTGAGGTCACTTTCTCTTGTTGGTAAAACACTGTTGGAATGCTAGAATGCATTTTTCCAACCAGAAATATCTTTGTATCTTCCAAAGTCTCTTGCAAAGCAGCTTTCTTACCTTCATATGCTCCATAAGGTAAACATGACATCTTTGAAGGAATACTAGAGCTTTCCAAAGAGAAACAGTATCAGCGTTATTGCACAACCCTCTAGTACATGGGAACCTTTTCCACCCAAATTTATGAACCAGTTTTAGGTAATACAATTCTCAAATTCTAGTTGCACTTTAGGAAGGTAGTCCTAAAGGAGGTACTGGGTGTGTCATTATTATAAAGCATTTTTAGCCATAAATTAAATTTTGTATGCCTGTGCAAGAGCTGTAATCCTCATTGTTTAATTTTAAGTGTTGTTTACAAGTCTAGAAGTACTTATATTTAAATATTACTGAAATACTTCATTTAGATTCTTGGAGCTCTTTAAAAATTTTTTATGGTTCAAGCATAGTAGTGGGAACTACATAAGACATGTAACATCAACACAGGTAAGTAAATATATCAACTTGTTACTTTGAGTGCTTAAGGAAAGGTGGGAATATGAATTACAAATTGTTTCTGGAAATGTACATTTGCGATGAGGTGGTTGAGTGTGTGTGAAGTTGAACACTGACTTGAGGAAACCTTACGTAATTTATGCCATTATAAATTGTCTGTGAGGAGACTGATGCAGCATTTGGGGGCAAGGACAGCCTCTGGCAGCTGTGGAATCCCAGATGAGGCATTCTTTAGTAGCTGCCTTCCCAGAAGCTGTTTGTGGTTCCAGCCTGGGCCACACACCGTGCCTAGCAAACAGGAATAGTGATTAGAGTCATCAAATATGCTTTTCCTGACTAAGCCATTTTTTGTAAACGCAACGAAGGAAAACCAAAAATTAGCTCTGATGTCCAAGATTTTTCTTAAAACTCCGCGAAGGAAAAAAGTAGAAAGGGGAAGTTCCTAGTGAGAATTGAAGTTCTATATTTGGCCTTTTCCATTTATTTGCTTAACTGGGAGCATCTTCCTTCCATTCATCCTCTCATAGTTACCATGATAAAATAAAATCCTGGGATTGAGGCAGGGTTACAATTCCATGTCTGTCAAAGAGATTAATCAGGCACTTGCGAAGAGAAGGCTCTGAAATGACCTTTCTTGGGAACAGAATTGGACAAAACAGCACTCTGAACACCCAGAGCAGGAGGGCACAGCCATGAGGGTGAGGCTTTGTCATGTCCATGTTTATAGCCTGTATATCTCTCAAGAAAAGACAACTCCAGAATCTATGAGCTAGCAGTGGTGGGGATGAGTTCTCTGCGATGTTCATGAGTCAGGACTCACTGGTTACTTTTTGCTTGGGTGAGAGGCATGGTCTCTGCTGGAAAAGCAGTGTCAAAGAGCTGCTTTCCTGAAAAATAAGTGTCATATGCCCATACCAATGAGTGCAGTCTTTGCTTCTTGCCCTGTATCATCCTTAGTTTCCCTGAAGTTATTTCCATTTGTGGATCCACAATGGATTTTGCACTTTTCAACTTTTTTCCACTACAGAGAGCCTGGTAACTCCACCCAGGTAAAAGCAAGGCATCTCACTTGTGCCAGCAGTGTCAGGGTAGAAGTTCTTGCTGTTGCCTCTCTCCATCAGTCATGTTTTGCCACAAGCAGATTGTACAGCTTGCATGAGGCGTGGATCAAATGGCAGCCAATGCACCGCTGCTGAGGAGCTGGGGACAGGATCAGTTCCCTTCTAATTGCACTGCAATCCACACTCAGTTCTTTAGCAGTGATTGAAAATGAAATCTTAGCTCAGTCTGTGTCTAAAGCAAGCACGATATTCCCAGTGGGATTTCTCAGCTCTAGAGAGGAGCGCCAAATATATATTGATTTTGAGAGCTGAAGGAGGAGAAATGTTTGTTTGTTTGTTTAACTGTCAACTAATTTGTCATGTGGGTGACAAACAGGGCAGAGGGTGTGTGCAGGGGGATGGAACCATGTGCTCCTGTAGGTCCTTCATCCTGGGCTCTCCCTGTATGCGCACAGCTGAGGAAAGCCTGGGGTGTAGGTTGGATCTGCTTCCCAGAACAGAGCCAGCCATGAGCACCAAGGGCCAGCACCCAAACACTGACGTTTAGAGGAGTCTGCCGTGGGTCAGTTCACCTCAAACATCAGTCAAGTAGCAGAGAGAAATGACCAAAGCAAAAAGTGTATTATGTAGTTAATCCCCACACCTTAATTTCTAAGACAAATTTTTACCTGAACATTGAGCAGGAAATAGATGGCCTATTACAAATACGTGTCACAGCAGAGGAGCATAACATCTGTCTTCCCAAGGATGCTGTGGGGTCTGTGGTGCTGCACCTCTCAGGAAAAACCTTGCATCAGAAAGTGTTTGAGCTGCTTTACCTGTGTTACAGCATCAAAGTTGCGTTAGTGGAGAAAGGAGTAAAGTAACAGCAACAGAAAATCATGAGTTTGAGGAGTTTGATCTATGTCAAGTCACCTTTGCTGTGGCAAATTGTCATTAAAGTATTTAAGACTTGGTTACTTTTTTGACCAGATGCAGGACATTCTCCAAAACACTTTTTTCAGTGCCTGTCTGTAGTAGGTTTTCATTTTCATCACCCTTACATGTGTGAGATCTGAGGTTATATGGCTGTGTATGAATGAATTCAGAGTTCACACACATACTGAAAAATGTATTTGTTACAACTCTTAAGAATGTCATCATTTTTAAACTATTGGACCTGAAGTTACAGAGAGTGTGTTGATAAATTACCAGTATTTCTTGTGTGTTTGGAAGGGCACTGCTTTGGAGAATTAAACACTAGAAATAAAGAACAGTTTAAAATGAGTGAAGAGAATTTTCTGTCCTGCCCAGGATTTCAGCATTGATCTGTCCATGGCTTTTGCTGGCTTTAAAAAGCAGGGAACATATCCTGCTGACAGATGTTGAAGTCAGAAGGACCAGGATGAGATGGAAAGGGCCCAGAGGATTTGTCCCTAACTTGACTCCTGTCAAACTGTCTCTCTGACAAGGATGTTTTTTCCTCCAGTTGTAAGCACACAGCCCTCAAGGGGCTGAAGGCTTTCATCATTGCTTGCTTTTGAAGGGGAAGTTGTTGGCCGTTTGCCCAGTTCAGCTGCGAGAGGAGTGGGTTGAAATGCCATGGAAGGAGGCCAGCGTGCACTTTAACCTGGCGAGATTTGGCTCCCATTTGCGGTGTCGTGATAAGGATGGGCAGAGCTTCCTCGTGCCGTGGGCGCTGGTGTGCGGCAATTCCAGGCACCCTCCTGCTCCTTGGGAGAGCCGCTGCTCCAGGGACCGGGGCTGGGACTAGGAAGGGATCAGAATAGAAACGGGAAGAGCGTTCCAAGCCTGCACTTCTGTTGTTGTTTTGAAGTTGAGCACTCTTGAAATACCCTGTTGAATCTGGGTTTCAGTTCACTTTGTTGCCAGTAGGGAAGAATCCCAGACTATATTAACTTGCACCACTTCAGTTGTGTTATCCCTTAGGTGGAGAAACTGCTCCATTCCCTGATAGCTCTAAGGCCAAAAAGTTGTGTTTAATTTTGTATGGAATTTTATTTATTTTTATTCCATGGCTTGGGATAATAGGCTGTGTCAGTTAAGAGATGTGGTTATGCTTTGTAGCAATCAAACTTAATATCTGTTTTATATATTAATACTAATGACAGCTTCACCAGCAGTATTTTATATGTATATACGTGTGTGTGTATATATATATGTATGTCTGAAGGCACACACATAAATTTTTAATATGTGCTGCAATTGTTTTATACAGCTCTGTAAGTCAGCGAGTGCTGGTCTATACCTTGTGTACTGCAGTGTAGATTTTTGTGGGTATCCATTTCCTTATACATGGACCATGACCACAATTGGGATAATATTCTTGGCCTGAGCTGCCTGGCACAAGAACAGACACCTCAATTTGTGATGCATTGCCTTTGAAAACTTTGAAAAGTTTGCTGTAAGTTTCCATTGCACATGCTGAGCTCCCATCTCATGGGATGTTGCCATTCTGTTTAGCTTTTTAAGCATGTGGAGTGAGGAAATGTATTGGAAAAAAATACACTTACCTATTTAGACACATCTCTCCTTAATTTACGTCTTTAACTGTGTCTTACTGTAATGCAGTGATGGTAAGAGGTATTTTCACTGGCCACAGTATGTAGATGCACGGGTGTGTTCTGAGATACGAAGCAAGTTAAGAGGTAGATTCCTGTTTTTCATTGGGTTTCTATGCTTCAATTTAGTAAAAGCCAGAAAGCATTCTTTATGTTACTATTTAGAAGGATTTCTAGCGTTTTCATTTGAAGCAGGAAGACAGTGAAAAAGGATAAGATCCTCTTTTCCATTTCCAGCAATAATTTATCGGGAAAGAACTGGAGTAGGTCAGTGTCTGTCTGGGCAGGAATTCACAAATGCAGGCACAGGGCTCCCTCTGCGGCTCATCCTGGGAAATTACAAGAAACAGGGTTCCAGTAAAAAGGAAAAATTTGGCTTTTTAAAATGTCTCCTTTGTTTGCATATATGTACATAATTGGAAAAATGAATGCTTTAAATGTATTGCTGGTCTTTTGCCTTTACAAGCAATTCCTGTATATTAACCTTAGAGAGTTTCCTGTTCAAATGAGTATTCAGCTTCTCCAAAAAATGAATACGCTAAAGAAACATTTTGCTGTTTTAAGTTCTAACATGATTCTGTATTTTGTTTCAGGATATTGCCATATGGCTGTTTAGCAACTGGAGATCACTCTGGCCTTATAGAGGCTGTTTCTAGTTCAGAAACCATTGCTGACATTCAGTTAAACAGCAGCAATGTTGCTGCAGCTGCTGCCTTCAACAAGGACGCGCTCTTGAACTGGCTGAAGGAATACAATTTAGGGTAATTTCTACAGTTATTCTCTCAGCTATAGTATAAGCTACAAAATTCCTCTTAAGTTTCTCTTTCAGTGTTGAGGAAGATGTGGTTTGTTGCTAATTATTTTTCTAGTGTGTCAAATTCTGACTGAGATTCATGGTGCCCTTGGGCCTAGCATTTGCAGCATTTTGGCTGTGTGCTGTTGAGTAAGTTATATTAAATTTGGCAACACAAACAAACCCAAGAAAACTACGTGAGTTTCAAGCCTTGATGTTGCCTTTCATATTGCTTATTCTCCATAGCTACCTTTACAGTATTTGTTTCTCAAATAATTCTGGTTTTACAGCATCCTAATGGGCTTCTGGTTTAAACAAGCAAAAATCCTTTTTGAGGCCAAGGCATGACATGAATTCTAACAGTGTGCACTAATATAATTTTCTTCGTGGTTACAGAGAGGACTTGGATCGAGCCATTGAAGAATTTACTCTGTCTTGTGCTGGCTACTGTGTAGCTACGTATGTACTGGGAATTGGTGACAGACACAGTGACAACATCATGGTCAGGAAAAATGGGCAGGTAAAAATCCCTTCCGTAGGCAGAATGCCTTTGGTATCTCTGGTGTACAAGAGTTCTCTTGAGAACTTGTAATTTCTTTAGTGCCTTGGTGAAATGAAAGCCGCACATGGTCAGAACTGATGTCTGGGGTTCACTGAGAGTTGGGCAGAGCGTCAAGGAAAGGGAATGCAATGCTGGTGGAAGGGCAGAGCAAAGCCTGGTCCATCAGCAATTCTGTACTGAGAGAGGCTGTTCTGTAGAGTTTTTACAGAATATCCAAGAAGCCTTTTAATGGTTCAGATTTATTGAATAAAAGTGGTCTTAGAGTATCTTACAAAAGACTGCCCTTAAAAATTCATGAATTGCATTTTGGAGCAGTGTGGTTTCCCTGAAGTGAGTCTCTACAACTCAGCCCTGCAGAAATGCTCAGTGTGGAACCCAGGACCAGCACCATGCTGTGCACTCAGAACCTGGGTGAGCTCTTAGACATAAATTTCTTAATTGTTACTTTGTACTGTAACTTGTCTGATTTAACTGAAATTATTCTGCCTGGAAAACTAGCAAGGGTTATAAAATTGAGAGTTTTACAGATATTTGCAATATTCTTTTAAGTTTGTACCTCCTGGAAGAAAGCTGGAATGCCCTTATCTCTTCAGTTCTAACAGGGGGAATGGCCATAGGCTCCTTCAGATTAACTCAGCTCTGCTACCTTTGGCTCTGTCCTTGTGTAGGAAGGCCTTGGATATGATGATGTTGAGCCTTGTGGGCTCATCATTGGGCTCATTTTTGTCTGATACTGCCAACAAGATGTCTCATGGCAGCAGCAGCTTAGACTTGAGAGAATCTTTCACATATTGATTTGCTGCAGTGGTCACTCATAAGAGCATGGATGTTATCATTGACTTTAAATCTTAAAATGTTTTAGAATTAGATACTCCCAAAGGGTTGGAAGCACAGGCTGTAGAGAGTTGCATTAGGAGTTAACTGTTCTTGATACCAGCATCCTGTAGAAATATTAGACAAGTGACACATTTTGCTGCAGAAATTAATTTTCTCTTGTTTTGGGTTTTTTTTTTTTTTTTTTAGCTCTTTCACATAGATTTTGGTCATATTCTTGGAAACTTTAAGTCCAAGTTTGGAATTAAAAGGGAACGGGTACCTTTCATACTCACCTATGATTTCATTCATGTTATTCAACAAGGAAAAACAGGGAACACTGAAAAATTTGGCCGGTGAGTGTTATTTTGATCTATTGGTAATTGAGATGATAATTTCCAGGATACCAGAACCTATCTGGGGTTGGTTTGCTCATTTGCACTTGTGTGGAAGTGTGCCAACACGCATTTTCAGGACTATCTGCTGCTCTCCCTGAGCTCTAATGTCCACAGATTATTTCAGAACCAGAAGCTGCAGCTCTGCAGTTGCTTTTGATCTCCCACAGCAGGAGGTAGCAGGTTCTGCTGGGCTCAGCTCTGCCTTCAGCAGCTCTAGGCTCCAGGCAGGGCTGCCAGACTCTTGTTCAAGCAAGATGCAGCACTGCCTTTAGGAACAGGCTCCCTTTCTGCCCTTCCTGTCCATCAGGGCACATTCATTGTGCTGCTCCATTCTGGCCTTGCTTGGATGCTTGGGCATAAGGAGCCACATGCTTGTGATCCACCAGCCCTGGCAGTGGGTTCAGTTTTGACCATGGAAGGAATTAGAGACGACAGAGGTTAGAGAAAGGCTGAATTGGTGCAGAGGGACTGCAACAGAGCTTTGGCTGTTCCACTGTAGCCCACCCGATAGGATCATCAGAGCATTTCACTTAAGTTCTCAGGGAGATGGGACACTGCCATGACCTCTGGCACTTTTGTTCTTTCTGAAGAACAGCTTGTGATGTTTTGTACCAAGGGCTTGTTGGGGAGACATGGGATGTATTTGTGAGAATGCACTGGAGGTTCTGCAGACATCTCTGTCCTTTCTGTTACTGTGTTCCTACAGTCTGTCTTTGATAACAAATTCTGGCAGTGCTAGCACGCATTTCCATCTGTGTAAGCTCTCCCATGTTGTGCTCTTTGCATGTGCCTGGGCTGGACGCAGGTTCCGGCAGTATTGTGAGGAAGCCTACCTGATCCTGCGCAAGCACGGGAACCTATTTATTACCCTCTTTGCACTGATGCTGACTGCAGGGCTGCCAGAGCTAACCTCTGTCAAGGACATCCAGTATCTCAAGGTAAAGTAAGATCTATGGCTCAGCAGGACTCAGCATTTTTCCAGGATGTGAATTTTTGCTTCCAAGATTAATACATTTTAGTTGTGAAAACAACATTTCTGTCAAGATTTCCACACGGTCCTCAAAGCTTTCTTTTTCAGCTCTATAGTACAAGGTCTGTAGTCAGTCCTAGTGCTCAAAGGCTGAGTTCAGGATTTCTGCATCTTAAATGGGGTCATCTCAGGGGTATTTTACATCTTGGCTCATGCACAAGCATAGACCTGTAAAGGTGAAAATTATTTGCTTCATTCTTTTTCAGTTTTATCTTTAGACCCAGAAAGATGTATTATTTAAACCAACTGATGTATTGCTCAATGAATAGTAAGTGAAAAAGTGTCAAAGCAGAACAAAACAGACTGTGGCTTGTGTTGAAAGGTGAAGGAGGCTTTAACTGTGTTTTTTAAAATTCCTAACAGTACTTGTTTTCCTGTTGTCTTAGGACTCCCTTGCCTTAGGGAAGAGTGAGGAAGAAGCACTAAAACAGTTTAAGCAAAAGTTTGATGAAGCTCTGCGGGAAAGTTGGACTACTAAAGTGAACTGGATGGCTCACACTGTTAGAAAAGATTACAGGTCCTAGAAGATTGTGGCATTTGCACTAAGCTGAAGGTTACCTTGATAAGTGTTTGTGAAGGGTTTCTGTCATATGGACCAACAAAACTTCAGGAAGCGTTGGGACAGCACTCTCAGGCACATGGTGGTTCTCTTGGCCCCACACAGGGTCAGGAGATGGACTCTGATCCTGATGGGTCCCTTCCAACTCAGCACATTCTGTGATTCTATGAACTGATTCAAAACAAGAAAGGAAACAACAATGAAAACAAACGGACTGAAATAATTCCTGAGTCTTTTGCACTCTGCTTCTGAATGCTTGATTCCAAGACTGTCTCTACAATTTGTGAACATCCTGGATAATCAGTTCCTGCTGACTTTGCACGCTGAGAGCTACTAGGCATTTTTAAAAATTCTTTGGTACTTTATGGAGGTGTAAATATTTGTTTTTATACGTTAGGGTAATGTGCTCTAACATATCCTCAGGAGGTTTGAAGACCTCTGACAGAATTGTTCTTTGTTTAAAGTTAGGACTTGAAGAGTAAATTTTTTTTTTATATCCTAATCTGGCTAAAAATGAGCGCATTGTGTATATTTTTCATATGACCTCCGCCCTACTGGCACAGATGCATTAATTCTACTGTAAATAGCAACCATGGTATCACTGTACTGCAGGGAGCTGCTTCATGTCTCGTGCTGCTGCCGAAGGAAAGGGTGGGTGTTTGGAGGGTTGGGGAGACCTCTGAGAGTGATGCAGCATCCAGATGTTCAGGGTTGCACCATTTTGTTCCTCTGACTTAACTCACAGAACAAGCCCTTCAGAATGAGGAAGGTTAGGTCAATTCCAAACATGCCTGAGAATCCCTCGTTGGTTACAGTCTCCACTCCGCCTCTGGGGCTTTGCCTTCAGCTCCCAGAGAGGCACAATTTGGTTTGGTTTCAGCAAGAAGCTCTTGCCAGCCTTACACTGAAATTCATATCTCAGATGAGTCCTTCCCTGCAAAATGTACTGACTTATGTAAGGGATGTTTTTATTAAATATACTACACAAAGTGATTTTTAGAGCATACATACCAAAAACCCCAACTGTTTGGAGAAGCAGGTGTTGATGGGAAAAGATCATTCCACGGAACACCAATGCGAAGTCATTGATCTTCTCTCTGTATTTATTAAAAGCTTGCAGTAATGTTGCTTTACCAAGATATATATGTTGAAGATGGTTGCTGAAGAAACTGGATTTGTTTTAATTTATTTAGTGAGGTATCAGGCTTTTAGGTGCTTAAATGGAGAGCAAATTTGTTACGTGCAATAGGGAACTGCTGGTTAAAAGATGTAACGAACTGTTCCTGAACATCAGCAAGAGAGGTTTTGACTACTGCTTGTTCTCCAAGGAACACTGGTAGCTCTTGATTCTTGTGGACATTTGAAAGAGAATTAAACATATATATTTACTTTTTGACTAAACAGTTGTTCTGCATAGAAATGTTGGATTATGTAGGAATTTAATTAAAGTTGGTTTTACTTTGTTGAGAGAGTTTTATTTTTGTTGGTTTCTTTTAGAGATTTAGAACTTACCTGGAGTCTGGGTGGCATTCTGTGGAGGGCATTGATTCTCTTGTCCTCACCCTTTGGGCTTATCTGTCTGAAAAGACTTGTGCTTCTAGAATATTCTAAAAGTAACAAGTGGTATGTGGGTTGGTTTTGGTGGGTTTAGGGTTGGTTTTTCTATATACAATATAGTAGCATTTGAAGTGTGCCATGTCTTTTTTTTTTATTATTATTATTTCTATAGCAGATGGCAGGAAAGTTAAAAAGAAACTATGTTGAAGGTGATAGCTCTGAAAAAAGTAATTTCATCCTCAGGTAATTCACAGCATGTGAATCTGCATAAGGAACTGTTCCTGGACACATTTTATTTTTCTGTGAGACAGAGCACTTGGACATCTCTGGTCTTGTTGAGGGAGACATCAGCTTTCCCAGAGCTTTGAGATGAAGTTGGCAAGTGCACCTTGGCTGCCTGAGGCTGGTGTGTGTGGAATCTGATAGGAGGGAGCATGATGGTATCTTTATTTCCTTAGCTAAATGGCAGCTTGGTTCCGTGTTCCACCCCAGGCTTCCTGTGAGACTTGGAACAGGTGGTTCAAGTCTGTGCCTCAGGCTCCCCTCTGCAGAACTGCAGGTGAGAGCTGTGACCTCCAGATGCAGGAACACCTTCCCTGCCTTCAGTACCACCAGGGTTACTGCACAGAGTAAAGAGGTTTTGTGGTGTTTGATGGTTTTTTGTGTGCGACTTTAATGCAGGTTATAAAAGCACTTGAGATGGTGAGAAAATCCCATTGCCTCCCTTCTTGGAGGAATACTTAGAGATTATTAGGAAAAGCTACTTCTGCTCAGTATTTGTGTTGGTTAATAGCCCTTCAATGGCTGTGTTGTGTTTGGTTGTCTTTCTTTATGTTTACTCTTGGCAATTAATTAACAAGAATGGGGAAAGAAAGAGTGTTAGATGGTCTATTTTCGGTGTTTGGCAGCAAAGACGATGCATTTTCCTCATGTGAATTGATCTTGGTCTTCAAATAGCTGAGAAGAGATCCCAGGGATGCTTTCCAGGCTGACCTCTCAGGGCTGAACCTGACTGGAAGCAGCATTTACCACATCACCAAAGCTGATATTGTGATACCTTCATGTTAAGTTTTGAGCACAGTCCTGGTTTGCTGAATTATATTAGTAAATAGATCACCACTTTCCCTGGTTTTCATCATACTTGCTACAGCCTGTGGCATACAGACTTTGATTCAGAAAACACATAAATAAATAAATAAACTGCTTTGTGAAAAGTAAAAGGAGAGACAGTTTGTCATCCAGGAGAAGACTGGAATTTGGCACATCAGTCCATTGATTATTTCTGTACTTTCCTCCCAATATCCAGCTATAGTAATAAATTGGCAGGTTAATTTGAGCTGATTTGGAACATTATTTTAGACGATTTTCTGAATTCAGAAGTCATCAAATGGTCAGATTATAATAAGAGACTTTAAAGATTGTGTTGAACCTTCAGTTCACATGGTTTCATGTTAATTACCTTTCTTTGTCCACTGGAAAAATGACTTTTCTTTCTCAAGGCCTTCATTGTATCTGGCAGAAGGGAAAGCTGCCTAGGCTGCTTTAAAAACCACAGCTGAAATTGGGTATATGCAGTGTGTAAATGATCTTTATTTGTTCTGGTTTATTATTGATCGCATGATTACTTGATGGGTTTGCTTTCTGTACCTTGAATCATTTGTGACAAATGGTGACAGTTGCTGCTTTTACACTCCTGCTTGTCCTGTCTTGGATTTCCAGGGAAAGTGCTCCCATGGATTTGCCCCTCAGCTGTGGAGTTGCTTCCTTTCCCTCTCATGCTTGTATTGGTGGTTTTGGCAGTGGGGTGTTGTTGATTGTCAAGTCACTCACATTCTAGCAAATGCCTTGGACAGAGCCCATTCCTGTATTTAATATAATAGAGTCCAATATTCCTCTTTAATCTCCCAAAGCTATTGGAATCAGATAATTAAATAGTAGAGGCTCTTAATAATTGGTATGTCAGGCTATATCATAGCTTTATTCTGTAGGATGGTTTCAAGCCTAAATCTTTTAAATGTGTAATCAGTATTTCTATTATTATTCTTTCACAATATAGTGTATTAATGTAATTATATGTCTGAGCCAGCTTTAAAATCTAAGACTGAAATCCTCTGCTAACATAATTTTAAAAATGACTTGTCTGGCATGACACTGCCAAGAGCTGAGGGAGTGAGCTGTTCTGGTGGACGAGTGTCAATAGGTGCTGCTGTATGAGAGGACAGTTTCCTGTTGCTGTTGGGCCTCGCTGTTTGCATGGAGCTCTGGGGTTTTTAGAGACAAAAGGGCCTCATTGTGGAGTGGCTGATGAGATAAAAGCCAGGTTAAGCTCAAGGTAGTGGTGCTATCGCCTGACCTCAATGCCACATACATTAACCTGGGTATGGTAGGAACAAACGCCGTACCAAGCAGATCACTGCAGCACATTTTGGTAGCCAGTGCAGGAAAGGTGCAGTAATTTAACAGCTGCTGAGAAAAAAAGTACAAAACTGTTCATGCTACCTACGTGCATAACAAAAATGTTGTAGTTATTCTCCCCAAATACAACTTCATGCCTGATAGAGAAGAGGGGAGGTGTTGGCGCCAGTGCTGAGCAGGGCATTGATTCGCCCTGCCCGTGTTAGCAGCTGTCCTTCAAACAGCACAGCACAACAGCATTCATCGAGGACAAGAGTGAGCTTCTCTTCAATGAGCTGGGTTTGCACACTGCTGATACTTGGGTGCCTTTCCAGCCTAATAGCCCACATGAGGAGCTTGTTGTGTCCTTTAGCAAGCCACAAAGGAAACCCTACCAAGCAGATGCTGATAGAACTTTCCTTGTTCTGTCCCCTCTGGAACACTTAGATAAAGGCTCAGTCATGTGACCTATTGGAACTGATTTCACTGTATGGGACTGTAGCATTTAAAATAATGCTGTTGTGATGAGCTAGTCCTTCATCCTTTCAGTCTGTCACCTTGCTCTTCCTCAGGTGATTATTTGGAGAAGTGTCCTCTGGATTGCTTGATGAAGAGGAATGGGGTTGAATATGTATTTCTTAAAGAGTGGCTTACTCTTGGGAAAGCTGTGAAGGGTCCCAGTTTAGGAACAGCAGTCCCAGAGAAATGTGAAAGGTTAATTCTGGCTTGCCAGGCACTAATTGGCTTTTTAAAATGAATGGAAGTGGCAATCAAGCACCATGGAAATGTGGTTTTGGAGGGATTAAGGCCCTTGTAGCACAAGGATGTTCGTAAGATCTAATTTTTGGCTTTAGAAGTCTCAATTTGGGCAGGAAGTCTGGGTACTTGCTAGCAGTGTGCAGAACCAGTGAAGTCTGGGCAGAAGGGAGGAACCTGGTAGCAGTTCATTCCAGTTTGTTAATCCTGCCTAAAACTTCCTCCTACATAAGATTCCTAATGGGTTTTGCCCTGGGAGCTGTCAGCAGCTCAGTCTAGTTTCTGAAATAGTCTCTGTACCTCTTGCATGAGGAGCATGGAGTGTTTGACATTCCACAAAGGGAGCTGAGCACTGCTGTTCAGGATACTCTGGAATGTTGTACATGTGGCTCTGAATTCTTCCTGTTGGAACTCTTTTCCGGGGGGGGGGGGTGTGGAAAAAAAGCATGAGAATAGATGTCATAGCTCAGTCAAAGTATTCCCTAGGGATAGAAAAAAAAAATCTGGATTCCAGTCACCTTACCAAACATTAATTCGAACAAAAATGGAACAGTTCCAAAAGAGGAGTGGGAAGGACAGAGAGCCCTTTTCCCTAAGGACTTGTTATTTTCGAATTTAGGAAAAGGAGAGATGAAACAAAGGTCCAAATGTCCCAGCCTGTGTTCTTCTGCTTGGCTAAATAAAAGAACCCTTAATATTAATGGCTGTGGGAGACTAAGTCTGTTTAGCCTGTTCCCTACAAAAGAGCAAGGAATTAATCCTGCGTATAGATTTGTGCCTGTTGGCATGGGAGGAGAAGATGCACGCTGCTAGACTTGGGATAATCTGTTCCAAAGGCTACTTCCACCCTTCACCTGTACTTGGGAATTCCACAGTGGTAAAGTGTCTTATATATGCCTGGACCTTAATGCCACCCACCCCTACCATAGAGCCTTGGCCTTATCTGGAGCTGTACTACACTGTTTTAAGAACTACTTAAAAATACAGGTTTGGGTTTAAGAACACAAAGAAGGCTTAAATACTTTGTGAATTGTGATTTTTGTTGCTCCTTTTAAGGCAAGGTGCAGGATCACAAGTGAGATGTTGAAATCCTGTGAAAGTTTGGAAATTCCAGGAGGGAATTTGGATGTGATCTGCAATCCTTATGGCCAGGACAGCTTTTAGAAGCCCCTCTCCCCCATAAAGTCATATCTCTGAGCTAGTTAATTTAAAAATAAAACGTTTAATATTCCAGAACACAAACAACACTGAAGCAAACAAAAGCATTGCAAGCAGACCCAGTGGCTCTGCATGTAAGAGTCATGCTTGCTTTTGCAGCTAAATGGGATAATCTTTGTTTCCTTGAGAGGAAAAGGAAAGCTCTGGAGAATATTTCTGAAACAATTCCCTGTCCTTAACAGCTGAGAAATGTTTAGGTTACAGATCTTTGTTTGCCAGGTTTATGCTGGTTAAATGAGTGCATCTGCTACATACAGACTGAACTACAGAGCGGCTGAGGCTGCGCAGAGCTTGCGCAGGCCCAGGATCCAGTCACGCTGATGGATCCCAGCTCTGGCCTTTGGGATGTGGTCAGGCACTGGCAGGGCCCCCACACCAAAGCCGTCACCAGAGCAGGGCTGCGACCCCTCCCGTGTCGTAGTGGTCGAGCAGGCTGTGGGCGATGAAGCCGCTCTGCGAGTGCAGGGTGCCGCATTTCCGGCACAGGAGGATCTCGCATTTCGGACACATCTTCCCGGAGTGCGGCTGCCTCAGGGAACACATTTCCTCCCGCGCTGGCTTCAGCCTCTTGGAACCTTTCCTGTGTAAACTCCTCCGCTTGTCTTCAGAAAGCTGGCTTCTTCCCTGAGGGCTGGAACAGTCACAAAGAGAGGTGACAAGTTCAGCCCGTGCACTTCCTAGATGGATGAGGGCAGCAGAAGCAATTAGTGTGTGATTTATGAACTCTTCCACAGGCTGTACCTGTGACACACTAGGAGTGGGTGCCCGTGTGTGATCACCTGAAAAAAACAGGAATGGAGAGCAAAAAGGAGAGTCTGGCTCTGGTACTGTGGTGGCAGTGACAAGCCATTAGTTTTAGAACACAAAATTATTAAAGGATTTTCATCATTTAAACAAAACCGTAAAAGAGTGATGTCAGCTAACGGGGTAGGAGCTTTAATATGCAACTCTTCTGTGCGTGATTGTGGCATGAGCCTCACGTGTTTGCATGAAGACAAATTCCATGCAGCTCTGTGTATCTGACCTAGTGCTTCCCTATACCATCATAAAGGTTCTTTTCCCACTTGTGTGCACTAGCAATGCACACTAATGCTGGCCAGTAGATAAGCCCTGTGTTACACTGGCCTTGAACAGAGATGGAAGAGCTGCAAGGAAAGCTCTCCTGATCAAATTAAATACCCTTCTATTTTACCTACATAATCCCTTACAAGAGCTCACGAATCAGTGCTGAATTGTAGAGATGATCTGATTTGGCTACACCACTGTGAAAGTTCTGCAAGCCCTGCTGGCTTGAATGTATTTAAAAACCACTGCCATGCAGTGTGTCTGTAGAAATACGTCCAGTAAAGTCTGAAGGCTGACTCTCTCCCCATTAATGTGGGAGTACCTTGGGAGGTTACTAGATTACTGTTCAATTTTTTTTTTTCTTTTAGCTCAAACTGAGGAAAATTCATATTTATCACATACAAATAAGGATCAATGTTCAGAAAACATGATTTTACTGCTTCCGTTGTATTTGTTTGCCTCCTGAATGCATTCTTCAGTGAAATTATGAACAACAGAGAACATTCACAGCAGTAATTTACTTCTTGGATGTTTGACTATGTTTCTAGTCCAGTTCCTCAGCAGTACAGCAAGAAAAATCCCCAAACCAAGCCCTTGGTATTAGTTATGCTGCAATTAGATCAAAAATCTGGCTCTCAGGTTCATTTCTTGTTAGTGTATTTTAATCTCCTGTGGAGCCTGTAACCAGCTGCTGTGGATATCAAGCCTAATGCAGTTAGCTGAGTAATTGTGGAGATTTGCGTGCACTTCCTGCTAAGACGGTAATTTCATGATAATTACCAAAGACAGACTCCTTTTAGGAGATCTGTAGGGAAAACAGCTCTTGGATGAGAAAAGACACTTTTTGGAAACCCCTCCTGATTTTAGCATGTTGCATACACTCCATTTACTTCATGTTTAGGAAGAATAATACCAAGGAGAAAGACCCAAGAGGAGAATTTTAAATCCCATAAGAATGATTACAATAACTCAAAACTTATACATTCACAAAGCAGTAAGCTCAAAATCACTTTTGCCTCTGCTTACTTTGGTTAAAAAAAAAAATAGTTATTATTTGCTTGTCTTTTTGTTTTGTTTCCCTTTTTCTCCTTCTAACTGAAAAGAGTAAGTATAAAGGCACTATTGCAGGAACACAAGCATTAATTATGAATTCTCAGAAATGTAGTATCATTAACTTTGTTGAACAGTGATTTTTGCTGCTGCCCATACACTGACATTTTCCACTGCACCCTGGAGTTACAGCTTTGGTGCAACCAAAACTGCAGCAAAGTTATTGCTGGAAACTGTCCTGGGTTGTCCCCTTGGCAGTGCTGGTGTGTACCTGGAAAAACAGAGATGCTACTCCTGCTAATCTCTTGCTGGAAGCATAGGGAAATGGATATAAGACAAACACACAGACACACAAGACTTAGAGAAGTTAATTTCGTCTCTAGTGCTGCCAGTGACTGACTAGTTTTTAGCTCAAGTTGTTAGAGGCTGTTTCCTTGTTTGTGAAACAGTTAATACAGCAGGGTAACAAGGTGTCTGTGGCTCTTCCAAAGCTGCTCTGGAAATACGCACAAAATTTCTACATTTGAAAATGCATGCAAAATATAACCTTGGATGTACTTACAATTTAGTCTTAGGAGACCCAGAGAAGAGGCTCAGTCGAGAAAATCTCTTCTTAAACAGCCGGTCTCGCTTTTTTCGGCCGTGCTTCCCATCTCCTGTGCTTTCTTCTGTGAGTTCCTTCTTCCCTTTGTGCCAGCTCATTTTATCTGTCATAACAACAGCACCTGCTTAGCTGAAAACAGAAGTCTGAGTAGCTGTTTGAAAGCCTCTGCTTTGCTGTGTTGTACCTGGTGAAGTCCGGATCTGCTACTCTACAAACGTGTGAGGGTCCTGGTCATGCAGGAGTTCAGTGGAGATCAGTGAGCAGCCGCTTTCCATCAGATGAAGCAAATACCTGCTCTGAAAAATCCTGCAGGCACAAAGTGACTCTGGATACTCTTGCTCTTTTCCATGTAATTATGGAAAGTAGGCTTGGACATTAAATATAATGAATATTTCCCTTTGCATGCTCTCTTTCATGATTAAGTGGTTCCTTAAACCAAGAGTAGAGGCGGCTTGTTTGATACAAGCAAAGAGCCAGGAGCCAGGGAAACAGCTTTGTGCTGGGAACAGAAGCAGTGAAATAAATGTGAGATGGAACAAACTCTGCTAGGCAAAAACCAGACCCCCAAAAAGATGAAGAACCAACTGCAGATTTTAGTTAAGGCTTGGAAATTGTTTCCTTTTTCTTTTGATAAAGCAGTTGATTAGCCTGCATTTCCGCGTTGCAATGCTTTGTCTCCAAGAATTATCCTCTTGGCCTCTCTGATCAAATTAGTCCCTCTGCTCTACATTTGATATTTGGTAATTGCATTAACTTTTGGTTGCTTGACTTGGAGGGTCATGTTCACCCCCTCCCCTGTTGTCTTGTTCCTGCCCATTACAAATATTTTCCACAAATCTTCTAAAACAAATCACAGGAAGTTTGTAGGCTTAAAAACAGAACTGGCAACCATTTTTAACTCTTCTGCTTTTACTCTTCTCTTCCCTCCTTGTACCTCCTCTCTCCTCAGCCCCTCACAGCCTTTTAAGTAGAGTTTCCTACACCCAGTTCTTACCATAGGGATACACACAGGCAGGAGGGACTGGGCCTCACTATGCAAATGCTTTGCAGGATCACGCCTGCAAAGTTTTTCATTGTGTTATAAATGTTTACCAAAATTATACATTAATACCATTAATGAGGAATGTAAATACCTTGAAGGAGCGCAGAGTGTCACACCTTGCTACTCAGGCTTGGAAATGAGACACCTAGGGTTTTAACAGAACCCAGCTATGTTGGACCTGTATCTCTCACTGAAATGGCAGAAAAGACAATTTATAAAAGGAATTACAAACAGTTCACTGACCTGTAAAAGTAAACTATCACTAAAGCAGCTAATATGTTATGAAGGAATGAAGAGAAGTTGTGAGTGAAAGAAAATTACACACCCCACAGTTACAGACTTGATGTTTTAATTTGTGGCAAAAGAATCTGCAAATTCAAGACCCATTTTAGGCATGCAGTGGTTCTGAGGTGAAGCTCTGCAGAACAGACCACCTGTGGCTAATAAAATCAGCAGCTGGGCAGGCAGGCATCTGCCTTACTTCTGAGGAGGGAGCTGCAAAGGTAGGTTCTTACCAATTCCACTTGTCTAAAAAGTCAAGAGAAGAAAATGAAGCATTGAAAATAAACATGTAAGACTTGGTGACAAAGGATTGAAGATACTTAGAATAGATCTTTTCTTAATCCTTTTAGACCATAGTTTTTGAAAACTTGTACTTTGGACATGTATAGTATTTAACTTCTCTTTTAAAGATGAATTTGTCTGGCTATGCTGAATTTCCAGTGTCATAAGTTCTGATGATTTAGGGGGGAATTCCTCCTATACTTTGTTTAAATGCATTGCCAGATCAGAAGATTTGAAAACACAGCATTTGAATAATTGATTTATTTAGCTTGCATTTCTTTTCTGCTTAAATCTTGTGAAACTTAATTACAACTGCTTTCTGTAAACCAATTAACTGTTCTCACCTTTCTTATTTAGCACTGTGTTTTGTTTTGTGAGCCGAAATAACCAATACCAGTGTTATTGTGGCTAGCCCTGAGATTTACTCTATTATATGGGCAGTTTATAAACCTATAGATTACATGATGACTCTTCAAATGGGGATCCTACTTGCAGATCTGTGAGAAAATACATTTCCTTCAGATGAAGATCATGTAACAGCAGTACATAACATTTTCAGGGGCCTCGGTGTTCTATCTACAGGTTGTCCCTAGTTAATTATAAGCAAGGTCTAGTACCTGCAAGACTCCAGATGCCAGAATTGATTTCCACTGATGATGGTTGTTGATGGCTTTCATTCTTGAACATCCTAAGCAGTGTATTGGTGGCTCTGAAACTGCCTTCATATACAAAATTTTGCTTCAGTACAAAATACAAATTATGGATGGGGTAAAAAACCACCACCACCATTTTACAAAGCAGACTGATTGTTTTCCATACCCAAGATGGGCAGGCTAAAGGTGCAGGAAGCTATTTTCCAAAAATGGAGCATTTCTATGGCATTCCTCCAATTGCACCAGCCCTGATTCAGCTGTTACTATTATACCAAACAGAGTAAGAGGTAAAATCTTTGTGCAAACACACAGAGCAAAAGATGCCAGACAGGAAAGGAGAGCTGGAGAGAGGAAAGTACCTGAATAGCAACTGGGGGACAATTTTTCTGTGTCCCTGGGATGCAGATTTTCTGATTCAGTTCTGTGACTTAAATGAAATTAAGCTGTTTGAACTAATTCTGGTTGTATTATTTTTGCCACCACAGGGTGTCTCTGCATCTCTTCCAACACCAAAGGCTCTGGTAGCCTTTAATGATAGTCTGCAAGCTCCAGGGAATGTAGGGCTAAAGGAAAATGTCCCCCAGGTGAGCTGTGGATTTTCTTCAGGATCATGAGCCTTCTTGGATTGGAATGGTGATGCTCTCATTAGCTGGTAGGAAATTATTTTTTTAGCAGCTATATTGCAGTGATGTTTAATTTGGTTTTGAGAACTCTCTGGTACCACACCGGAAGAAGCCACGGCTATATGATGTGGGGCACTGATGTAGCTTCAGCTCATTCTGCACTACGCTCACAAGGTCTGAGGTATTTTCCCTGCAGTGGAGCGCTTCTGCTAATTTCTGATCTCTAATTTTTCTGACTGCCATTTCACCTTTATGCTCGTGTGGGCATTTTCTGTTCCCCTTCACTCAGGATAAAGCTGCCATGGAGTCAGCACAAACACTGTATCATTTGGTCTGGATAGTTTGTATAATAAAACATTTTAATATGCTGGGCTTGGAGTCTTCCAGGCTTGTGGGGGGTTTTTTTGAGTCTTGTGAGCTTTGGTCTAGAGTCAGTACTTGTTCCACCCTCCATGTAGTTGTAGTAATGACTTGAAGTGAGACCACAGAAAGGGCAGAAAGATCTAGCAGAAGGTCTCTCTCTCCTAGAAGCTCCTGGCCTCACAAGCCAGGCATGACTTCTCACTTTCTCAGTATTCAGATGAGGCTTGAGTTTGAAGATTAAGGTGATAATGGTAGCAGGTGATACCTGTGTTTGGTGCAAGCCTGTGTGTGGGTGCTGATGTGGCTGTGTGCTGTAAGGGTATCATATAAATGTATCTTTGTCTAGGACATCTGAAAAGTAAACTCCCCTCAGGAGGGAAGAGCTATGGAGGAATTCCAGATTAGAAGTGCTGAGCTAAGTAATCTGTGGATGGATAAAGCTTAAAGGTAGTTGGGAATCTCCTAATTATCATGAGGGCATACCAATTGTTTGAAACTCCATCTTTTCATAGAGAAAATACAGTTTGAAGTGTTTTCTGCTTCCATCAGGAAAAGTTTCTCAGAGCAAGGGTCTTATGAGTGTGATATGTGAGCAAAAAAACTCAGGCTTAAAGTGCTGCCCTAAGTGACATTTATTCATTCATGCAGGTAATTAGCTTCAGCAGAAGAGACAGAATCACCCTCCAGTGGCAGGAGGTATGAGGAGTCTTTAATGCCGTGAGCAAGCTCTCAGGCAGCAGAGGGAGAAGGGAGAGAGGTTCTTGTGACTAAGTCACTCTGAGGAGTTCCATAGTTCCCCAAGGAGCTGGATCCCTTCAGAGCTGACAGGCCCTGGCTTATATCTGAATCAGGCTGTGATAACACCTGAGCCTGTATTTGGGCAGTAACTGAGTGTCCTAATGTCTGGGCTCTGGGTGTTGTCACATTCCCTGGCTACATTCTCCATGAAAATACTCAACTGGCTGATAACAAGTTTAGAAATTAGGATTGATGCATTGCTCTCCCCCAGTAACTGTGGTGCCTGTTGCTTTGAGGAACAATTCACCTTTTCTTAGATTTCCACGTCAGAAAACACAGATTTGGTCTGTTGACACTGTTGCACTTTATTTCCAACAGGCACCCCAAGATTTGAGGTCTAGATACTCAGAAAAGCTACTTGCCTCACCCAAATACTTGGTTTGAATGGCTAGTGCTAGCTGCCACTGACATCCATGGAAAATTAGTGAAGGCAGCGACAGGTGAAGTATCTTCTTACAAGTGAAAAAGGTATCATTTGGGACAGCAATGTTAAATGCCACTTCTTGGAAAACCATGCAGACTTTCTTATTCCTTCACCTCTGTTTAGAGTATGTGAAGGCCTTGGTTTGAATGCAAGGGAACATGTGTTGCTTCAGAATAAGTTTTGTTCTGTACTGGGGGATGGGGCATGAAAGGGAAGTGCTAATGTTCATGAAGGGTGAGGTTGGATACCTGGATTTAGGTTGAGTGTGAGGTGATATCTAAGCCAGAAGCAAGAGCTGTACTTCATCTGAGAGACACAACCTTTCCAGAATCAGTGGTTGATCTAGTAGCTTATCTGTCTCTAGATTTGCTCTGTGCTATAGGTTTTCATTCACAAGCACTCACCCATGACAGCAGGGGCTAAACAGCGGCACCTTTCGCCATTCTCTCCCTTCTAAAATTTTTTTCTTTCTAGAGAGGAGAGGGAGAAAGAAGGTGGTTAGAGAAACAGACAATGGTTTTCACCTAAATCCCCTCCCAGCCTGCTAGCCGCAATGAGCCCGCTCCGGTGACCACACCCAGGCTTTCCCTGCTCGGTGCGGGGCGGGATGCGGGCAGGACCCGGAGGCTGCCTTCCCGTCTGTCACACCAGGACTCGCTCCCGCCTGGCATGAGGGTGTGGAGGGGGTACCTCCGTGCCTCGCCTCTGCTTCCTACTCTGATGTGAGGCGCAGGCATGCTCAGTAGCCGGTGCCTACCCCTCCTCTCCCAACAACAGTGCCTACAACAGTAGGAGACTGGTGGCAGCAGGCGCGGAGCCGAAAGCCATCTTTGCTGGAGAGGGAGGCAGCGCACCCCGCTCGGCCCCTCGCCATGTGAGTACCGGCCCGGGAGTGCTGCGGGCTCGCAGGGGACCGCGGGCACCCTGTTGCTCCCGCAGCCCAGGGGTTTAACTTGTGCCGCCCGGGGGTGCGGGGATGGACGCGGGGCGGCTCCGAGGGGCGGCTCGCAGGGCGTGGGGCTCGGCAGGTGCCGCGCTCGGAGCCTGCGGCAGCACCGCCCGGTCTGACCGGGCTGCTGCTGCCGGGCACCTGAGCGCCCAGATGGGCTTGCTCTGCTGGTTATCCAGCTGCCAGGCAGCAGCCCAGGGGGTTATTGACACGTATCTAGTCGGATTAATACTGAAAAGGGAAGGCTGGGCCAAGATCTTCAACAGGTTCGAGTCAGGATTGTTCAATAGCATGAGTCACTCAGCGCTGCTGCTCCACAGCAAATGGGTCCTGCTTGTTTTCGCTGTTTGATGAAATGTTCTCTCTCAGATGATTGCCGTCTGATCAGTCCAGCCTCACCTTCTCCAGTACCAATGGCTTCCTGTCAGCAGTGCTTGATAGTAATCTGTTCCTTCCTGTTCCCATCTCTCCTAAAACCTATCCAAGTTTTTGCATGTAGCATTAAGGGAAGCATTAACGTTCTCTGCTAGGCAATGATGAAACCCCCAAAGCCCATTCTGAAACCAGAAGTGTGCTGAGGTAAATAGGAATTGATCACACCCCTTTTCATTCACAAAAGGATTCAGGCAGCTAAATGCATCATTTTACTATTGCCTCAATTCATTGCTCATTCCCCGTGACCCTTAAGGGAGAGCCTAAGGAGATGTTGAAAACAGTCATCGGTGCTGGTACTGGGTGATCTTGTAAGAACTGGAGCTTGGTTGATTCAGAGAACATGAGGAGTGCAAACTATCCTGGAAATCTGTGATTAAATTACTTTTAAAATATTTCCAATAACTAACTGTTCTTCAGGAGGCATTTTCAAAATAGAGTCTACAATCACATATTCTGAAATGTTAGCTTTTGTCTTCAGTGCTATTTCTTATATAGTATCTCAGACAAGAAGCTTTTGTTCATGTCGTCAAAAATATTTCCAAAGCAAGGAACTCTTTGGAAGTCAAAAAAACAACTTTCTAAAAGAAGATTCCTTATGCAAACACTGAAGTCTATCACTTAAAGTCAGTGCATTGAAGGCTCCTGTTGCCTAGCTGTGTTTATATTGAAACAGATGATTACATCAAATATTTTTATTTGTTTGTGAGCTGTTCTTCAATGATTAATATGAGCTTGCTGCTGCAGTTTTATACAATCTGAGCTGTTCTGACACTAAGCAGTAATCAGATAATGTTTAACATAACCTGTGTGTGTTTCAGTCGGCGTATATAGGTTTTCATTTGTAAATGAAGTAGAAAGGGTGATATTAATATAACTTGGTTATACTTCTTCTGTAGAGGCTTTACATCAGACTTCTGACAAAAATTAGAGGAAAAAGGGAAAGCAGGTTTTGTCTAATTTGGCCAAATAGACTTTCAGTTTGATAATCGAAAGAAAACCAAAACAAATAAGCAGCTTGTCATTGGCAGTGTCAGTTGGCTTCTGTTTCATTGCCAGGTATTGTAATGGAACCTTTTCTTTGAAAGTCTCCATGAATGTCATGTCCCAGTAACTTCTGAGTTACTGATGAACAACAGAGGTAAGTGTTTATTAGCTACTGACTTGCAGCAGTTGACTGGCTATCAGAGCCATTTGCTAGTGAGCACCAAACACTCTCTGGAGGTCGCTTCTCCTGCTGTTACACCTGCAGGAGTATCAGGCTCCTCTCGTGCCTGTCCAGACCCGCACTGACACGCACACAGTGCTGCGTCTTCCCTGGTGTGAACTGCTGTGATAAAAATCAGCACTGGGCCAGATGCCAGCTCCACCTACCCCAGTGTGCTGTCCCCAACAGCAGCTTGCAGGGTTTGCTCAGGGAAGAGTACAGTGGGTATGCCGAGGTATTCCCAGAATACTTTTCCAGTTTCCAACTTAGGAAGACACCTGGGGAGAGTTCTTTGTATTTCATGGCTCCCAGGGGGTTTTGTTCTTTCAGTAAGGTGTCCAGTAGCTCAGTTTTTAGTGTCCTGGGGTGAGGAGCCCTGCAGCTGGACAATACAGCACGTGGAAGCAGCTTCCTGTTGGTTTTGAGCTGACAGGTAGCAGGTTCCACCTGATCTTACTCTTGTATTGGAAACCAGAGAACAGTGTTCTTATTCACCGTGTTTTCTGTGATCCATGTTTGTGTATCTCCCCAGCAGACCTGCATGATTCACATCAGGTGGGAATCTGTCCCTGTGGCCTCTATCACAGTGAGCACAATCTAGGGCAGGTGAGATACATTCAGGTAACAGGCAACTTTCACCTTTATGCAGGCAGAGGAGAGGAAGCCGTAACATCAAAAGGTTGGATGAAAGGAGAAGGATATAAAAGGGATTTAAAGCAAGAACAGAGAAAGGTTAGACCTTGCCAGTGCAGCTAGGAAAATTGTTCTGGGTGTGAGGGAGAGCACACAAACTCATTTGGAGGAGATGTGAGAAGCAGTGAAGGACAAAATGGTGCTCAAAGTTGAGGCACTTATAGGCTTTGTTCCTTGCTGGAAAACAGGCCAACAGCAGCAGGTGAAGTTATGGATTTGTTTAGTTTACAATGGTCACAACTCAATAGGTAATTATATACAATAGCAGCTCAAGGCATCACGTCATCTGTTGTTTACAGACAGGTCGGTGACCAGACAGCAGGGTGCCTTTGATTACATTAATCCAATACAAATGTGCTCTATTGCAGGGGACAACTTTTGTGAGACAAGCACCAAAGCAAAGCACCTGGCTCTCCCTGGGGCAAAATTGGAATCTCATTCCTTGGGTAGCAGTTAGAGCTTCCTAAAAAAAATATCCTTCTGCCTGTTTTAGAGCAGCAAGGAGTCCATCCTGGAGGGGGCAGGTGGGATTAAAATGGTTCCAGCAGTAGTAATGAGTCTGTTCTGGTTGAATGTCTATTCAGTTTCTCTGAGGAGAATGTCGTGACTATTGTCTCCTGTTGTTTGTAGAGCAGTACTTAGCCCTGCTTTTGTGGGCATAATTTTATAAAACTTGTCAAAATCTTCCTGCCCTTCTCTTGTACTGATCAGCAGAGACAAACGATTCAGTATAATCCTCTTCACAGTCCTTATCCACTGCTTTCAGGGAGTTTAGTGGCTTACAAAAGTGCATACAGCTAGTGCATGTCCTAGGAAAGTACAACAAGCATGAAATGGAGGGATACACTTTCTAAGTGGTGCAGCTGTTCCATGCTGTAAGTGTCTGTGTTCCCTTAGAAGTATGTTCCACAAGAGCATTGTGCAGGGAGATGTGAGTCCACTGGAGCTCTCAGGATTTTATACCTGGTGGCCTGCTGCCTCAGACCCAGACAAGCCAAGGCCAGGATTGACATTTGCTGACATTCTTCCTCCTCCCTGCAGTCAGCCAGAGGGACTGATGGTCTGAGACTCTTGTAGTACTTGTTTCCTGCAACCAGGGCTGTGCAGGAGTGGGTCACTCTTCTCATTTAAGGGATGTAATGGAGCTTGTAGTGAAAATAACCAGGCTGTTCTCAGAGGAGCAGGGCTGTGTACATGAGAAGAGGATGCTGAGAAGTAGAAAACACCCCATTTTCAGCATAGTTCTATGCTGACTCGTTTGCTGGTTCTAAGGCTCACAGCTCTTAGTAAGGGCGTTAGGACTAAGAGCTGCTGTTTCATCTGCTGCCTGGAGACACCACCAGAGGGATATACGTGTTTCATTCATTGTTTGCTTCCCTCGACTTGCTCTCTTGTGGCATTCTGCACAGATCAGCTTCATGTAATGTGGTATAAATAAATGCTTCCAGCTCACATGAAGTGTTATTCCTCATACACTCAACTTGCCATTTGAAGAAAGGGTGGCCCAAGTAGGTAATGAATCTTTTGGATATTTGGGTGATGAGTATTTGAAAGTGTAGAGATCAAACTGCATGGTGTCTTGAGGGCCTCAGCTAAGAAAGTAATCTCAGAAAGGGAGCTACTGGGAATGATATATGACAAGTACAGACAAAGATTATGTGTCCTAATAAACATTCTTCCAAAAAGGCTAATATGAAGTAGATGAAACCCAAATACATTTAGTTTGGTGGTCCCTTTCCCTGTCTCTTAGCTCTCATTCATTCTGCTGTGCATCAGCCATAACTTGTTCCAGTTGACTTCCAGGCATTTTGCACAGGTAGCTCCAGCTGTGGAGTGACTCACAGGACACTGAGGGTGGCTGCAGTCGAAGATGAATTGGTCTGGCAAAGGAACATTTCTCCTTTTTTAGGAGCTATTTACATAATTAATGTCTTCCTGAAGAATCAGTGATTAGGCTGTGGAGCACCAGGCAAAGCCATGTTTGTGTGCACGTGTGTACAGAATGTTCCTGGGTGGGGGGATGAACAGGCAGGGCTGAGGAGAGGAGAGCAATGTATTCACTGTTCTCTCTCTCCTTGCACGGCTCCTCTGCCACCATTGGTAGGATGCAGAACACATGGAAGCTGCTCCCTGACAGCTTTAGCCAAATGTTTACAGTTCCGGAGGGAGCAGCACAGACACGAATAAGTTCAGATTGACCAAACTGTTTGTTTTAAGCAATTACAACTCAGAGACAGAATATTCTCTCTCCTACATCATTCAGCACTCTCTGCTGTCATTATTCATAGCGATTACCTGCAATTAACTGGCCTGGGTTTCTTTAATGGTGCAATTCCTTTTTTTTCCTGGTGTCTGTGGTTGAGCACTCTAAACCCTTTTCCATTATTCAGTGAAGAACCATCAAATGATTGCAAGGTAGGGTTTTTTTAACTGCTCAGCTACAACAACCTTATGTTTTTTCAGTGTAGATTAGTAAGTAACTCATTGAAATAGAACTGCCTGTACCTTTGCAAGTGTTTTGTTGGTTCTGTACTGGGTGATATAATTAGAATGGAAGTTCCTGACCAAATGATCTGAATTACGTGATCCAGTTCCTTGACCTTTTTGGATGAAAAATTTAATAAGAAAAATAAAAGTATTTATATTTTGGAATAAATGAGAGAAAAATTGAATTTTTCAGGTGTCTTAACTTATACCTGGACTCAGTATCACAGCATCAAAAGAGAACTCTTCTGGAAAATAGAGATTCTCCTATTATTACCTTTTAGAAGAAAAACCCCATAATGTTTCAGGATTTGTGCTTTGTTCAGTTATTTGTTGGGGTTTTTTTAAAGTACATTCTCATCTATTGCAGTGCACTTTCAGTGTAAACCAGTAAATGTATTGGAATGGTTTCCAGTGTGTGGTCACTGCCTGTTTGGAAGCACCAGAGAGCTGAAAGTTTGTGTTTGTGAGGAGACTATGCTGTGAACTTCACTGGAGGTTTCATTATTTTGAAACCTGTCGATACCACACAATTGCAACAGCCTTTGCAAGTAGCTGGAGACAGAAACAGAACTGCTGGGTGGTAGGAACACCCCAGAGACTGTGATGGGTCCTGTCTCATCAAATGATCTCCATGTGCTGGAGTCTGACAAGGCAAGCAAGTGTCCATAGAGTTTCCAAAACTCCTTATGTGATCTGGAAAAGAGTTGAAGAGAAGAAATACACAGTGATAAGTGTTGTATTGAACTCTTCTTAGTGCTTGATCTGGATAGGTGCTGATTTTCTTTTAAAATGCTTACACAAGGTCCAGATGGGAATTTATATATTGAAATTTTAAATTTTTAATTGGTCATTGAAATTTGAAAAGTGAGCAGTATTAAAAGTGAAGTCATTGTAGCAAAAAGGTTTTTCCTACTTCCTATTCTGGACAATGTGTTGTTACAAAATTATCAAAAGATATCTTTGCATTCTAGGAAATGAAGTTGCAAAATTTGGGTTGAAATAACTTCTTGAAGGACTGCAGTGCCTGTCTTCAGGAGAGATGTTTTGAAAATTGTTGTGGGAGATAATAAAAGATCTGACTGGATGGTGTCCTGAGCAAGCCCATCTAATGGGCTCTGCTTTGAACAGATGGTTGCACTAGATGATCTCCAGAGGTTGCTTCCAACCTCAGTGCTTCTCTGATTCTGTTTGAAAAGGTCAGTCAAAATTGAATATGTTCGAGTTAATTAAACTAACATTTGGCTGTTTCCCAAACATTCAAGATCTTGATGTTTCATCCAGATAACTTGGTAGCACTTTGATTTTCAACCCATTGGCAGTGGATGCCACAGAAATACCTCTAAAAGAATGGGAAAACATATGGTATTCAGGAAGGGAATGCAGGAGCTTGGAAAAATGCAGATCACTGGAATGCATTATTAAATTTGGCTTGAATGCAAAAGTTCTTGTTCCTCCCACAGAGAACAAAACCCAGGTTCTCTGCAAGTGAGCTTTCTCATCTTTCATCTTCAGTGCAATCTTCTCTAGCTTGGTGTCAGCTCCCAGCTCTCTACACCATGTCTCACAAGACCTTGATAGTCTGGAAAAAGCCATTGTGCTGTTCCCCTGTAAATGCTGCCTCAGTAGTGCAGAGTGATCAATTTAATAAAACCGTATGTGCTTATATCCAGTTAGAGCATTCAGATCTGTAACAGAGGAGATGGAAATCTCACTGCCACATGCAGCACACAGCAGGAGTCGCCCTTAGCAGACAAGGAGTGGTGTGCTGGCCGAGGCAGGAGTTGTGACCCACTGCTACAGAGCTGTGGCTTTAGCAGCTGGGTTTGTAACTTCTGGAAATGGTGAGTTTAATCCCTGGCTTGTCTACCAGCTGGTGGCTGTTGGAGTGGCACGAAGGGCTGTGTGTGTCAGCACATGGCTGAGGAGGTGGATCCCTGTCTGTGGAGCTGTGCAGGAGCTCTGTGGGCACACTCTGCAGAGCAGGCTCTTTATACCCGTGCTGGCCACCTCTTGTTTCTGGGTGTCAGAAGCAGGGTGGATCCCTAGCCCAGCACCTTCCCTGCCTCTCCAGATCTCCTTCCTCATACTAGATTTCATGTACCTCTGGAGGAGAGGTGAGGAGTGAGTTTTCCCAGTGAGCCATGCAAACTGCATTTCTTGCTGGAATCGATCTCTGAACCTTCACAGTGAGTGATCCACCCAAAGTACTCAGCTTTGCTGAAGTATGGAGCCTGTGTAAGAGCAGGTGTGCATCCATGAGGGAAAGGTCTTGGGAACTGGCTCCCTAGGCTTCTCAGCATCTCCCCAGCACACACAGAAAGTCAGGGGTGCTGGCTCTAGGAGGTGGGGGTGTTGTACTCGTTGCCTTTTTAGAACTGAGGTCCCAGATCATGCAATGTCAGCATTTTAGAGATATAAGGATCCTGATAAAGCTTTTCTAGAAACTATGAAAATCATTAATTATCCCGAAACCCACTTGTTATCTGCTTCAGGAGGTTAATGGTTAGAAATTGCATTTGTTCATTTGAATTCACATACAAAAATAGCTCATCTTTATCATGCTAGTGACTGGTCCTGTGCAGGGCCTTAATTACAGTGTGCTGCAGTAAGGCAAAGGGCACTGCTGCTTGAAAGGATAAACCTGGTCTGCTGGCACCCACCAACTAATGTATGGGCTAGTGTTTTGTACTTTATTTTGGAGTTTAGAGGGGAATTCTAAGCCTATACATTCCTTACTGCTGTCAGTGATCCTGAACAACATTAAAAAGAAGAGACAAAACTCTCTCACCCCCTCTCTCCCCCTCACTCTTTTAGGCTGACTTGTGGGAAGGCTTTCTGAACTGCAGCTAGGTTTCCTGATAGCTGTGACAGAGAATGGTTCCCCCTTCTCTTTCCTTCACAAATCTCCAGTAGTATCCACTTCCAGCGTGTGCACAGAAACAATACCTGCACCCAGCAGCTGTCACCCGTGGTGACAATTCAGATGGGGAAAGGGGAAGGGAAGCAAAGGAATAAAGAGCTTTAATCAATGGCACCAAAACCATCACAAGTGCACTGAGTAACAAAACAGTCCTTCCAGAAGGCTTTGGGTACTGGGTTGTTTCCTGCACTTCAAAAGGTGACTGGGATTTGATGATGACTTCCAGCCCATCAGCTCACCCAAGGATATGAAGGCAGAATTCACTGAGCTGGTGTCAGCGCTGCGGTTGAGAGCCTTTCTGCTGATTGGGATCTGGGGACAGCTCAGCTTGG
This sequence comes from Corvus moneduloides, assembly GCF_009650955.1. Taxonomy (NCBI): domain Eukaryota; kingdom Metazoa; phylum Chordata; class Aves; order Passeriformes; family Corvidae; genus Corvus; species Corvus moneduloides. The sequence goes on along the minus strand of NC_045485.1, from coordinate 6,130,612 downwards.
GAGTGGGTACTGCCAGGATGAATCAGCAGATATCTTCCTGGAAGCAATTGACAGTCTGGATATCCCAAGTGTTTAGCAGAGATCCCACCAGGCTATAAAAGTCTGCTTGTGAAATGCTTGACTTCTTCTTTCCAGCAGGGAGCTGTACAGTCATTCCCTGACAGCTGAGATACTGTCTCCCACACATATGAAGATCAAACAGTGACATTTTTCAGCAACTTTGTTTACTAGATGATATAAATACAAAAATATTTCAAGTCACTTAACACCTTGATGCTTTTTTCTTTGCATTGAACATTTTAGGGAGACAGGGGAGAGGGAGTGGAAAGGCAGAATATGCTCCACATGTCTTGGCATGTTGACAGGAGCCACATTTTTCATCTCAGTCTCTACTGCTTCATGTACATGAAGCAACATGGTCTCTTGTATTTCATCCTTGTAACTGATACGTGGCTTCAGCAGCAGCAGCAGCGTTAAAGCAAAGACCTTTCCATCAGCATGTTCATTGCCCTTGTAGTGACAATCAGTTTTATGCACTTGACTCTAGGGGAGAATGAGCAGATTTGATTAAGTTCTGTGCAGACCGAGATGTCTTAGCATTAGGATGATCTCCTAACAGAAATCACAGCTGACAGGTGCTTTTCTTGTTTAACCCCCACCTGGCAAAGCCAGTTATGCACTATGCAAGTTGGTATTTTTTTTGTTGCTGACTCCCAGGCAGCTGTTTGCTCAAGAGCTCCTTCACCACCACAGCTTTAGAAATAAAGCCTGTTCAATCCTGATCTGCCTCTCCCAGCCCTTTCTCTTTCATGAGCAGCCTGGATGGTGAAACTCATCATGCAGAAAGGAGGCACTTAGAGAAAAACATAACAGTTAGAGTCAAACACTATATATTTGGGCAGAAGAAAGAACAACTCAGAATGTTTGTGTCTAAGAATCAAGAGAGGGCCTGCACCTTGGAGAAGGAAACAAGAAACCCACAGAGCAGAGTTCCTCTCTAGAATACCCTTGTTCCTGTGTGCTGCCGGTGAACAAGGGGTACCAGGATTTCTGAGTAACTTGCTGTAGTCTTGGAGGAATCTGTAGGTCTTGTATCAAGTGAAAGAACTCCAGAAATCATACATTTGGTTGCACTGAATGGGTGCTAGTACTTAAGTCCCTTAGAAGATTAAGTGCTATGTAGCAAGGGGACAGGGGTCCAGAGGGGTCCTATCTGTGTAGGAAGTTAAATCCAAAGTCCTCAGAGGCAACATGGCTACTGACTCTGGATCAGGCTCAGCTCAGAGCTAAATCATTCTGTGCAAGGTACTTTCACTCTGAGATGCTGCAGTAGCATTGCATAACGTGAAGGGAAACGTTCAAAAAAGTAGCAAAGAGTAGTTCAGAAGGTAACTCCCAATGAATTAAGCATTACTTACTTTGCTGAGTGAACATGAAAAATCCCCAAATATTGCAAAATATTAAACATTCAACAAAACCTAAATAGTGACTAGCCAAATGTTCATTTAATTTAAAACTTCACCTTTTTTTTTTTTTTCTTTCTTTCTTTCTTTCTTTTTTTTCTTTTTTTCTTTTTTGTTTTTGTACTTTGGTGGTGGTGCTTGTCTCTGGGTCTGTTCTAGTACTTCTTGTCTATTTACAGCAAAGGCAGCTGTTTCCTCAAAGCGGAGCAGAGTATGTGTGCTTCACTGTTTGGATACATGTAACCATTTGTAAAACTCATCTACTGGGAAGGACTTTTCTCAATGGCTTACGTTTATTTCTGTTATCTTTGTTTTGCTCTGAAATTGATTGTGCAGGTTGCTGATGGGATTTTGCGTGTAAATGACAAGGGAAGGTACTTCATAAAGATTGCATCCTCTTTTTAAAAAAATTATCATCTAGGATTTAGGCTGCAAAATGAGAATCTCTTCTTATTTGGAAGGCATGGGGAAGTATTGTGAGTAACAGAGAGGAGGTAGCAGCTTGATGAGTATATGAAGGAGACAAATCTAGGTGTTTATTCTTGCAGGCTGCTACTCCAAGGCAGCTTTCAGTCTCTTGACAGCACAGACACAGAGAATCCCCGTGGCCAGGTGCCTTGGGCGGTGACTCACACGCTGAACACCCTTCTCTGTTGTGTCACGGGTCCCTGCAGATGGTCTGTCTCAAAACCTGCCTTCTCCTGCCACTTCCCTGCTGAATGGGACTTGTCTGTCTGTATTTGAGACTTTTCCCTTCCTGAGGTGGCTTGATTACAGGTTGATTGTAGATTCATCAACCAGCAAGCATCAATGACAGCTCCCAGCCTGTGGAAATGGCCTTCCTTTGAATTTCTGCTGGGTTGGTAGCATGCATTTTGGGAGTAGCAACAGAAGCATATCCAACAGCCTGTCAGTGGTGACAGGAGACAGGATTGCAGTAATTCCTTTGTGTTGTCAGGTAAACAAAGGGAATCCCTCTGCTCTGAGCTACAGTTTCCTTTAATTTGGTCAAAGTAGAATAATCTGCATTTATTCTTCTTGGTTGTCTCTTTGAGGGAATAAACTAGGCAAACTCTGCTCATTCTTTCATCACAGAACAGACTGGATGTAGGCTGGGGTCAGAAGAAAATTAATTTAGAATATGTGAGGAATTGAGGTGAGGGCCTTGACTCTTTCTTATGGAACATTCGAATTTCTGAAAAGCCTTTGCATGTTCTGTTCTTCCAAGCTCCAACCTGGTAAATCCTTTTCTGGGGAGCAGCACAGAAAACTGAGAATTGTCATGATGGACAAGACTTCTTTTACTTTAACCTCACATCTCAAATGAGAGCATCATAGGTGCCTCAGCATTTGTACAAGGCATGTGGGAGATGGTGTGACCTTTCATCAGGCCTAACAGCACAATTCTGTCTCAGAATGGAGACTTGAAATTTTAAGCAAAGCTTTATTTCTCTCCAAACTTCTTTAATTATATATTACAGGTACTGTATATAACCAAAGCAGGGATCTTCTTGAGAAGCCTTTGCTTTTCCAGAATGTGGTTTATTTTGTATTTCCAAGGACAACAGATTTTACACAGCACTTGCTCTTGGGCATGTCCAGATAAAGGTTCAGGATGTGTAGCTCAGAGATCAAAAAGACAAGTTGACCTGACAAGGATTAGGAGAGAAGATGTTAACACTCCACAAGAAGTGTGAGATTTTAGGTGAGAAGGTGTTCAGCACAGGAACAAAACCTCTGCCCAGGAGCATGCAGATGTTGTTTTCAAATTGCTGATGTTTATGACAGTTGCTTTGTGTAAATGTAAAGAAAGCGCAATTTAGAAGTTTCCATGATACTGTGCAAGAGCTATTTTACATATGAGCATTATGATTTCAAGCATGTTCTGTTTGACAATTCAGTGTTTTGTTCTGTCTTTAGAAATAAAGCCCTGAGAGGCTGGTTGTTTTTCTATGTGTGTGCCTTAGATGGGTTGTTTTGGGATAGGCAATTTGTTTTGTTTATTGTTTAGAATATCTAAAATGGAGAAGTTGCTTGACAAATTTAAATGCTGGAATTCAACATCTTGTTTTTGGGGCCTCATCTGCAGTCCACTGGATTGGCTCTTGTCCCAGTTTGGGTATCTGTCTTTGAAGAGTACTTGTTTCTTGTCAGGAGTACTTTGCTTTGCACAGGATGTGCTGCTGGTGCTCATCCTCTCTATGTGGAGGTATCATTTGTAGCAAGTTTAATTGCAACAAACCAGGAACAATTATTCTGTGTCTATAGCATCAGAGAAATTGAGAATATATTTCATAGAAGGACAGTGGGTGGCTACTGACTGCACAGGAACTGGCCCTGTTCATAAAAGAAGAAGGTCACAGGCTGTATAATATTGTACTAGGTAGAAGAGGATGCATCCAGCATCTTTCTCTTTCCTTCTTGTCCCCAGTCTGTAATATACATGTAAGTAAAGCAAATTGATTCTTGGAATACTGGCAACCTCAGCACTGTGCAGATTTACACAATATGAACACTGACAAATGAACCAAAGAAGAATTAAAATCTTCTTGGAAAACTAAGGCAAATATAGCCGTATAGAATATATTTTATGGATTATTTTCCCTCAGAACGAACAACTGCCAATGGGAATTAAGAGAGTAGAGCATCCTGGTTTATGCTGAGTAGCATAGATGAGTAAAAATGATTTATGTAGTTCTCCTGTGTGCTAATGATTGTCTCAGAGCTTTAATGAATGTCTTCCCTTTGCTGATGTCCTTCAAAAGTATCTTGCAGAACTGAGTTAGTGTGGGATCGTGTCTCCATCGCAATGCTCCAGAAATCAAGGTTTTGAAAGATGTTAGGACTCTGGTCCTCTTCCTGAATGTTTGTTCTCCCAAAGTGCTGGGATAAAACCCAGCCTACAAGAATCCTTACCCACTGTTTGGCTGGGAACGTGGCTTCGGGGTGGTGGCTTCTGCAGTTCATTTTCCGCCCTGCAAGTGTGCTGGTGTTTGTGATACACATGATATTGAGTACCAGAGAAGTGGTGAGCGAAATAGGGGAGCAACACATTTTAATAACATGACACTGGGATAAGGAAAGATGTTCTGGTCCAGTGAGATACATGTAAAGGGTGTTACTGTGGTAAATCATAATCATCTCTGCCCTGCTCCTTGTTTTGCCTTTCCTCACCTTTGATCTATGACTGACCTTTGAATATCTTTGCTTTCCTGTAATTATTTCGCCTCACAAAACCTTCTGGTGGAGTGAATTTGCTCCAGCAGTGTGTGCACAATGTGTGTCTTTTAGGTTTTTCATCAGAGGCCACATCTTGTGTCATCAGGAATAAACTTGCCTGGCTTGGTTCTAATTTGAAATTCGATTTCTTAAGTGTTCATAAAATTAAAAAAAAAAAAAGAAAAAAAGGCAGGAAAAAAAAGCATTTTGCTGTGACATCTGAATGGAACAGAGTCTGTGTACTGGGGAACATACCTTCTGACTAGAAAAGATCTTTGAAGAGAGAAAATAAATTTCCTATGGAAAGATCAAAGCATATGAATTTAATGGATTATGACAAGGTAAAAAAATACCTGGAGAAAATAGTAAGCTCAAACAAAAGAGGGGAATAGGAAGGAGTGGGGCTTTTTGTTGGAGATAAAAGATAGTTAGATGGCTTGCTAAGTACTTGAGATTATATGTTGTAGCTAAAGGGTTATTAGTGGGAATAGGGACTTTTTTCCTGTCTGTTGCAGCCCCCACTTATGTGGTGTCAAGGTAGCCTTGGAGCTGCAGTCTTAAATTCCTGCTCTATTGCAGTGCTCTGTGCTGGTGACTACAGCCTAATGCACCTTGTACTGCAAACAGATCCCCTCAGACTGACAAGAGACTGATGTAACTGTAATAACTCTTAAAGTCACTTTAATAGTCTGAGTAGGTCCTGCTAGGGTCAAAAATATATGGAGCTTATCACAGAAAAAAAGGCAGAAACCCATATGGTGAAATAGGAGATGTTCATGGGTGAAAAGCTCTGGAAAAAAACTTTTGTTCAGGTTATTGTTAGCAAAGATCATCTGCACTGCTGTAGGTGTCCATGGCCCTTCTTCACCCCCGCAGCGTTCGGTGTGTCACAGTCATACAGAAACAGGAAGCAACGCTGAGCAGCAAAGACAGATCCTCAAAGATCTCCCTCTCAGTGGCACATCAGTGGGAATCGGACCTTTGAAATGCCTCAGGAAGCTGAGATCAAGTGACTTTGTCCAAGGCTGTGCTGGGCTTCTGTGGCAGAGCAGAAGCTGCACCTCAGTTCTCCCATTTAGACCCCCATCCTTCCCTGAGTCTCACCACAAAGGACAAGTCCCAAGGGTTTGTGCCAGTGCTTTACCTGAACGAGGAGGTTCACCTGCACTAACTACAAAGCACTGGATCTACTGAGAGATACTCAGCCACACAGAGCCATCTGTAGGTGTTGCTGCTTGCCCCTCAGGTTTATTGCTCCAAATGTTGGAGCAGTTGCATCTCCACAAACCTGCCGGTTGTTTCCTTTATTGACAGTCATGTCTAAACAACGTTTACTGCTTCTTAGCAACACCTGCTTGCCCTCTGTCTTGGGTCAGTTTCTCATTTGCCTTTTCAGTTTTTAAGAAACAACCTGCATCTCTCGTCTTTCTGTCTCCAGAAGTTTATTTTGATAAAGGCAGTAGATTTGTATAGTGACCGTAAGGAAGGAATGTTTATATCTGTGGGTCACCTCTGTAGGGACAATCTGATGGAGAGCTGAACAATACTGGGGTGCACTTCATCAGCACATCCCATTTAGTGCTTTGCCTGTGGACCATATGCTGTGGGAGGGGTGTTATTACTGGATGGGGTGAGAGAGAGATTAAGGCCCAGGTAAATCCTGGTCTCCCAGCCCTTGCTCCTCATTAATACTGCCTGTGCCTTGTGTGTGCTCCTCTGCTGTTCTAAGAAGTGGCTAAACTGATGTAAGATTTGTGTTGCTTCCAGCTCGCAGGCAACTTCAAATGAAATAAAATTAACTTAGTTAAAAATAAAATCGGAAGCCTTTCTTTTGGTTAGACAGTGTTACTTTAAACTAGAAATTTTTCCTTGTTTTAAAGCAAGAGCAACTGCAAGAGCAATCTCTCATCTATTCCTATGACAAGAAGGAATTACATAAAGGAATGGATCTCAGTGGGTGCGTAGTCCAGAAGGAATGGAGCAACATGTGTGCAAAATTCAGCTATTAATAGCAAAGCACTGCTATCTTCTATTCTCTTAAGATCTTGTTTAGTTTGGCAAAGTATAGACAAAACCCAAGAAGTTATGGGAAGTAGATGCAGCAACACTGGATTGGATAGAACAAATGGTTTTGATGAAAAGTATTGTTACTCTAGAAATGAGAAGATAAGATACCTTGAGCTGAATATTTGATATTCAGAGTTCTTGATAGTAGGATGCCAACAGAATTTCAAGCGAGTAATTGGACAGGAGTAATTGGACAGCTGCCACTGAGTGACTGAGGCGATATGTCAAGAACTGTTACAGTATTGAGGCTATTGCCAGCTCTCAGTATGAGACCATGCTGTTCCCACCTTTTCTAGAATGTTCTGTTATAGTCTTCTGTGTCATGAGAAAATTGTGCACTTTGTTATGTCTGGCACCACTTTAGGGTTTTTTGGTTGGGTTTTTGGTTTTTTTTTTTGCTTTTTGTATAACCATGTCATCTTAGTTCAGCAGCGAAGTTTAGATACCAGTCCTAAAATTTCAGTTTTCAACCTTTATTATACCATGGTGCACTTGTACAAAGCAGCAATCACAGTGGCAGCCTTTTGGCACACTGTTCCTGCCAGGCCCAGAGCAACTGGGCTGCTCTGTGTGGTAGAAAGGAGTGCTACTCCCAAAGGTGCAGTGACTCCTTCTCTTCCATCTCTTCCTGTTTTGCACAGCTCTATGTGGCTTTTCTTTTGTGTATTGTCAATTTTACCATCAATCATTTCCCTGGCAGTGTGGAGGGGTGGAAGATGACAGCATACACAACACTGCTGCCGGAGGGTTCCACTGTGGCAGGGTGCTGGCAACACAGGCAACTGGCCACATTGACTTCTTCTCTTTTCATAGTTGGGAAGAAAACATATGGGATTAGTAAGTAACAGAACCTCAGTTTTCATTAGAGAAAGGAAATAGAGTGATTCATTCTGAAACCATACGCTCCAAGGGAGGAAGATTTGAATTATTAACAGCATATCTAAACATGACGGGTGCTGACACCTTCATCTCTTATTTTTACTGCCATGGATTTTCTTCACATGCAGTGAGAGAATTTACACTACAGGAACTGTTAATGGTTTCACGCTTCCTACCCATTTTTAGCTGCCTAATTTATGGAAAGCCATTACTAGGTGAGTCACTGCTTTCACAGGATTAGTGTGGCTGAGATAGAGCTTTGGGTGTTCCTTTAATTTCCATATTTGCTTGAAAGGAACATCAGATCCACATTAAAACTGTTAGTGTTTGGTATAACAGTAGAGTTCAGAGTCTCTGCTCTACTTGATCATGTACAAATATTGCAGGAGATGCTCCCTGTCCCTACAGCTAACAAGCTAAACAAACAAGAGGTGCTTATCTGCATTCTAGGTACTGTGAGTCAGGGTGTCTCATTGTTCAGAACTTGTGCCTAATTGGATGGGAATTAAGTAATTCCAAAGATTACAAACGAAGAAATACTGAGAATCTCACTGTAAATCTCACTATAAAGAACTAATTGCAGAAGCACATTTACTCTCTGGTTGATCTTGTTGAGAAGTAGACATTCACAAGTTCAAAAATGTAACATACAAGCCTGAGGGTGAGGGATTTCCCCTAATAATAAATGAACTGTTGGTTGAAATTTGGGCTGCCTGTATCATGAATGTAACAGGAGAAAATGCAGTGTGTAAAATACTCAAGCACTGAATAAGGGGCAGACGTCATAGCCAATACTCTTTGTAATAAAGAACTCAGAAATATTTGTTCAATTTAGACAACAAACTCAAGCAGGCAGTAACAGATGAAATTTAAAGGAAATCATGAATTGATTTTTTTAAGCTAATTTACTCTTCTGTAAACCTCTTAACTTGTCGCAAAAGGCTCATGTTACTTATCTTTCACCCAATTACAAGCTCTTAAACATCTGTGTAGCTTTTTTTTGCTATGGGTTTTGTGTCCTGGTCTGCCTCTAGAGCCTGTTTGTGTCAGTTATGTGTAGGTTTCTTAGTCAAGGAGTCCCCATCTCACAGCACAGCATATATAACATGTTGCACAACTACCCACCTTCAGCTTCCACGTTTGCCTGGCTGGGAAGTCTGATGTGGCACTGAGTCAGTGTGGGCCTGCAGGTGGGTTAGCTTTGAACTGCTGTCCTAAAGAAATTCTCTTTGGGTGGATCTGCAGGTAAGAATGAAGTGAACCGTCACTAGTTCTCACTCTTTGTTTTCTACAGAAGAGTTTGTGGGGGGTGAAACTGGAGAAATGATGTTACAAGTAAGGTATTGCTCAGGATTCTTTTTCTCTCCACTATTTCTTTCCATTCTGTCAGCTTCTCTTTTTCCTCACACCACTTACTCTGACCTAAGAAATTGCAAAGCTCTTCCTAACAGTGCTTGAAGATTGGTATGTTTGCTGTGTAAGTTCTGAGGCAGATCTTCAGCTGCTACAAAGAGAAGTGACTCTGAAGCCCCAACCTTCTTTTCTTTCTAATTAAAGATCTCTTGTGTATGAGCTACCCACTTCTGTTTTCCCCAGGGATTTTAAAATGCTTAAAAGATTTTAAAAACTGAAGGAAGCAAGTACAATAGTGACTGATATGCATAAGGTTGGGAGACAGTAAGTTATCAGTGGCTCGTTAAATGCTAAGTTACAGAAACTAAACATCAATCATGTTAATCCGTTGGTGTCTTTACATGTTTTCCTGTGTACCCCCAAGTGTATGATTTCGAAAGAGGTGTTAGAAAATTAATTCAAAATTAAATCCTTAAAACGTATCATCAAACTGAGCATAAGAGTATGTACTTGCCTACATATTAACCAATAAATATTCTTTGGCTACTGTTTTACTGTGTGAGTCTGTAGTGGAAATGGAAGTCAATTGGCATTGACTTCTATAAGAAGATTCAAAATACTTGGTGTATTTAGAATTGAACTGTTCCATCATGCTTTTCCAGTAGGATTTTTTTTTTTTTTAATGGAAATGTGTTTGGACTACATATTCAGTGGCCATACATCTGGATTTTCAGGCAAGTGTTTTAAATTTTCTTCTGAACTGAAATCAATACAAACATTTGTGGTGGATTCTTTACTTGTACCTTCAAAACAGCCCACACTTTTCACGTTGTTATTCCATTCAGGGCAGTTGAGTGACTGAATGCAGTAGAAAAGCAAAGCCACAACCTTCTTTGGAAGCTGAATGATTGCCTACTTATGTCTTATGCTGCTTCTCCATAAAATGAACAGTGTCCTCCACTGGAGAGCACACTGGCACGACTAAGGCGTAAAACTGAGTAACAAAGGCAGGAGCAGAGGCTAAAAAGAGATGCACGCAAGGCTTTTAAATGGTAGTGGCTTTGGCCAGCCTTTCCAAGGAAATACAGTTTGTGTGATTGCCTTTTTACCATTTTGCTAAACTTGATGGAGCGGTAAAGACCTCATAGATGCAAATCCTTAAAAGCTGTGGAAAATCAGTAGCGAGGTGGAGTTGAGGCCCCAGTTACTGTTGCCAGCTGAGGAGAAGCAGCTCAGGAGCCTTTTGTTGCTGTGGTTGGCTGTGTGCAGGGATGGTGGGACCTCACCACACCAACTGTGCTGATGCGCCCTGGAGGGGGAAAGGCTGGAGGAGAGCTGGTGAATGTGGCAGGAACTGGAAGTATTTCATGTTAGCAAGTCTTGAAAGATGGTAATGGAGGTAAGCTGGAGGTATTTTGGTGACCGGGGAGGGATGTAGCAATTTTGGATATGAAGGGTTTATTGGTTTAGTTCTGCATGGAACAGTTCATAACATAGCCTGCAAAGGCTGCTTTTTGCTGACAATTATAACATCATAAAGCAGGGAATAAATGGAGTAGTTCTGAATAGTGCTGATGTTTTAGACCAGTAGAAGGGATAAGGCTCAGTATCAGTAACAACTCCTGGGGGACCTTAACCACAAAAAAAGGCAGAAATGTATACAAAGTGAAGACGTATGATAATATATCGTGAGAGTTTGTTCTATAAATAAATAAGCCAGTAGATTGAGTATTTGTCCTGCTTTGATGCATTTCATTTCTAAGCAAACTAACGTACAAATGATAATAAAATGAAAATATTCTTTCCTTTTGGACATCGACTGTTGTCTCCAGTTGCACCAGAGGATATCTAAAGTGGTAAGATGGAGCTGTACCCCACTATTAAAATCCCCTTGGACATTGCCTGATACACTGTGGAGTTGTAACAGTAATATTTTACTGTAATTGCTTTCTTAAGGTGATGACAGGGTGCTGAAGTTGCTGTCACTTATTCTGTATGAGTTAAACCAAAGATGTGTGATTCAGAGCTACTCACTGACAGAATGCTCTGAATTTACATGATTAGAAAGTTCTTCAGATTAAAAGCAATTCATCAAGGCATTTCTCACCAGGAAAACACCTGTGTCAGATGAGCCATTTTTCCTTTACAATGGTAGGACAGTAATATTACTGAATTCAAGCAAAATCTCTGAACTACCTGCACAAACCATCAGGTAGGGAGTAACATAATGTCTGTAATTAGTCCCAGATGTAAAACTCTGCATGTTTAAGATTGAAGGCCCAGTTGAAGTTCTTTCAAAACAAAACAAATCAACCAAAAAAATAACCAAACAAAAAACAAACCCCAACCCCAAAACAACAACAAAAATCCCAGTACAAAGCAGTACTGTAAACTTCTGAAAAAGAGTCCTTTTCAGACAATCAGGCCCTTCAAATCTCTTGAATCCCATGAAATGTTAGTCAAAATCTTAATAAGAAAAAATGTTTAACAAATGGTGTTAGAAGGTTCTTTATCGCTCTTGTATGGTTTAGGAAGGTTCTATATGGAAGTAAGCTGCAGGTTCTCTGGAAAGTTGCCATAGAATGTGGTTATGGGGTGTCAAGATATCAATAACCAGTTAGAAACTGTTCTTTTATGCTAGTTTGAAGCTTCTGGAAGTATTGCTATTAATCCACATAGGCACAGGGGTGCATCACATCTGGTGGCTGCTGGAATGCATGTGAATGCAACAAAATTATTGCAACTGTTCTAATATTTGTGAGGTCCTGATTCCTCAGGAAACTGACTGGAGGGAAACTGTGAATTTGGTGCAACTTTATCCAGAGAAGATTATAGCAGAGTACGAGAGGAGTAAGAAACTATTCAGTTGCTCCATTGATAAAAGAAGTTGGATCAAATTTTTTCATCATGTTTGCTCCCCTGTGTGAGCACAAAGTAAAACATAACTTGCTTTAACCCTGCTTGGTTGGATGATGTTGGTGAGACTGTGGTAATTATTGGTTCATTACTGGAAACTGAATGCTGTTCTTTTAACTCCTAACGGATTTGAGAATCTCTTAGTGTTTAGTGACTATATAAACAGTGTATGAGCAAAATAAAACATTTAAAATTAGCAACAATCCAGAAGGTGAGATTGTTAACAGAATTGTTTTTTTCTGCAAGTTACAGATTACATTTCATTTACTTGAATAACCTGGATTTAGTGTGTGGAGAGATTAGCATAATCACCAAATATATACTTCATCTGAATTTCATTTAGCAGCCATTGATAAAAATCAAATTAATTCAGCTAGAAATTGATTTTTTTTTCAAATGAACTGCAGCTTGGAACACAGACTAAGGCCAAAATGCATTAAATCCTGATTTATTGTGCTGTGTAGATATATTATTTCACAGTTTAGTTTTTTAAGGCATTACAAGTTTTTCGAATTATAGCAGGGACTAGCGTGTTGATGTTCAAGTTTTTAAAATTGAAATTTAGCCTTCAGTTAACCATTTAAATTGATAACCCACTAATCCTAGATCATTATGGTTTTGTTTGCTAGATTGGAGAATAATCTAATGTCTAACATCTCCCTGAGCTCTGATGGTTACTGGTTTTGAGATATACATGCACATATATTCATGCTTACATATTTGTGGAATTACTTCAGGTTCTTAAATAGCATAACTAGGTCTTGTGATAGTAACTTCTATGATTTTGAAGTGAATCAATACTTCACAGTTTTTTATTTAACTTTTCAATTCAGAATTGCCTATGAGAAGTCTGATCATCTAAATTTTTTTTTTAAAAATCATTTGAAAGTAATTTCTGAGAACTTCTGTTCAGTGGATTACTCATAAGATGTTGATGGTTTTTATTTAAAATCTCATGGAAAAAATGGAAATGTGGTCTGTTCATCTAGGCTGGACTAGTTCTGTAATTTTCTCCTCCATTTGAATGCTGGAATCTGACTTCAAAATCTATTTTCCCAGTAACACTGTAGTTTGTCTTTCTGATAATACTTGTTTCAGTTAAATAATTTAAATATTCATGGACAGCAGGTCACAGACTGCAAATGTCAAGATTTTTATGAGTATATTATTAAATTATTTTTAACAAGTTAGTTTTAGTTAAGACTAGGGAATCGAATCAACCCAGTTATAAAGAGAATAAGCCTAGAACAGGTTAAAATGTATTTTCCCAATGATTTCATGGACACTTCTCCAGAACAGGTGTGGTTTCTACCATACTCTAGCAAGGAAAATTACTTATATTCATTTCTGTATTGAATTTCTCTATGGACATTCAGCCACTCTAGGACTTCATGGATAAAATAAAGAGCTTGATTTTAAGGCTTTCATGCAGGCACCAAGATTCCTCCTCTTCACAAGTCACAATTCTTTCTTTTCTGGATGCTGTGGTCTCTCAGCTGATTCCTGATTGAAGGGCCTGTGCTGCAGATACACTTTGGGCACCCTCAGTAGGGGCCCTAGCACTAAGTACTGCAAAGCATGCTTGCAAGGATTAATGTCTCTGTCTGGTGCCTTAGGAGCTTGGATGAGTTAAAAGTGCTAAATGAGCCTCAAAATGTCTGATACAAACACTGCTGGGGAAAGAACAGACAAGGCTGAGGCAGACAAACCTGTATCAGGTCTGAATTACCAGTCAGTCATCCCTGGAGATAAGGGAGTGGTCAAGATGACCTCTTGAGTCCTTTTTTAGATAAATTTTCTCTTTTCCATTGTTCTGTTTGGGGAAAGAAAAGTAGAACCTCATTCAGAAGGAAATTTTCTGCCAGAAACACTCCCAGTTATGTCAGAATCAGTTGCTTACATTGGGAGCTGACTGACCTTGCATGGTTAGTTCCCAAAATTTTTACTGTCAGTCCAAAGCCTAATGATTTCCTATTACCATCTAAATAAAATCTAATTTAACTATTGTTTAATTAACTTTAAGGTACCTTATTGGTCTGAAATGGTTTCTGACATGTCAGCTGTGCATCTAGCATAGAGCAGTCTCCTTTCTAAGCCAACACGATCTGTGAGAGTTATAAGGCATGGCTTACAACTGTATCCTTCTAAAGCACTTCTCATTTTTCAAGTTTTGCTGCAGTGACCATGCTGGCTTTCTGGAAGCACAGTGGCTCTGGGCTGTGCATTGACAGGTCACTAATCTCCATCCTGCACTCAGCCTGTCAGCCACAGGAGAGTGACTCATTCTCTGCAAACCTCCTGTTGCTTAGGAGCTGTTTGTAATGTGGAAGAGAGTTGGGAAAGTCATGGTGAGGTAAGAGGAAAAGGGCTGGGAGGCAGAGTGCTTCTGGCTGCCTACAAGGAACTTGTGAATGAGGGTGTTACTTAACCATCTCATTGGGGAGAAATTTGTCTGTTTCCTCACAGGTGCAAGATCCATGAATTTCCACGTTCTGCCATTCTCTATTGTCCGTGGTATCTAGGAAAGTTAGTCATGTGTGTGGGCCTTCATTGTGTGCATTTATTTACTTATCAGTGGTACCACTTTCCCTTTTAAAACATCGCTTGGTTACCTAGGGAACTGGCTCCAGCCCTGCACATTCCTTCCCCTGTTTGCCTGTCATCAGGTGTGCCATACACAGGGCTCCCAGTAATGCTGGGAGAACTGGGAGTCTGAGACCTGCTGTGCCAGTGCACCACAGCACTGCCCCAGAGGGATGACTCCGCTGCACAAGGATACAGAGGCCAAAAAGGAATAGTAATAAAAAAGTAATAACTCTATCAGTGCATTGAATCTTGCTGTAGGTAGGGTGAATTTGTTGTGGACAGGTGGATGTAATTCCCAATATTTAGTTGAGATAGTAGAAGTTATTTAGTTTTTTTATGGAAATAAAATGCATGAATAACATTTGCTTCTGAAGTATGTATCTGTATCAGAATTGTAGTAGCAGGATACTTTGCCCTTCAAGGGATATAACACAGATGGAAAGACTGAAAGAGCTTGAAGGGTAGTTTTGAGGGCAGGGAATGCTAACTATGGGAATGCTTCAGTCATCTGACTTCTTTATTTATAAAAACAGGAGTTTATGGTTGATTGTAAATGTGTTGTTTTGTCCCAAGTATGACTCTCAGCAGTTCTTCTTGTCACTTGAATAACATATGGACAATTCAAATTTTGATGAAGTCTTTGACTTTTAAAGTATAAATTTAAATCCCAAATGTTCCTTCACAATTCCAATGACTTTTTATTTCTGAAGGAGATGAGAAACAAGTGGTTACTTTTGAAGTATTGTAAAAGTAATTAACTTCCAAGTTTCAGATGAATGGGAAGCAAAATAGAAATACTCCTTCAGCAGACATGGAGGAGAATGTTTCCATTTACCCAGAGAACCCCAAGGACTGCTTATAGTGATGCAACTCACTGTAGATTTTCAGGCATGAAAATGTTCAGGCATTTTCACAAATAGCAAAAGGCAGTCTCTTGAATGTTACAAAACTGAAAGGCACAACCAGAGTAAGCTGGTCTTTACTGAATTAGTAGATGTTTATGGATTTATTGGGGGAAGAAAAAGCAAAACTGAAGTTCAATTTCTGGATTGTAGCATTTTTCAAATGTACAGGTTGATCCACAGAGCATGCCTGCGAGCTTCAGAAATCACACTAGGGGTTCTGGAAATGTGATTTAAACATAGGTCTCTGTGTAAAGCAAAGATGGTCATTAAAAAAATCGGTGGTAAAATAAAGGTGGGAGCTTAGCCTAAGGAGAAACTACAAGGCTCTCGGTGATCCCATGAGGATCCATAGGGAGTTTAGGAGAGGTGGCTGTTATCTTACAGACCAATCTTACTTTATACATTTTAAGTTTCAATATAGTTCATAATTTTCTGTTAGGAAGTATTCACTGAATTTACATTAGTTTACCAAGCAATTTATTTGGCAAAACAATCTCAAAAATCTTCTTTAAAAGGTCTTTAAATATCTGGTTTTGTTGTATTCAAAATGTTCTGTGTTTTTGGCGTTTTTTTTAATTCAATGAGAACTTGAAATGAGAACTTTCCCTTTATTGCTTTAATGTATTTGATTGGTTAAATGGAATGCAGTTTTAGCAATTGATGGATGTTGAAACTGGGAAGACGGTACATTGTGTGTGAATCATAACACTGTGGGAAGGTGGAGTGCCTGTGATAGGACACTGTCACTTGTGAATGATAGCTGCGCTTCATGGAAGCTCTTCAGGGACTGAACGTGACAATTTGGGAGAAATAACGGTGGAAGTTTGGCTCTCTGTGCAGATACCTTTGCTGTTCTCTAACACTTGCACATACTGTTATTTAAGTATTGAATAGGTGAGATAAAATAATTCACTGCACTTTTCTTGGCCAAGTAGTTAGACAAGATTTAAACTTAACAAGCCTCCTGGTAATTAAGCTTTAATATAAGTAGAGATGGTAATTACCCTATAAAGTTTAGCTGTGATGAAACTGTCACTGAACAGCAATGGCATATATATAGATAGGCTACAAAAACACTGCTGGTGGAAATGTGACTTTCTTTCAGCTGTTTTCTTGTTCCTGGGACTTTAAAAACAAACAAACATGTTAAGAGTTGATTTACTTATAAAATGCATCAGCAATTCTGGGAAGTAATGTATAGGCAAATGGGAAGCCCCAAAGCCTCCTAGGTATTAATTGGAGTCTCTTAAAAGACAGGCACAAAAAACATCCTTCACTCTTAAGTAAATATTACTTAAAAGCAAGGAAAGCTTATCAGTCTTACTACTCCTTTGAGAGCCCTCCTTGCTTCTCTGTTTCAGAGTTAACTTTTAACTGACTACAACCAGCAGCAAATGACAGCAGTCTCTTCTGCACCAGCACATGAGTCAGTGAGTAGGGGATAGCTGAGTCAAACTCTACCCTGATCCTTCCCTCCCACTCCCTGCCCAGCTGCTGCCTGTTTACTCCTTAGGGTATATCCCACGAAACTGGAAGCCTACACAGAAAGTTAGAAATAGTGGATGCTCTTACTCCTGTGCTTGAGAAGCACAGGCGATGTCCAACTATGATGTAACACATCAGCACCTCTTCAGAAATAGGGACTTTGCATAGAGCTGGCCATTTCCATTAAACTGTGTCCTTAGGGATTGCTCTGAAGCTTCAAAGAACAGGGTTGTGAATCTGGAAGGTCTGGCAGACCAGGGTATTTAACATCACTGGGCTTCTTTAAATGTACTCAAGCTTTAGAGTCCTGAGTTTTGGAAACATTTCTCTAGCAATATGTTTGCTATTTATCTCTTTGCCCTACAGTTTGTTATCAAGGCAGATTGCAGTTCTTATCTTCCAGTAAGAAATGGCAGCAATGATACTGAGTCATTTTCAGTCTATTCATTGTTTTATTCTTGCGTTGTTTCAGATGTATCTCACCAAGGCACTGAGTAAAGCGTTGTTCCGTTAGGCTTCCTCTCTCTCACAGCCTGGTATACTGCAGTGATTTATGCTTTAGTCCAGTGTTGTTTGTTTGCTATCAGCTTTTTCTTTCCCTAATTTCCCATCAGTAACTTAGGGCAAGAAAAATAAAGGCTTTGTGTTATCCAGGATTTGACTTCTCTGCTGAATCTCTTCTTTGCTTCGGTTTGTTGGCATTTTGTAGTTGGGGGGGGATGTGTCTTCTTATGCCCAGTAAAAGCACTTTCCCATTTATAAACTAAAATTCCTTTAATAAAGTTTTCTAGGGAGAAAAGTGCAACTCTTCCTGTGATGGTCAGTGTCTGTGTTATTTTTCCAGGTGCGTAACCTCAGTGTGCAGGACAGAACTGAAGTAACTGAAGTTACTGAAGTGGCAAAGGTTGCTACCATTGCAGCTTGCAAAGTCAAGAGCTCTCAGGGATTTAAAGACCACTTCAGCTCAAATGAACCACATTAACATAAGAACATATGCGGCTAATGGAGCATAAAGAACTTTTGTAAAAGAAAATTCTGGTATTTTTTTTGTAACAGTGTGTTCATTTACATACACAAGATTTAATCTATATTGAACTGGCTTGAAATAGTAACCATTTTGAGACAAAATTAGATCACAGACCTGATCTTTGTGCCAGTTTTATTGCCTTTAGCCCACATCATAACCCAGATACTCAAGGTTAACAGGTTGAAAAGCATCAAAAAAATTAAAAAAGGAAAAAAAGAAGTTTGTGTTCTTTTAGCTAGTGAAGAGAAATTATTTCAAGAGCCTGAAACCTGCCAATTATGAAATCTTGTAAGAATTAATAGAATGTGCAATCAATACTACCTAGGAACATGTCCTTCTAAAAATTGATGTTAGTGCAATACGGTGTTTTGGTATTCTTCTGTGTAGACATTGCACTGAAGATAGATTTTAGTTATTAACTATTATGAAGATATCACATAAATTATTTCCATATGTTTTACTAAATTAATTTCTATCTGAAAGCAGCCTGATGCAAATTAAGCAAATTATGAATTTAAACACCAAAATGTAGAAAACAATAAATTACATTTCTTTTTATAATATAATGTTCATATAAATATTAAGAGAAAGGTTTTTTATTATTGCTTACACCTGTATTTGCTTCCATTCTCTAATGAAAAAAAATCTTATGTAGTATAAAGATTACAATTAGTTTCATACCAGCAAATGAGAATTAACCCTTTTCTAAGAAAAAACACACAGTATGGGGCTAAAGTTGGCTGAAGTCACAGGTCAGTCTATGGAAATTACCTCAAAAGGAGATTTACTTTAGAGTTGGTTTGGGGTTTTCTTCAGTGCTCTGTATGTAAGTATATAAATTTGCAGTCCTTGTAGCTGTGAAACAATATCTGTAGTTTGGTCTGAGATTAGCTTCAGATCTGGGCAGTCTCATGCAGAGGTTTGTCAGGGCAAAGTCCCCGCTGCTCCTGTGCCGGTGCCGTGTTGGCAGCAGGGGAGCAGAGGTCTCACCACCAGCAGCAGCGAGGTGCCTGGGGCTGCCCCACGAGCCAGCCAGCTCACAACGAGGGACCTCTGCCTTCCCCTCTGGTAGTTTTTCCCACAGTGACCTGATTTGAACTCTCTCCACTGCCCCTGCTTTTGGAGAGGCAAGTGCTGTGGTGTAAAAATGAAACCCCACATCGCGGTGTGTTAGAGCTGAGACTTGGCTAGTCTAGTCTGGGTCAGTGCAGTTCCTAATTGCAGTTTAAGTAGCACACTGAACTCTTTTCAGTGGGTCAGATAGGTTACAGGTTATAATGGCGACTGTCTGCTTGGTTGTCTGCCTCATTAGTTCCCTACAATTTTGTTAAACCCTACTTTTGCCTGGTTAAATGTCAAGATGAGGCTAGTCCAGTGGGATCTAAAGGCATGGCAGAACTGGTTTGTATGTGCAGGTGCTTTTTTGGATTAATGACCACTTAAGACTAGGATATGTTAGATGGTTAGCTTCCATACTGTAGTTCTGAGTTTTTAACTTGCGAATATAGAATGTGAATGCTGACACCCTGAGTCATCTAACCCTTAATTGTCCTTCAAGCAAATCCATGGACTACTCTGCAAAGCATGAGCAGAGCTTAACACATGAAGCAACATCCCTGCATTGAGCTGACTTTATCTTAAGCCACGGACTTTGCAAAAGATGACAGCCAGAGGAAAGAAGGATCTAAAAAATTCTGTGGTGTTGATAGTTTGGAAGAGGAATCCTGCCTTCTGTTACTTTTCTGACTAACAGAAACTCCACCTGAGTCACCACTACTAGTTGTTGTGAAGGCCATAATTTAGAGGAAATTATGGAAATAATGTAACTCTTTCTGGAAAATTCTTGTGCTTGTCACAAAAATCATTTGGCTGGACTAACTGGCGGGATTTAGAATTCAGGTGCTGGTGGTTTTGTAAGCAACATTTATTTGGCTTGAATAGAAGATACTGGAAGAGATAAATCAGTTGGTCATTACTAACTTAACAAGTGTTGATCAAATTAAAGATGATGTCTTAGGGTTCCTCTCCTTTTCCTCTGTGTGCATATTTAGCACACCAGATGGTTAATGCAGTCATAATAAACTAGTGGGAATATTTAATTAAATGTGTTCCCAGGACATTAAATGCAGAGTATTATCCTTTGGCTGGTGATCAGAGTAAATATTTGGTAATAAGGGAGAGTCCATGTAGAATATTGTTGGTAATACATGAAAAGCACATTTGAGAACAGAACTGTGTTCAAAGCAGAACTTTCTTCACAAAATGAAGACATCTCAAATGCTAATTTCTTTTATATGTGGGGTTTTATTCTACCACCGATTCACTATTACTCATTACACAGTTATTACAAATAGCATGAGGAATAACTTGAAATTTGATAGTCATAGAATGGAATGAGTCTAAGTTTAAGTCTGTAGCCATTTACTTGTCAATAGTCACATTTTTACTGAATACTGAAGGGCTCAGATACGAAAAAGGACAGTTAAGAACAACATCTCTGTTCAAGCAGTGATGCTTGCCTTGTAAGTGAAGGAAGCCTGTTTGCTCTTGTTGAGAGCTAAATCTGCTCCCTCTGTGAGACCTCAGAGGGCTAATTTTTCTACATTTTTCTGTAGTCTGAAAATCCCTCCAGCCACAGTCTGCAAATGTCCACCAGCCCAGCAGTGATACTCCTCCATCAATCAGCTAATTATCTCCTCAGCCTAACCAGTTTTATGATATCATGGCTTTCTTTACTCCCATTGAGCAGCTTTTTTTTGTTCCCCTGCGAAAGTGACATTAGTAGAATGAAAACAAGGATAAATGTAGCCTATTAAAATAGGCTAGTTAATAACTGGAGGGGGGAAGATGAGCTAGAAATCTGAAATACGTATAATTAGTGGGCAACTGAACTGAAAAGCAAATTACCCTACTGAGAGCATTATCTCAGAAGTGGGAGGTCACAGTCTCTAGCCACGGTTGTCTTTCTGGAGAGTTTTTGCAGGCAGAGAACATCACTGTCTACTTGTAAGAAGAATGAGAACCTGAAGAACACTTAATTTTATGGGGGTGCTCTAAGTTTCTCTACACCTCTCGTGACAGAATTAGTGTGTGGTTTTCAAAGAGTAACAGGACCTGCCATTTGACACTATCCCATTTCACTATGGCAAAACCAAATAACTCGGTAGGAGGTGCTGGGATGGATAACTAATGTCTCTTTCCTGGACACAAAGAGAAACATGACTGTCCACACACAACTGTGGTAGGCCCATGCTGTTGTTAAGTCTGTACAGCTAAGAACTTGAGTCTGGAAGGCTCAAATCTTAAGGAGTTTAAAAATATATTTCTTTGAGAGATGACACGTGAATAGACAAGCACAGAATTTTAGTCTGCTCTATTTATTAGACTGGATTTTGTTAGGATTGTGTCAAACCTCATATAGCCACACTGATTGGTAAGAAAGCTTTTTTTGTGAGTGTTGGCTAAACTGACCTCCTGCAGAAAAAAAATCCCATGTGGTAGCATCTGATTAACAGTAAGCTGGAAACCTCCAAATTCCTCCAGAATGCAGAAGACTCAAAGTATTGTCAGTAAAAGTCCCTCTCTGCAAACTATCAGTGGAAAAATTGGTTTAGCTGTTACTGCATAGGAATAGACAAAGCAAGTCCGAAACAGCAACCCCCCAGGGCTATAGAGCTCCTTTATTTCCTTAGAGATCCTCCGTGCCTCAAAGCTTTCCAGTGCATCTCAATTCACAGATGGACATTCTCTGCACTGGGAACAACGTGAGATAGGTTTGTTTCTGCAGTTACTCTTTGGGCCAGAATCTTCACTGACATGCATAGCCACTAAAGTAGTGTATAAATTTGCATTTGTAGCTAATTTTAATAATTGTTTTAGAGTTAAATCTCAAGAGTACAAAGCTATGGAAGTGTTCAGATTTATTTTACAGTTAAGGGGGGGGGGGGCAGGGAATTGGTGTATTTTTCAAATGCCTTTGAAATCACAGACTGTCAGACTCTACTTACACAGCAAAACCCAAATGGATAGGTGCCTTTTGAAGGGGTCCATATGGAAAAAGAGTGTCTTAAATATACATAAGTTACAACAGTAAATATGTACTACACGAATATGATACCTGAACAGTTAAAAAAAAAAGTAGGAAGAGAGGCAGTGCAATTTTGTTTTATTTGAACAACAGGGAAAGGGTTTGAGGAAAGAGGACTCCGATTGGGGTTCTTAAAAAGTTGCCTGCTTCATTTCATTTTTGGTAGGGATCATTAGTCAAATCTGCTGCATTGCTGCACGTTCACTGCCCCTCCCCTGAGCTCTGCCAGCTGACACCCCCTAAAGCTGTCTGATGTGATTCTCACTTTCCTTGTGCTGTCAGCTTTAGCTGTGTTTCTCACTGTTTAAGTCTGAGGGGTAGAAAATAACTCCTGCTATTAGAAATAGGTTGTGAGCTTTGACTTGAGTCAGTAGTTGGAGAGGAGCAGAAGGATGACAATGAAGAGGGCTGGGCTGCTCTGCCACAGGCTTTCTGTACCATGGAGCAAGTCACTTAACCTCCCTGTACCTGTTTCCCAGCCATATGTGGGGATAATAGCTTTTCCTTAGCTTATTGCAGTGTTGTTAGGATAAAGACTTTGAAGGGATTAGGTCCTATAGTTGGAGGCTTTAAAAAGCACTTTGGATGGATAAAAGAAGATGCTGAAAGCAGCCTTGGAGGTTCTAATGTAAACTGTACCAAGTCACAGTGGTGGCCTGGTGTCCTCCTGGAATTTGCATCATGAATCTCCCTTCCCTAGCCTGACAAAGTGAAAAAATTCTGCTGTGTAGCTCACACATATGAACAAAAATGAAAGTGTGTGTCAGATGGTTTCCCAAAATATTAGATACACAATCATCCTTAGTGTTCCTTCAGCCAGTGCTGAAATGCAAAACAGTAACACTGGATATCTCCAATTCTCTTTCAATTAAGAGTTGCAGCTCCCTTTAACTGTCAGATCTAACTTTTGCAAGTTGCTTGCAAAACATCTAAGCAAGATGACAAATCTCTTAGTCATGAATTTGACCTACCAGTTTCAGGCCCAACTAGAAGAACTGAGGATGTCTGAGTCAGTTGAGACCATTTTGCTGAATCACTCAGATAGTCCCTGAATGTTTCTTCCAAGGTGGCTGCATACACAGACCCTGCAGTGCTTTCAGTCTGTTGGGTTGCTCATGTGCTAACTGATCCAAATCTGGCTTGTGGGGAGTGGGGATGAAACTGATGTTACATAAAGACTGACCTGGCTGCTGACACTCTAAGCAAGTGGTGTAGTTGTCCCGAAGTAAGTGTACTCATCACTCTCCCAGAGTGTACTCCAGTGCTCTGATGTCACAGAGTGGTTCCATTTAAGAGTATTTGCTAGGGATTCATATCCTTTTTCACCAGCAATAATAGAATTTTGTTCCTCTTTCAGAATTAATTTGACTTGTTCTTGGGAATGGAGGTTCTCAGCACCAGTGGTAATTGTTTTCCTTTTCCTAAAAAAAGTACACAAGTCTGATGGCTAGGGGCCTAGTGGTGGAGCTTTTATATGGATTTTTCACTCTTTTGTAGCTCCACAAAATCATGCCAGACCATGAAAAATTATATTTTAAAGTTGTGATGCTTCATGTATTTCAAAAGGAGGCTTCTCCAACATAGTGCTAATATTTTTGCATAAATTTCTTTGAATAACGCTTCTGAGAAATTATAAACTGATACGACATGGTACAGAGGCAATAATGGAAGAATTATGTAAATGCAGGAAGAATTATGTAAATGGAGGATGGACTTCAATTCTAGGATTTTTGCACTATGATACCACAGAGAATGTCTGTGCTTTCAAGTGATGCAGGCCTTCAGTTCCCTTCTTTCCCAGAAATCTTAGGTTCAAAACCAAACTCTTACTGGCTGCTCTGTGGGACTGGAGCCACATTAGCACACTGAGGTGCTGTCTTCTTCCCAGCCAGGATGCTTTCTACAGGGCTCACACACTGGTAGGGCAGAGCCAGAAGCACTGGGACCCCTCTGTCCTGTTCTGTAGTGCCCTGGGAGGCCAGGAGGGGATGCAGGTATCTTGTGTATTTGTTTTTGATATTGTGTGTTGCCTCATGATGGGAGAGGGCTCTTGCCTTGGTAACCTGCAAGGGCTGCTGGTGGCATTAAAGCCATGAGCTTCGGGGCTGCCTTTGTTGAGCCTGTCTGGGAGCTTGTGCTGTCCCTCTCTCTTTGGGTGAGTGTTCTTCTGCTTGGGGCAGCTCAGTGATCTGACTGTCGAGGCCGTGACCGAGGCTGCTGCTCTAACTGTGTAAGGAGTGCACAGTTCCAGAGACAAAAGGTTTGGAAAGAGTAGCTCTGCACTGCAGGCAGCACCCAGCTCTGGTTACTCTGGAATTAGATTTTAGGTAATTAAATTAAGATGGGTATGTTAATTACAAGCTTGCTGTGCCTTAGCATAAAGATTGTCATCTCTCTTTGGTGGTTGCAGTAACTCCTGCTGGACGGTCAGGGCAGCTGTAAAAGCACCTGTTCTTCCCATCCTTTCCTCCCCTATACAGGGAGCAGAGAAGCCCCAGAAAATGCAGCTGAAACCAAATGAGATGGCAGCAAGAATGCTGGAAGAGAACAACCTTGAAAGTGTCTACTGTATGTCAAGTCATTTTAAGGACAGCTTGGGAGGTGCAAAAAAAAGATGAGAATTACTAGGCAGGAAAGGTACATGGCAGAGCTCCAAACTGTGGAGTTCTCTCGTAGCTCTGACCAAGAACATCACTGCATTTATAAGATACGCTTACAGCAAAACATGTGGCAGGGAAAAACTCTTCTCACATACTCCCCTTCTGCAGTCTCTGGGATTCTAACAGTGTGTAACTCAAGAGAGAAACTCTCTTAATGTTTGTAGTAGTAACACAGTGTTTCCACAGAAAAAATTCTGCTTGTCTCTATTGGGAAAATGCCTATTTACTTCCTTAACTGCAAAGACATTTTACAGTTTCAATTTTGGCTCTGTTGTTGTACCAGGATCTCCCTTTGAAGCTGTTGATGCTCCAGGGAGATCTTGTTTTGTGTTGTGTGAGTGTGATGTGCATTATAGTCAGATTTTTATCCTTTGTGACAACTCAGAATAAATCCTGTTGGGATGCTGGCCCATGGCCATTGATGGAGTGATTCCATTGCAGGTGGCAGCAGCATCTGTTTTTCTATGTTGTTAGTTGTGGCTGTGAGGTCCTCAAAGGATGACCAAGCAGTGCATGGCTCAGTTTCTTTTCTTTCAGCTAAAGCTTGCTAATGACATTCTCACCCACAGTTAAAAAGTGAAGTGTAAGTTACAGCAGTGCTGCAGGTCTGCAAACAGCTGCTCCATCTCTGGGAGCTTCTGAGGGCCAGTGTTATCCACAGGGATCTCAGCCCTCAGGCAATACTGTCAAACTGAATTTTGCAGCTTAAGGTACCTTTGGGGAACTAACTTGAGTGCCCCCAGGCGTTTTGACAGTGTATTAATGAGGCCATAATTCCAGCAGCATTAATCAGACCCCAGGATGTAGAAGGGAATGATTCACAGAGAAACACTGTGTTCTCTCAGTCTGTCACTGTGGGAAGGCATTGGTAATGCATGAGTGGGATTTGTGATATTTTTCAGTTCACATGCTTAGGGATTTCCTCTGCAGCTTCAGGAAGGGTTTTATTTCCCTGTGGGAATAAGTGAGAGGGGTCCCTTGAAAGAAAAGGTGAGGTTTCACAGGTTAAAGCATGGGTGTGAAGGATCAGTGGCTAAGGTTAAAGGACCCTGTTCAGGCTGGCAGGGTGATTGTCTGTGCAAACTCATACTGTGAGACAGACCAGCTCTGTTCTTGGATTTTCAGGACGCTTTCTTTTGTCCTTTGTTATAGAGCAAACTGGAGAAAGCCAGTGTTGAAGTTTAAGAACTACTGTGCAGAAGATCAGGGCTCTATTTACAGCATTGCTGCAAATACTCATCTAGGGTCTGTGGCAGATGCTTAAGCTGCTCTGGTGGGGCATTTGGTGACCACCAGTGGGGAGGTTCAGCATTGCTGAATGCCAGCGATGACTAACCCCATGCTGTGTGCAATTCTCACCCCCACTTCCTCCTCCATGTCTTTCTCCTCTCCTTCTGTTTATCTTTACTTGGTTAAGTCCAAACACCAAGGAGCAGGGCAGTGCTTTACTCAGCACACTGAGAAGGAAGACAGGGTCACGGCCCTGGCTCTTACTGTGTTAACACAGAGTACCCAGAGCAGAATGTGTTTCCTTAGTGGGACATAAGCTCTGCCCTGCTAGTCAGGCCTGTGATCCGTTTGGCCATTGGCCTAACTTAGGGTAGATAATCTGAATTGTTTGCTGTTTAGAAAGGCAGCAAGGGAGGTGGAAGAGTTTGATAAAGTCCTATCAAGAAACAGTGTGAAAACTGATTGTGGTATGGAATAGTAGGGTTGTGATCCAGGAATGGAAAACATGGGTTGAAACAATGGAAAAGTTCTTTGAAGAGATAGGTACTTTCTACTAGTTCCAGAGAAGGGGTAGTGAGCAAATAAAGATAGTTTCAGTCACTTACGTTCTCTGGTTTTGATCTAGGTCTGTTCCAGCTTCTACCCAAGGTCCCACCGGTGCTGCAGCGGCTGCAGGGCCTCCTCCTGCTACCAGTGTGTCCAGCAACAAGCGGCTGCAGCAGACACAAGCCCAGGTGGACGAGGTAAGTGGCTCCAAGTGATCTGTTGTGCACCACAATGGTGCTGCTGTGGTTGGTTTCCTCCCCCAGGTTCCCACCTGCTCATCTGAAGGCCGTGGATCTGGGAAATGAGATTTATCAAAGGACGGCAGTTATGAGGAGGCAGACAGTACAAGAGGGATTCTGAATATAAACATCCCTGTACCAGTAACAGTTTGGCAGATTAAATGTGGGCATTGGTGCCAATTGAGGAATTCCTCCCAGTCAGTCTGGTTAGGAGGAAATATCATAGTGGAAGCAGCTTTTCTAGTGTGTTCCTGCACTCCTAAAGGTTAGATGCTAATTTTGCAGACTGTTTCACAGAGACAGGCCATCAGCTTCTCATAGATAGATTAAAACCATCAGAATTAAGCAGCTGAGGGCTGTGTTCATTAGCAAGAGCTCTATTGATTAATCATCACAACTTATTCCCACACATGACGTCATAACAGCATCTTTAACAAATCCCCACTTCTTTTCTTGATCTTGGAGGACCAGGTGCCTGTTCCAGCTTGGATCCTTAAAATCTTGTTGCACCTTGGCTGTAATGCCAGTGTCCATCTACCTGTTTTGGGAATGGTAGTAGTGAGCACACCACTGCTCATGGGTGCGGTCCCTGAGTACACCAGAAGGACAGTAGCAGCTGTAGCGTCCTTACACACCTGCTGTGTGCACTTGTGTGCTGGGTATTAAGGAAAGAATATTGTTAAACCCCTCCAAAGACTTAAGTAACTAATTGCTTACTGTCTATGGTGAAGTGTGCAGAGCTTGTGTGATTCTTAAATGCCAATTTGATAAAATACACATTAGAAAATATGTTCTTACATGCATAAAGGCCTCTATTTTCAAAAGCTTCAGGCATGCTTTAAAGACAGTAGAGAAGACCTCAAAATATCCAACTCACATGAATTTCTTAAGATGAGTTAAATGCACCTGTCAAAATAGGCTTTGTCTTTTTGAGAACCTTTTCTTTGCTGAAAATCTGGAACAGTGACTTTCTGGTCTTCCCCATTGTTGGTGCTTGGATGTGTTCACAACATCCTCTGGTTGCAGAAATGTCTAGACCACGTTCTCTCTTTATCTCTGATTTTCACATCCCACTAACTTTACTGACATTAGTGGAGTATTTCTTCCAGTGGGGAAAGAAATGTTACATTTTAGCTTTTGTCTTGGGTCAGAATAATGAAATAACCTTCTTGTCCTGAACATGTTACATCATGGTGGTCCTGTAATTGTTTATGTGAGTGATAGCAAAAGTAACTGTCCCTAAAAGATGAAAAATAATTGCTTTTTATGATCTAAAAATGAGCGATGCCTGTCAGATACATAGGGCTCTTCAAGTAGATCAGTAGAGATGGCATCAGTGAGGATAGTGAAGCCCTCCTTTGTGTTTAAGATACTCTGTATTCTGACACTTTTCACTCGGACACTTGAAAATCTGTCTTTTCGTGAAGATGATGACATAAGTTTGGCAGGAACTCTTGCCCAGTGTGAGGGGGCAATGAGTAGCTCTTGGATTTGAGGACTATGTGGGTGAAATTCAGGGTTCGTGGGGGGTTTGCCTTCCATTTGAGAGAGAGGCTGCAGTTGATACGGGTTTGGAGTTGATAGCACGTGGTCGGCAGGTCCTTTTTAACAGGGAAATCACAATTATAAGAATGGCCGAGGGAGGCAAACCGGCCCTTCCAGCACTGTGCGGTCACTGGGGTGACGCTGGTTTGCAATACCGAAGGATCCGGGCTGGGAGCGTGGCTTTGACCTTTCTCCCAGACCTTTTCCGGCTGTTTTCCTTCCGTGCCGTGCGGGGAAGTCACCCGTAGGTGGCAGCAGAGCCACGGGCAGCGCCGCTCCCCAGCCCGGCTTCGCAGGAAGCCTTGGGTCTGCATGAAACCACTGATCTTTTTAATGCTAGACTAATGTCCATATAGCATTTCAGGTATACCTCTATTGGGTTTTCTCATCTGATTCCTCCAGACGTCGTAGAGCTTATTTTCTAAGGCCCAGGAAAACATTTATTTATTTGACAAAAATGAAATCTCATCTGGAACAAGTGTTCACTGCAGCCAGGTTAGATTCAGTAAGTAGTTCTGGAGGGGAAAAAACCATAAAAATTTAACTGAATGGGTAGGAAATAGTAGAGTATTTTGCTTCAGCATTTTCAAATAGTTTAAAATTTTCACTACAAATCATTGTACCATGTTAAAACTCAATTAAATAGTAGCTGAGAAATTAATACTGTTAAAAATTATTATTATTTTATATGAAGTTAAATGCTTGGAAGGTTTTGGGTTGGAAAAGCAAGTAAGAAATTTGAATCGACCAAAACATTTCATTTTGGTTTAGGTTTGGTAGACAAGTGGAACAAATCTTTTGAGACCTTCTGACCTTTTGAGACCAGTCCTTTTAAAGATTCTTTCACTACCAATTTTATCTCACTGTATTTGAATAATGTATCTTTTAAATAATTCTGGATTTTTGCAGGTAATAGTTAAATCTTATTAAATATGTATAACATGGAATTCCTTTTTATAGAGTATGAGAATTTACAGACCATCAGCCTCATTCACTGCTAGAAAACTTGGACACAGCATTACTGAAGTAGTTACACTGTCTGACATTTGCGTTAGAGGTGAATTGCTACAGGATTTCCATTTAGTTATTGGCTTGCTGGGAGAGGATTTTCATCTTACCCAATGTATAAAATATATATATGAACAGCCCTTACCTGTGGTGTACTGGCTGTGCAGTAAGGTGGCATGAACACTTTGCTACTCTTCAGGCTGAATTTGCTCAGGTAAAACATTCTCCTCCTCCAGTTTCAAGCAGGACTTCAAATTATGGCTGAGAAGTCATCTTGCCCAAAAGATCTGCAGAATGAGAAAATTCTTTGGTGAGGAAATGCATACAGTTCCCTTTAGAGTGGCCTTTATCAAGATAATTTCTCTAGTTCAAGTAAGGAAGATATTAAAAGTATAAGGAAAATAATGGCTTGTTCTTAGTGATGTCAATCAAATTGTGGTATAGAGATCTTCATCAGGTTTTTGTATCTATGTAAAAGAAATCAAAAACTTTAATAAAACTAACTATGGTATTTCATGATGTCTTTTTATTTTCTACCTTTAAGAGCACCTGAGCACAGTGCAGCTGTGCTCACCTTGTTTTCACTGGGTGTGTTTCCATAGGCTGGGATTTTGAGGCACAGTCCAGGTAATGCCATCACACATCATAATGGCAAATGGCTGAGTTTAGGATGATGTGTGGTATTTCAGGGTGTGAACAGACAGGTGTCCTTCAGCTTTCCTGTGTGAGGAGTCTCACATGCGTCTGTGCCTTTGTAGGTGGTTGACATCATTAGAATGAACGTGGATAAGGTGCTGGAAAGAGACCAGAAGCTGTCGGAGCTTGACAACCGGGCAGATGCATTGCAAGCAGGTGCCTCACAGTTTGAGACCAGTGCAGCCAAACTGAAGAGGAAATACTGGTGGAAAAATTGCAAGGTAAGGAATATAAATTCTTGTTGAGAATCACTTCATGGCAGGAATTGCTTTCACTTGCATTTAGTGGGACTTTGCCTGCAGGATGGCACCTCTGAGTCATCTCTTCTTGTCAAGGCAAGAAAGAGGTGCCTTGACCTTGAGACTCCATAGGTCAAGCAACTTTGATCTTTACCAGAACCCATAATTTGTGCAGCATGTAAAATGTCGATACAATTTTTGGTGCTTCACCAGTGCCTTCAAATAGGGATGGGAAGGCATTCCATGTCGATTCATGTCAGTTCTCTGTGTGAATCGCAAAACCTGGTCAGGTGCAGTGAACTCTAGCAATGGGAGAAAAGAAGCTTTTTTCTTGTGGGGATCATCAGCCTTTTGATTTTCCTTCAGGATGGTAAACTATAAAAAATACCCCAAACTGGATTCCACAAATTGCTGTGAGAAGGGAGGAAATTACAGTCTTTTATAAAGAGGGGCTGGTTAGGATAGAGCAGGACTTTCACTGACCAGCTGCCTTCTCTGCTGTCTTCAAAGTCTAATCCTTTCCCAAGAGCAGAGGGAATCTCACTCTCCTTTGCTTTTTCAGACTTTCTCCAGTATTTGTGGATTTTGGACCCAGAAACTTCATTTCCTCTTACTCTTCTAAGACTCACGTCTTTGCTTCTTTCTACTCATGCACCGCCAACATGAACCCTATGCCAAAAGTTCAGCTTCATTTCCATTTCTCAATACCGACTTTCCTGCTGACTACTTATGTCCACCCAAAATAAAACCACCTGTTCCTAAGGGAGAATGCCACATATATCCCTCGCTAGCCTGTTGTCTGCTTTGTCTCTTCAATCCACAGTGCTATGAAATGTAAAGCAAGAAAAAATATTCTGGGTAAACCACATGTACAAACACTCCAGAAATAAAAGCATCTAGGTTAGAAATTCAACTGAGTAGGTCCTCTGGGCCTCTTTTATGCCTAGAAGTGCAGGCAGCAGGACTTTTGGGAGCTACAAGCACAGATTTTGAGTTACGTTCACCCATGTGACTGCAGTCATCAGAATGATCTGCACTACACTAGACCTTCAAACCTACCCTCATTCTCCTTTCCTCATTGTCCCTTCCTGCTTTATCCTGACAAACAATCTCCCCATCCTTCCTCTGGCTCCCAGTCTCTGGAAAGAGAGGGTAGAAATTAAAAAAAAAAAATCTCCTGCAAGCCAGTGGTTGGCTCTGTCCTCCAGACACATGTTAGGAGGAATGAAGGCCTTGATTTGACATGCCCATGTTTGTTGTTTTTCAGTCTTACTACTCGCTGGGGTAATAATGGCAACTGGACTGCAGCATCCCTGGAGGGCTCGTTAGCTTTCAGTGAGTCTCAAGTGGGGGCTCTGAGCCACACAGCTCAGTGCTGCTGTGATCTGTGCACAGCTGCCTCTGCTCTACCTGTTCCTGGGGGAGCAGACTCCTGCTTTGCAATGAGCTATTTCCAGGAGAACATGCTGGAAACTGTTCTGGCTAGCATGGGCTGCTTCTCCCAACAACGCAAGCATACAAAGCAGCACAAATAGCTGCTGGGCTTTAGACATCTCTAGCTGCCTCTTCACTGACGTCAGGAACATGGGGAAAAGGGATCAAGTGACTCTGGTATAAAGTGGTACATGGCCATGGGTGACCCCAGCCACTGGAGTTGTTTTACTTTGGAAATTAACTATTTCTTTATTGCTAGAAATGGTTGAGGTTGGTCACTGCATCTTTAGCTGACAGGCAAGAACTGGCTAGCTTTGACAAGAGGCTATGTCCATTGTTGGTGGTCAGCTGGTTTTAAAATTGACACTAAATTTGGGGCCTTAACAAGTCTGTTGCAGTGAGTCTTTACAAGAGTTAAAAGTATGAGGAATGAGTCACTAAGTAAAAGCAAAAAAATTGAGGGGTTAATGTCTTTCATGTGAAAACCTGACTTTCTCTTTTTCTTTCTTATAACTTTCTTTTTATAGATGATGATCATCCTTGGTGTAGTATGCGCAGTCATTCTCATTATAATTATAAGTGAGTAATTCGTTTTCTCTTTTATCTATAATCTCAATAGCTTGTGACTTAAGAATGGCTGCTATATTAAAAGCCAAAACAACAAAAAAAGGATATAAAATATTTGAACTGATTAATTTGTGAAATTTCCCTTCTAGTGTTATGCTTTTATAGTGAGAATTACTGCAAACTCCCTGGACACATATTGGCAGAATTTGTTGACATTTAATGTTTTTTACATTAGCATGTTACATAACTTTCCCTAGGATTAAAAACTCTCCCTTTTTATGTTTAAAGTAAGTTTTTATGCAGTCTCAGAGATCTTCCTTTCATTATGATGAGTGCCATAGTCCTGGTGTTTTCTACTAAGAACAGTAATTCTTGAAATACCTCATGCCTATAAAAAGAGGGTGAAGGCACACAGGCAAACAGGCATCTGATGAATTTTTAAAAGCATGTAGGTGCCTAGTTGCTACCATATCAGCTAGAATTTGAGATGTCAGTGTTTCTGAAGATCCTCTGGCATCTCGAATGCACAAATGTTGTTAAAAGATGGCCCAAAGTCTCACTGATTTCTTTTCTCAGAAGATCATCTCATTCCATGCAGTTGTTGTAGGAAAGTTAGCTATGAATGAATAATAGCAGTCGTGCTGCTTGGGACTCAGGGATCTTGTAATGACAGGAATTGAACATTTCATTTATGTAACCCTATGTTAGCAACAGCTGTTATGTGACATAACTGTAATATGGCATTAACTCCTAAAAGGGAGATTTCTTCAGATGGGCAATCCAGGTAGTAACCCAGAAGAGATTCACCAGAAGGCTAGACCATGGATGTGAGTTAATTCCCAGCTCTCAAATTACATGCCTCATATTAAACATGTTTCCATTTTCCTCTGTTGCTCCTGTAAAGGAGGCTTACAGGATCACCTGTAAAAATGACTAAATGGAATGAGATACATGTGACAGTTTATTAGCCTTATGAACCATGGCACCAGCGTGACCCAGAATAATTCCAGGGTTTCGTAACACTGAGACGGCAAGAATGGGAAATGGTTAGATATTAATTAACTATATTAACTGGGTACTCAAGGCAACGGGCTTCAAGAGAAAGACCGGCCCTTCTTCTGCAGCAACCAGACAAAAGAAGATGTGCAGCCATTGAACTAATTGCTGTGTATATACGCCTCATTGAGCATTATGTGATCTTAACAAGAAAGTAAAAAGCGGTCAAGATAGTTTGTAACTCCTCCATAGAAGTTAAGGCTGAACCATATATAAGTAGAACATTGTTTCACTCGTGGTTTAAAGTGTTGAATGCCTGTCCTGGTAAGTTTAAAAAAAAAAGACACTGCAAGTTTGACACGGGTTAGGTTGAGTTTAGGGTATTTAATCACAAACTTGAGTGCCATATTGTTCAACCCAGGTCGTGGCTCACCATAGTGAGATCTAGTACCAGGTCAGTGAGATTTAAGTGTACCTGTTGTTCAAGTAATTTTTTCAGGCTGATTCTTCTGTAGTAAGTGCCTAAAGGTTGCAGCTTCAGGAAGGACCCTGTGTATTTATCTCAATGCTGTATTTATTCACAGTAGCTCTCAAGTATATGTTTAAATCCTATAGACATCAAGCATCCAAGTGCTGTTAGACACAAGGCCTGCATGACTTTTCCAGTCCGGGATTTGAATGGGAACAAGATCATACCCTCCATGAGGGGTGGCTATAGATGCAGATAAGCTGAGCCATTCCTCACAGCAGCAAGCTACCATGGGTGGTGAAATGGCCCAAGCTGCCTGCTGGAGGAAGCAATACAACACATGGCTTTGCAGGTGTTGCTGGAGCTGGGGAAAGCAGATAACATCACTGTCAGTCCTTGCCCTTTCTCTCATTTGAGCCACAGTCTCCCCTGCTTTCTACTCCAGTTTCCCCTCCAAATTCCATTTGACACAGGAGGACCCATCCTCATGTCTGCTAGAAAGGAATACTGTGTGCAAGACATGTCATGCTCCTTCAGCTAAGATGTGCTAAAGATGTTTGCAATTCTCTGACATCACACGCTTCTGTAAGATAAAGCACAACAGTAACTCTGTAATAACTGTTGGTTTTTGTCTTTTTTTAATCTTTCTTTCCTTCTGCTTCATTTCCCAGTTTATTTCTCCACTTGAAAAAGCAAAGAAGGAAGACTTGGCACAACTTTGTTCATATCAACCGACGATATCAGTGTTCCTTTGTTGAACTCCGCTTTTTAATTCCCGGTGTCTTGGGATTTTTGCTTGTAATAACCCATAAGCATTCAGTGTGGTGTATTTTGGAATTCTGTTGTTTCCACAAGAAACTGTACCAGCTAAATACTGCCAAGTAGTTCCATACACTGTCTAATCACTGTGTCTTAAAATGTGTATGCACTGACCTTCAGAAACTGTAGTATATGAAAAGCATCCTAAAACATCTCCGAATCAGAGAATGCAGCTGTGGGGAAGCTCCTGTTTAAAGGGACACTGTCAGGTGGATTGGACTCAAATCGAAGGTTGCAGCAAACATTAGGACCAAAATTCTCAATCTGAGCTCCTAAAGTTGGATGGCAAAATCCATTGTCAGATGTATCTCTTATTCCCATTGAAGGAAGAGAGTGATACCTACAAGTATTCATGTAAGATATCACATTTCCATTTAGCCAACCAAACACAGATTTTTTTGAGATTAGATGTAGAATCCAAGTCTAAAAACATTGTCTACAGAAAATAAATAAGACTGGTTTATCATCTTTTATGGATTTAATTTTTTCCTTATGGAAAACACCTAATGGTGTTTGGAACAACCAAGATGGCCTCAATACAAAAGCCAGAAAGAAAAAAAGTTGTATGACAACCAAAAAGCATTAGCTAGCACAGTCCTGAAAAAGCCAGGTGAAATGCAGAAGTGGTAATACAGGCATCACAAATTACTCAGAAACAGTTTCTTGCTAAAACCTCAAGACACTGTTTGTCACGTTTCATGGGACATCTCTTGAATACTAATCCACAATAGTTAGGCCCAAACTTAAAGCACATGAGCAGCACTGGTGCTGTCTGCGGCTTTCCAGCTCTGTTGTAGGAAGCTGCCTCTGCACCAGTTTGCAGAAATGGTCCCTGCTGTGAGGATCATTCAAAAATCAGGAAGAAGGTAGGGGGGAACAGTGGAGAGAGGCTGAGAAACGGAAGGGTGCCTAGCAAAGCTTTCCTGAAGAAGAGGAAGGAAGAGAAACACTGTTCAAAGTAGTGGTGTTAAAAAGCTTTAAAAATATATATTTTAATTTGTGCATGTGGATAGTTCATAAACTAAAGTGTCAGCTTTATAAAGTGCTCAGCTGAGATACCTATTATACTCAATTAATTTAGACTAACATTTGATGTAATTAAAAGAAATTATATATTGTGGCTTGAGAGAAAGTTCTTGTATGGTCTTGCGAATTTCTTGTTTCTTTCTTTTTAAAGCAGTGAATAGTTTAATCATCCTTAACCAAACTAAAAATGAATTAATCACATTTTGAACCAGGAAATTCAGAAAAGGATCTTTTTAGGATAACTCCTTCAGAATTCCTAAAAAGAATTCATAGAATTTAAAAAATAATAATTTGGTGGGTTGGGGTTTTTTGTCTGCAATTTAATTAGGGAATAGAAACAGTGGTAATAGTAGTGTAAATATTCCCACTGTGGAGTATCTCTCTTGACATGGTTTTAGATTTAAAAAAATGGATACCCTGACCAGTTTGTTGCTGTGAATCTATATATAAATTGTGCTGAAGTAGAATTTTGCAGAGAGAATAAGTAATGATCAATTGAAAGGTTCCAGTTACATTCTCCCCTAAATATTTATTACTTTATAGTCATGCGTACTGCTTCATATCATTAAGTCATAAGTGGCTCCAGTCTTAATGAAGCTGAATATTCAAAGTTACTAATTTGATCCTGGACTCCCTGGTATGCCCTGTTCACTTCAGTCCTTCAGCTGGGTGAGAACATAAACAATTCTGAAATCCTCATGGGTCAGACAAAAATCATAGGGATGATGAAAGGCCTGACTCCATGAGGTGACACACCTGAGTGCTAAGTATAATGGAGCTTTCACTGGTAGAGGAACAAGCCATCCATCTTCAGGACCCTTTTAAACTGCTAAGATAATTAGATAGCTGATATGAAAGAATTATCTCCTAAGATTGGGACCCTGCCACCCACACCCATGTTGAGCGTGGTGTCCTCACAGAGCTTCTCGACTGAAAAGACTGATGAGATGAAGATAGCTTTCGCTGGAGGTGGTGCAATCAGTAAGGTGATATGCTGATACTGAGCCTTAATGTAGATGTTCCTTCTCCTCTGAGAGGCTGAACTGAGTACTCAGCTGATAGGACTGCAAATACACATTAAATCGTTTGAATCCTCTAGCTACAACCATGCAAAGCTCCCAAATGAAACTGTAGTGAAAGTGCTGTGAGGATGCAAAGCTTACATCCTCCCAGCTAATGTAGTTCAAGCAAGTTAATAATCAAAGTGGGACCTTTAGGTGAGAGTGGAGAATAGAAATTGTTCTTTGTGGAATGTGGACCCATTCTCTCTCAAAACTGTAACTAATGGGGGGGTGACTGCTAAATGTTAGTGAGACTTTGCAAGGAAGAGTTAAGAAATCTACCTTCTAGTGGGTTGTAGAATGTTTGTGAAGAGACTATTTCCTCCTGTGTGGTAATGAAATATGATAAATTAATATGCTTAACTTTTCAAAGTTGTTTGCCCACAGTGTGCTTGTGAATGCTGAATGTTTGCTCCTGCTTGTGCCATGGTAGTTGGTTGTAATTGGTAAGATAAACCATGTGACTTTTCTAATTCAGCCCAGGAAGCATGAACAAGTGTGTCTTTCCCTGATGCACAGACCCAGAGCTCAACTGCTCTTGCAGAGGGTTAAATCTTCAGCAAGGAGAGTATGGTAATATCGAACTGTTCAGGGTCATAGATTGTGCAACAGCATCACATATGTGCAGACTGGTGCAGAGGACAATCTGTATAAACACAGTTGGAGATCTTATTTGTGTTGAAGCCAGGATTGATTGCATTCAACTCGCTGCTTCTACATTTTAAATGTCCGTACAGTTACAACTGCCTGCCTGTAAATTGTCCATGAAGAGGTTAAGCCATTCTTGTTCAGTCACCACTGATTAGAATTTCAGCTCCTGCTTTGCACCACTGACTGCTGCCTAGGCTCTTCCCTTGGGCTGGTAAAACATCACAAAAGGGCTTCCCTTTAGTGACTCCGTAGCAAATCCTCAGGGCACTCCAAGGCCATTGCTTTCTGACTGCCACCTTGGGGACCAAACTGAAGACTCTTCTGGCTGGAAACAATGCTTTTGGTAGCTTTATCCAGAAGTAGACGTTGTTTGAGACCTGCCTATTCCATCCTTATAAGAAGCTCTTCCTCTGCTTTCTGGACCACAGCTGTACTTCTCAGAGGCTGTATAGCAGGAGGTGCCCTTCACACAGAGCATAGCTGAAAGGAAGTGGTTAACAGCTGGTCTGTGCCTGTACCATAGCTGCTGCTTGGCTTGTCAATGATCATACATCAGCTTCTGAGCTTGAACAAGTGTTATTTGCACCCACTATCAACAGGCTAGTGAGGTCCTGCTTGGGCATTACACTTCCTCTCAAATTTAGCTCACGTTGCAGTAACACAGATGTGGCTTTAAACCTGAAAACATTGTTGCACATAACTTGGCAGGAAAACTTAGTGTGGAAGCCCTAACGACATACTTGACCTGATTTTCAGTTGACAACATTATGTAACAGCACAGTCAATCCAACATAGTCAAACCTGATCCAATACTATTAGAAGGAGGATGGAAGAATTTGATCAAGATTCTGAATGTAACCTAGAGTCTGTAAGACAAGGAATGATTTAGAAATGTAGATTTTTAAAGCTGGCACTTTCTTTTTGTTGGAACCTGCATGATGTTAGCCCTGGGAACAGTTCAGGCAAGTAAAATATTTGGCTTTTTTCTTTTTATATAGTGATCTGCAATAAGTGACTTAAACACTCTCAGTGATGGAAGAGCAGGACATTATTGTCTGTGCAAGGATTGAATTAGAACAGCCTAAATCTGTTATGCTTTTGTCTGAGTAGCAAGACCTTTTAAAATTCTACTGTTTCTCTGTCACTACTCCTCTGACAGGGCTTCACCTAACTTTAATTTTATGAGCAGCTGGACTACTTCTTGTCTGAATACAATGGATTTTAGCTCTTAAGAGCAAGTTCTTGACTTGGCATCGGTATTAGAACATACCTGCAAAATGGTGATGTCTGCTTCTCAGAAGTGCAACTACCATGGGAGACTCAAACTTCAGGAGCTTTTAGAAGCTCGATGTTACTCAGCTCTTTGATGCTTTTACAGAGTGAATTTTCTCTATTCCATGGCAGATTATCCACACAGTGGGAATATGTATGATCTATTATTTTTTTTATGAGAGCACCTTGATTGCATGTTGGTGAGAGACCTTCACAAATAACCTAAAGAGCACTGGGGTATGATCCAGGATTTAGATCTCAACCCTGCTTCTCCTGCCCTTTAAACAGGGAAGAGGGCTGAACCAGCAGCCATGTAAGGCACTGGGGTCCCTCCCAATGTACACAGTGAGTATGAGAAAGGTCTCAAAGTCTCTATGATCTGGATTTGCATCCTGACCTGAACTTTAGATCTCTAACAGATCATAACCTTTGGGCCCTCTATGTAGTCAGAAGACTGAGATGCTCTTCCAGCCAGTTCTTCCTCACCTCATTTAAGTCCCTGTTGCTAGACAAGATACATTTGAGCCAGAGAAAACAAAAGCACCCTCAAATTAGCTTCTTTAAAAGCAAAATTTAAAAGGCTGAAGAAAATAGTTTGAAAAAAAAGAATTGTAGCTAGAGAAATTACTGCCTGAAGGTTTCTCAAATGGTAACATTATTGTCAGGAGGGATACTAGATTAGGATGTATGAAACAACCAAACCTCACACCAGTTGTTCTTTCTCCGTCTGGTCTCCTTCAGAAATACTTCTCTATTCCACTTCAAGAAAGGATTTTGTTTTCCTCTTCAGATAATTTCCCTTCCTTAGTTCATTAATGTATGTCTCAATTGATGTGCTCAGCAGTTTTCTTCTCCATTGAGAACTGGAAGACTCTCTGCCTTTAAACACATGCATAAAAAGAGATCTCAGCCACCCGAGGAGTTTACCTTCCTTCCTGGTGCACTGACATTTAAAAGCTACATCTTAGAATAAAGCAGAAGAACTGTGGCAGTCTGGTTACATGCAGTTTTGGTGGAGCAAACACTTGATTATTCAACAATGAGTCATTCCTGCAGTAACCTCATTCTGTCATGACTGTATCACATCTGCTAACTCTCCAAAGCAAAAACCATAACCTGCACTGGTTTCAAACATGAATACAGCCTCATGGTTTGCACGTAACACTCTATTCAACCAAAGAAGCCATGTGCTATAAGTTTAAAAGGGCAAAGTACTTGTTCTCAAAGAGAAAATATCATAGAGAACAACAAAGACAATTATGAAAAAACCTTCTCCATTCTTTAGCTCTTCTCACAGTGTCTGGCTTATCCATTATTCTTCAAGTCTCTTTCTGTTCTCTTAGAAAGCCTTTGTGGTTTTGGAGGTAGTGTATTTGGAACACGGTATATTGGGGTAGCGTTGTTCTGCCCTCTCGGTTGACTCCCTGCCTCCTGCCATGGTGTTACTGTTGCCCTCAGCCAGAGCTCAGACAGGCCTTGGGTGAAGCAGAACTTCCTCCCCATAATGCCCAGCTCTCCTCAAACCAGTCTCCACTCTCGCAGGTGGTTGAGAACACCTGAGGCAGAATATGGCTCCTGGGTCTTAATTTGGTTCAAAATTATGTGATCCAAAAGAAGGCTAAACAACAGCATTTTTGCTATACGACTTTAAATTGTAACACTGGAATTTGAATTAAACTTATTTAACAGTTCTTGTAACAGTAATTCCATTAGTTTTGTTGGAAAGAGAAGAAACAGCAAATAAGGATATTGTGCTAATGACAATATAGTAAATTGGGAAATGGTCCAAGTGAAATATCACTAACATTCAGTAACCTCCTTTTTATAAGTGGCTCTACCTAAGAGCACCTTTTTTATATTAAAATTAAGCAGTGCTTGTCTATTAAATTCAAATACTTTAAATGAACTATGACAGATGGTAGATTTTTTTCCTGGACAATGTGGCGGATATATGCAGGCAGGCTGGTGTAGCATTTTTTGCAGAGAGCACCATTTGGGGTATTCTATGCCAAGATATGGGGCTCCTGCCAGCTGCAGAAGTGGTCAAGGACTTAAGACAAATCAGGACTGGTGCAGTAAAGATAAAGACTGAACGTCCTCTTTGTCCTAGAGCAGTTTGGTCTCAGTAATGGAATCTTCATGATGCAGCATAATTATTTGGTTTACCCTTGATCCACTCCAGTACCTGTGCTTCTCCACCTATAAATGGTCTAAGGTGAGGATGGAAAATCCCTTTCCTGAATCCATTACATTCCTGTCATATATATATATATATATATATGAACACATGGTGGTGGCTTGAGCTTTTTGTAATGAAAAGTTTAAAAGAATTAAATCAGTTTCTCCCCCTGATACACTGCAGGTTTGTTTGAAGTAAAACTAAATAATGGCAGCTGCAATTATTTTCTTTGTAAGATCAAGGATTGAGATAGTGCATATAATGGACCTACAAACTCATAGATACACAATGCATAATTTTTTTCAGAAGTTTAGCTATTAATATTTATAGTATTGATCTGAAAGTTTGCTAAAATTTCTTTATTAATGAAAGTAGTCTTGGCTGGAACCAAATTTCAGTGATCAGCATGACTACCATGCCACTAACAAGCTACCAAATAATGCAAGTTCAACCCTTCATGAAACCCAAAGGGAAAAAATATTTTGAATAAAAGTAGAAATGTACGGTAAAGACTATGGGTATAGAGTTTAACCATTACTCATTTAAGTATTATTTAAGCAATTGCCAGCTATAAAAATAGTCAAATAATGTAATTATATAATAATAATTATAAAATAATTGTGAAATAATTAGCTTTCAAAGCCTAACTATAGATGAAATAATATTTTTTCTCATTAGAAAAGCTAGCTTCAATCTATGTTCCATCTACTTTTTCCCCAGACAATAAAATGCTAATGTTGCTATGACACACTCACAGGTCTGCACAATAAAACGTTAGAGATAGCACACTACTTGTCATGAAAATGTCTTGTAAATGAAACGTCCTCCCTCCCCCAGCCATAAACCTGGTAAAATATTACTCACATTAGGTTTATCAGCATCACTGAAAGATTAGAAATTAGTACCTCCTACTCAAGAGTGGGACTTAAAAACATGCTTTGTCTGTTGCAAAAATACATTCTGAGGGGGAAGCACCAACTGTGTAGAGGTTAAATTTTTATTTGACAACTCCTGTTCTTTTTTCCTTCCCCTTTCCAAAGGAAGTGCTTATATATGTAGACAGGCATTTGCCATTTAGGTGAGATGTTCTCCTTCCAAGTATGAAAGAGATGAAACAGCCAGTATCTACTGTGAGCAAACCTTTAGTTTGTTTTGCAAAATAAAAAGTTCTCTAAGTGGCAATAGATGAACTCTTATTATAAACTTGTTATGCTCATTGCAGGAAATGAGTTCATAGCCAGCTAATTAGTATTTTCCTTAATGACTTATGCTTGAGTCTTAACACAGAAGAGCAGCCTCTGGAGGTGTTTATGTAATCATTTCAGCACTGTAGTATCTCACACTCGCCAGCCTGGAGTGAGGAGCAAGGCGTGCCCTGTTCTGGAAGTGACTTCAACATGTACCTAAGCATATAGTGAATTTCTATTTTCTGTTTAACACAACAAAAACCCCTCATTTGTCCTTGCTAAATCCAGGCCTGATATGTTCTAATTCAGAAGAGGAAAAACCTTTCATCTGGATGAGAAAAAAATTAGGGAGAAAAGGACCCCTGGGGTTGCCGGGTCTGATGTCCTGCTCGAAGTAGGGCTGCCTTTGAGGTTGGATCAGGTTGTACAGGTATTGTCTTGATGAGTTCTGAAAATCTCCAAGGCCCGTGACTCCACAACAAATTCTGTCATTGGGTATGTTCAATGCCCTGCCAAGGCTGATAAAAGTGCAGGAAACACCTTTGTAAGTGCATGTGGTTTGTGTTTTTGCCTTTTTTTGGTTGTACATTTATCTGATTAGAATAAAATTCAGATCTAGTGGAAGTAAGTGCAAGCCCCCTTTTTTCAAAGGACTTCCACTGACATCAAGAAATTTTTTCTTTCTTGTTGCCATTGGTCTAAGCCAGATGTGATCATGCTGAGGATATCAATGCATTCTCTCTCCTCTGAGTGTGTGAAGCCTACTTCTCTGACCGTGAAACTGGGAATAGGCATAGAATCAGGTCCAGAACATCTGGTGAAGTCTTGTTCTGTATTGTCTGAGGTCAGTGACACAATCCTGAGTGGCTATTCAGTTACTAGACTGGCACCAAAGAAAGAAGAGGATTTACTGAGATTACTCTTTCTCCTCACAAGTCACCTTGGCAATACCACACCTGATTCAAATGCTGATGGAATGGCAGTGCAAAATAAAAACCTTTCTTCTACCTCTTTCCCTGTAATTCTTCAAGCTTTACTTCCTGTGATCGGAATAATCAGAAGTAAGTTTTCAGTTGCCCTTTTAAAAACCCAAACCCCAGACCAAATGTCTAACTGCATTCTTTTAAGGGCCACACAGTGGTGTTAAGCTATGTAGTAATACACTCAGAAAGGACCTGAAAGTCTGTGCTGAGAATAGCATCTCCCACCTCATAGACTCAGCTGTACTGAGCAAGGAGTTGTGATTTGTGCCTGTACAGAAAACAATCCATTTGCACCTTATTGGAACTATCATCTGGAGAGGAAAAATAATGCTGTGGAGACCAGGACATTTCTTAAAGTGCTTTACCTGGAGGTCAGTGGAATTTCATTTATAAATGATAGAATGCATGCATTTTGATGCTGAAATTGTGATGACTTACAAAGTTTGATATTACTGTACTTTTTTGTGAACAGTGATTTTTTTGAAGTGGTGAACATATTTTCCAAGAATATCGTAGACATTTGTAACATGTATGTTTGTGCCAATAAATCTTGTTTTAAGAAGTTTGGGTTTGTATCATTCTGTTCCCAATACACACAGTTTAAGGACAGTTGAGCAGCTTCAGCTTTCCCTCTCTGTGTTAAGTATGGGAGACTTCTAGAAATGAAGATTTTCTAATTCACACTGAGTTTTTACATGTTCAGTGTAATAGAAAAAAAAAAAAGCATCACTGTTGTATAAACAGTAATGAACCCTGTACAAAAATATACAATCATTAACAAATTGTGAATAGGAGCAGATGAGAAAATGTATTTAGTGCATTTGACCATATTCTTAATTTTCTTAATGGTAACATGGGTTTTCCTTTAATAGGGCATGGTTAACTCGGGGAACTCAATGCCATGATATACTCTTAGTTCACCAATTTGGTGTACGTTGGACAGTTTTTAGATGAAGAAAGAAGGGTTTTCAGTGAGAGGAATACAGACTCTCTTGCAGGGTCCTCTTCTGCCTTAACTTGAAGCAGCTGGTGCTGGCCACTTGCGTGATGGATTAATGGGGCATGGTAACTGTTGCCATGGTTATTCCTAATGAACAATTAAGCCCTTTGAAGGGACAAGAGTTGGAAGCTGCTTTTCTCCCCTTCCTAGCGCCTACACCTAAATTTTAAATTGCATAAGCATCACAGTAACTCCCAGGTAGCTCCACACCTTCAATGCACTTGGGGCATTATTCAACAACTCTAATTTTGTTGCAAATGGTCTCAGAACACATAAAAGGCACATTATTGTCTCTCCCCACCCCAAACCCAGGTAATGTCAAGATGCCTTTTTGTATGAAGGTTCTTTATTAGCAAAACTATAGATTTGTCCTTGGTAACTCAGTGCACCTGG
The DNA here is from genome assembly GCF_009650955.1 of Corvus moneduloides. Lineage (NCBI taxonomy): Eukaryota > Metazoa > Chordata > Aves > Passeriformes > Corvidae > Corvus > Corvus moneduloides. The sequence goes on along the minus strand of NC_045485.1, from coordinate 6,086,425 downwards.
CAATCAATTGAAGACACTTTTGAGTCTAAAAGGAGGAGCTGGGACAAAGCAATCACTGATTTCATACATTGCACATTCTGGTCTATGTGAAATAGCAAATAAGGACCAAGTGAGAAAGTGAATTATGTTGACTGGTGCATGTGAACATGATATTAAAGAACACAGGAAGCTGATCAAAGCCAAAGTGAGGCTTATTAAGAGAGCACAATGGGCTGATGCTCCACTAGCACTCTTACAGCAAGGTTGCGTAATTAGCTCAGTTTTATTGAAAAAAATCCCAATTTCTGACTTTTGAGCTTACACAGAATTCTAGAAAATGACAAAACCAAGTGAAAATGAAGTTATGTTTAAAATAATGGAGATATTTAGATGGATATGGAAGAATCAGTAAGATTATATGAAAAATCTATCTTTCATTCTGGTCAGATAGATTTGCATAGTTCATGACAGTTCAGGGAGCAGAAAGAAGAACTGCTTCCTAGGGGTTATTAAACTATGTGGGGTGACGAACTCCTGGGACATGCACATGCTTTGGAAAGTCAATACCAGATAGTTCAAAGACAAAACAATCCTTGAAGTGACTGCCTACACACTTTGCTTTGTAAGCTGAAGTACCTGAAGGTAAGTGAATGAATACGATACTTGTAAGTGCTCCTGACAGTTTTGAAATTTAAAAAAAAGTCGCACATGACTAAAGATGGTCAAAACTGCAATCTGAGAAGAAAAGTTGGCAAACTGCTTGAGTTCCATATGAAAGAAAGGCAGTGGTAACTACTAGAGAGCCAAGCCAGCTCTTTTTGCTTTCCCGGGAGTTTTCAGTCTAGGGGAAAATTACCTTGTAACACCGCCTGTGGTTGGGCAGCTCCAATCAAAAGCTCTTACCGCGCCAAGGTAACCATGAAGAGAACATTTTACTAGGGGAATTTCCTGGTACAGACTTATTACACTTTTAAGGCAGTTTTTATAATGATTCTGCAGAAGTAACACCCTTGTCTTCTCCTTTATCATCTGAACAGTGTAATTATAATTCAACAGCTGTTGGCTGACTGCTTTACAAAGGCAAGTAAAGCCTGGTGTTTCTACATTCTGTTGGCCATAAAGCAGATTTACTCTGCAGAATGTAGTCAGTGGGTTTGATAATTTGACTTCTAGTACTTACCTAATGACTGGCAGGTTGTTCTTTTTATTAGGAAATGTACAATACAACATCAAGCTATTTACATCTTCCCTGGCTTAGCCTAGAAAACACCTGCTCCATGGTCCAGTTTCACCAGGAACTGGAAAGGCTTCCCAATACCATACAGTGCATGCTTCTGTGATATAATCTGTAGTAATCCATAATGACAGTGCACTGAAAGAGCTGGCTAGATCAGGGGTGTTGCCAGCACCATACAGCCCTGCACCAATCCAGGTTTTGTTAAACTTCCTTCCTAATGTTTCAAGAAAGGTACAGAAGAGAGAAAACCAAAAATTCTCACTAGTCTGAGTCAAATGACCAGGGAGACAGCGAGGAATTTTTTTTTTCTCAGATCAGACTATCCAGTGAGTCAGTTCAGCTGTGAACAGGATGCAGAAAGCAAGCATCTGGAACTGTAATGCCCCAAGGAACACTGAGGTTAATAGTGATTGAGGATCTGGGAATGTAAACCAGTAATTACAATGCATACATTGCACTGGCAAAGAATACTTTAATCTCCTTTTAATGTCTCACTTTGAAGACACCTATGAGTTCCAGTGACAAAGTTCAATCATTTTATCACCAGGAACTGTCTGGATTAGTTTTGCCATCCTTTTACCTGCTTATCAGTCATCATTTCATAACCACACATGCTCTTGGCCTGCTTCAGTCCTCTAGAAAGCTCTATCTGAGCTTAATTTCTGAGCTGGCTCAAAAATCTTTTTATTGTTCTGCTTACTATCTGGGCATAGTGTATAGTTCTTACTCTTCTGTTTGCTGTTTTTCTTCAGTTTGACTAGCCCATGTCCTCCTTAGTCATCCTGACAGTCCATCCATGCACACTTGCCAGTTCTGTCTCTTATGACCATTGCAGTTCTCAGTTCTCTGCTCCAAGTAAAGGTTTGCCAAATGCTGTATGTGGTGGCACAAATGTTTGTGACAACCTGAAAATATCTTACTACCATATTAGTATTTCTCACAAGTGCCTTTACCCTCCAACCCCCATGGCAGTCATCCTAATCATCCTGTTACACCTGTTGGGTTTTTTAATCTCTTTTTCTTATCTTTACAAGTTTAGGACCAACAAAATTATCATTGTTGAATCAATAGCAAGCGATATCCTCAAGAATTAATTTGATCCGAATTCTCCTGCCTCTATCACCAAAACAAATCGTATTGATACATCCAGTGCCCAGCCAGATGGCAGCTAGGTGACCTGAGACACTGCCTATAAATCAACTAACAGTTTCATTTCAGTCTTTTGTTTTACTCAAAATCTCACGGTTTGCATGACTTTTTCTCCCCCCAGAGGTTTTTTATACTAAAAGTAGAACTTGCCTACTGCACTCACCAGCTGAGGCATTTCTTGACCACTCAGGTATCTCTGCTCTGTTTGAATGCCTGTTGAAAATACTATTATTTCAGGCTGCCTAGGGTTGGAAGCTAGATGAAAAAAATCACAGTCTTTGTTAAGGAGAAAAGACATCTTTGGATAGCTGTAAGCACAAGTATCCTCAAGGCCTGCCTTTAACATAGATAAAGAGCCAGTCCACATCTTTTTCTGCAGCTGAGCTTAGAACTTGAAACTGTACGGAGTGAGAAAGCCAAGCTTGGCTGTATAAGTGGTAGTGCTGTGCCCATTATGGGCTTCCCTTGCCTATATGTAGATTTATCAGCTCTCATGTAGGATATTGAAGTGTCTTCTGATGCCATTAAGACAAGGTATCCCTGTGCCTGGACTTTATTAAAAATGGCCTTTGGGTAGATCATTAATACACAGTTAAGTTCAGTCTGAACACTTCTTCAGCCTTGTACAACACATCATGATGTGATGATGTGATGTGATGTGATATGTGATGTGATGTGATGCCTGAAAAAGAGAGGAAGCAAAAGGCACATAATCATTAAAAAGGAGTTCCTCAGCATATAACCTGTCTGCTCCTATTTGACCCAGACATGAGGGAGGAGTCAAAATTCAATCCACTCAAACTAGCAGCTTCTATTCCTGATCGTTTTCTCTTTGTGGACCATAGCACAATCTCTGAAAGCTTTCTGTAGAGATTTGCAGAACTATCTCTGCCCCTTAAAACAAGCTGACAAGGATGGGCACATCACTATATATCTGCAATGCCAGAAAGCAGGTTGTCTTTTAAACTTCCTTTTCCCATAGATAAATATGTAAATATTTAAAAAGAAATGTCTTGCTTTTAAAACTGCCTTAATGGAGGAAAAAAACCCCCAAACAACAAAAGCCCCATGTTTTTTGGTTTCAGCTGTCCAGCAGTGCAGCCACCTGCCTGCTGCAGCTCCCTGAAGTGACTCTGTGCCTGGCCCAGGAGGCATCCAGTGAGCAGAGCCACGACCACCCCATGGTGCCCAGCCTGGGAATGTCAAACAGTGGCAGCCAGTGCAGGCAGCGCTGCCCTGTGACAGCAGGGGCACTGTCAGTCACCGCTTACTGCTCTTGTGAATTTATTTCACAAATGATGCCAACATAGGCTAACAGGGTCAGACTCAATCTCAAATGCAAAACAAATTTGGTCACAATTTGTCTGTATGGGATTAAACTGCACTGAATGATGCCTTAGGTTTTAACTTTTATATTTTTCAAATCCTGTACTGCTTAGTGTGTAACTCTGAAGTTTTGTGTGGCCTGTTAGCTGCTGTTCTCTGATGCTGGTTAGACATAACAAAGCCTCTCTAGGTTTGCTCTTCAAGGACACCAGGCCCCAAAATGTACAAACTAAAGCCTCTGAAAAAGGGGGCAAACTTGGGGTAATTACATAATTAACTGAGGTTATAATTGGAGAATTAACCCTGATATGCAAATGAACCAAACTTATAAAAGTGTGAAGAACCCGTGACCCAAGGTCCATCTTGGGTGTAGCCTTTTGACTGCCCAGGGTGTACCTCTGAAGGCCCTTCAAATAAATACCTACTTTTATTCTTTTATTTTGTCTAGTCTCTGTTTTAGGTGGTCACCCCAAGCATCATGTCCACCCCTTGGGTCAGCCATTCTGCTGTAACTGGCATTCATTTTAATAGTTTTTCAGAACTCTTCTTCACCTCTTGTACATCAGTTTCTTCAGCCGAGGCTTCAAATTTCTCAAATGTTTTCAAACGTAACAGCATTTTTCTTTGTGGGTTTGTCCTTGTCTCATTCTTCCTCTCTGCTTCATCCCACCTGTTCTCTGTTTCATGGTGCTGAACAAAATATTGTTCTCCCTCCTGTCTACAATAGCTATTACTTCTCAAGTAAGTTCATTTAATTCTTAAATTCCCCACTTTCTCTATGGAAAAAAGTAATCACATGATTAGTGTCTAGCCACAAAAGTTGCACACTTGGACTAAGCCATCAAGGTCTTTGCATTATCCTGATGCTTCCAGGGCTGCTTCCTAAACATTGACATTCTCTGTTTTGGTGTTGCTCAGGCTGACTGATCATGTTGTCTTGTTTATCATTAATAGAGTCTTCCAATTCTTGTTTAAAAACACGTATAAAATATAAATGCACCTTGGTCTTCAAGTACAAGGCTGTGAGTTTCTTATGTGTTTTAGGCCCGTCCTGTGCTCTTGCAAGCATCATAAAATACTGCATCAACATGGAGAAATACCTGTTGATCCCTTCATGGGATCTCTAAAGTCACGAGCCAGTCCGGAGCATGTTGCCTGCAGCTGTACAAAGGCTCCCTGTGTCATGTGCTGCATGGGAATGACCTCACCAGTTGAATGGAGCTACTGAACCAGTTATGGATGCAGTCTGACAGTCACAGAACAAACATGACTCATTTAAGAACATTCCCTACCTTCCTTTTTAATAACTGGTTTCTCCAAAGTCAGTAAACTAGAACTGAAGGGAGAACAAAGAGTTCTTCAGTGAGCTCTGCACAGCGTTCTCACACACCCATTGCTGCGCTGCAGGAGCACATTTGAAACAACAGCCCCACAACAATTTCATCTTCTCTGATGGTGTCCAAGCTCTCACACTGTAATCACCTCTAGCAGCAGATACGGACATGCCAACACTAACAATACTAATACCATTACTAAGGAATGAACGGTTCTATGTCCTGGATTTAAAACCAAAAAGCTTTAAAAATACTAAATATTGGTGTGCTGCAGAGACCATCAACCATGATTATCATAATGATGGTGTTGAAACGAGAACAGGGTTCTGAAAATAGGGAGATTTGTGTCTAGTTTGATGAGCAAAGCTTGGTTGTGTAAGTTCACACACAAGAGTGTTCAACTTTGACACTCAAGTTTTCTTAACAATGGGCTAAGAAATTAATTCCTGGTATGTTTTTGCTTTTCCACCTTGCACTATATCAATTATCACTTTGATAAAACTTTTTGACAAAGTAGACAATAGAAATTACAATATATCAGGGTAAACTTTGAAAATTAGAGCTTTATTTGTAAAGTATTTTTGGTATTATAAAAACTTAACTCCACCAATGCCATTGACAACAAAGAAAGAATCTTGACTATATAAGGGGAACTGAGGCTTTGTTTCAGATGAAGCTATTAAAGTATGCAAATAGTAACGTACTTTTTGAACATGTAATACACAAGTCCTCATACTAGGTCTTCTCCTATTGTTTCACTTTGATTGTAGTGGACCCATACTACCTGACTGCTGCAGCATCCCAAGTTGGAAACAATGAAATGCATTCACTTCAGTAGCAGCGGCTGTTCTTGGACGGGCTCAGTGCAATTGTCAAGTATATTTTGTTAATGGTCTCCCTATACAAGTCATTGTACTGTAATCCAACAAATGGCTGGGAAAAACATCGTTCAAATAGTGCTGGCTTCTGTAACTGACATTTGACATTAACTCAGTGTGAATTGCAAGATTCTCCATCTCAAGATTTTGAGGTGTGGTGTAACGGCCTCATGATGTGGGAAGTGCCATGTCTCTGGTCTTGGGCACTGATTTGTATTTCTGAGGGACCCGAGTCCAAGTTCTAATGATCAAGTTTGTAGTGAGGTAATAGCTTATAGATAGGGACATAATGTACTTTAATTGCATTTTAGAACTTGAGGAAATGTTTTCTCAGTAGTAAGTCAGTGTATGACAAGAAAAGTTGATTCATTGGTTACTAGGTTCCAGTGAAATCTAAAATCTTTTCTGATTTGCTTTCTGAAGTGCCTTGAAGAGTAGCACAACATCCTCTCTTACTAGGCCAAAATGCAGCTGAAGTAGATTAGCCCAGTCTTTAAATAGGAGCTGTTAAGTTTAGTCAAAACACCCGCTGCTTTTAACCCTCTTCTTAACGAGAGTTAGGTAACTCTTGATAGGGAATCTCAGATAGGACCATAGGAAAACTAAAACACAGTAAAGGTGTAAAGTCTTTCTGCAGAGGAAAACTCTCCTCTTTCTAGTAGTCCCATGAGTGGGGGAACACACAAGGAAACACTTCAGCAAACTGTAAGGCACCGTGAGTTAGGACTGCAGTGGAGCCCAGCCTGCCCAAACTGCTGTGTGCTCCCCAGCTGGAGCAAGGCTCTAGCAGAACAGGCTCAATAATTCAGCACTACTGACTTGGCTCCTTGGGTGGGTTTTCCATCCACTGAGCTCTGTGCCTGTCCAGGGAGTGCCACTACTTTAAAGCTGGCTTGAATGTGCCTTCACAGGCTGTCCCTACAATGCAGGTGTACTCCAAGGCTACCTCAAGTCACTGTCTTCCTTGCACTGTATTCATTTAAAAAAGAACAAGACTGCTATTGCTACATGAGAGGAATCAGTCTCCTAACTAAGCACTGCTTTCTTCAGCATTAAATGAAGGCAGCAAAAGCTACCAGCATTGTTACCAACAACAGCTGGTTAGTAATGCACAGTAGGGGAGCAGGGCTGGGGAAACTAAATGATAATTGTAAATTACCCATATCAATAAAAGGGCTGAAAGGCAGCTGGATATGTTTTTTAGACCCACTAGAAAGAAAAACACCCCAATGCTCACTTAGTTTTCTATCCAGACCCAAAGAAACCATGAGCCCTACAGCATTTTTATAAATGCCTATAGGAGGCATATCTCACAGCTCTGCTTTTTTTGGCAAGGTAAGACCTCTTCCATCTTTCTGTTTTGTTCTAGCTACTCCATTTTTCTCAAATATAGTTCCTTTGCTTTCCTGTAGCACAGCCTTTCCTCTAATGAACAACAATTAGCTAATATTACTTAGGATTACTAATTCCTGCTTTCTTTTTATGTCCTTTAACCACTCTCCTTTAAGAAATGTAAGGGTTTGGTTTGGGTTTTTTTCTACTCACTGGCTTAAACTACTTGTTTATTTATTTTTTTTTTTAATTGTGTAGTTACACAACAGAAGCATTGAGTTTCCAGAGTTCTTCTACTGCTAATGAAGTATGACATGTTACAAGTGGATAGAACATGTCTCATTATGGTAATGAGTACTATATTTAGTGGGTTTCTGTGTAAAAAGGCTCATGTGATTGTTTTGATTTTGTCTGCTTGTTTTGCCTCTCCCCATTCACATAGTAATTTTAAATTTATTGGCTACTGACAGATAGGAAAGAAATCCCAAGGATATTCCAGCCACATAATTTTCAAGAAATGTTATACCTAGGAAACAAGGTAGTTGAGGATTTTCTCCCTAGAGCTGCACTTAGTAAAAGACTGTAGCTAAGCTCACACCAATTAAATACCAGATTATCCACAAAGATAGGAAAGATTTCTGCCCTCTTTGCTTTAGTTACTCTCTTCTTTTGTGCAAATTCCCAAAGCTGTTTATATCAAAGGGATTTATCCAAACACACTTTGTATCAATCCTTCACCCCCTGGTTCTATGTTTCAATGACAGCGTGTAAAGCGAGCTGTCCTTTCTCTTTTAATTTATTAGAATTAAACCAAAAGACTTTCTGACTGCTTATCAGAAACTTCTATTTATTGACACATCTGTAAAACTTTGTTTACTGAAGTCTCTTGAATTGGCTTAGTACAAGGGACTTCTGCCTGAAAGGCTTATTAAAATCCCTACTTTGTTTTCAGTAGTGTGGCCAGGTACGTTAGGCTTCTCTTCCTGAAGCAAACTCAGCCAGTCACTAAACACCCTCTCCAGAAAACAAACCCAAGCTTCCACTGACTTCAGTAGCAGCGATGAGCAGTTCAAAAGCTCAAGTGTGAACTAAAGCCGGAAAATTAATTGACACAGAGGAGTAATGGGAAACTCAATCTGAAAATGAAGTGTTTTTAATTAAGAGACACTCTCCAGAATTATACACAAAGACACTCTTTCCCATTTAAAATTTGGCTCTTCCTTCCTCAACAACTACAAATCACCGGTCTATAATTAGTACTGTTAGTGGAAGGAATGGCTGAGTGTCTGGCTGAAGTCAGGCCTGTGACTGTGATAGGGAGGGCGGTAGATGTGCTGGAACAGATTCTGCCACTTAGCATCCAATTTCTTACAAATGTTTCTGTTATAATCTGTTAATGTTATCATATTTCTTAAAAATGAAAACAAAGTAAGGAAGAAGGGTGCCTCTAGATTCCCAGTAGCTGAGAGCAGCAGCATGACTCCCTTGCACAGTGATTGTCGGTTTACCTATGAACAAGTCCAGCTCCAATCCCATGCCAAGACGTAATCCAACATTTTATGTAATGATTACTTAATAAAAATTGCATAAATGTTCACTGCTGGGGAAGTCAGTACCCAGATCTTGTTTCCCTATCCCTACTCTGTTTTTAAAGGAAGGTGTCTCTCACTCTTAGTAAGAGACCGGTAACACTTCACTCTACAGCAGTGAGTCCAAAACCAGATCATAAATGTGATGGAGGTCAGTAAACTGACTCTGGTCAGCAAATGCAGAGTTTAAATCAATACAAGGAGCATGCATTAGGAACCAGAGGGGAGTCAGGGGTTGGAATACACCGTGTTACAGGCCCAGCACCATGTCACAGGCCTGGATGCTCAGATGTCTGTTGAGGAATTCGGATGTCTCAAGAACACCTGCTAAATATGGGCACATTTAATCCAGAAAGGAGTGCGCTTCCGGTATCAAAAGCTGTGGGAATATTTTCTGCTGTCTCATTACCTTTAAAAGAGCTTTCCAATGCCCTGTCCATGCCATACCTGGACTTGGGAATGTACTTTCTCACCAAGGAAGCAGATTCAGTAGTTTAGAGGCAGGAAACTAACTCAGGGAGCTTTCTGAGAGATTAACAAATTGAACTGGCTCACTGAGGGGACAAGAAAGTAGCAGAGTGAGAAAAGGAATAGTCAAGACCACACAGACATGAGTACTTGATGGCAGTGGTGCCAATCCCTTGATGAAAGTGAAGTGTTAGATCAGCCCAGAAACCCTGTGAAAGCTGTCTTTGGCATAAATGTGTGGATGGTTTTGAATGGTGAATCCCAACCTGATGTAATCGCTTTCTTTCAGGGCAGAAGAGGATGTATAAATCCAACACAATAGGCAAGAACGAGGATGCACTTTTCTGCTTGGCATCTCTTATTAGCTCTCTTATGCTAACCTAATGACATGCCAATTTCATATTAAGTGCCTAACTCTGTAATTTGATGTTCCTCTTGGTCTTGGATCCTCGCTCCAACTCAAAATATGTTCTTTGATCCTGTTTTCGTTTGGCTTTTGTGCTCCCACGGCTGTGATGTAATCCAATCGAAAACTTCTTTCATGGGATATTTTCAGTCAAATTGGTTTCCTAACCTGACTAACAGTACAGTTGCATAATCACTGATTTTTAACTTAGTGGAGGTGGTAGGACTGTTCCTTTTGGTGGATGTGTAAGGTCTTTGATCACCTTAGGTAGACTGTGAAATCACAAACTATCACTCTCTGAGTTATGCAGAAAGATTTAAACCCTTTTCAGCACTGTGAATTCAATTTCAAGCTCTCTTCAGTCAGCCTTCTGTGAGGCTGACTGCAGTAAATGAGTTGCTAATACACACTAAACAACAAGATCTCAGACCTGGAGTGCTCTGAGCTGTTTGCTTCTAAAATCATGCTATGGGCTTGAGGATAAGCACATGTAGGTACAGTGGTGAGATACATCCCTTCCATTTGTATTCTTCTAAAAGAACAATTCAGGGCTCCTTCATGTGTCACTTTTCAAGATATCTGGAATATAAAATTACACTGCATTTGCCAACAGAAACTGAATTTAACAAGAATACTTAGAAAACAGTAAGAATAGGGACAGAATGAAAAACTACATTTTCCAGAAGTTGTTAGAGAAGGTTTTCTGTCTGGCGATAAGCAGACACTTCTGCAAAGGACTTTTGAACTGCAACACATTTCAGGAACTTGTTGCTTGAGTTAAGTTCTTTATCGTGTTTTTTACATTCCTTAACATTTTAATCAAAGCATTTTCAAAACTGTATGATATTGCTGTCTATTTGTTAGTGTTTGTTCCTACAGTCTACAATGCTTTTAGAAAAACCTGTTCATATATTTACTGGTAATGAGGAAAGTGGGTTTTTTCCTTTCCTTTGTCTGTACAGAGAGTAAGAGTGACGACTTTTGCTCATTAGCAAAAAAAGCCTTTCCGGATCTTTGCAAGAATCAATGACTGTCAGCGTCACTGTAAATGGTGAGTAATTAGACCTAGGAAATGAAGAATTAGATGTGGGCTCCAGCTGTAAAGTATTGATTTTTGTTTTTCTTTTTAATAATATACAGTTCCGCCAGTGCTGTGGAATAACTTGCAAGAGGCAACTTCTACAAGTGGATAGGGAAGCACAGTTATTCACAAAGAGAAGCCTTATTTCCTTAGCAAATCCAAGCAAGAAATACTCAGGTAGTTTTTCAGATGGTCTCAAATTATTATTTTTCCATACTGAAAGACTTGATTTTTCCCCCTCAAAACGGTAGATACTATCAATACGTTGCTGCTTATGAGAATTGACTGAAATGCTTCAGTTAAGCAAAAATTCTACTTTTTAAAGTATGCTGCGAAAAGGTTCGGCATTTACATGTGTGGCTAAAAATCTACTAATATAAGTCTGAGAAGCAGAGGGATTCCATAAAAAAAACCCCACAAAGAGCAGCATTTTCCTGGCGAGACCGCACGAGGGAGCCGGGCAGCGTTTAAAGCAGTGCCCCACCTCGCCAGGGCAGAGCCGCCTTGGAGGAGTGCCAGTGCGGGACCTGGTGTGTCACACCGTGAGGCACACATAGAAAGGGCTTGCTTAATATATGAATGATTTGTTCTCGCCATGCTCCAAGAGTTACAACTGAACACACACACAGAGAATAAACAAAGCTGGGAAAAAACCCACAACCATTTTAATGCTTTTCTTACAATGTTTGTGTTCTTTAGAACTGTTTGTGTGTGCATATACATATTTTACTCCTGCTGCTACAAAAACTCTTATGCTATAACTACTTATCAGACAGAGTGACCTTAAAGCCAAACATGTAGGACCCGTAAAATTTTGCAACAACTTTATTTTGCTTTGTTCCTTAACAGATGAGCCAATGAGTCAAAAGCAAAATTCACTGCTTTAGAAGCCACGTGCCTGTGTTCTTGTTATTTCAAATTGGAGGTGTCTGGATTAATTTGTATCTACACACATGATTTCTCTTGAGCCAATTTTCTGGAAGCTGCAGAATTTGGACTGAACTTGCTCAGGGTACATAATCACGTTTTGAGTAACACTGCTTAGCCTGGTTTTTGGTACATTAAATATAAAGCTGTAACTGCTAAAAGGTGGTACGAATACAACTTAAAAATTATTCCCATAAGCTTGACTGAAACAACTGATTAGTAATCCTTTAAAATAAGCAGACCTCAAGTAACGCCTCTGGTAGTTACTAGGGTGGAAAAGGTATTGGTTATTTGTGGTGGTGGTAGTGGCTGCTCTCTTCCTGCCAGGACTGGCATGCTCTGCTGCAGTGGGGAATGTGTGTCCTGGAAACTCATTCAGCTCTAACACAGTGCAATAGTTTGCCATCCTTCTCATGCCTGCACTCTGACGGGGTGGGGGGAGAGTGTGGACCTCAAGGTTTTGCTTTGAAGTGCCTTAGTTTGAGTCTGTGGTAAGAGACCACAGCCCTTAGCGCACAGCCAGGGATGGATATTTTTGGCACGTAACATGAAAAACAACATCCCATGGAAACCAAGAATATTATTCTACATCCCTTTAACCCTAAAGCAGAGAACTTACAAAAAGATGATGAAACTCTGGATGTGAAAGCCTAACAACGAGTTGACCAAACTACACAAAGACTACCTAATTAGGATTAATCTTAGAATTAGACTCCTCAGAGGAGCGCAAACTAAGAATGGTATCCTGGTAAGCTGACTTGTGCATTGCAACAAATCCAGTTGCAGAATCTGGTCCTAATGCTTCCGCTGCCCACCCCCTTCCCTCTCCAGCAGTTAAATACTCCACAGTCCTTCACTCACAGGCTGTGTCTGTAACAGTCAGAGCATAAATATCTGTGTACCTAATGGACTTATCCTTAACACCACAGTGAGGGAGGGAAGCGGCATTAACCTCATTTTGCAGATAAACAGTGGCAGCCCTGATGGCTCTGTCCTGTGTTATATCCTATGGAGCAACTGCATGTATGCAGTGAGTGTAAAATGCTGTTAGGCCTGAATGTGGCATTGGCACCAGAAAGTGCTTTCGCACGTTCTCAGTTCCTTCTTTGCAAAGCCATATACCATAGTGCAGATAGAGAAAGCTCAGAATATGGATAAAGTAACATTAAATTCTCAGCTACTGATTGCTCTGCTTAGCCTTGGAAGATGTGGAGATTGGACCAGAGCCGAAGTGTTTAGCAATGGGTTATCCTACTGCTGAACAGTAGCAACTCAGAGCTCTGCTTCTCTCACCAGTGTAGGATGGATGGTGCAGGGGCCTGAGTGAAAACCTGTGTGACTGATGTACAAGAATTTATTTAATCCTTTGTTACTCTAAGAGGGAAACGTCACTGGTCTCCGAATGTTTTGCTTGAACAGATGGAGCAAATATTTTTAATAAATATGAAAAACTTCTTTAAACAGTTGGCATGGAAAGCAATCGTATGTTACCGTATCGGGATCTACTGTTCCTGAGAACATACCTTTAAGAGCTCAAAAATTCTTAATCATTGTTGTAGTTATTCAGACTGATGCTGGCCGGCCGGTGCGGGAGAAAGCTCCAGCCTTACGCTCTCATGCGGCTGCACTTTGCTTTGTGACCCGGCGCCTCCTCAACAGTACCCGGGGTCAGTTTCGAAACTTCAGGGCGTGCACCCAGCGCGGGCGGCAGCACCAGGAAACGGGATACGGGCGCTGCTGCCTTATGTAAGCGAACCCAGCGCCGGCAGAGTCACCCCCGAGGGCTGCGGTGCCGCCTCCGCGGGCGCTGTCCGGGAGCGCGGGGCTCTCCCGCCGCCGGGCCGCGCTGAGGGGGCCGCGCCCGGCCCGGCCCGGCACGCGCGCCCGGCCGCCAACGGTCTCCCCTCGCGCGCGCGCGCGAGACACGTCACGCGCGGCTCCCAGCGGGCGGGGGAGGAGCCGCTTCCCCAGGGGCGTCACGTGACCTCTGCCCCCCGCCCCTCCCCCTCCATCCTCCCCGGCCCTGCGGTCTCGTAGCGGTGGTGGCAGCGGGCGGGGGGCGCGCGTGGAGGAGAACGGAGCTGCCGCGGCTTCGCCGGGAGGCAGCGCGGCGGCCGGCGGTGAGTGCGCTCCGTTGGCGGCGGCGCGGGGGAGGGGAGGGGCGGGCCGGCGGTGGGGCAGGCTCGGGAGGCGGCCGCGGCGGTCGGTGGAAACATGGTGCCACACGTGAGGCTTATGTAAAGTGAGCGGCGGCCCGGGCGGCCAATGGGAGCGGCGCGCGCCCCGCCCCCGCCCGCGCGCCCCGCTGGCGTCACGTAGGCGCGGCCAATGGGGGCGCGGGCGGGGCGGGCGCGCGACGGCCGGTCACGTTTCTGCCCGTATGAAGCCCGAGCCGGGACGCGCCGGGCTGGTGGGACGCGTCGTGCGCGGTGAGTCGGGGCCCGCCGGGCACGCTCCCCGCGGCAAGAAGGGGCTGGGGGGCCGGTGGGGAGTGGCGGGAGAGGGTGGCGAGCGGCGGCCGCGGGGGGCACAGGGGCTTTCTCTCTTCCCCCGCCCGCCGGGCTGAGGTTACGTAACCCTCGCGGCGGGGCTCTCCCGTTGCCAGGACGATGGGCGCGCCGGTCGCTCTTGTGCCGCGGGGTCCGTCCGGCTGCCGCCCCCGGCCCGCTGGGGAGGGGGCGCATGGGGCTCCCTCTGAACGGCGGCTGTGACACGCCCCCCCCACCCCCCCGCTCCCCGTGAAACCGCAGCGAGGGAAGCGGCGGCCGGCTGTGAGTCGCTCCCCGGGGCGGGGTGTGGGATGAGTGTGGCATGGCCCCCGCCCGCCTTGGACCAGGAGAGCGTCCGAGAGTGGGGGGTACAGACACACACCCGCACCCAACGGGGGCTGGGACGGCAGCTGGGCTCTCCGAGGGGCGGCCGCGTGGGGACGGGCTGGGGCGCAGAGGGGGTGGCGCTGCCCCTGGCCCGGGGCGGAGGAGGAGGCGGCGGGCACCGGTGGCGGCGGGGCCGGACCGGTCCCCCGGCGGGGCTCTGCTCTGGCGTCCCTGCTGGCCGCGGGCTGCGACCACGTCAGTGTGGGGGGCGGACAGGGAGCCGAGGACACCGACGGAGAGCACGCGTGTCCCGGGGCAGTGAGCGGCACCGCGGGCCCCACTCCGCGCCCGCCCCGCGCGGGGAGAGTGCTGGATCCCACCGGCCGGGCGGGATGCTTTACGTGAGGAGCTGTGTGGCAGTGAGTAACAGAATCTCAGCGCTACTGAGATGCGTGAGCTACAGGTAGAGTAGGCAACAGGTGCTGTCCGTTTGGGTTTTTGTATTGCCTGTAATTATAAGGACACTCTGTTCCTTGAGACGGTGTGCTTGTACTGCTGTTCACAATGTATTCACAATAGGTGCATACTATTACATGCATGATTACAAAACACTTTATGTAAGTACAGTTTCATGCAAATAGATGAGCAGCATAGTAATAGTCAGGCTGATGCTTTACATTTGACTTTTCATAATAGGGTAGGATAAGGGACAGCATTTCTCTGTGCACTATAGGAGCTTATAAAGGCCCCCCAGGAGGTCGGTATGAAGTCTCAGGTACTTGGAAACTATAGTGCTTTGCAAGTGTATTCCAGTGAAAAAGTAACTTGGCTGAGACAGTGCATTGAAGGATCTTGAAGAAACAGACTCATTAAGTATGGAAAAGACCTCTGAGATCATTAAGTCCAACTGTTTCGTGCCTAGGTCCAATCTACATCTACCCTCTTGCAATTTCAAACTATTGCCTCTCATCTTGTCACTACATGCCCTGATAAAAAGTCTTTGTCCGTCTTTCTTGTAAGCTTGCATCTTTTCCAAATGTAAGAGTCTGAGATTTATTGTCTTGGACATCTGAGATTGAACAGTTAACACAAGTAAAGGGAAAAAAGTGGAAATTCTGTAATGATTCTAGTGGTAAGAGTAAGTCAAAAGTACAGTAAAAACCTGATTAGTATGGTGAGAAACCCTTCCGAGTTGCCAGTATTGTTTCAGCCACAGTTTGATTGGTGTTAGGGAGAGTGCCCACATTGTTGCACTGTAACATCAAGTTCCTTCTTGCTTATGCTTGTACATGTTTGTGTGCTTTTGTGAGCTTTCTGTTTTGCCTTTGTCTCTGAAACTTGCATTATTTCTGCAAAGTGAGGAAGTTTCACTGGAGAACTGGACTGTGTCCTCGCTCCATGCAAAGCTAGATGTTAGTCTTGTGATGACGACACTGTCCTGAGGCGTGGAGTCCTGATTCTGGACTGTGGAGGTTGCTTACCTCACTAGTAACGCATAGAGGAAAAGAGATGGCCTTTGGCCTAGAGAAGAAAAAAAGTAATACCCTTCAGGTTTTGGTGAGTTTTTGGCCATTTCAAGGTGAAAGGAAAATATTTTAGCTGGGTGTCATAAATGTCAAACACTGTGCTGTGAAAGAACATGGCCTGTCCTGTGAAGAAGTGGTTTGGCTTGATGTAGTTCAGAAGGCAAAGGCATGGAAAACAGGTTTTTGGCCTTTGTGCACATCTTCAGATTTGGCAAGTTTTTGGTTTAATTTATAATTCAAAGACTGCATGGTTTTGCTGGAATTTTTGTTTATTTGTCAGTTGATGGGACTTGTTATAGACTTCCTATATTTATTTTAGCAGACAAATTCTGTCTGTGAAAATCTAAGTGATCTTCATTTTTACAGTTTACGCTTATTCATTTTGGATTTCCACAGAGAGGCATTAAAGAGACAGCATGTTCTTGGCATAATACCTTCTCTACTTTTTCTTCCTCCAGTCATAAGATTGAAGTCTGTAACAGCACAGTTTATTTGATAAACTTACTCGAGCCTCTCCCTGAACAATACATTCTTAAAGTAATAAGCCTTTAGTAAACTGAGATGTTGATGGAGTTTAGTCTCAAAGTATGAGAATAGAGTGAAGTGGCGAAAGTGATTGGCAGTAGAGTTCTGGATGTTTCTTCTACTTCAGACGTTTATTATGACCAGGAAGTATTTGGCTTAGATACAGACTGATAAACAGTTTTCTTTTTCCTGGGTTCTTGCCACACCCTTATTTCTCTAACATCTTTACAGTATAAGAATATGCTTTACAGCAGAAAATCTTTTTTTAACCCCTCAAAGTATAAGGAAATGAGCAAGTTACCATGGGATGAGGTGTATTTCTTGTGGTTTAAAAGCAAGAAGATTACCAGTAGCCAGTAGAACAAGTAAATTATCACTAGTCTAGATCAACTGTAGTGTTTTCTATAGGGTTGCTATGGTTGGCCTGTGTTGAAAGGAACGTCATGTTCTTAGCAAGGCCTTGTGTAATAGTTGGCATGAATGTCCTGTAGACACTGTATTGTACTCCTAACATTACCACATCATAATTATTAGATAATCAGGTGTTTCTGAAAAGGAATTTTTTTCTCTGGTTTTGATTGCATGGCCTAGAATTCCTCTGTGAGGATGGTGGATTATAGAGATTTTTAACTGGATTGTCTTACTGCATTCATACTTTCCACATTCAGTTATATCCCTGTAGTGCAAGTTTGAAACTGCTTAAATATTCTTTATGTTAACTTAGATTGTCAAGCACTGAACAGCAAAGGAGTCAATACCTGTATTATTCTTTGTGATACTATTGTGTTACTCAAAAGGGCTCTTACTTGTTCTTTTGGTTATGGATGAGGTTGGATGCAGAAAATGTTGGTCTTGAAAGAAATGCAGCTGCTGTTTTGTGTCCTGTGTAAAAAGTGTCCGTCTGCTTTCCTGCTCGAACTGCTGCCTTAAACTTAACCACTGCTGTCGGGGTCAGACTGGTAACACTGTTGCTTAGCGAAGAACAGCTCTGCCTTCTGACACTTAGAGCTTTGTTTGAGAGGGGATGAGGGTGTTTCTTTTTAGTTTTAGGCAACGTCCTTCTTTCTGTGAAGTATGTTTAAAGGACATGGGAAATGAGAAGGTAGCAGTCAAAACCACACTTCAGAGGGTGATGGTTTTGCTACCTGTTGCTGGGATTTCTTGTGGCCCTGGGCTGCTTTTGTGAAACAGCATGGCAGGGAAGACCAGAATGAAGAAGGGTCAGATGATTTGAGTATGTCTGCAAAGCGTGTGGAGAGCTTTGAAGTGACTCTTTGAGCAGTTCTGTTCATGCTGCCAGGGAGCCAGCAGCCATGTGTAGTAGGCAGGCACCCGAACACATGGGACTCCACATGCCTGGGTGTCCATGCTGTGATCTGATGCTCTGCAAAGTGGCTTAGTACATCACCAGGCACGATTGTGCAGCCTGCTTGTACTCTGCCTGCCAGCAGTGCTGGGACATGGGCAGGCCAGGCTTCTGTGCCGCTGGTTTGTATTTCTAGGGTTACATTGAAGTGTAGATGGGGTCTTTGTCTGAATGCCTGCACTGGACTTGCACCAGTACAGAATCCTCTTACTTGGTCCTCTGTCCCTCTTGAGGAGTTGCTAAGGGACAGCAGCAATATACTGAGTTTCATGCAAGTTGCACAGGAAGTGGTTCTGAAGTGCATGTTTTTCCTGCTTATCCACCTATATAAGGGATGTTATGAGAATTTGTGTGTGTGAAAGGTTTTGTAAAGTCAAGAAGTTTTTGTACAGATGTTCTCAGCTACTGGTGAACTGCTGCTGAAGTAGTGTGTGGTAGTCCTAGAGGAGCCTTATGATTTCTCTGATGTTTTTTGGTAGTCTGATTTAGACAACTTTGCTTGTAGAACACAATCAGAAGCATAATGTACCTTCTTCAATATATATAATAATGGAATATGGTTTTCATTTTTCCTTCATTTTCTGCCAATAGGAAGGAAAATTTTATTGAGGATGCTGAAGGGGTAGTGACTCAACATGCTGTTTACACGAGTGGACTGAAATACACAGAAAACATTTCTTGGGGCAAGAGGATGAGGGGATTCTGGTGTGAGCAGGCTGCGGAAGTTCAGGGCAAGCAGTACCAGTGTTGATCCTGACAGGATGTGATGCTGGGAAAGAAACCTCATCTGTATGCTAAAATGTCTGGGAAAGACTTTAGTTTGCGTCCACCTGTTTTTGAGGTACCACAGTAATTCTTAATGCTTGATTTTTCTTATAGGTGGAATAGTTAGAGGTGGGCTGAGATTTCCTTGTATAGATGGCTTTTTTTAAGTAGAACTGACTTTGAAAAAGTAGAACCAAAGCTACACTGCCTTTCTAACATTCTGTCCTGAAACAGAGGCACTTCACTGTTAAATAACACCTGCAATTTATTGTAATTGAAGCTTAGGGAGACAAGATGAAGTGGTGAGGATGTCCAGTACTTTTCTTTTTTCTTGATTTCATTTCCTATCCTCCTTATTCCTTGCAGCTTTTGTATTTTAGTACAGTTTTTGTGCTTGACCTTATTACATGTACTTTTATGTTTCTGCTTAGTTTCTTTAATTGTACAAATATCTTCAGTATATAAAGCACTTACTTGATTTCAATTACATCTCTGCCATGGGTTCTTCCATGACTTGAGCTCTTATTTCAGTAATACATCCAACTCCTAGGACAAGTACATCGTGTTTGTTAGGTTGCTGCGCTTTTTGGAGTGTATTATTGATGCGATGGGAACAAGAATTTATTTGGCACTGTATTCTCCAGAAAGGGACTTTCATTCTGACTGAAATTTTGAACAGCAAATTGTATGTGAACAACAGGAATGTCTAAAGAGTAGCATTAACCTGGAGCTACTGTAAATGTAATACCCCATGGTGAAAGTGTGTCCTTTTTCTTAAAGGAGAGGAGTAGTAGACACACAAATATACTGCTTAATGGGGGTGTGTCTTGGGGTGACCTTATGATGTGTATCCCACAGGATGTTAACAAATACTAAAGCTGATATATGGTATTGAGATACTTGTAAATCCAGTTTCACCTATAAGAAAGGTGAAATATATGACTGCATGGTGGGACATGATAATTTTTCCCTCCCTTCTGTGACAACACTTGGCAACCTCAAATGTATAATTTTTGTCCTTTTTTTCAAAAAGGGTGAGAGTTGACATGCAAATATTAGAGTTCTGGCTATGGATGTTGTGCTTAATTGTCTCTCCAGTTCCACTCAGGAAGAGAAGAGCATTTTCTCGTTACAAAGAAAATAAGGTGTTTTTTTTAAATTCACACTTGCATACAAGTAATTTTTATTTACCTTTAAGAAGGCACTTTTTCAAAGACTGGAAGCTGGAAGGAAGGATGTCTAGAAATTAGCATGGGGCATGTGAAGGAGATGGTGTTTAGTGTCTTTACAAGATGTCTCAGCACAGGCTGCTTTTTTTTTATTGCAAATACACAACCTCTTGGCAATTAAATTTGGCTGTGGGCCAAGTCTCTTGTTCAAGGTGAAAGAATGAATTTGAGAGGTGGTTTCTGTTAGCTCTTCGGGATGATCAGTTCAGATCCACTACGGAGTCTTGAGCACAGGTGGTGGGTTTAATAGCACGAGGCATAATTACCTGAAAGGGTAAAATAAACTTTATTTCTGGTCTGGCAGAAATGAGAATTTGGAGGGGTTTCTTGTGTTTATAAAAGGAAGATAATTCAGTGGATAGTTATTCTGTGCATTGCTCAAGGAACCAATGTAGAAGTTAGATTACAATAATAAATACTTTTATCAGTAAAATTTCTTGCATTTCCTCTCATCTTGTATTGTAGTCTTTATAATTGTTCTTCATCTGTGGAAGACATATTTTGCATGGTTGGACTTGTATTGCATTATGAAATGGACTTGATTTATCTTTTGCAATAATTTTTTTCTTGCTTATAAAACTTGATTTTTTTTTTTTTAATAGGAATATGTTGTTGACACTTGGAGATTTGGAAAGATCATGATTAGTACATTCATTAAGGTGAGTGTTTTATGCTGTACCTGAGAAAGTGATTTGTAATATCAGTTCTTTCTTAATGAGTCTGAACTTGGGAGGGTGGGAGGTGTCTCTGTGACTTTGTTATTGCTCTTTTGTGTACTTCCTTTGAGATGTAGTGTCAGAATGCCCAAAAATAGAGATCTTCAGGGCTCTACATTTCTGAAGACCTGTTGCACAGATCATGAAGTACATGGAAATGCTGTGGCTTCTCTAAACCTTTATGGAACTGAAATTTAGTGTAATGTCAGTATCAAGTGCTGCGTCTGCATTGTGAGCTGTGCAGATGTTCATTAATAGCTTCCATTTTTTGGATTGCTCTTGCAGGTGTTAAGGAACTTTCAATCATGAGGAAAATTTTGGGGTCCAGAAAACCAAGTACTTACTGTTACTTAGATAATCAGGATGGTAGCTCAGGAAGAAAAGGGAAAATATTGTGCTCCTAAACTTGAATTTAAAAAAGCAGGTCATAGCTTCCAACAGTATTATTTGGTCAGTTGTGCTCTGCTTTGAAAATGAAGAAAAGTTGATGGTTATTGGAGCAAAAAAAGGAAGCATAATTAAAAGAGAATGGTGGAGGAATGTAATCTGTGATGCAATGAAAATTTATAATGTGCTTTCATTAAATGTGATCTGATGATGCGACAGTATTGGCCCTAGACAGGAAAGATAGCTGATCTGGATAGTACTGTAATATTGCAATACCCATGGAATTGTAACTGAGATTTTGAGGATTAACACTACAATGTCTGTTTAGTCTAAATGATTGAGAAAAAAACCCAAACAAACCTGGTTTTCTATGGCTGGAAAATGTGATCTGAATAGGTTCTAAAAGCTGGCATTCTCTTTTCAATGCTGCAGGTGTGACTTCAGTTCTCTGCAGAAAGTGAACCTGGTTCAACTTGGTTTGCATCCTGTATCACAGGTGTGTTCCCTACAGCAAGTTTTTCACTCTTTTATAATATTTGAAGTCTTCTGTGCTTAGAATAGATATATATCAGTATGGGAGGAAATGAGGAAATGTCACAAGTTCTGTCTTCTTTGTAAACTGAAAAAATTAGACTTTCTTCTGTGGAAAAGACCTTATTGGAGATGCCAGCTGTAGATGAACTCTTTTAGTGCTTTGGGTCTTGGGCATATTGAATCACCTGTACATTTCCTCTGAAAAATAATCGAAAACAAGTAGAATTTGCTGCCCCTAATTCTGTTCAGATTGTTTAAATACAAGTCATTCAAACCAGGCATTTTGTTTCAGATAAAAATCCTTTTGGTGTAATTTGTCTTACTTTCCCTTAAATTGTAGAACAGCTTATCATGAGAATTTTTAGTAGTTTACAAGGATTATACTTAATGTTTTAATGTCTTCCTAAATGTGTTAAATATATGAAACCAATATGATACACAATTAAAATGGTACATGCTGCTACTGTGAATATATCTTCAAATATATACTAGACTTTTTTAAACCTCTTTTACTTTTTTTAATTGAAAATTTTACAGGGAGTTGAGTTAGTGTAAAGGAATTGCAAGAGCTGTCTTTAAACAAGGATTTAACTGGTGCTGAAAGACATTCCACATTTTCAACGTCCAGGCTAAAAACTGTGAAATCTGCAAGTAGTTCTGGATACAGCAATTTCTAATGCTTCTTGTGGTCAGAGATAAAGCCTATAATTTAAATCCTGAATTATCAATTTATGATAAAAACAGAAACAAAACATTTAAAGAGCCAACACAAACAGATTTATATCATAATACGAATATTTTAGAACTTGTATTGGCTTCACAATGTTATGCAGGATGGAATGTTGTGAATAAATTCTTCCTTTAGTCTGGCCAACACAAATGTACTTTTAACAGTTGGTAGACGTGCAGCATGTTAAATTAAGGCATGTTAGCATGGGCTGTCTTCCAGAGTGGTTAGCTTGGGATTTGAACACTGTTCCAAACATTTCTTCTGCATATTCAGATGAAGCATTTAAAATGATGTAATTGTCTGCCACACAAATGTTGGTCTTCTGAACTTCTGATTTCTATTCTACCATTTCTTTGTGCTACATGGCAGTGGCATGCACCAACAGACTTAGTTTCCTAGACTTGCTAGAAGAACTTTCAGGTTTTTTTTAATTTTCATCAAAATTCCCAGTGGCTCTCTTGAGAAACTGTTTTTATTAGGAAGAATAATAGTGTTAATGGACTTCATTAGTACAGACTTCTGACCATAAAAAAAACCACCTTTTTTTACTGTGAGAGTGAGTGAGCACTGGAACAGATTGACCAGAGAGACTATGGAATATCCATTTTTGGAGATACCCAAAAGTCATCTGTTGGTGGTCCTGAGCAGCCTGCTCTAGGTGACTCTGCCTGAACAGAGAGTTGGACAAGGTACCTCCAGAAGTCTCTTTTGATCTCAACCATTATATGAATTGAAATTTTGTAACTGAAATTTTGTAAAGGTAAAATCTTTAATGCTCTTACCAATCCTATAAGTGATATAGGGTCATAAAATGATATTGTAACCAAACTTGATAAGCACTTGGAGCTCCTGCTGACCACATCAGGCATTTGGCTCTGTGCCCTACTGGGGAGGCCAGCCCTGTGTTCTCAGTGGCTGTGTCAGCCCATGCAGACTGTACATAGTATGATACCACTCTGATTGTGAATCCGAAGGGTTATTTTATCTAGTCCAGAGGATGCTATTACTTTTAAACTCTTTAAGATCTTGTTTCAGAGCAAAAGTGTTTAAAATGCAAATTTGTGTCTTGTTTCTCTGCTGTATGACAGTTTCATGTTTAACCAACATTTATCTGCATAGGCGTGACATAGCTGTGAGCAACTCTCTGGTATCTGTTTGAAGAGGACACTGTTGGGGGGCCCAGGTATTTCTTTTATATTTTATAGTTATAGAGGTGTCCGGACTCTGTAATGGTCAAAGATTTCCAGTAGAAGAGGATGAGACAAGAATTAAATGCATGTGGGAGACTCTGGACCTAGGCACCTCATGCTTTTGATGCTAGCTGGGAGGGAGCTTGATAAACACTTTTGCCACCTTTTCGTAGAAAAAACAGGTAAGAAACACACATAATTATTATGATTCATGCTAGTAGAAAGATGATTCCCCTCCTGCCCCTCTAGAGCTTATGCAGAAAATATATTGTTCTGTGTTTGTGTTATCTTTAAACTGGAGTTTAAAGTCATATATATGTATTAATTCTGAACAATATTTTGGGTATAAAGTGGGAGTTACCTTAGTTGAAGCTAAAACATTTTTAGCCTAAAACCATACTTATTCTTAAATTCAGGTTTGAGTTTCCTCAGTGAGGAAACAATCTAGTTGGAAGCATCGTCACTGTGGGCCCTGATCTGATGCCAGCTTCCTCCTGTATAGGTGCTGCTGTGAATTCAGGGTGGCACTTGGACAGCTCTGGAACAGGGCTGTGTCTTGATCAGTTCCCTTTGTAAAGTGGCAGCTGAAAGCAGTGGTTAATGAGGATGACCTGTATAAAGCTATTAGTAACTCTTATCTAAATAACAGTCTTGTGTTCAGGGTTTTCTCGAACTGAAGGTTGAATCTGTATCAAAAAGTTGTGAAATTCAGATTTTATGGGAGCATTTGTGGTATACTAATAATTTTATTGACATAAGTAGGAAACTGAATTGCATCTCATTGCTTGTTTAGTAAAAGAGCAAAACTTGTTCATGATTACTTGAAGTGAGATAAGTAATCTAGTAGAAAAGTTCCTTTTCTTTTTTTAGTAAAAATATCTTGGAAGAAATTATTGAGCATCTTTGTTATTGTTTCTTATAGTCTGAGAATATTGCCATCTTTTTCTTTCCCCTCTTCCTAGAAAATGTCCTAGTGAAGGTAGTCTGTTAATTGTTCGTGCTAGGGAAACATGAAGCTCTCAATGTTGGTGAAGTTGCACAGTTGAACAAGTCACTTTTTGGATTATTGTTTGTTTTCCAACATTTTCTTGTAACATTTTTCGACTACCAAGCATTTAATTATTGTCTAATTGCACAGGGAGAATGCATTCATTGTAGATATTAATTTTCAGTTATCTCTGAAATTGCATGATATGATAAACCCTTGCTAGTTATTTGTCATCTAAATAAGAAAACTTTTGTAATTTTGCAAAACGAAAATCCAGAAGACATGTGGGAGCCCTTCTTGCTGACGAGATCTTCAGTAAAATTTAATCTTGACCATTAGGAGCATCTCCCATAGGTGCCAGTACAGTTAATAGTACCGAATATTTACGTATCTGTAGTCAAAAACTATACTGTGGCTCTTGCTTTGTTGGGAATATTGGTAAATTGATAGTAGTTGCAAATTTAGACTCAAATCATTAGATCTTACTCAGTTCTTGAATTGGATGATTTTGACTCTGGATTGTTAGTTTCTCATCCTTTATATGCCAGTACTAAACACAGTTCTTGTGTGAAAAGAAATCTGGAAAAATCAATTCTCTGAATATAACCAGATCTCTGCTGAAACAAGATTTTTGGGTTTAAAGTTATGGTTTCAGAAGAAATCTGCCTCCTTGGTGTTCTACAACCCTTCTTAAGGGTGTTTTTCAAAAGCAGAAGCTCAGTTACTTCTTTCAGCATTTGTCTATACATATTTTAGTGTGGTTTTTTGGTGGTGTTAAAATTCTGGCTGTTTCCTTTGTCTTACTGCAGGATAAAGGAGTAACTCTGGGTAATGAATAACCAGAAGGCATTTGCTGTATATCTAACCTGGCAAGTCAATGCCTATGTTTGTCTTTAGTGCTCAGTGGAATTATGGTGTCTTTCACACACTGCATCAGGATCTTAGCAAGCTCTAGTCTTTGCCAGAATGAACAGAATGGTTTTTTGTGAGCCAGTTCCCTTAAAATCAAGCTTAACTGGTGCCAATTTAATATTTTAAAAGTTTTTATTTATAGAGTCAAAATAGACAATATCTGTTAAAAGTTTAGAAAGATGGACAAAAAAATAAAGAAAAACCTGGCTTCTTGCAAGATCAAACCTAAAAGAGCTCTTTGTGTTTCCATGTTCAGACGCTTCCTGAACTTGGGATGGGATGTAATTGCCTTCCTCAAACTGGTAACAGGAGAGAACCTCAGACAAGGAAAACATGCAAGCTTTTGCCTTCCAGTGTTGTTTGGTTAGTGATTGGGAATTTATTCAAGCATATGAGTGGGATGAATATGTGCAATTTATTATGTTATTTTCCCTGAGATTAGTTTCAAAGATAATTAATCTCTCTGTGATGTCTGACCGTCTGTGCACCTGAAGTGTTTGCACAGTGCTGGTGCCTGCATGCAGATGTTCCACTTAAAGGTCTTTCTCTGCTGAGAGTGAAGTCTAGCCAGCTGCATCACTTCTTATCTAAATTGCAGAGCATGGTGGAGGGTTATTGCCAGTCTGAGCTTTTTTCACAGTTATTCCAATTTCTTCTAAGAAAATGTCTCCAAAGTTAGGGCATATATTAACATTGCATAATAAATTTAAAAAGCACCAAGATTCCCCCAAAGTAGTAAAGTCTTGTTTTAGAAATGCCTCTCTTTCTTTTTCTTCAGAAGCTCTTGCAAGTTTATCATAATATTTTTCTTGTTCCTTCCTCTTTACTCTTCTGTATTCCTTACTCTGGTATGTGCCTTTGGCACTGACGCTTTTGAGATTTTGAAACAGAAGAAATTTTGTGCAGGACTGACTTTCAGTGACGTTAATCTTCCAGTCTTGCCAAAAAAACCCATTCCAGCTCAAGCTGAGCCAGTTCATTTGGAAACATACCTTTAAAGATGACAAGCTTGTGTTTTCTCCATTACTTGAATACTCTTTTTTTTTTTTTTTTTTTTTTTTTTGTGGTGTGATTGTACTTGGGATCCAAATTGTAGTCACTTTAATGTAGTTATTAGGTGTGGGCAAAGCTGCAGAAGCTCTGGCATGTTGTTAGTTAGAACCAGAAGTGACATGACTGAATTGCTTCCTGACACAAATTTCTGCCAGGTATCAAGAGGAAAAAAAAAAAAAAATCATGTAGTGTCTCCTAAGGGTCAGCATCTTTTTCTTTTCTGTTGGTAATTCTCTCAATCTGTACTCACTGCTTAAAATAAAAATGTTTTTTAAAACCCTGAAAGCTTGACTGTCATTGAATCAATCAACTCTTGTTCCAGGAGTTACAAGAAATTCCTCAAAAGTTATTGGATAGCATATAGATTTGTTTATTTATTTACTTAGGGAACAATTGTCTCCCATCTAAGGAAACACTGATGAAGTTTCCTACAAATACTTGGCGGAAGCTAGCCTGGGTGTCAGGGAAAGAAGGGAGGAGATGAGACAATAGATGATATTTGGAGGTGGAGAAAATTAGTCACCAGTGGTTTAATAACTCAGAATTTCAAACTGTAAGACTCTACATGCTAGCAATGGCACATTTTCATTGCCCCTTAAACTTCCAAGGATTGCAGAAAAGACTTTGGGAAAATAAGGAAGGGTTGTGTCAAAGAAACGTTTGTGAACAGCTCTCATAGCTGGAAATTCTACAGCACATGTAATCCTCTCTGGCTTCAGAATTCAGGAGAAGAGGTTTCTCGTGCCTAAAGACTAAAACACAAAATATTTACATCAGAGTAGGAAAGCTGTGGCACAGTCATTGCTCTTCCTATAAATAGCACAGTTTTACTAAAACCACATTACTGTGATATATACTGGGCTAATTATCTTCACAGAACTTAGGGCTATGCTGAAAGTCTGTTTTCTGGTAGTTCAGGTTTATAAACCTATAAATAGTGATTTACATAGTTTTCTTTATAGGATTAAATACAGCAGCCCAAAGTTGTTATTTTTAAATTTTTTTTTTATTTTGTGAGCGCTCTTTCCCCTTATCTCCAAAGAAAACATATAATTTCCTAGCAGATAGTGGTGTTTTGATCAGGGCAGTATTTTTTCTCATGTATCTAAAGCTCTTTCAAAGTAGCATTTTGTCAGGAAAACAGGAAGAAACTCCAACCTTGGGCACAGAATATAGTATGAGAAATTTTAGCTCTTGTCTTAAGTTTGTACACCTCAGACCTCCTTTAAGGTGATGCTGTGAGTGCCTTTTTTCTGAAAGCTTCATTTCAATCATGGTGGGGTTAATTACCTTTACTCACTAATTCTCCATAGAGCTTTATAACCACAGTGTCCTCTGAGGAATAATAGACAACTGACACATGGGAAGTGGCTTTTGAGAGTGGCTTCAGTTATTTACCCAGACATGCTCTGATTTACACAGCACTTGCAGTAGTGTTCAGAGCATCTCCTGGGTGCAAATGGATCAACACATTTATAGAGCCCTCCTCACCTGTGCAGTAACAGGAGGTTTGTCTCATGTGCTGCCCATGCAGGCATTCCCTGTGCCACATTCCATCTTGGCTCTCCTTGGTGGTTTTGGTTCCTCTCACACCCAGCCAGGCGTGGCTGAGCACAGGCCATGCCTCTGCAGCCGCTGGCATGGGCAGCACTGGGCACTGAGGCTCGTGGGCAGTGCATGGCCAGAGCCGATGGAGCTCCACTCAGAGGTCTCCTAAGGAAGGCAAGGGGAAGTGTGAGCTTGCTCTATCGCAGAGACTGAATTAGAGATGAGCTATCTGATCTAGTTAATCATTGGCCACCAGAGAATGTGCCATTGTGACATAATCCTACAGTTTCGTCTCAGAGTAAATATTCTTTTATCGCATGGTCTGGTTATGTAATTTTCAAGACAAAAGTGGTTAACCTTAGTCCAGAAAAAAACTGTCAGAGCTACTGAAGGGTAATTCAGTGCCTGTATAGTAGTGTTCAGTACAGCAGCCTAACAGGATGTCTGTTTTATCTGGATTGAAGTACCTGAAGGGAATACATGCGGGAGGGAAATGTCAGTATATTTTACTCTACTGAAAGGCGTTTTTCTATTATCACCTATAATAAAGTACTAGCGAATAAACTCGTAAGGAAAAAAAATATTTATATTTCTATACCATTACTGATAGCCTAAGTGGATGTCCTTAAACTATACTTTTAAATGAAAGCAGATACCTTGCATATTATTTTGACCTGATGAGGAGACAAGTAGTGTTTTCTGAAAAACTCTAAAAAAAAAGTAAAATATCTGGAAAAACATCAGTTAGGAGGGTAAGAAAATAGCTTCCATGTGGTGTTGCTTTGGGGGAAGTTGAATCATAGTGTGTTTTAAATTGCTATTGTGAATGTTTTCAATGACAGTCTTTCTTAAAAATATAAATATTTATTTATTTGTGTTTAAAACAAAACTGCTGTAGTTAATATTAACAAAACTTGGTTGTGAATTTTTTTATTGACTGTTATTCCAGTCAGAGGTTTATTAGTTAATAAGTGTAATCTTGAATATTTTAAAGGAACAAAGAGAAAGGAACACACATTGTTCTGTTGTCTTGAAAGCAACAGAGATTCTCAAAAGAGAATCTTAGTTCATAGTTTTACACTATTGTTGTCTCAGAGTTGCTGAAATGGATGAGGATGTGACTCAGATTAAATACGATTTTTTAATAAATAAAGCTGAACTGCTCTCCAGTACTTCTCTTTTGATGGTACTTCAGTATTGGTCTGTCCTTGATTCACCTCTGTATACAGTTTGATTTTTGAGCCTGGTGCATTAGAATTTGGTTTAAAAGCAGGGATATGGGGTTTTTTTTTGTTTTAACCTTACTTTTCCAAGCAATTTTTATCATACCCCCCCAAATTAGTGGTAATCAGTAGACAAAATTATTCTCGGGGTTATTCATGCCTTAGAATTTTTGGTGGTGGTAAGTAAGTGTGTTTGTATTCTTAGTTTCCCTGTTCCTACTGTATGTTCTGTCTGCCTACCTACATGGCTTTTGTACGAAGACAAACATGAAGAGTATAGCAGTGTTCCCTCCCAACTGATCTTAAAAGAAAAAAAACCCCAAAACTGTGTATTTAAAAAACCCCCAATATAAAACAGAAAAACAATCCAAATTTCCTCCAAACCAATTAAGCAGCGTCCAGATGTCTGAATGTAGTATTTTCTTTATCAAGGTAAACTGAAAGGCAGTGGAATGGTTTCACTGAAAATCATATTATCCAAATCTAGGTAGCAATACTGTCAAGTATTAAGTAGGAAAATAGAAAACAAGGGAATATGTGAACTTTTAAGGAGTTTTTCCATGTTTATGCAACTTTCTTTTTGTGTGGGTTTTTACTAAAAAAGAAACACCCTTTTCATGATAAAACATTTTGAGATTTTCAATTTAACTGAAACATTTCGCCATTTAAGTGCTGAATATATTAACCATGAATGTCAATTTTTACTTTCTTCAGTCAGTGCAAATTCCAGTTTGTCAGCAAGGCAAATAAGAAAGTAATTTTTTTTCTTCCTTCCCTTCCTCCTCAGATTTTTGCATCTGTACTTCCAAACAGAGCTTGTACAGAGGGAAAATTCTGAATATGGCTTGATTTGCTCTTGGTCTTGACAGTGTCTCTAATGAGTGTCCCACGGACTCTATCAAGTTCTGGGGGTTCTCCTCTAGCACTGAGGAGCAGAACCCTGAGCAGCAGCCTGGTATCAGTGGAAACATTTCTCCGTCATTCTCTTTAAAAGAGCAGCTGAAGATGAGTGATTATTCTGGACTTCCAAGTAACCATAGCCAGATGATTGCTGAAGATTCAGAAATTCAAGCAAAGCCTGAACACTCTCATGAAGTTCTTCAGGAAGATATTGAAATGAGCAGTGGCTCCAGTGGAAATGATTCCAGTGGAAATGATTCCAGTGGAAATGACTCCAGTGGGAATGACACAAATGAAAACTATTCAAGTGGGCATGACTCTCATGGTCATGAATCTGATGAAAATGGGAAAGATTCAGCAATGCTCATGGAATCTTCAGACTGTCATAAAAGGTAATAGCTATCATTAAATACATTCCATTTTTATTTTTGCCCCTGAAGACTTTTTTCATTTGAATCAATATTTCTGAATAATGACTAAGATATAAAGCCTGTTCAGCATAGAGCTGGTGTGCTACTTAAGTTGTACTCTCATGTGATGCAAATTGTGTAATATAATTTATAAAGAAAAGGTCTTTGCTGTTTGTATGGTCAGCATCATTTGCATCTTTCTACTCATTGTGTGTTTAACTTGCCTTATTTATTTATTTTCTTGTACACCAACTTCTGTAGTTGAATATCAAAACCTGTCAGTTGACTCTTGTGTGACGATACAACCATGCTATTTTAATCTTTTAAATAATAGTTTATTGTACAGAGCAAAGCTATATTAAGAGCCACCTCCCTAGTGGTCCTGTGAGGACCAGAGTGATAGGACTCAGTTATCCTTATGGGTCCTTTCCAGCTCAAGGAAGGTATTCTATGCTTCTTAGACAAATGTTTACAGCTTTAGTGCCCATTTGTTGTACCATGCAGAAGCTTTTAAAATTTGAGGTTGGGGTTTTGAGGTCTTTTGTTGTTTTGTTTTGTTTTGTTTTGTTTTTTTTAGGTAGCCAGTCATTAATAGGAAAATAAAAAGCTAAAATTAACTAAAAGTTGTTTGTTAGGTTTCCAAATATTAATCTTTTTTCTTTCCTTTTTCTAGTTCAAGCTCAAATGCGTTTAGTCTGATGATTGCAAACTCTGAACACAATCAGTCCAGCAGTGGATGCAGGTAAATGAATAGGCATATATTTTTCAGTAATTTGCATGTATGCTAAATGCTAAAAATGAGATAATGTCATATTTTGGGTTGTTTGTTTTGTTTTGCCTCAACCTGGATGACTACACAAGAAATCCTGTCTTTGCTTCTCTTCCTGTCCATAATCAGTAGCATGTTGTATTAACCACTTGATTAAATTAGAGCTTTTTGTTGCTGTTCCATGTGAGTTGTGTGGTAACCTTTAAAGTCATGTTACTTTGTTTTGATTTGGTAGCTTAACTCTGTAATTTTTTTTTTGTGAGTCCCATTGAATGTTGCTTCAGTTATGGTGGGGTTTTGTAGCTTTTAAATTTTTTACTCTTCAGAATTTAATCTGAACCTGGTGGTGTGTTAATATCAGAATTCACCATTGAGTTGGATTATTCCTGGTGTCCAGCAGCTGTATCATCTGCCTCTCCTATGTTCCATTTGCTGGGATTCAAGCCTCCAGGGTGTAAGGATAAAGGGTACACAAACACCAGCTGCAGGAATCCCTCTGTATGAACTCTGCTTCTGTCCCTGGTAGCCTTGAGGACCATGGTAGCTTGAAGGCTCATCTTTAGATACTTCGGAGT
This sequence comes from Corvus moneduloides, assembly GCF_009650955.1. Classification (NCBI taxonomy): domain Eukaryota; kingdom Metazoa; phylum Chordata; class Aves; order Passeriformes; family Corvidae; genus Corvus; species Corvus moneduloides. Next base: position 6,054,557 of record NC_045485.1, on the reverse strand, counting down.
GCCCTGCTGTACTTGTTTTTTTAAGTCAGCTGATCAGGAGATCAAAACCTGGTCCTGAGCAGATCAAGGCTATCTAGCTAGAGCATGGTGATGTTAAGACCCATATCTGAGACCTGCCTACCTGAGCATGTTTCTACCTGATGCAGTTCCTAGAAAAGTAGTAAATTAAAATTACTCCTATGCACCATTTGTTGCTTGCTCAACATATTTTCTGTGTCTGCCTTGCAGGCACCTGGAGAGCTTGTTCCACGCTGTATTTTCAACTGGAAATTGTGATCTAGAGTTTATGTTGCTTAGTATGAAAGGGTGAACCAAAGGCATTTCTTAATCTTTGTTTCCTCTTGATTCATTTCTCTTCACTTGCAAGATCTCGGAGGGAGTTACTTAGTGGATTTTTTTTGACGTTTCAGTTTTAAATTTCATTAATAGCTCTCTGCTCCAAAATAATTAGGAATCCAGATGGTACAGTGTTCTCCCCAGCCATCAAGCACAGTGCTAGGGGGTTACAGGGTAGAATCTGATAATCTTTTGGGAATGGGAGACTGAAGATATCTAGAGAATGCTCTTTAAAGAGAAGACTAAAGTAGTCTGATAAACTACTTATCTCTGTAGGCTCAATCTTTGATTCAGACTACTGGGGTTTGCATTCAGTATCAGTGCCAACCAACAGCTCTAGTTTGCTATCTGTAGGTACCTTTCCAGTTTGCTGTCCACAAAAAGCAAGATGAAAAGCTCGTATCTTTATAGAACTTCCTTATTCTGTCCTCTGCAAGTCACACCTTCCCTGTGGCTGCCTACTGTGCCTGATGCTACTGCTCTCTGGAAAAACATTTTGGAGTTGAGTAACTTATTTTCCAAGAATGTCCATCTTCTGTATTTGCTGCTACCGTAGGCTAATTTGGAAAGGTTTTTTTTCTTGCAGAAGAGTCTGACCACTCTCATGGAGCAGTCTGTACTCTGAGAGTACAAACCAACAATATGCTCAGTTATTTCATAATCTTTCCTCTCTCTCTTTTTCCCTACTGCCAGCATGGAGGGTTCTTCTATGAACCTCTGTTAACAAAGCCCTGTTTGATTGCAGCTGTCCAAACTGTCAAGCCACATTGTACACGTGATTTTAATACAGCATGAACATAATGTTTCCCAAGGGAGTACTATGCTCTTTTTGTTTGATCCCTTGCCATTATTTCTTGGTACAAAATGACCAGTGAGTAAATGAATACTGTGTTTCTCATAGTACATTGTGATGTCAGCTAGAACAATGTGTATTCTCTAGTACAAGTCAGCTTTGTCACTTTGCAACCATTTTTGGTAAAATATACCTAACACCTGTCAGATGATTTATCTGCCTTTTCAAGCTCTTAAAACTTCCCAGAAAAATGTTCAGAAATCCTCTTGAAAATTACTTGGAAGCTGAAGCCACTTTACTGACCGCTTCAGTCAGGCAGTGCAGTTGCCAAGATTATTGTTTCTACAGTGGTGCCTAGGGTAACTTCTTACAGATTACCAGCCATGACAATCAGGTGGTAAGAGAAGACCTCCCTTTGGAAGGGAAAAAATTTTCAGGAAGATTTAAGAACAGCTCTGTAATCCTCTTGATCATGGTGAATGATCAGCTTTTAAAATCTCCAGTGTGAAAACCAAGGTGATTTATTATTTTAACTCCTTCCTACCCATCTGCCATCCATCTTTGCTATCCTCTCCCTCACTTCCCTCACCTCCTTTGGTCTTCCTTTTGGATTGTGTCAGCACCTCTCAATAATGGGGAGAGATACCGGGAACTGTAAAGGAAGGTGATAACTTTCTGATATTGGCACTGATAATCTCTGTATCACCTTCTACACTTAGACAGTTCTCCTGAACACGCACCTGAGAACTGTGAATGCAGCTTCTGTCTCCAGCCTCCTCTGATTCTTTTCCTTATAAATTTAGTCAAAGTTTCCTTATCTTACTTAATGTATTGCCATGCTTAGCTGGGATATGTTATTCAAAGGATTTCTCCATTTGTTTTGTTAACTTGATACTCTCCCACTGCCATTCCCTTTTCAGGGACCTTTCTTAAGAGAACCTGCTTGAACAGGAGGTGAAGACTTGAATGGGCCTCCTGCTTCTCTCCTTTGAAGTCCATGAACATTTCTGAGTTTCATTTTGAAAGGAACTAAGGAAAATACCACTAAAAAGGGAGGAGGGAGACTGTGGCAAAGAGAAAAAAAGAAATTCTGTGGTGCTTGGGCATATGTACTGTTGCACATAAAGAGTACATTTTACAATCACACTCCAGGTGGTGGTAAATGTTTCATTTTAAATGGTAATGTAAGAATTTCCATAAGTTCTGAAAGTTGTTACTGGGTACTGGAAAAGTTAATGAGGCTAGTGGTACAAATTGATGTGTATGACAAGTGTCAGAGTGCATTTGGGCTTCTTTGAGGATGATGTGTCACTTCAGGCATTCAAGTGATGTTCTGTTTTTTGTTTTTCATCTTACAGTAGTGAGCAGTCCACTAAAGCCAAAACACAAAAGGAATTGCTAAAAACATTGCAGGAGCTGAAAGCTCACCTTCCGTCTGAGAAGAGAGTCAAAGGCAAATCTAGTGTCCTAACGACATTGAAATATGCCCTTAAAAGCATTAAACAAGTTAAAGGTAATCAAGTGTGATACTGCCTAGTTAATGCCAACCTGGCTAAAGTGAAACTTTCAAAACAGGAATTTAAATAAACTTGGCATAACACAGAGAACTGTATTATGTCTGAAAACCTTTCTAACCAGATATTTTCATGTCATTCCTACTTGTTGGCTCTGTTAACTTTTGCTCCTTTGGGAGTTAAAGCGGCTCTCTAGAGGCTTCATATTTTACTACTGTTTGGTTGAGTTAGAAAATTAATTTGAAAACAATTTACAGTTTCATACTGTTTGAACTGTCGAACAGCCTGAAATTCGTGACCATTCATATATGGGTATACTAAGATGTGCACATTTATTTGAGTTATTGATGAGGAAGCTCTACCAAGGCAAAAGATGTATGTGGAATAGTGCCTAGACTTCCCAACTTCTGCATTTATGCCAAAAAATGTTTTTGCTGCTTACTGCTTCTAGGCTGGGTGTTTATTGATAATCGTGATTATAAATTGTTTGTTGTTCTCATGTAGCCAATGAAGAATATTACCAGTTGTTGATGATTAATGAATCCCAACCTGCTGGTCTCAATGTATCATCTTACACAGTGGAAGAAGTTGAGACTATAACTTCAGAATACATCATGAAAAATGCGGTGAGTGTGGTGACCTGAGTCTGCAGTGTGTATTGAAAATGTTTTCTAGAACTGGAATTTTCAGGCATGCCTTCTTTTTACAAGGGAAGAGTTGGTAGTTAGGCCACAAAGCTGAAGAAAATGCCTTTTGCCTTCCAGGGGATGTTGAGGAGAAACTGAGCCTTTTCAGACTTCACAAATACAATTTGTTTCTGTCAGTTAGGTGGGAAATAAGTAGTCTTGAACTCCCTGATCCTCTGAATTGTACCTTGTGCCTGGAGGTCGTGGTGTGACACATACCAATATCCGTGAGATACAAAGCACTGTGAAATATCATTAGTTTTCATTTTAGTGCACTTGCAAAAGTTGGAGAGTTAACTTTTTCCAAATTTTAGTCAAGGCACATGGTGAATCACTTCAGCTTATTCTTATAACTAGAGGTTATTTGATGTTTCACCAGTTCTTTGTGTTAGTGTGACTGAAGAGTGACAAAAGTACTGGAATCACTCTGTCCTTTTCTGTGGGATTTGTCTGGTCTTCGCAACAGGTCCAAGGCTTTCTGTGGGATCCAGTGATACTGTATTCTCATTGAGATAAGAACAGCTAGGACCATCAATGTAGTTCTAGCAGTGAAATGATAATCTGAATGATTTTTTAAATTATATTTATTTCCATATTACTAGTATTTTAGGGATAAGTTATGGAGCCTTCAAAAAATAATGGCATATAAGTGTATTAGACTGCCTTCTACTATTTTTTTAAACTGAAACCTCTGTTTGAATGTATGAAGTTCTGAATTCTCTAAAACAAGAGCATGGTGGGGGATGTTCCATAGGTTGAAGTAGGTGGGTTTTGTTGAATCTATGAATAGTAAAGGCTGCCCACAAGGTGAAATAAATAGGAAGTGTAGAGTACAACTGAGAAATTCAGCCAAATATCATAAACATTGTTCAATTAATCTGAATATCCATTTGTGAAAGCAGTGTTCTGCTGACAGCTCTTAAGTTCCTGTACAGGGTTTGTGAATGGAGCACGAAGGGTTGTGACGCAGGAAGCTCCTCTGCATCAGGAAGAGAAACAATACAAGTGGAGTGTGTGGGACTTCTTCCCACCTGTGTACTCATTATTTTTTACTAAGTGGTTTCAGTGGATGGACCAACTAACACAACCTCTTACAAACAGCTGAATTTCATGAATGTAAACCATACCTGTAACAAGCACAGGGAAAATGGTGAAGTTATATAGCTGGAAGGTCATTAATTCTTAATTTGCAAATTCATTCTGCATCATGGAACTTTAGACAATGATATTTAGGGCTTGTAACCCATAAATAGTAGTGTATTATTCTTACTACATAATTGGAAAGTATTCTGTCTGTGTCTACTTCATAAGCAGATTCATTGTGTTGAACTACATCTGTAATAAAATAAAATTTCCTTAATTCTCATTTTGAACCTACTAATGTTTTTATATCTTAAATGTTTTTCTCAGAAATATGTGCTGCACTGAAGAATGTTTCAAACTGTCTAAATAATTTGAGATTTTTGTTTTTAGGATATGTTTGCTGTAGCTGTGTCTTTGATAACTGGGAAAATTTTGTACATCTCTGATCAAGCTGCTTCTATTCTCCGCTGCAAGAGGGGTTATTTTAAAAATGCCAAATTTGTGGAGTTCTTGGCACCTCAGGATGTCAGTGTGTTCTATACTTCTACCACCCCATACAGATTACCATCATGGAATATTTGCAATAGAGCTGGTGAGTGGTCTCAACAGCAGATATTTCTCTGACCTTCTTTCAGTCATACAAATGCAAATACTTGCACTGATTTGGAATGTCCTTCCATCCTTCCCCCCATCACTTTTTGAGGGTATAGCACACAGGGGCATTATTAGAACATCTCTGAACAATACTAGGTGTATAAATCTATTTTATAAATCAGCAGGATTTGTCTGTTGGTCAAAAGTCTTCTGAATGTCATTGTTTATCAGTTCTCATGCCCCTTTCAGCCAGCTGGTGAAAGAAAACAAAGTAGGAATTTATGCTGAATGGTGAATTTACTTTCCACTTTTACTAGCAATCAAATTAAAACAATTTTTCTTCACATTTTCTCTTCCTCAAGTATAAAGGGGACATTACTCTGTCTCCTTCCTTTTAAAATGGTTATGATTTGAATACTGGACACCTTGATTACGGTGTAGAAAAAGGTATTCCAGCTGCCATCACTGTGCACTCACCAAGTGTAATCATAGCTCTCTTCTTCCAGCCTTAGAAAAATTATATTAGGCATAATTAATGGTGAAGTATGAGATGTCTCAGGGCACTTGATATTTGTTTGTGGTAGGATTGTTTTACTCACGTACCTACAGCCATTAGTAATTGAGAAATATCTGCCAACTATTTCAAATAAACACTTGAAATTCAAGTCTGCTCTAAATGTTTGAAATTCCAATCCATTGCATACTAAATCTATGACATTGAGCCAGGGTGTGAACCATATTTAATCTAAAAAAACCAATTAGCAATAAACATGTACTAAGCAATGCATACATAAAGCAGGTCAAAAGGGACCTTGTGGGGTCTCTAGTGCAACCTCTGGCTCAAAAAAGGGTCAGTGATAAATGCTGACCATATAATCCTGATTACTCAGTTATGCAGGAGGTTTTTTGGTTTTACTTTCTTGAAACATTTTCTGTAGCTCTATTATGTTTGTGTATAGCTTCAAGTTCAAGAAATGCAGTAAGTAGAACTGTGCACACTCTCTTGTGTATCAGCTGCCCTACGATATAATATCCAAAGGTATTGTGCACTGGAGGCCCTTGAAATGCCAGAGCTTCCCTTGGAAATCAGTGAGTGGCTACTCTGGAAGAGGAGGGAAATAAGCTTAAAACATGAGAAGAAGCCTTCAGAAAAAAGAGAGAAGAGGGATGGTAGGAAGTGTATTTGGTGATCGAACTGTCCTTGTGTCTTTCTAGGAAAAAGGTCAAATTTTGGGGTCATAGGTAATCAAGCATTTTTGGTCATTGGTATAAAGTACTGTGAAAGAGTTGATAAGAGTAAGCAGCTCAAACTGGAGAGCTGTTTAGATATGTTTAGGAAAAAGACGTGATAAAAGGAGCTGTGACTCACATGCCAGCCTCAGAATCTGAGTGATGTTCAGATTTAGTTGCCTATGATGTGCATTGTTTAACAAATACATATGGAGACTTCAGGGAACATAAACTTAAAAAAATTCAACCTTTATTATCTAAGGAAAATTCTTGTACGAAATATCATAATCTTCTAGTAGTTTGTAACTTGGTATGAAATATGCTTAATATTTCTAGAGTCTTCCACCCAGGATTGCATGGAAGAGAAATCTTTTTTCTGTCGCATCAGGTAAGACAATATTACAAAGCCTAGTGTTGCATTATGAAACCAAGCATTACATAAATATTAGACTTTTATAAGAACCATATGGTATGTACGTTTCATGCTTTTTCATAATGTGATTTTAAAGCAAAACATATGCACATCCTTGAGTTGATTAACTGTAGAGCTACAGAGAAAACTGAACTCATTTTGGGAAGCTGCATCTTGGAAGTTAATCCATGTGAATATTGACCTTTGTGCCATAAAGGAAGGTGATACAGTGTCTCCTCCTGCTCTGGAAAGCCTTTGGTTCATGTAAATAGAGCTGTTCTGTTTGGCGCCTGCTTCAGAGTCTCCTTCATTCTAAAAAATTAATGTCTCAAATTTGTCTCAAGTATCCCCTGGGAAGATACTTGAGGGTAACTTGACTTGTCTCTTTTGCAGTTAATAAATGGCACAATTCTTTGGGTTTGGTTTTCTTCCTTCTTTTCCTGCCCCCAATCACTCATCTTTAGTTGTTTGTTTTTTTTTTTTAATTTAGGCAAAGCTGGCAACGTAGTTCATGTTCTTTCTTGTGCAATTTGATTTCTTGATGCTTACTGCCTCTCTGGCAGCATTTCTGAAACAAAAATAGCGGATCCAATTATTTAATTACTTCTGGAATAAATGAATACTTATTATTGAGGTATGAATAAACTTTAAAAGAATTGGAGGTAATGCAGAGCTCCAGAGTGTTGTATTGGATGTACTGTAGAAGTACTCCTGGAGTTACTGGACATTTTTTTATCCAACTAACACTGGTTTCAGAAGCTTTACTTTTATAAAGCTCCGCTGTTATAAACTTATTACAACTGATTTTCTTTGGTCACTGTGTAAATGGTGGTTGTTTTCATTACTATGTTTGCATTCTGGTTAAGCAAACACCTGTTATTAAATATTGAGTCTTTACTCCTTCTAAACTGGAATAAATATTGATTAAAAAGATGATCTTTATGTTAACTGAGGGGATATAGCAGTCTTCATAAAAAAGCCCTGTAAATTCATCCCTCTGAAGGACAACAAAGTAACTTAATCTATTGCGTGAGCTGGGTTTTTCGATCAAACTTCCATGTAATGCTGTTGTGGATATTTGTTTTGGGCAGTAGAAAGGACAGCACAATCTTTATGGAAGTTGGTATGCAAAGGATATTATCAGAATTAGATTCTCTTCCACAAAAAAAAAAAAAAAGCTAAGATCTTGGGTGCTATTTTAGTAGCTAATATGCAGTTCTTGTGTCATGAGGGAAATACAATGGACAAATTAAAATTTTATTTAGCATAAGATGAATCTGTTGAAATAATTAACTCTCTTTAATTATTAGTGCGGGCAAGGAGCGTGAAAATGAGATTTGCTATCACCCGTTCCGGATGACTCCTTACCTTATCAAAGTGCAAGATCCAGAAATAGCAGAAGACCAGCTTTGCTGTGTGTTGCTTGCAGAAAAAGTCCATTCTGGTTATGAAGGTAATCCTTGAGTGCACAAAGACTAGTTTGCTTTCCTAAAAGTAAGAGCTGTTCAAGCTCTATTATAGTGAAAGAGAATTGTTTCTGTTCTCTATCCTTGCTGAGATGCTGTGAGCTAGCAAGCTGCTTTCCTGTATGCTCTTGGCCAGAATTTTGGCAGCTTGAGGTATTATATATGAAAAATCCCCAGTTAATATGCTTTTATTTTTCTCTTAGCACCCAGAATTCCTCCTGACAAAAGAATTTTTACGACTACACACACACCGACCTGTTTGTTCCAGGATGTAGATGAAAGGTAACTTACAAAAAGTATTTTTCAATTTTCTGTTGAGCAAGCTATCCAATATCTTTGTAGTATTTAAGATGTGTTTGTGGGGTTAAAAAATTGTGCAACTGCTGAAGAGTGTTTAACCTAAGAAAAGTACATCCCCCCATTTTAACTAAGCATGAGAACACATTACACCAGTATTTAAGTGTATTGAAGTGCTTGCTAACAACTTGTTCTTCCACTTTCCTTCCCTCTGGGGAAATTCTGGACATGAATTCAATCAATGAACCCATGGTCAAAAGAATTCCTGTGCTGCCAAGTATGACCTGTATGAGACACTTAGGTGTGAGGTTTTGGGTTTTTAAGTGTGATTCAACAAGTATGCTGCTGTCACTCTCCGCTGGCCCAGATACAACTAGAGGTACATCTTTTAAATGCAATATTAGATCTTTTTTTTAAAAAAAGGTATATAAAAACTGTTCAAATTACACTGGCTGAAGACTTCACATTGCTTTGACAGTCATGAAAGCTGGTTAGAGTAAGTATTTACGTTCTAAATTAGAAACAGAAATATCACCTGGGATCTTAATGTATGTACAAAGACTTAGGAGCTGAGGTCTAAACCAAGCTTTCATAGAATCATTTAGGTTGCAAAAGACTTCTGAGATCAAGTCCACCACTCAACCCTGTCCCTAAATGCCTCATCTGCACATTTTTTAAATACCTCTGGGGATGGTGACTGCACCACTTCTGTGGGCAGCCTGTTCCTTGACAACCCTTTCTATGAAGAAGTGTTTCCTAATACCCAGTCTAAACCTACCCTGGTGTAATTTGAGGCCATTTCCTCTTGTCCTATCACTTACTACCTGGGAGAATCAATGCTCTCACCCAACTTGCTGTTGTCTGCAAACTGATGGAGGGTGCTCTCCATCCTCTTGTCCAGATCATGGATAAAGACATTAAACACAACTGGACCCAGTCCTGAGCCCTGGGGAACATCACTTGGTAGCAGCCACCACTTGAATGTAACTCCTTTCACCCCCGCTCTCTGGGCCTGACCATCCAGCCAGTTTTTTACCCAGGAAAGTGTGCACCTGTCCAAGCCATGAGCAGCCAGTCAGTCTTCTGGACTGCTTTTGGTGGAGTCTTGCAAAGGATATTTAGGTGATGGAGCCATAAGGTCTGTGGAAAGAACAGAAGCTACTCTTTCAGAGTCAGGAGCATGTTTGGCTGAGGGGAAGATGATAATCTCAACAAGCTTTTAAGGACAGTGATGCAGTTTGGAATATTGTAGCATTTTGAAGACTTGATAAGAGAATTCACTTACTCCTGAGTTGAAAACACTGCCTTTCCCCTTTCTTTTCCTCTTTCCTTGGTATTTTCTTTGTGGTGGTTTCTGATATTTGGGCTATATATGGGACTTCATTTTGATTTTATTTTTTTTCCTCCTTAGCAAAAACTAAGATAGCTACAATGGTAACATCTGACTTCTGAGATTCTCCCCTTTGTTTTTAAGCATTCTAAGAATGCTAAAACTTCCTTTGTAGGTTGAGATGAGGGGGATGTCTTCAGACAGAGTAGGAGTATAATGGACAATTTTGAGATTCTGTGGTATTTTTTGTGTGGAAATCTTGTTTCAGAAAAAATATTTCATTCTTGGCAAAACCTTTAAATGCAGCAGAAGAGAGAAGGGATTGGGGAAAGGAGGTTTATTGGGATGTTCAACTAAGATGGAGTCAAGGTAAAAAGAATACTGTTTGACTTCTGAGACAGTTTTATCTGTGGAGAGGCAGACGTTGTGGCTAAGTTGAGTTCCTGTAGGATAGACAGTGCAATGCTGACAAACTGTTTTTCCATGGTGTGATTTATACAATCCCTCTAAACAGCTGAAGTTGATAAAAGAACTGCTTAATCCACTGTAGTTCTGTCTTCTTCATGGATTTTTCTCTCTTTCATTCCCACACATGCTCCAAGCCAGCTGCAGAGTGGGTTTATCTTTTCAAAGAGGCTGAGGGTGCAGTGCAAAGCTTCTGTTCCTCTGTGCATCCACAGCTCAGTGATCTCCAGTAGTCACTTCACAGAAATGGCAAGATTACTGAGTGGAGAGCCTTGCCCTTATTCTTGGGCTTGAGTGGAACAACTCCAGTAAATACCTTCCCTGTGGATACTGTGGAAGCTTCTTTCCTCTCAGTCTGATGTTACCACTTGTTCTCAAATACCATTTTCTAACACTTCCAGTGAGGGTTGATTACATCTTGGTCTGAAGTTAGGACTTTGCGTCATTTATTTCTGTTCTCGTGATTGTGTAGTTGATTTTGTTTTTAATTATTTAACTCCTGAGAGCATTGGCAGCCAGATAAATGTTTACCAAGGCATGCATATGCAGTTTATTGCTCTTAAGCTCTCCAGGGTTTGGTGGAATACACAAAGCAATAGATTCTTAGGGAAAGCAGAGTCTTAATATTTAAAAATGTGCAACTGAGCACCTGCTGTTGACTGCACATTGTTCATAATATAACCCTGAAACTGTTGCTTGACTTGCATAAAATAGAGTTAATTTCTGTAATCAGTACGTGTTCACGGGTTGGAAAAAATGCCTATTTGTCTGAACTCTGCAGGTGGATCTCTGCACAGAGTATGTTAAGTAAAAAGAAATATTTTCTTGAAATTAAATGGGTCATTCCCATATGTATTTGTTTTAATATATTTGATATTTCATGTGTATAATGGGTGTAAGTAGTTCACAGCAGAGTGATCTTTGTAAATTAATTTAAAGCAGTTTTGTATGTAACTTACAATAATAATATAAAGATATTTCTTATTCATGTCTTTTTGGCACTTTAAATGTCATTCTATAAAACACAAACTAAACTTGCAGCATCTCCTCATTAGCCATTCTTATGCCACACATGCATTTGCATTCATAAAATTAATTTGTTAGCTTAACCTCTGAATTTTTATGAGTTCCTCATTATGAGGAAGCATAATGATGCCGAGACATCATTCTCAAATACAGCATTACAGGAGCAAAGAAAGGGTGGTTGGAAGGGACTGCTGGGAGGTCTTGGTTCCATCCTTTTGCTTGAAACAGAATTGTTGCCTTGTCCTGGCTAAGGTCAGCTTTGGCCTTGTCTCAATAATGCCTGAAAGCCTTCAGAGACTTGGTATGGGAAACCTCCTGTGTTTGCACTCCTCTGTTAAAAACCTTTTCGTAGCATGCAGCATAAGCTTTCCAGACTCCAGTCTGGGACCATTGCCCATAATTTTATTGTCTGGCACCATCAAGAAAATTTAACTCCATTTTTGTAACTCCTCTTTCCAGCAGTGTGGGAAGCTCCTGGATCATCTTTTAGTTTCCTTTTCATCAGAACAGGCAAGCCCAGCTCAGTCTCACATTCTAGATCCCTGACTTTCATAAAGCAGGTGGCAAAGAACAGGAACAGTGCTGAACAAAACCTTCTTATGATGTTACTTGATGAAGCCCTAAGTGAAGTCATTTGGAGTTGACTGAGATTGTAAAGTCCTCTAGCAGCACAACTTTTCTCATGTGCTTTGAACTTGGCAGCACTTCTAAATGTCAATGTGTCAAAGTGAGATGATTTGGTATGAGTTTCATGCCAGTTTCTGCTTTGTTGCTTTAGTTCATCTGCAAGCTTTTAAAACTCATTATTAAACTAATTGCTTTGATAATAAGGCATTAGTTGCTATCCTCTTTCTCCTCTCAGCCTCTTTGCTGGAAGGGTATGTTTGATGTTTTGGGGAGCTGATGTAATTCCAGTGGGTTGTTGGAAGTGCAGTGTTGAAGGCATTTGTTGCATAATGCTTTTGACTTCCTACACGACACAGATCCCTTGTCTGGTGCACTGGGGCTAAGTTCTTCATTGAAGCTATTCAGACACCTGCGTATCTCCCTACCCCGGGGCTGTGTCAGTGAGTGGGGCTGGGGGGAAGGTGTACAGTGTTTTGAGCTTACAAGATGACTTGCTGGCATCTGGCAACTTAAACATTACTGACTAGCATTGACTTACTACATTTTTTTCCAAAGCACGTTTTTTTTCAGTGGCTAACCTGCATGGTAAGGTGCAAAGAGGCTTTTGTGAACTTTCAGTCTTTATCCTTAATGCAAATGCTTGAAGCTATCAATAAAAATTATTTTGTCACATAAATTAGTTTTATGCGTCACTAGAAGTGGTCATTGATAACGTGCAGGAATTCAGTAACATTGCTTTTAATTCTCTAGTTAATAAGCTTGCTCCCATGCAGCTCCTCTGGGTTGAACTCTTAACCTGCCTGTGAGAAAGTTGTCTTGAGTGCTGGTCAGCTCCCCTGTTGCTAGTTCAGCTGTAATAATCCTGTGATCCTTAGCCATGGCTCACAGCCAAGGGATTGGGGTACTATTTACCTTCATGAGAGTTTTACAAGATTAAACTTTATTAATGCTCTTTTAAAATTAGGGTAAGTATTTATCCTCTAAAGTTAGACAGCAAAGGAAAGACAGAACTGCTGTAGCAGACTCCTTGATTTGGTCTAATCACCACCCCAGAAACAAACAAAGCCCCCCTTGCCCTAAGTGTACTACTGTTGTTAAGTTGGCACTGCTTTTTCACCAAATGTAAACTTAAAATTATTCATTCTCTTTATAGGAAAAACAGCAGAGAAAACTTAACTTAAAATGAAAAAGTTTTAAACATGAAATACATATGTATTCTACTTGATTTTTATTATTTTTTCTTTGTCTTTCTTTCTCCAGAGCAGTACCTCTGTTGGGATACCTACCTCAGGATTTAATAGGAACACCAGTCTTGGTGCATCTTCACCCAAATGACAGACCCTTAATGCTAGCAATTCACAAAAAAAGTATGTAACCTCTTATTGTGGCAAAAATACAAATTTTTTTCTAGAACTTAATAATAAGGACTACAAAAACCTCAACAAGTAGTAGGAGAAAATTAATTGTGACTTTGATTTTTTTTTCCACAAGTAAATACTGAATCTTTTACTGCACAACTTGATTCTTAGTGCAAATTCATGAAAATGAGAAATCACTCAATTTTGAACTTCTGTGAAGCATATGTATCTATTGTAAACAAATTGACTATAAATTAATATTTCATACATAAAGAAAATTTTCTTGAGAATGACATGATAGAAGTTGTCATATCTTAAATTATAGTATTTTTTATTTCATAGAGAAGAAAATAAGAGCCATTCTGGCAATGTTTGTGAAGCTGCTTCTTCAGTCTTCTTTAGCTTGTTGTATTCTAAGGGTGATTTTTTTGACCATAGTCCAGTAAATTATGAAGATTGGCTTATTCTGATAGCTCAGTATTTCTAAATGTATCAGTGTATCCCTCAGGTGGCATCTTCCTCCTGTACAGTTCATTGTAAAATCCTGAATTGTTGAGTAGAATTGTGCAACCATTAATGTGAAATGTCTGTTTGAATCCTTCATTGCAGTTCTTCAGTACGGAGGGCAGCCTTTTGACTATTCACCAATCAGGTTTTGCACTAGGAATGGAGATTATATCACCATGGACACCAGCTGGTCCAGTTTCATCAACCCTTGGAGTCGAAAAGTTTCTTTTATTATTGGAAGACACAAAGTTAGGACGTAAGTCAATATATTTTTGTTTTCCCTTCCCTCAAGTTTACATAGTGATCCTTAAGAAAGACAGGAGGGGACAGAATAAGCATTAGATTCTCTGTGGTATATAGGTGGTAAATTGAAGTGGTGATCTCTCTGGGATTGAAACACTTGCATTTGCAGTGAGCTGGTCTATGTTTGGTTTGTGCAGGGGTCCCTTAAATGAAGATGTCTTTGCTGCTCCCAACTACACAGAGGATAGAATCCTTCATCCCAGTGTTCAGGAGATCACTGAGCAAATCTATCGGCTCTTACTGCAGGTACTGCAAGTGCTTTACTGTTAGCCTTTCCATTTCCTGCTGAGGAAAGGGTGTTTATCTTTGTGTGACATTTTGCTTAGCTTCTTCTACTGTACTGGAATTTTTGGCTACAATCCTGGGAATTACTTGCACTCATGATTACCAGACAAGACTTACTGAAGTATGTTAAAGCTCCAGTTGAAATCTTAAGAATTTCATGTAGCTATGGAGTACTCCAGAGAAACAAACAAAAAACAACCCAAAAAAACCAAGCAACAAGAAACCCAGTGTAAAATAAAATCTCTTTTCCTGATATGGAATTACAGGTGTCCTGAGGCGGGGGGGGTGGTGTGTATACACATATATATGTATTTTCTTGTTGTTGTTTTCACAGCCTGTACACAACAGTGGATCCAGTGGCTATGGAAGTCTAGGTAGCAATGGCTCACATGAGCACTTGATGAGTGTGGCATCCTCCAGTGACAGCACAGGAAATAATAATGAAGACACTCATAAGGATAAACCAGTAGGTTTGAGTTTTTCTCGTTCAAGTGTGTGGCACAAGACAAACTAGTTAAAGTGAGGATTTTTAACTTTTAGAATAACAGTTTCAAATTGGAAATGGAAGAAAGTATAAAGAAAATGCCATGTTCCTTTTATATTGATCGTAGAAAAACCCTTTTGTCTAAGGCAATAAACACTTCTGGTGTAGATGAAGCCTCAGGGTACTGAAGCACAGTTGTAGGCATGAAAGTCAGTGTTGTGAAGAATTTAAACCTGTAGTGTGTTTACTTAATCTAATGTCTGATACATGTTATATGCTGTGTTTCTGGGAAAACCAGCTGGATATGTGAGAGCAGTTTGTTTTGGGAGGGGAAAGTCTGTAATTCCTGTTTTCCCAAATGAAAGTAAGAAGATTAAATGCAGTAATACCTATATAACCAGGGGATAGCTTGACCCAGATCACTTTTAATGTTGCAAAAATAAACCATGTATATAGAACGAAATAAATTGAATGGAATAAACCAATTTTTTAGTTTGTGCTTAGAGCTCTACTTTGGATTTAGTTCTGAAAGCCAAAAATTTTACTTGGTAAGTTGTATTTCTTATAGGCTAATTCTCACAAATCTGATTTGTGCTTCTGTGATCAGACTTTGCAGAGTCCTGCTCTTGCCAAGGTGGTCACTTTCCTGGCTTTCTGTTCTTAAACACTGGTGGAATAAGCAGATGAGGTCTCAGGATTTCTTATTGAACAGGGAAATAGATGCCTGGCATTCCTTCACTACTTCCACAGATAGTGAAGGCTGTTATAGTCTAGTTCTGTAACATCCTGTCAGTGCTTGGTTAGACTTCTAGTAAAAAAACTATCTTTCATAGCACCAATATTTTTTTACCAAGTGATAGGTTAAGGTTTTTTTTTAAGTTGTCTTTGTAATGTATATTTTATATTCTCCTATCCAAGATATTCAAGCAGATTAAACAAACTACAGAGTAACTGTTTGCAAGAAACATACTTTAAATTTCTTCTCTTTCCAATTCCCAATTTTTGCAGCCGCACAATAAAATTGTATACATTCATGTTTCTCCTATGATCAAACTAATTGCAAGATAGAGATTAACTGAGGTTAGATTTAGTCTACTGAGGAACAACTATGCATAATGTTTTATGTCAAAACTTTGAAATAACTGTTCTTACCAAACTGCTTGCAGGAGGTCTGTCAGTATGCCCGTAAGGTCAAAAATAAAGGACAGCATATTTTCACTGACAGTAAGGCAAAACTGGACTATAAGAAAGAGTCTTTTGCAGGTAAGACATTAGCAGTTACTAGTCTCTTGTGCTGGTGCCTTGTATAACGTGACAGTAGGACTTTTTCTAGTTTAGTTCTAATCAATGCATAAAGACAGCATTTTTATCGACTCAAATTATATTGTCCCATGTCTCTCTACTGTGCCTGGGAAAATATTGTGTTTGGCTATATCTGAATCAATATTGGTGTAACACAGTTAAGGCATGGCCTAAAGCTGTTGTCTTGAAATAAGTGGGCACGAGTGTCTTAAGTGGGCACAAGAGTTGTCCTCATACTGAGTGTGTTTCAACCTTAATGATACATATTCTCATACAGCCATAGTGTCTATTCCCTTTGGATCCATATGCAATCTAATTAAACTTTTAACTCCAAGAATCCATAAGGACGGGAAAATACTTGCACAATATTCATCTATTAGTGCACAAATCTTTTGCTTTACAGTGGTTAATTTGTGACCTGCTAAATACGTAGAAATGAAAAACCTTTACTACTGTTGCTTTTAGGGGAGTTTGCAAGGATTTAATGTCTTAATTGCATAATAGCAGTATCTCTTTCCACAGAAAAACAAAATACTCCTGGTGGTCAGGTGAAAGATGTAGGGGGAAAGGATACTGCAGGAGCAGCTGCTCCAAAAAATGTGACTACTGAAGAATTGGCTTGGAAAGAACAACCTGTGTATTCCTATCAACAGATTAGCTGTTTGGACAGTGTCATCAGGTAAGCAACCAGTGAGTAAATTACTCTTGACCTTTGGACATTAGACTAGTATGTCTAATATTTTTAAATCATTGTATTTTAGGTACTTGGAGAGTTGTAATGTACCTGGTACAGCAAAAAGAAAATGTGAACCTTCGACAAGTGTTGCATCACTGAGTTCTGGAGTTCATGAACAAAAAGCAGCTGATAATGCTATCCAGCCATTGGGAGGTAACTACATCACAGCTTTTTCATGACTGAGTTTTGCTGGCAGGCAGTTGGATGCTACTTTGCAGAACAATGACAAGTGTAGCTTAGGCATGACCTCATAGCTGCTTTCTCAGTGTTTGATGTTGGTGATTTAACTTTCATCATTAATATCCTCCTTACAATTAAAATACTGAGTAGTTGATTGCATATCTGGATTGTAGATGCAATGAACTAATTTTTGTTGTAGAAAATACAGTAGGATTTTGAGTTTCAGTACTCAAATCATTGTCAAATGTAGAAAGTTTATTTCACAGTTAAGACTTGTAAGAAAAATCAGCTGAAGAACCTAGCAGCTAATTAATTGCAACAAAAATATGCATATTACATTTCTGTTTAAAAAAAAAATGAAGAAGAGAAGGTAAAATGCAGCATTGGACTGTTCTGTGTTTTGTGAGGTGTTAGAACCCAGTGTTCATCTATGAAAACAAAAAGCTGGGGATTACTGAGGCAAGCTATCTAAAAAGTCTGCTGCAGACAGAAACATAAAGGTAATTTTTTAGGCCTTAGTTGTAGCATTCGACATAGTCCCTTGTCTGGATGGGGAATTAAATGAAGAATGTAACTGGTTAGTACAAGGATTGTGAGATTGGTAAAGAACTGCATGCAAATGAGAGATTTGCTCATTCTACCTTGTCATTATATGAGGCTGAAGGGAGAGTGTCCAGTGGAGTTTCTCAAGAATTGCTTGTGGGAATGATCTTGGTGGTTTGACAAGCTTCAAAAAGAAGTTCTAATGCAGCTTTTAGAATCAAATTAGAAGGTATCAGTAGACCAGGAACAAAGAGTCCTGCAGAAGGGATTGAAATGCTGTAATTTGGAGTCTCTGTGGTTCTTGTTGGCAGAAGATGATGTGGGCCACTAGCTCTTTGTTGCCCTGTTGTCTGAGAAAGATGAAGTCACCAGTCAGGAAAAAGGCAAATTTTAGATCTTTAAATATGTGTTATGGAAGTATTCCTATAGAGGTGGAATGTTTTAATGCTGTTTTGTGAGGCACTCGTATGACCTCTGCTGGATTACTGTGTGTAGCTTTCAGGGGAGAGAATTTTAAATTTAGGTGGATGCTCAAAGCAAAGCTGTTAGAGTAACCAGCTAATGAAAGAAATTTGTGTACAACACTGTGGGAGCTGGGTGCAACTTATTCTTGGACTGGAAGAGGCTAGAAAATTTCTTCCAAAACTGTGCCATTAAAGAAGAGTGAAAACCAGAAAAAGGGGAAAATATCCTTCATTGAAAAGGTTTGGTTTGGCTGTACATGGGCTTAGAGGATTGCATTTGGTTGCTCCAGAGTCATTCTATTCCTGGAATGTATAAAGTAAAAAGTTCACTTTTTTGTCTTGTAAAGCACAGTTTGGCCTTTACTGTTTTGCAGCCCTAGCAGCATGTAATTTGAATTTGCTCTTGTTTATGTTCAGTAATCTGCAACTTTATTTCTTTTAACAGATCCTGCTGTGCTGAAGGCATCTGGTAAATCAAGTGGTCCCCCGGTGGTTGGTGCTCACTTAACATCTTTGGCTTTACCTGGCAAGCCTGAAAGTGTTGTGTCTCTCACCAGTCAGTGCAGCTACAGTAGTACCATTGTTCACGTTGGAGACAAAAAAACACAGCCTGAATTAGGTATGACTTTTGCTAATACTTTTTCTTCAAGATGGCAATTGCTAGCGAGTTTAAACTTCAGACATGTGAACAGCTAATGTCTGCTTGTGACTTGCAGTTTCTTACAGCTAAGATGGTCTTGGGAAATGGAATAAATAGGGATGGAATGTGTATCTTAAACTTGCAGCAAAATGATTGCAGAATTGTAGTACCTTAAAAATGCATGTATAGGGCTTTCTTTGCTTCATCTTGAGTATTTTGCCTTCTATTCCTGTAGAAATGATAGAAGATGGTCCAAGTGGAGCAGAAATCGTAGATGGCCAACTTCTTGCCCCTCCATCCAGCGCTGCACACATAAATCAAGAGAAGGAGCCATTTAAAAAACTGGGACTTACAAAGGAGGTCCTTGCAGTGCATACGCAAAAAGAGGAGCAGAGCTTCTTGAATAGGTTTAAAGAAATCAAGAGATTTAATATTTTTCAATCACACTGCAATTACTACTTACAAGATAAACCAAAAGGACGGCCTGCTGAACGTGGTATGGCAATAGTTTGCACAACAAGACTTGTATTTATATAGAAAGTAAATCCTGTTGGGAGGGCGTTTCCATTTTTAGTTGTATTGTGGGACCAGTGTGAACAGTGATAGTTGCATGCTATTTTCAAAACCCACAGAAAAATTTTCTGATAAATCTTGCTAGAAGATTTAACGTGGAATATTGCTTTTAGTGTCATAATGGACCTTTTAGTAACTTATATTTTGATTTTTGTCTTTTCTCTATACTATTACTGTCATGCATCTTCTTTCAAGGGACAAAAAAACCTGCTTTAGCATATTTGCTTTACTGTATCTGTGCTTATATTCCCTTACTTTTCTTTTTCTTCTGTCTTGCCATCTTGTCTTTTGTTCAGATTTGTGGTTTTGTTTTGAGCTCCTTTGTTTTCCAGTTTTCCCCATTCCACTGTTGTGTAATTGGTGAGACAATTTGATAATGGTCTGAGTGCCTTTAAGTTAATAATGTGATCAGCAGGATGGAAATGGCAGAGACTAGCAGTAATAGTGAGATTGTTTTGTTTATTGGGCCTAGGAGCTGTGGGTGACATTTTCAGAAGTGCTTGATATGATTTGAATTTGTTCTCATTTCGGTCTGGACTTGACTTGGAACAGAAGTCAGACACTGCTAAGCATTTTCTCAGATTTTTATCTTTATTTTTTTAATTTTATTGGTTATACAAGTCCTGTATAGCTATATTTTTATAACCTTTCTTATAACTTTTCCTTTTGCAGGTGGCCGTGGACAAAGAAATGCCGCTTCTGGAATGGATCAGCCTTGGAAGAAAAGTGGAAAGAACAGGAAATCAAAGCGCATTAAACCACAGGATTCTTCAGACAGTACAACTTCTGGAGCTAAATTCCCCCATCGGTTCCCTCTTCAAGGTTTAAATGCTACGGCTTGGTCACCATCAGAGACGTCCCAAGCAAGCTACTCAGCAGTGTCTTTCCCCACAGTTATGCCTGCATATTCCCTTCCTGTTTTTCCAGCAGCAGGGACAGTGCCACCGGCTCCTGAAACTTCACTCTCTGGTTTTAATCCCTTGCCGGACTCTGGAAATACTTGCCCTATGCAGCCATCCCAGTTCTCTGCACCCTTCATGACCCCTGTCGTGGCTCTTGTGCTCCCCAATTATGTGTACCCAGAGATGAACAATAACTTACCTCAAACCCTTTACCCCAGTCAGCCCAGCTTCCCTGCCCATTCCGCGTTCTCCTCACAGACGGTGTTTCCAGCGCAGCCCCCCTTTGCCGCACCCAGCCCTTTCCCACAACAGGCGTTTTTTCCAGCACAGCCATTCCATTACAATCCACCAGCAGAGACTGAAAAGGCTCCTGTCGCAGAGCCACGCAATGACCCCTCCCGTTCCTGCACTCCACAGTCAGTGGGTCCTCAGGACCACGCTTCACCACCTCTGTTTCAGTCGAGGTGCAGCTCTCCTCTGAATCTTCTACAGCTGGAAGAAACCACAAAAACTGCAGAGAGTGGAGCTCCTGCGGGTTTACACGGAGCTTTGAGTGAGGAAGGAAGCATAGGCAAGATCATGACAACGGATAACGGCAGCGGGAAGGAATCCTTACCAGTAAGTCTGGATCACACCTCCCGTCTCCTGTCTCTGCTGCATCATTTTTAATCCTTTCACTTCCAGGACCTATTTGTTAATGATAGACAGAAGTTATATAATGCCAGGAGCTGGACTTGCAATTGTAGTTGGTAAATGCAAACTTCAGCAAACTGAGAAAAACATTAAGTCCAAATATTAGAGTTGTCTTAACCTTTAAAAATTAAATCTACATCATCATTCTTCTCAAGTTACACTAGGAAGCTTGGAAATATATCCTGAAAGAGTTTTGTTCCATTTCATTGACAAAAGTAAGAATATATGGATAAGCTCATTGAAAACCACTGAAATAAACTGTAAAATAATGTGGGCACTTTATATTTAGCAAAAACTTTTGTGCTAGTGAATTTGTGTGCATGGGAAGAACAATCTGTAAATGGTCTGAAAGAAGCTGATTTAAATTAAAATCACATCTGTGTTTACAAACAAACAACTAAAGTAAATGAAGAATTCATAATTTCTTGCAGACCATAACTTTATTTTTGTTTTGTTTGTTGCACTAAAGCTATGCTGAACTATTTGGTAACTTCAGGAGTTTTTTATTTCCTGGCTCATTTCAATTTGATAAATCAGTTTAACAAATAACTTGAGATGGAGTAATGTGTCTGTAAAGGTTTCCATGATAGAAATATGTAAACTATTATTTGTGCTTTCTAAAGGCACCATAGAGTATCATTATAAATGCTCAGTCACTGATAGGATGGAGCTGCATTCCGTATCTTTTTTGGCTGCCTCCTTCCATTATTCAGGAATGTGTTCAGGGTAAAGTAAATTCTTTTCATTATTACATGTTTTGCTAAGTTCTGTCAGCCTTAATTTCTAATATTTAATCTTCAAACTGACTTGCAGTCAAGTTTTGATTAGGTTAAAAATTACCGTAGTTAATGCTCCTTCTCTTAAAAATATACAAATAAGTGATCTTGCCTAGGAAGCACCTGGGAACATTTTCTTACTACTCTCTTCTTCTCATCTCACAGAGGTGGAACAGTGAGAGACTGTTGATGCAAATCTCTTTGAGGCAGATTATAGTAGGAGCAATTGCTAGTATGTTGTGTGTGGCTTGGGTAAAATCTGACTCGTCCAGGACAGTAGGTGCTGTCAAAAGAGAACAGAAAATACCTTTCTTACTTTCTCATGAAATTATATTATTAATTTTTTTAAGAGAAATTCAGTTGGTCTTGCTGAAGGACCCCCTGTCTGCCTGTCAGTCCACTTCATTATTCCTTGGCATGTGTTATTGGTGACTGTCTTTGAATAACTATGTAAACATTAGAATATGAAATGAAATGGATTTATTACTAATCATTTACGTTTAGTAATAAATAGCTTTGATTTTTGGTGTTTGGGTTTTTTTAATTTTACTTTTTCTCCTTATCACTAGGCTGAGTCTCCAATGGATGCTCAAAATAGTGATGAACTCTCCATGTCCAGTGTCCTGCTTGACATTTTACTCCAAGAAGATGCATGTTCAGGCACTGGCTCAGCCTCTTCAGGGAGTGGTGTGTCTGCAGCTGCTGAGTCCCTGGGCTCTGGGTCCAATGGCTGTGGCATGTCAGGGAGCAGAACAGGTAACTCAGGCAGCCAGAACTCTCCTGGCTTTTCAGAAGAGTTGGAGTGTGAGGTATTGCAAACACCATGAACATCAAGTGAAAATCTTTTTCTTTACTCCTCATTGCATAGTTTATTCTTAATTTCTTTCTTATTGCATTACACAAATGTTTTGCTATTGTGCTTGATTTACAGAATAGAACCTTTCCTAAGTGTATGTAAAACAGCCATTAAGATATTATGCAGGTATGAAGGAATAATGAAAAGACCATACTCCTTCATGTTCATTTAAAACTTTTAAATTAAAGTCAGCTAATTATCTCTTGAAATTTAATGGAGACTTCACTTGAGAATTTGAGTTTTAAAAAGATAATGCAGTTACTCAAGGGTGGAAGTTCCCTCTGTTTAAAAAAAAGTAGAATAGTGGTTGTATTTATACATTCAGTTCTCTTTAATCTTGTCTGTACTCAAAAACATTCAGATAATCTATGTATTGGACAATTTATAATGAAATGTTAAATCTCTGTTTACAGGGAGCAGTGAAACTAGTCACACCAGCAAATACTTTGGGAGCATTGATTCCTCAGAGAATCACCATAAAACCAAAATGAAGACAGAAATGGAAGAAAGTGAGCACTTCATCAAATACGTGCTGCAGGATCCAATCTGGCTGTTGATGGCAAACACAGATGACACAGTTATGATGACTTACCAGATCCCTTCACGGTAATTCAGTGGCACAGTCCTTCCTACATTCTTTATGTTGGGGAAACCAAAGTGTACAGGAGGAAAGATGTATCTGAATCTCTCTCAGTAGAAGTAAACTGGTTTTAATGTTTAGCTCAGTGTCAAGAAAAATTCTTGCTTCCTTTATATGTTTCATATACTACACAGGAACTTCTCAAGAAGGAAAAATCATTTAATTAGGATTACCTGTATTTTTAGGTCAATTTCCTGAATTGAAATGAACTGTACATATTTTTTGGAAGCTGTTTCATAGCTAGTGATTTGTAACTACTTACCTAGAAATCCCTGGTGAATATGCTTAGACCTAGGTGTGGTCTGGCCTGGAAGATCTCTAGTCCTTGGCTGTTGTCCTTGAGTGCCACATACAGTGACATGTTGCTCTTGGACTTGTGGATTTTTTTTCTGGGTTGTTAACTTTCATATGTTCACTCTCCTTCATAAATTAGGACAAGGATTAGAAGGTAAAAATCCTAAGGCTTCTAATAAAATAAACTTTTTTAAAAAATCAGAAACTCGCTACTTGAGTAGCAAAGAGCAGATATAGGGGAAAAAGGGGTGACAAGTCTGTGGATTATTTTTTTCAACCTACTTGTTTATATTTCTTGAGAGCAGTGAATGGTGTTTTGAGAAGAATAGGAGGTTTCAGTAAAAAGCCTTTGAAAGGGAAGGTAAACAAGCTTTCAAAATACAGAAGTGCAGGCATGATGGGAAAAGGAGAGAATACACTGTAAGAACTTCAGGGGGTTTTTTTAGTTTTAAAAATACTTTGACATTTCTCAGTTTTTGTAGTCTGAAGTGTTGACAGCTATAGGTAGGAATTCCAGTAGCCCATAAAAGCAGCAAAGCCTGCCAAAGAACAGGATATTTTGGTAAGAAGAGTGAAGCTCATTGTCAGAGTGTGATCCCCAAGAAGTGAAGTGTAAATCCAACCTGTTCTTGGGTATCCTATAAGGAATAGAAATTATTTTAGATTTCTTGGAACTTGCTTTCTATTGTCATCTTTTACAAGCTGCATTCCTCTATAAATGTTGCTGTGAGATGGGTTTTTTTAAGTTCCTGAGTGGAGGTAGGGCATTTGGAGAGAGAGAGAATTTTGGCTGCTGAAATAGAGCTGTTTCCTAAAGTTTAGTTCATTCTTGGTGACCTTCTTAAACACATCTTACTACTCCTGCTTTAGTATCTCCAGTGCATCTAGTGTCTGTTTTGCACTGTCCTCCCACTGAAGGGGAACTTGGAATTTCCTGCAGCAGCAGGGGGAAACCAAAGTTCTTGCTGGTTTCACTTGTGGTGCTGCCTGAGTGGCTCTAAGAAAACTGTTCTCACCAAAGGGATTTGAAAAGACAGTGAGCCAGCAGAGATGTCTGCAAATGCAGAGAGCAGCTGGAATAATCACTTTTAATTTTCTTCCAATATAAGATTTCTAAGCATAACATTCTAGAACAAAAATAGTCTTTAAAAATGTTAGTATTTGACTGTGTAACCTCATATAGGCATGAAGCCCAGAAACTGCTGAAGCTCAATTTCTAAATACATTTTATTTTAGGGATTTGGAAACAGTTTTAAAAGAAGATAAGCAGAAATTAAAGCAAATGCAGAAACTACAGCCAAAATTTACAGAAGAACAAAAAAGAGAGCTTATTGAAGTTCATCCATGGATCCAGCAAGGTGGACTGCCAAAAACTGTTGCTAATTCCGTAAGTTTAATGAGTTAATTACTTTTTCATGTATAATAGTGCTTAAATTATTAGCTGCCTATATTAGA
This sequence comes from Corvus moneduloides, assembly GCF_009650955.1. NCBI lineage: Eukaryota > Metazoa > Chordata > Aves > Passeriformes > Corvidae > Corvus > Corvus moneduloides. The sequence continues at coordinate 6,029,707 of NC_045485.1, read as the reverse complement.
CTCTTCCTTTCCTGTTGCTGTGAAAGCTTGGTCAATTATGAATAGGAAAAAGAAGAAATTAATTATGCATAGGAAAAAAAGGAAATTCAAACTTCTGTGCGGTGGTTTCTAGCTTGATTCAATTTAGCATAAATCTTCTTTCCAACGGAGGAAATTAAAGTACTGGTGAACACAGTGAAAGAAATTTCCTTCCTCTTTCTAAATTTCTGTGTATCTGTTTGAAATGCTTTAGCAACACAGCCAGAAGCTTCACTACATAAAAATTTCTAGTTTGTGTGCAGAAATGGATGTCCGTTGTTTTCAAAGTACAAAATGAATGGCAATATACTGGTCCTTTTTCCTATCAGACTTCTCTCTCAGGATCATGATTCTTCTAGGTAGTTTAATGGCTTGAAAGGAAAAAAAAGAAAAAACCCAACAAAAAAAGCATCCATGCAATTTTATTTGTTGTCTGTGTGTTTTACTTATTCACACCCAAATACCTGTCTGTGTTTTCTCATCCCTAAGCTTTCTGTCATTTGTGGCTTTTTTGCACAAAAGCTGTCAAACACAGAGGCTCTCTTTGCACATGAGTGTTTCAAAAGTCAGTGTGACAGAATTGCAGTGGAATCCTAATCGTGATGTTAATGTTACTGCAGCACTGATCCTACAAGCACCCACCTGGTGATCTATGGCACAACTGTTTCCAGCAGAGTTCCTGAAGTACTTTCACTGATTTACTGCACTTTATAAAATCATGGTGTGTGGAAAAGTTGTGGACTAAAATATATCTGATAGCTACAGCACAGGTGGAAAGGTTCTCTTGGAATCAAGGATTGCTTGCAGGTGGACTGTTGCTTAGAAAAGCTTTTTTTAAATTTTACTTACGAGTGCTTCTATTTGTTTTTTTTTTCTTTTTAGGAATGTATTTTTTGTGAGGACAATATACAGAGCAATTTTTATACATCATATGATGAAGAAATCCATGAAATGGACCTTAATGAAATGATTGAAGATAGTGGAGAAAACAACTTGGTTTCCCTGAATCAAGTCAGTGAAGAACAAACATAGCCTTTGAGCCTGTTGTTTTGACAGTTGCTTCAAAACGACAGTGAAGGATCCATAAAGGTTTTAATCTTTTATCCAGCAAGATGAATACAGTTCATAAAAGCAAATGTGTTTTTCTTGCTCTAGAAGAGTCATTTGTGAATGAATCTCTTTTTAAATGGTGGCAATCTCTTCCCAGTAAGGACATTGTTGAAGATGGTATAGCTTTTCTTTAAAAGACTCATTTTGCACTTATATGCCTCAAGTATTTCTTTACAAACTATGGAAACTTTCATTGATGCCTACTGTTTTTTGTAGAGTGGGTTAATAAGTGCTGAAAATATCCTTACGTGCATACGGTTCTTCAAATCTCCTTTTGGTAATGATTCAGCATTATAAATTGTTGAGCAATTTTGCTTAGTGGCTCTTTAGCATTGTTCTTAATATTTGAAGTGGTCCAGCACAGTAGAAGAAGTAACCTTCAAGGAAATCAATTCACACTTGCCCTTCTCATACCAGTTGATCCCATCCTCTTTGTTTGTCTCCTCTAGTTTTGAATGTAGGAACTTTTTTTTTCTAAGAGAAACATTGAGCTAATTTTGTAAGATGGTCTTGGGTTAAAGTACACGTTGATGTGTAAGTATAGAGGAGTGCTGGCAACTTTGTAGCCTTTTATTTAAATGGACACTGCAACACGATGGACTGTTTATTACCTTGAAGCGTAATTTCTGAGGGTTTGTACTCAAGAAATCCTTATGCTTAAAGATTTTAAAGACCAAGGTCACAGAGGATGACTGCATATGCTCCAGTGTCTGTTAGACAGAGCTTGGGGTAGCTTTAACCTTTATTTCTGACTTGTTCTGTCAGGAGGTTGGCCATCAGTTTTTCCAGTGTGGCTAAACAGACATCAAATTTGTATGTGACAAGGGAGGATTAGATGTGTCTTGTCATTTGAAGATAGTTCTTATAAAAAAGAAGTGATTTTGAGAATAGTGCTGACTCACTCTATTTGAATTACATAATCTCAAATTTAGTGTGGCTGGAATCCTTTGCTGTCGAAGATTTAATTTTAACGCCTCTGAGATTGTATTGACTTGAATATGTGTACTTTATGTTCTTGTGCTGTTTATGTCTGTTGAATGTGGGAAGAGAACATGAGAGAACAACTTTTAATACGTTGGTTAGTTAAAGGACATTTAGTTGCTGTACTGCTAGATGTCAGCTGTAAGTCTTGGGGTGAAAAATGACGAAAGTTAATTCAGTTAACTTCGATATGTTTGTCGTAAAATATTTTTCATGGGAAGCATTTCCTTTTTTATTAGGATAACATTTCTATTCACTGAAATTTAAGGTTATTGTCATTCTATAAAAATATTTCTCTTTGTATACAAAGAGGATGTGAAGTTAGATCTGACACCAAAAACACGCAAATGCGACTGGTATTCGCTTAGCAGAAGAAATAATTTGTGTCAAGTAATTAGCTATTAATTGGACAGTCGGGAGGAAATTTGCACTGGAGACAGGTTCTGCAGGTAGCAAAGTGTGTCAACTTGTGAAACGAGCAGAATCACAATTTAAAATAAGTAAGTATCTTAAATGTAGTGTGAAGCACTACCCAGCAAGATCTGATGCCTGTCTTTAACAGTTTAGCAAGGTCAAACGTAAATACTTGTAAATACAAAGTGAATGAGAAATTTTCAAGTGTTGGTGTTCATGTCCGATGTATTAAGTGTTTTAATCATAAATGGAACAGTGCAGCTATACCAACATATTAAATATATTTCATTTTTACATGGAAACACAAACATGGACCAGGGTTTTGGAAAAATAAAAGCTTTATATAAAAGGAGTGCATCATCATTATACAAATAATTTTCAAAGACTTCTCAACCACTTCGAACTTCTTTGCTTTAGCATGCTTTCTTTTTTCCCCATGTCTTTTTTAAATTGTCCTAATTTCTTTTATTATTTTTTTTCAATGACCATCTTGTAACCATAACTTAGTGAAAGGAAGAGAAAAGTATATTTAGAGCATTTTGTGGATGTGCTTACTTATGGACTTAATCTTGCATCCTTAAAGTGTTTGCATTTACAGGGTGGTATTAAAATATTTTCCTGTAACTTTAAATCTACATGCCTCCATTTATAGATAAGATTCTGAAGCTGTAATTTTTCCAAACTGTTGTAAGATGATTTATTTGTGATGACACTTTGTCAACATGTCAACAATGTTTTCTGTACACTGTGCAATATATTTTGGTTTTGCCACTTGTGACTAATTTTTATGACTTTGCTTTTTAGAAAACTGGTAAATAAAACAGATATATTTTTAGTTGCCTTTTTGTTTCTTGAGGCTTCTACTACAAGTAAGAAGTCAGAATATGTGCTTTACTTGATGGTTTGTGAGCTGGTATTTCAAACTCTAGAGCTTGCAGTGATGTTAGCTCTGGCTTCCTGTCCTGGAGTGAAATTGCTGCCAGCTTTTCTGACCTGTAAGTTTAGTGGCCACATGGAAGATTGAATCTTTATATTAACAAGTTGTTCTGAAATCATGTACAAATTTCCTGGAAGAGCATGTGCAGCTGAGCTCTGTGTTGTTCAAATCTGCCAGAAGACACCTTTGTTGTCCTTTTTGCTTTGTTCAGTGTCTGAACAAAAAAAGCTGCAGCCCCTGAGCTTTTACAGGGGTAGCATAGGGGCAGAGAATTCCAGTTATGGCCCTTGGATTTGCTCTGTACAGTGATTATCAGTCTTCTGTTGAGGTGTGAGGTGTTGTCTTTGAAGATTGCTGAAACCTTTCAAGCTGGAGTGCTTCCCTGTTCATGTTTAATTCTCTGGTGAGTGGAACAGTGCTGGTGCTCAGGGGTTGGACTGTTCCTCCTGTTCAGAAGGTACTCGGGTTATAAGACCTTCATTAACTCTTTTTCTCCATGGCTGTGTTTTGAGAGGTTTGTGGAATTTTTAAATAGAGCAAGCTAATACGAGCCCTGATTTGGTCATAAAAGACCCAGATACTTCTGTAAGCTGCAAAATCAAGGTGTTTGGGTGCCACAAAACAGGTCGGCACACAGGTGAATTGCCTTCACACCAAGGGGAGAATGGTGGTGGTGTGCACTTAATTGCCAAGACATGCATTTTAAAACATGCTTGTTCAACACATCATCCAAGTGCCTTTGAAGTCCTCTGAATTAACCCTAAATTTGTGGGCAGTTCTGTGTATGTCTGAGAACACTTTTGTCCTAACAGCACCTCGGTTCCTTGCTCAGGTGAGCATGCGGAGGGGAGATGTGTTGATGAAGCTCTTGACAGAACTACAAACCTGAGTGTCACCCACGTGAACAGGGTACCTGTGCCACTTGGGAGGTGCTGGCATTTGGATGCAAGTTCTGGTAACTGATACAGAACCTTGGGAGAACTGAGGTGCTGCTGGTGGGATAAACTACCAGGTACTTCTGCTTTTGGTAATTTTTTATTTCAATTGTAAATGTAATAAGAGTACGAGTTAAATGTAACTTCAGGTATTCAGGTACTCCTCCCTGGTGAGGTGCCTTCTGCACCCAGAGACAAGGGCTTGTACTGCAGAGCTTTTGGGAGGAGCCTTTGTCCGAGTTTTCTCCCACCTCAGTAGCCCCTAGGTGTCACTGGTGTCCTGGGATCATCTTTGGCAGCGTTGCCACCCCTGTTTGTCTTTATTCAGCTTCCTGTATGTTGGGGCTGTTGAGTTTGCTATGACATTATTTGATGTGAAGTGAAAGCTCTGTGGCTTGAATTTCAAATAAGATGATGAGAAAGTTCATGCTGAAGAGCTGTTGGCCCAACGACAGTGAATGCAAACATAAGCTCTCCTTGGAAAAGGGAAACAGATTGCTGAAAGCATCAGATTTTAGTCCACTTAACAGCTGTCATGAATTTGGAGGTGAAAAAAGGTGCTGTCCTTACTGAGAATTAAGATCCTTGATTTTTAGTTCGTCTCTAGCAAGGGTGGAAAGAACCCAATGCATTGATAAGCCTCTGACCCAAAAAAGAACATGGTGAAATGAGTTGCATGTTTGTGGCAAAGTAACAAACAGATGACTTAAAGGAGAATAAGGTTTGTGGGTGTAACTTCAGAAATTCCACTGTTTCATTGATCACAAGTGCTTAGGAGCTTAAGAAATTTATTCAGTATATTGAACAAGGCAATGAACAGCTCAGAAGCTCCTTTTTCTTGGGGGCTGTGGAAGAGGACCTTATTTTTAGGGGTGGTACACAAGGTGTGTAACAGCTTTGTCTGTGCTTCCCTGAAACAAAATACCAAACAAACAAAAAACTAAAACCAAACTTCTCCAGGCTTTCTAAGTGGAAAAGTAACATAAGACTGGGTCGAAACTGAGACAGCTGAACTCTTAATCATGGGTATTTCTCTTGGTATCTGCTGATAAAACATGAGCTCCATCAGGCTGCTCTGTGCAATAGCAGTGTGTGTGGTGAAGTTTCATTCTCCAGTATTTCTGGCTCTGTAGTTGCAGACAGAGAAGCTGCTGTGGCAGCACATGAATAGTGTTGAACCTTAGTGGATAATACAAAGTGTGAAAACACTTGCCACTCACTTAGAGAGAAAATGCCTTTTAGCTGAAGGACACATTGTGAAAGAGGCCCAGTGTCCTGAGGCAGGTGCCGTGGCATTGCTGATGGATGTCCAGGGGTGGGTACAATGCTGTCTGTGTAGTGCAGAAAGGGGAAATGAGCAGTGCTCCAGAGCTCAAGCACCTGCTGCAGCTGGGGTGAAGGGTTTGGTGGGGCAGCCACTACACCCTCAGCCTTAGGGGGATGTACTGCTTTGCACTTCATTTGTTTTCATTTGTTTTGGAGACAAATACATGGGTGGGTTAAAATTTCCTGGTATTCCAGGATTTGTCAAGGTGTACTTCTTGCTCTCCAGTCTGTAGTAAAACAGGATATACTGAATTTATTACTCTCTTTAAATTGTTACAGTGGTCTAAAAGTAAACTGCTTGTGTTGCTGTTGCACTGCCTGCTTCAAAAATTCTCCTTCTGTCCAAGAACTTACTGGCTATGCTTTTCCTTTTTAAAGAACCTATCTGACTAATGCTTGTCTAAGGTGAGGTCTACTGCTTTCCCTTCTGTTGTCACCAGATGACTCCCTTGGAAATCTGTGGCCTTTTTGCATAGGGTACTGGATAAATTTAGCAAATGTACTTCTCTAATTGGCTGTAGTCTTTAATTTGCTTAGCTGTAGGAAGCAGAAGAAGGGTTGGGTGGGTGGCCTGTGCCTACCCCTGCTCTGGTGTAGAGGAGCACTGGGCCTGGAGCGGCTCAGTTGTGTGGAGCCTGGTGGGATGGACTCGGTTCTTTCAGCTTCCAGGTAAGTGGTGTGGGTTACACAGGCATTTACACTAATGATTTAATCTGAGCCATCTGTCCATTCTGTTTGCTGTGACTCGTGTTCCTCCTGACTGCCTCTCTCTAGCTTTTAAGTGTTTGCAGTTTTGTTGGGAGCATATAAAGACTGAGGCTGACGCACGCATAAATTAGGCTCAGGACTTTCTTTGTGCTTGTGTTAATAAACTTCTCTCACCTCTTCTAACTTTCAGTCTCAATTTTGAATACTGGCAGATCTGCCCTCACATATTTTGGAAAACTGTTCTTTCATGGTTTAGTTGCATTTCTAAATTAGGTAAAAAACCAGAGGCTTCTGATGAAAATGGTTAATTAGATTGCAGAGTAGTAACTTCGTGCTGAGCAGTACCTGCAATGCAGAGGTACTGTTTCTTCTAGAGTCCTAAAATACATAGTTTGTTTCTGCAGCAGTACAGGATTCTAGGAAATAAAATCATGTTATTTTTCTCTTGCGGTGAGAGAACACGTATAATTTACTATACCAACCAGTATATTTCAGTATCAAATGGTATGTAAGTGAACCATTTTGTAGTTTTCATTGTTCAATGGAATAGCTATCTTCTAGTGTAGTTTCTCTTCCTGTTTAGGCTAAATGGGGTTTCAATTTACTTTAAAAAAAAAAAAAAAATCTCTCCAGGAAATAATGGCGTTTAAAAAAACCCCAAACATATCTGCCTCAGGGCATGGAAAACCTAGGAATGACCTGAAATGGCTCTGGCTGCAGGAAGAGCTTTAGAGTGTCGTGGAGGGCTCAATAAGGAGCCCAGCTCTGATGCTGCTCTGCCTGTGCCTTCAGGGCCTCGTACAGAGACTCAGTTCCCAGCCTGGGGCCAAACGCAGCATCTTCTGTATTGCAATTTGTGCGTTTAAAAAGCATATGGCGTGACACAATGCGGGGAGCAGGGACAATGGGAGGAATGTGGCCATCGGGAGTTATTTCCAGTGTCTATACGCAGTTGTCTTTACAAGCCTCCTCCTTTTTTGTGTTCTGAAGAGCTGCTGCCTGCCTGTGAATAGGGAAGACTTTGTCCCAGCTGCTCAGAGCAGGGCCGGGAGGGGAGGGGGGGGCGGGCAGGAGAGCCTTCTGTTCAGATCTGATTTCTAGGGAGATGCACGCTTCTTCCTAAACTCCACATCCCTGCAGGCGGCTGACGGCTGCAAAACTTCTGTTCACTCTTGGTTGCCTTGAAATTCTTTTGCCTCCCTTCCTTTTAGCGACAAATCCAAGTATAAATACATTTATTTTAGAATTGTGCTGAAATTTTTTAACTGCCAAAGCCCCGTGGCAATACTGAAGGATTCCCACATCATGTAAAGAACTAGGAAATTCTTCCGTTGTCTTTAGCTTCCATTGTCTTTTAGTATACAAAAAGATGGTTACTAAACTCTTTTCAATAAAGGCTTCTAAAGCTTTGGATGTAGTCAGGCAGTGAATTTCATATTCATATTTCAATAAATACCTTGCATTACATGAGCAGTGAATTTAAAGGAGTTCAGCTATAAAGACCTGATTAGGAACACGCATATGAACAACATTGTTTTATTAGTCTTACCAGTCTCCCTAAAATACCTGTCCTGTGTGTGCTCTACCATTAGGAGGTGATGCTTAAGTCTTAAATTTAAATAGTAGAATTTTCAGGGATTTCTGGCTTGGATTTTTAAGGGAAATCTGTTTGCTTGTTTGGCTTTTTCTTTTTTCTTTTTCTTTTTTTTTTTTTTTTTTTTTTTTTGGTCTGATAGTCTCTTAGCTAACAGCCAGGATAAAGGTGTCCATATCTCAATCTGAGAAAACCATTTATAGTCTCGCATCGATTTCATGGCAGAATGATATAAATTGAAGCAGACTGCATACTGTAAATGGTTTCACAGGTTTCACTTACTGACAGAATTAGTTTGATGAAGTGATATATGACTGCCTTTATCACCTAATTTAGTGTTCATAGGCCTGTGAAGTTTATGGTGTTACCTTTCACTCATTACACTGACAAGCGTGGCTTTGCAGGTAGAGTCTGTTTGGGTGGATTTGACAGGATCAAAGAGCCCAAAGGCTCAGGAAGTTGTCAAACATTGACGCTACCCACGGTGCCTTCTGAGGGGACAAACTGCAGCCATGCAGGGGAGTTTGGGGTATCTTGGGCACCGTAAATCTACTCCATGGCTGAATAAGCTGGCAGTAAATCAGGGGCAGGAAGTGCAGCACTGATCTGGTTTGAGAAGGGCCCATAAATGGAGGTGGCACTTGTCACCTCGATAATTTATACAGTCCAGCTTGCTTATTCAAGCATTTCCAAAGAAAACTTATAAAACTTTCAGATGTAAAATTTGTCTTTCAGTTGAGAGGAGAGTATGAGGGAGAGAGGTCTGTACTATTTGTTCTGCAGGGGTACTCCCAGGAGTATGGATGCAAGAGCCTTCCCCAAATTCTGCAGGCTTTATCAACACATAGCGGTGACTTGAAGCTGGTTGCCAAAACTTACTGTGAGTAAATTGCTGTAATTAAATGTATCCCCAGCCCTCCAAGCATTGTGTGTTTCTGTACTGCTAAGGCTGTTAGATAAGGCTGGGGTTGAACTGTGTCACCTGGGCTATATATAGAAGGTGGCAGTTTGCTGCTCTTGGAAACATTTGGGTTGTTGCACTCTGGTTTGTGACTTTCATGAAAGAATTGGAGGAAGAGGATAATAACACAGCTCCAAAGGGCACTGCCTCTTTGAAACTGCTTAACGCTGCCTTTTAAAAAATGGTTTTATCAACAGCAAAATACAATTTTTCTTTCTTTGGGTGAGATACAGGGGTGCTTGTCAGAGAGAATTTGAGAAAGAAACAAAGATTAATCCCTCTTGAGGCCTGAGGATGTTTGGACCATCAGGAACAGTTTAATTGAATAGAAGTGAGGAGTTGTTAAAGTACAGGCAGAAAAGAAGGACACAGGGTTAAATCTGTGTGTGTCTATAATCTGTGACCATAACAAATGAGAAAGCTGTCAAAATAGGGAAAGTTGGGATTGCCCTGTGTCTAGACAAAAAATCAGAACAAAAAAATTTAAGGAGGACAGAGAAAAGTTTAGAGCTTTTGGTAAAAGAAGCTACAGCTGCAGAACCCAATCCCACGAAGGGCTGTGTTCATCTGGGCTGTGTGCTAAGCTGCATTGTCAGATCAGTACAGATCTGAACTTTAAGGCAGCATGAGTCAAATCAAAACTGTGTGTCCAGGCACTTCAGATTTGGTTGCTTTGAAAACCAACCCCCAAGTAAGTAATTGGGCTGCTTGAATCTCTTTGCAGATTTATTCAGAAAAATGTCTAAAATAACATTGTCCAGACGGTTCCTTAATATCAAATGTTCTCTGACAACACCACCAGTAAGTACAAAACATGTATAAAATGATACTCTTTTGTTCCAGGGGAAGGACAGGGGAAGTGAAGCCCTTCCGCTTTTGAAGGTGTGTTTGATTTCATGCTGCTCAGATGCCATGGTTACAAGCACTGCAGAAAACAAACCCCAAGCACCAGGTAGGCTCTCTCCATGTTCTCCACCAGTTCCCATTTCCCTGCCCATTACTGAGATTCTAACAGGAAATGGAGCAAGGTTGAAGGCCCATGTGTTTCAGCATCAAAAAGGACCAGAAGTCAAAATCTTTTAATTTGGGCCAGAAAGCCAAATCTCCCCATTACACTGTAGGATTCTGCTACATTTCTAGGGGGGGGATGTAGTGTGAGCAACAGTTTTGTTTTGGTTTCTCACCAGCAAAAAATGAAGGAAAGGTGAAGACAGCACACTTGGTGGAGACTTTCTCACAAACTGGTATGTTTCCCCAGAAGTGGTGGAACAAACTGGGATCCACGGCTAAACCCCTTCTTGCTTGGCCAGCCATTGCTGTGTTCCCATGGCAAGGACCTGTGTGTCACTCCATGTGCTCAGTGACTGTGCAAATGCTGCACTGGAAAAGTCACAGCAGGACTACCAGACCAGGGAGTCCACCTGTTTGTGTAGACAAGATCTAAGAGCACCTGGCATGGAATCTAATGTATTCAAGGAGGGAGCCAATACCTGAGAATTCCCGTGGTATTGCCAGCGCTGCAGGGATCCATTTTCCTAGGGCAGGCAATAGGCATGCAAGCATTGTGTTTGGGAGGGGAAGGGGAAGAACAGAAAACCCACACCAAACCAAAGAATGCTTGACTATATGTAACTTTTTTTCTTTCCTGATCTACTTATTTTGCATGACATGGATTATGTTTGTTTGCATATTTCATTTTCCATCTGGCCTATGTCATTTGCATCTATTAATTTTAAATGCATTTGTGTGGCTGAGTCAGAGTGGTCATTGCTAGGCTGACCAAGGAGAACCCTTCTCTGAAATGTTCAGTGTTGGGTGGAATTTAACTAATCTGTTTGGGTGACCAAAGAGAACAAGTAGAGTGTATGCATCTGTCATTCACCCATCAACACTTGCTCTTCATGTAAGACCTTAGTGATTCATCCAGTACCTGAGTCTCATAATATTTAAGTCATAGGAGACTTGGGAATGTAAAATTTGAGGAGGGTTTTTCAGATGAATTGGCCAGTTAGGCAGTAAAACTCCGAGCTTGAGAGACACGTGACCAGTTCTCCATTAATGTAATTCTGAGGTTAAAGTCACACTGCCTGAATACAGAATGGAGGGAAGAGTGTCTGGCAGCAGACTCCATCCTGGGAAACTGAGAAGATTTTGCTTGTTTTGAGTGTACTTACTTGAATTTAATGTACGATACAAATTAAATGCAAGAAAACATTGGCTTGATTCAACAGCAGTCATTCCTGTGGCTGGCAGTAAGAGGCTTGATTTTAGGGAAGATTTGACAGTTCTGAGAGGTCAGCAGATGCTCTGGCCTTACAGATTCATTCTCCCTCATAGTCTAAATAAGAGTTCTTTAGTCCCCTTCCCTTTTTCCTTTGCCCTTTGCCTCTCTGTACTATGAAATTATTGATTTTAACAGCTGTAAATTGGTGTGTGACTGTATAAACCCATAAAAGACACATGGAAGTTGTTGGTAAATTCTGGTTTTATCACCTTTCTCCTCAAGAAACCCTGAGATAATATTTCTCCCTTCTTTGTATAGCTCTCGATAGAACTAAACAAGACCAAACTGTTATTGGCTCTGATTATAACAACTTGCACATCAGCATGATGTTTTTGTTGCATCTTTTAAAAAACATAAATAAATCCCAAGGTGTTAAAGCAAGCAGGTACATATTGCTGGAAATGCATCCAATAGACCTTCTAGCAAAAAGCTGACAATTAAGAATTTGGTTGGTGGTTTTTGTTTGCTTTTTTTTTAAAGGGGTTCGGGGAGTAGATTGTAATTTCATCAATAGAGAGAGGAGTGGTGCTTCTGGGAAGGAACTCAGTCCTGAGTAAGCACAGAGCAGCATTAGGGACTTGGGTTTTTGCACTGTGTTTTCCCTTTGCCACTGGAGTTTTGTAGCTGTGGAGCGACGCTCCGGCTCGGCGCTGGCTGAAAGGATGTGAATCATTTTTCCTGCTTCCTGCAGCAGTTGAAAGTGCAGTGTGTCCCACTGCTCCTGAGTCACCGTGGCTGGCTGTGCTTGGTGGCAGCCACTGTGGTCACTGTGAGATAGCAGAGCAGCAGCTGTGCAGCCCTGCTGGGGGTGCCAGGCCCACCAGGTGTGGTGTGGGAGTGCTTGTGCCCTTTGGGTCTTAAAACCTTCTCTTTGAGACTAAGTGCATTCAGGAGCTTTCCAAATTCTGTGTCACTTTCTATAAAGCTTACTGGGAACTAAAGGACATCCTGGGTACTCTGTAGAGGTACCCTAAGGCTCCTGAGGAGTCTTGGACTTCAATGAGAACGTGTGTTGGCTTAGTAAGAAATGCTGGTTCAACTGAGGGATTAATGAGTAGGAGGCTTGCAGCTGCTTGGGGAGTAGCAGCTCCTCAGCAGAGATTTGCTCCAGAATCCTAGATTTTGGTAACAAGCTGTGTGCTCCCTCTGCATGGATGAGGGGATTCAATTATGCTCCTTTTCTGACCAGTTAATCTGCTCCTGTGAACGACAGAGAGAATCTGGACCAGGCTCATGGGTGTAAAGTAGTCTCAGGCTCCTGGTACTGTGCTGGCATCTGCTGAGGATCTGATGAGCAGGAAAGGAATCTGAGTATGTTGTTTTGGAAAGTGGCAGTGTGTAGGTAGATATTATCAATGTTGGGGTCAGCCATGAGTAATGAGGCTGCCAAGGGTGGTTGTAAACATCGAGTAACATTTGCAGGCCCAAAGGAGGCAAATTTGCTCAACTTGTGTGATTCGGTCCTTGATGAGACGTGGAGGCTGTGAACAACCTCTCCTCACTGGTGGAAGAGTTTGATGGGGCTGCTGATGGAGTTGATGTGTCTCTTCTGGGCTTCCCCCCCTTCTCAGTATGTGGAACATTGATTACAAAACCTGTTGCGTGGTGACCGTGGAAGGGGTTTCATAGTGACTTTGCTCAGCACAGGCTGGTTCTGGTGAACTTAGCTTAGGCTAGGAAGATTGGAAGGCTGAAGTTTTATTTGTGTGTGTGTCTCAGTCATGGATGGTGCAAAGCCCAAAACACAGCCAGGCTTCTACAGGGGCCACAAGAAGCTGAAACCCATTCAGGAACTCCTGAGTGGGCACACTGGCTCTGGGTGATGCCCAGCGATGTCCCTTCCCACTCAGTGGGCACAGGCACATCATTTTAAGGATGCTTTAAGCTGTGCCTCTCTGGTGATGATTTTAAATTAGGCTCCTCTGCTTTGTACTTCAGTGGTGCAGGAGCTTTGCAGAGTTCAGCTGGGGGTGACTGAATCTGTGCAATTCCTGAAGTGGCCCGTGAATGCATGTTTGAAGATGCCTTAGGTCTGAGCTTTCTCAGATACAAAGAAAACAACTCTCCTTGCTTTCTAACTTATATTTTAGCCAGAGACCAATGCAAAAACTATAAAACCGCAAATTGAGTTAATTTTACACTTAAGAAATCTAAGGCCAGAAGGGATCAGTTAATGTAATTACTTGTATGTTGTTGTTTTACTAAGTAGTTTTTGTTTGTAACCAAAGCAACTTGTATTTGCTTCTGGAAATACATTCTGTCTCACTTGACATTAAAAGAAAGGAAATACATTACTTCTTCTAGTGTCTAATTTCAATCTTTTTCCTTCTCATTTCAGACAATCTTGACCTACCATCTGGGTCTTGGCACTTAAGGCTCTATGTTTTGATTAAAAGACTTTTTGAAGCCATGACTTCCTCACCTGGTAAGTGAGCTATAGAACATGTGTAATGCAACATAGGCAGTATAACTAATCAAATCACCCTCAGTCATCATCTTGTTTAACTAAATTAACTTAAGGCCTCAGGCTGTGAGGTGTATTTTCATGTTTGAATGTTTTCTGAACCAGCTTGGGGTTTTTTTAACCTCCTTAAAATGCAGTGCAATGAATTTCATTTGCTGAAAACTATAATGAAATGCTAATGTTGTATAGGGAGCTAAAATCTCATGGAAGGAGAGAGACAATTTTCCCCCCTTTGCTTTTTCTTTAGCTTAGCTCATGCAGAAGCCTGAGAAGCTCAAAGTGGACAATTTAGTGACACTATCCATTTAGATAACTGTGGACTCGGGAAGTTGCTAGAGGATGCAACTTGGAACCAGGCATCTCAGGCAAAAAAAAAAAAAAGATAATATCTCTTAGGAGGACGGGTAGGCTTCTGGTGAAGAGAGCTGGATTAGTGTGTGAAACCATTGTGCTCTGCTGTGGAGGAAGATGAGAACAGGAGTTGTGCTGCTCAGCCCAGTTGTTTTCATCTCCAGAGAAAAGAGCAGTGGCTTGGACACAAGTTTGGGTGTGTTCCAGCAGCTGAACACGGGATTTGTAAAACCTGTGTGTCTGCAGGGTAGAGGAGCAGTCAGGACTGGAGAGCTGCTTCTGTGCGTGTGCAGAGCTGTGCTTGGACATGGGCCCAAACACCGGGAAATCCTGAAACTGGGCTCCAACAGCTGGAGCTGTCAAGAGTGGATGGCCCCTTGGGGATGTAGGGTTGTTTTCTGGGCAGAGTTTACCATAACATGGCAAGGCTCTGGGTGCCAGGATTAACCAACACTCATTCCAGCACTTCTCATAGGAATAAATCCTCCTTGATGTTTGATACTGTTCTGCTAACAGCAGCATCTTGGGTGGCAAGAAATGTAAGCTGTGTTACACACAGGAACCAACTGCCTGCTTAGCAGAGATTTGCTGCATGATGTCTGTGCATCCCCTAGACCTGCTGCTGAGGCCTGGGCTGGTTTTATTCTTCTGTCCTTTTAATTGGAATAGAGACTGAAACATTTATTTGGAGAGGGAGACTGCAGAGAGCTGCAGGATACTTGCTAGTGGGAGATGAAAGAAGATATAAGTTGATTTGTATGCTTTAAAAGCTTGATCTTGCCTCCTGGCTAGAGGCTCTGATGAAAGACCTGGTACACGTTGCCAAGAGGCTGGGAGGAGATTTGAACTCTAAGTCCTCCCAGCTGACCTGGTCTAACAAGGAGCATTTTCCCCCTGTAACAGGTGTGAGTGACTGACATGCAAAGAGAGGGGAAAATGAGCCCTTCTTTCTATTATTCTTCACCTGCATATCAAACGAGAGGAGTCCTGTTAGAGTGCTGCCTCTCTCTCCTTTTACAAGGCAGTGCACTGTCAGATCAGACAGTCTGTTTGTATTACTTTGGAATGGAAAAGAATAAAGGCAGTTTCTATAAAGAAGGACTTGAAAAGGCTTCCCTGTTTTTTCATCAGAGCTGTTGGAAACCTTCCTTCCCCACACTGCCCCTTCTCTAGTCCCACCCCCAAAATGCTCACCTCTTCCTGCCTTTGTCAGGGAAGTGTCAGATTTGACAGCTTTGCAGTAAGGTACAGAAATGCAAATGGACAAATCCAGCAACACCTAATCAGAGGATGTAAACTTTCTGTGAACCTAATTTGTGGATTTAGAAAAAAAAGGCATATTGCTAACACGTTTCTAAAATGCTTTTGACACTACTGAAAAACTCCTAATAGTACTCTCTGACCTGGCTTTTCTTTTCAGCCGGTGGAGGACTGGTAAGTGCTCAGGGGAAAGGCCTGTACTCCCTCTGCTCTTCCCAACCATTTCAGCTTTGGGAAAGCAGCTGTCCAGGTGGCCTCACAGCCCTGCTGCCTGATTCTTCCTGCAGCAGAGGGAACGGGTGTGCCCAGGTCTCCAGCCGGTGTGGTCCATGTGCAGGGAGCCAGCCTGGGAAGGTTACCCTGGGTGTGGGAAGGACAGCAGCATAAGCAGGAATGGGTGAGGCAGCAGGTACCTGGGAAGACCAGCTTTGGCTGCCATTCTCCAAGGGCAGCAGAGGGCAAGGTAAGCACCATACCTGCAGTGCTGAGCAGAGATGACTTTGCTTCAAGCTGCCCCCCCCCCCCCAGTCCCTGCTGTAACCAAAGCTGGCACTTTCATGTTGACGCTGGGTTCTGTTTCTGTCACCAAAGTGTCAGGATTTGCACTTGCTTTCACAGGAGCCCTAACACGAGGGTCTTTCATCTCATGGAAATGAAGCCAAGCCAAGCTGCCTCTGGTGTTCCTGCAGCAGTGGCGAGGCCAGAGCGGCTGCCCTGGCCCAGGATCAACCCTGGATGTCACTGCTGAAGGCAGTGAGTTCAAGGCAGTGTCTGAGTGCTGTTGTGAGCCACAGGCTCGGTCATGTTAAGGAACTGGGCTGTGGCTTCACCTCCCTCTAGAGGGTCGTTCATGGAAAGGGCCTTTTCCAGCCATTAAAAGTGGGGGGTTCTGGCTGAGCAGGGTAACAATACAGGGTGATGTGCGTGAACTGACCTTGGAGTTACAGGAGGTCTGAGCTAAGCAGGGAGAGTGAAGTATCAAACAAGATGTGATACCCGAGGGGAATAGCTCGATATAAATAAACCTGGACTTGTGCTGGGGCTAGAGCAGTGCAGCCTCAGTCCAAGAGATCATCTGGTGTGTGGGGTGCTAGTTTTAGTGCAAGTGTCCCAAGCTTCATTTACACTTCAAAGCCCTAACCTCCCTCCCTAAAGCAGAAAGGTCACTACAGAAGCTCTCACCTCCCCTTGCTCAGCTGGTTTTTACCCCTCTTCTCCCAGCTCAAAGGGAATTTAGCACAACAGGGGATGAGGACCAAACATTCTGATGGACATCTTTGAGCAAGAACACACACCTCAGGTAAAGTAAATTACAAAGGCAAGGCCTTGCCAGTACTTCAGTTTCTATTTTTATTAATCTGTGGGGTTATTAACAAAGGTACGTGTCCAGTCCCTTGGTAATTAGGTTGCTTCCTTTCTTGCTTGTTCTAGGTTTGGGAACTTCCATGTATTAAGACACTTTACAATCCTTTTTTTCCTCTTTACAATGACAGCTCTCTGAAAGGTATTGTATTGCAGCATAAATAACCTGGCATCTCCCCAAAGTAGGAACCAGGAGGGGTTAAACCTCATGGAGAAGAATGCTGAGGGTCCCCCCTCCAAGCCCCCAGAAACATTAAACAACACTTCCCAAATCCACTGCACACTCTATTCAATGGAGTCTTGTTTTGCTCTCAACAAAAAACAAAAACCAAGCCACCCCCCTGTGAAGTTATGCCCCAGAACAGGATTTGCCTAGCACTTCTGATGCTAGGGCTGTACATGTATGAGCAATGCCTTCAGATGGCAGATCAAGTAGAGTAGGTTTGAGACTGGCATCCAGACCAACCAGCCCCAAAATCTGTGGCCTAAGACCAACCTTAACGAGTGTGACCTTGCTCATGCAATGAACTTAAGTGTCTACTAGAATTAAACAAAAGAAATATTTGAATTCCAATACTTAAGTTAACAATGCTTAGTACAAGCATTAAGTGCTTAATTACCAGCCTTGTTTCCATGGTATACAGACACTGGTGTTAAGAGCCAACAAGAAGGAGCTGTATTTTTAATGTTTTTAAATGAGTTAGAAGCACATCACATTACACAGTATATGCCATGTTGTGAATTCAGTTTTTTTATTAAAGATTAAAAATAAAAAACATTTGACACCCTAATATACATAAAGTCACAATAAACTCAAATGAGCTAAAAGCAAAATGTGCATAAAGACACTCATTTCTAAGAGGCACCCTGCCGCCAATATCTTTTAAAGTATTTGTCTAATTCCACCAGTTTTCTAGTTTTCTTTCCCTCCCCTAAAAGTGAGACTTTAGACTGCTACCAGGTACAGATACTACCCCCACCGCCACCTTTCAGGGGGGTTTGTGCTATCACTAGAACACTTAAAACCGTGCATGCAGACTTAGCTTGAGCTTCTCCTGGAATTAACCATCATGATTTAAAATGCACAAGGGCTTTTTCTTAAAAGGGTAGCGGTATTTGGGCCACTTCGAAGAGCCAAGAAGAAAGAGACAGGGTTATAAAATAACTGCTATGCCTCCACCAGAGAGCTTTGCTACTACAAACCAACTCCCTCCTCCCCCCATCCTCTCATAAAAACAACCCCTAAAGTTACAAAATGCCCCCCCCACGGATGAAATGTTAACGCGTTCGCTATTAGGCTGTCAGGGTGTGACAGCGTCGGAGTGCCCGTGGTGCAGTCCCCAGTCAGAGCGCTGCCAGCCGCGCACGCACACACAGCACCCAGCCACGCTCACACAGCCGCGCGTGTGCGGCTGCAGCGGGGGCACCCTGCCCTCCCCCAGTGCGAGGTCTGCCTCCACTCCTCTGTTACCAGGGTCTCCACATGGATTTGGGCGAGCCGGGCGAGGGCAGGCCCTGCGTCTGGGACGCGTCCAGTCCGTCCGTGGAGGTCTGGCCCGGCTCGGCCTCCGCCTCGTCCGAGTCGGAGCAGGTCTCTTCGCTGGGGGAGGGCGAGAGCGCCGGGGCAGGCAGAGCCAGGCCCGGGCGGGCTTCGGCCGGCAGGGCCAGCATCTCGCCGGCGGGCCAGGGGCCCAGGGCGGGCTCCCCCAAAACGTCCGTGATCGAGTCCGGGCAGCCGCCCTCGTTGAGGGGCATGGACTCCAGCAGGTGGTTAAGCAGCTCGGCGGCCGTGGTGGCGTCGATGCCGGGGCAGCTGGAGACGAAGGTGTGCACCTCGTGCATGCACTGGATGTAGCCAGCGGCGAAGCGCTCGCTGGCGTCGAGGAGCCGCCGCCCGCCCCCTGCGCCGCGGGGGACAGAGAGGGGCGCGGGTGAGGCGCGGGCCGGGCCGGGCGCCCCCCGCCGCCCCCCGGGCCGGCACTCACCGCGGGTGCGGCGCTCCAGCACGGCCCGCACCCGCCGCACCGTCCGCTCCAGCACCTCCGCGTTCTCCAGCTTCGCCTGAAACTGACCCGGGGCGCCGCGGCCGTCAGCGCGGCCCCGGGCCCCGCCGGCCCCCGCCCCGCCTCGCCGCCGCCTCACCTCGCTGTCGGCCAGCAGCAGCCGCAGCTCCCGCAGGCTCTCGTTGATGCGCGCCCGGCGCTTCTTCTCCACCAGCGGCTTCCTCGTCTGCGGGGACAACAGCGCCGTCAGCCCCGCCACCCCTCCCGTCCCGTCCCGGCCCCGCCCGCCGCCGCCCCCACCGCTCACCCTCCGGTCAGCGCGGAGCTCCGCGCAGCCCTCGCCCCGCGGCGGGCGGTCCTTGCCCGGCGCCATGGCCGCGGCGCTGCCCCGCTCGTTCCGCTCCGCGCCGGCAGCTCCGCGCCACTCCCGCCCCGCGCCGCCCTTTTTATACCCCGCGATTTGCATGTCAATGAGCCCATTGGCCGCGCCGCGCGGGCAGCGCCGAGCGTTGGCCGAACGGGCCAATGGCGGCCGCGCGCTTTGTCTGCGGCGGGGCGGGGCCGCTGGCGGCTGGAGCGGAGCGGCCCCGGCCCCGCCACCGCCCGGCGACTCCCGGCCCGGGAGCTGGGAGCGGGACGGGCCCCTGCCGGCAGCGTGCGGCTCCCCGAGGCGGTGGGGCACGTCACTCAGCCCCCATGAACCCCAAACCCCAACGCCCGCTACGAGTTCAGAGCCTTGGAATACCCGTGTGTGCGGCTGGGATGTTCGTGGAACGGAGGGCAGAGTGGGGCCGGCCAGCTGCCGGCGGGGACAGCCGGGCGTCAGCACCGACCTGGGCGTAAAAAGAGTCAGTCTGAGCCGTAACCGAGAACCCGTGGGGCTAGGCAGGCACGGCTGGCCACGGACCCGGGCTTGTCCTGCCCCCATCCCAGTGGATGGGGCGGCTCTCAGGGCCCGGGTGTGGATGCCAGCCCGGGAGGATGCGCTCGTGTTGGCCGTGTCGCAGGGCAGTGCGAGGTACCATGGCTGCTCGCCGGTGCAGCTGTGCCCCGGGGGCTGCCTGCCTTGTGGCCACGGGCAGCTGGGCCCAGAGTGCTCGGTGCCGGCCCTGGCGCGCCGCAGCCGCCCGCCTCCCGTGGCTGAAAGAGCCGGGCAGGCCAGCTTTGTGCGGGTAACTTGATGCTGATGACAGTTGGCAGCTGCAGTTCCCCCAGCAGACTGAGGCAAATAAAAGCATTAAGGGCTCGTCCCCGAGGAGAGCGACAGGTGTTCGCTCCCGCTCCTTTGTTTCCCTCCTTTTATTCTCCTCGCTAATGCATGTCATATTTTTACCGCCCGAAGAAACGGGAGACGCGTCCCCCGCTTGAATCGGCACTGCCGGCACGGAGCCACACGCTCGCCTCCCTCTACGTGTCCGGCATAGTTCCCCTCTTGCCCCAGCTTCCTCGCCGTTTGTCTCGCCATGGAAAGCCCTCTGGCTTTGGTGGCGCTGAGGTTTTCTTTGCGGAGAGGTCTGGCATGAGTTGGAGCACCCACAGCTGCTCAGAGCCCCGGGACTCCGTTAGTTTTTATGGATCCGCACCTGGATCAGTGCCTGGTGAGTCCCGCGTGGCCCAGCGGGTACCGGCACGTGCTCTGGGAGAGGCCGGGGTGGCTCTTACTTTGGCAGTCCCACTGTTGCTTAACACTCCTTTTCATCTTCAAAGTGCCGTATAAACCTCCGTGCCTGCACTGTGCTAATCCATGTGTGACAGAAAAGCAAGCTGGGATAGAGAAATTCAGCACTGTCTTCCCAAGGCCATCACGGAGTGCATAAGGGATAGAGCCAGTACGTGGGATATCTCTAGCTAGAGACCAAAGCTCAGGCCACTCTTCATTTTGTATCGCAATGGACAGGAAGTGTTATTTTCAGAAAGGTGTTTCTGGTATGTTTCTTCCTTTTATGTTAAAGCATCAGTGCTTGGGTTTTGTCAGAGAGTCTGTTCAGTTGGTGACAAGTTTCCCTGCACCAGGCAGGAGCAGAGTGGGATGTACTGGGGGCTGGGTGTCTAAATCTGTCCTTCTACTTTTGATGCGCCTAATTCTCTGTGTAACACAATGTGGAAACCAGCTCATTCTTTTTGATGATATAATTAATGCTGGCTAAGCAGAAATGCTGTTTGGACCAGGCCAGAACATTTTTGTATTTAAGCGAGTAGAGACACCTGTGACCATTCTGCGTCTGGTTGATGCATACTTAGCCTACCTAACTGGCAGGGGAAAACCAGGATAGTATGCGTGCAAACTGCAGCAAAATAATGGGTGTCACAATTTTGAAGGAACTGTCTTTGTTCTGAACCAAAACTAGGCACATAAGGTCGTCAGAGGTGTAAAGAAACACACAGATGCACACACGTTTGTGAAATGTGCAGTAACACACAATATCTGTAATCGTTGGTAAAAGATGAACTCCAAGCATTTGTGAGCTTGTTTCAGCTTTTCCTGGAATGGGGGTGGGGGGAAGTGGGTGAGCCTGGTTGCTGGCTGGGGTAAAACCACAACACGCATGTATTCAGGTGCTCAAACAGTGGGGTTAACACAGGTGTAAATCCTGCTCATTTACACAAGAGGCATTGCACTGCCATGGCTGCAGGTGCAGTCCCCAAACTTGTCAGGCCTCTTTACTGCAGGTGTTTGTATCAGTTGTGTTTCAGAGCTAACTTGGGTTAGAGATGCTGCATTGTTAATGTAGGAAAATGGGAAGCAAAGGAGCTCCCGAATTCACCCCAGTCAAGGTTCAGATGTGTCGGGACTTGGGTGATGAAAGTGGTGGCTGCTGAACAGCAATGATTTCTCACAAGCCTCAATCTGAGGTTTTGAGCAGTGAGGAGCTGCAGGCACAAGGTGAGGACTTCTGGATGCACAAGGAGAATTCAGCACCAAATCTTGGCTAAGAAAGGCCAGAGAGAGTTGGCCATGGCTATAACATCTGGTTTCTGTTCTGACTGGGCGGGTACTGATGGCAAGGCATTGTACACATTGCTGGCCCTTGTTCTGCACCATGTCTTTTTGTATTTTCTTTGAAAAGCTGCAGGTCAAATGAGTTGACAAATGCTGGAGCTGTTTGTGCTGGGCATTAAAAATGTATGTGCCATAAATATCAGGGCATCGCTAGAGCTGCCATTCTGGAGGAGGAAGTCACTGCAGGCTATCTCCTCTAGCCCACAGGGACAATGTGACATTTTTGTGCTACTTTAAACAAGTTCCATCACATCAGGTGAAGCGAATCATGATAACCTCACGCATTTTAATGGAAATGTCAACTGCAATCTAGTAAAAGAAAACATTCCTTAGATACCTTGTCCAATACCTCGGTGCTTGTCCATGAGTGGTGGTTCCTGAAGATTTCACTAAACCCTTCAACTTATCTGTATTTTATCCACGTTAAGCCCATCCTGCTCCCTGCTGATGAGGAGGTATACGGACACTGCTTCCTCCTCCCTGAAGGGTGGGAGTTTAACCTTTGCTAGAGCAGGGAGCTCTGTCCTGCCAGAGACAGGCTCCTATACAAGCTATAAATTACAGTTTAGCCAAGGAACAGCATAGTTACAGGAGAGGTAAGGGCATCAGGGCCTCACTGCACATGTTCTCCTGCAAGCCTGTGTGTGGAGCAGTATAACACAATGTATAATAACAGGCTTTAATTCTTTCTAGATGATGCATGATCACTAATGCAGCTGCCATGACAGTGGTAAAAGCAACAGTGGGAGGCCATCCTGCAGCCTCAGCTATGTGCCATGTGTTTTGGAGGCCCAGGTAAGTGGCATATACTCATTTCTGACACGTAATGGCCTCAAACACTTGTGTTTGAGTTGTCAGGTGCATTTGGAAAGTCTCTGGCTCCCAGAAGAACATTTACAGAGACATAATGAAACTCAAAACATTTTTGAGTACTCTACAGGCAAATGTGCTGCCATTCATGTTCTTGGACTGGAGTCAGGAGCTGACCCAGGCTCTGCATGGATAATATAATCAGGGCACAGGATAAAGACATGATGAGCATGCACAAGGTCCATTGGAAATGCTTGAGTAGTTTCTTTCATAAATGGTATAACATCTGTTGTCGCTGGAGGCACAAGTTCCTGTCAAAAAGACACGTCATCCTTATAAATATTAATGGTGCATATAAATGGTGGTGGATGTGAACTGTGGCGGATGTGAGGTTAATGGGTGAGCTGCTCCTTAGGCATCAGCTCGCTGTCATCATACTTATTTCTACACTAACAAATACAAACTGTTTAGGTGGCAGAGCAAGCAAAAAGCTTTCTTCCCCCTCCTCCTCTCCCTGGGGACCCTTCACAAATGAAATGTGTACTGTAATTAGTCTCTTGCCTTGTCACTGATGAAAATTAGTCCTGCTTGCAGAGCCGAGGAAGAGAGGAGCAAGGCTTGAGCTGGAAGAGCTGAGGCTGTAGGTAAATGAGGCAAATGAGGAAGGCAGTTGGGAGAAGTCTGCAGCATTCCACATCAGCTTGATCCTAGCTCCCTTTAGTGCCATCGATTTCTCTGCTGCTAATAGCTGATGTTTAAGAGGAAAATAGGGTTGAATATCACCACTGAGCTGCTCTTGGACCCCAGTCTGTTTCTTACTGCAAATTGTGTTTGCTGCCTTGAGCACTGAGTTCCTGCTGCCCTTTTCAAAAACCATAAGGCTTTTCCTATCTTTATTTATTTATCAGCAGACTTGGCAGCAGTGCTAATGTTCATCAGCTGGGGCACAGAAGAACAGTTCATGCCAGCCAAAACACTAATGAGTAGCATTCAAAAGGGTCTTATGTCCATTCACTGAAGAGCCCCAAGACTACATTTGCTGCCTGTGGAAGCTCGGGGTCCCCTCTGCCTGAGAAGATGGGCCCAGCCTTCTGTCAAAGGTACTTTGCCTTTCTGCCATTTCAGAGGCGGTGATTTTCAAATGCAACAAATGGTGAGGGGCTGTGCTGAGCAAGCAGAGAGGAGAGCAGAGCCTCTCCTTTACAGTGAGTGATGCTGGGGATCGCCCCAGCAAAACCTTCTGTGCCACATTTCTTACCTTGTCAACCTGTTGGGCTCCTACAGAGAGATGCCTAAACTCATAAAGCATTGCAAACTGCTTCAGCTCCTGCCATTTAGCCTGTGCTCTGTCATCAGTGACTATGGCAGGATTCTGTGCCTTCAAGGTTAGACAGACCATCACTTGGGCACATTACGTTTGTGGCAGTTATTTCAGGGAGGTGAGAATAACTGTCTGAAGCAAGTATAGAGGGGTTTTTTTCAGTTGGATAAAAAAAAGTAGTCTGCCTGTGGTGCTTCAGGGAGCAGTTTCATCGTGTTTCCAGGGAAGCCTCTTGTATTTGATTTCTCTAATATTTTTGGTAATTGAAAGTTATCTTTATCGTGGGGCTGTCTTCATCATAGGCTTTATGCTATGTTTGTAACAGGCATGCATGTATCACTAGTCCTCCCCTGCAAGATATTTATATTAGTTCCTAAATGCCTTACAGGCATCCTCATTAAAGTACATTTGCTTGAGAAGGCACTGAACCCCTTAAACACAATCCTGACCAGGGCTGAAAGCTTTTAAAGTGTGTGCCCTTCAGAGAGTATTTCTTCTGACATGCAGTGCGTGCCCAGGGTAACTCCCAGTCTGTACCTCTGGCAATGACACTCCAAGTTTGTTGACAGGACACAGGTTTTATTTTTATCAGATTAACATGTACATAATCAGGCTCTGAACTTTGCTCCTGTGTGTTTTGTGAAATGCTCTGGAAAATGCCCCCTTTCACTGTCCCTCAGAGGTTTGCATTCACATTAAAAATTACGTATCTGTAGGTGGGGAAAAGTCCTGTTCCCTAGGGGAAGTTTGTGAGATTCTTTTTAGCAATGACAGAATATATTTTATGGTCAATTTTGATAAACGCTGGTCTTTTCTAAGTCAAAATGAGAAATATTTTAGAAGCAGAGACCAACTGAGAGTCTTGGCACCCCATTTTGTGTTTTGCACAAGTACTGGGTTTCATCCAGCTGCAGGGGATGCCTCAGATTGGACAGATGTGTTTTCTGGAGGTATCCATGAACAACCTGGGACATGGCCACAGCAACAGATATTTGTGGATCTTGTCCTAACTGTGCCATACTCTGGCTCTGGGCTGGTGTTTCTTCAAGGAGGTGACACTCTAGCCCAGGGTCCTTTTAGTGGTATGGAAAAAGGAACCGGAGGGCTTGGTCTGCTGTGTACTATGGAAGAGGGTGTTTTTTAACTACTCTAAGTTTGTAGTGGATTTTAGCCTTGCTGAGCTGCACAGCTCATCTGTTTGGCATAGTGCTCACTTAATTTATGCTTGTGGTTGAGTCCCTTAAGCCTCTGCAAAAGCTCCTTGCATCCGTTTTGGTGAGGAGCCATCGTTAAAGTGGTGCTGGAAGGCATTGATAGGTGGTTGTGTGAAGGAAGATTAGCAAGCAGATTTGAACAAGCAGGTGAGTGCTATCATTTCCTCCTCTCCAGATGTATTTGTCCTTTCTGGAGAAGCTTAGCACAGTTTAAGAGGAGCATAACATTTTTGAATACTAGGACTAAGAAATTGCTCTGGAACTTGAGCACAGAGAAGCATGAACTCTACAAGGTGCTCCTTCACACCTTGCTGACACAGGCAGTGCACAGCTAAACCCTGCCAGCCTCAGAGCAAGGGGCTGCAGCTGGCTGGGAACACGCTGCCTCCAGCTCCACTGGGAGACCAGTGTGGAGCTGGCAAGCCAGGCCCAGTAAATGTCACTCGGGCTACTTGTGGGTGTCAGAAACAAACGCATTCAGAGATACTGCAAACGATGGGTAGACATATTCTGTCTGGATAGGGCCAGCGAATGTTACCTGTCTGGATTTCTTGTTCCCAAAGGCTCGATGGGTTCCCAAGTCTCATGAACATGATGCAGGATTACAGCTTGCAGAGGAGAACATAATTCCTCTGCTTAGATCGTCATTTTTCTTCATGTCTTTTCTTTAGTGGGACTGAGGTGTTTGCAGAAAAATGCAAAATGTCTTCCTGCTGTTTTCCATGTGCTGACTTTTGGTCATGTGAGGCTGCTCAGTACTTTCACTCACCTCTCAGTTGTTGCGGGAGGGCGATGGAAGGGACCTGCTGAGAGCTGGTGGGAAGGTGCTGTGCCTCCAAAATCGTTAAGAAATGACAGCTGCTCCCATGATTCTGCCTGTGTCAGTAGGCACAGGGCACTGCAGCCAGCTCACCTGACTAGTCACAAATCACAGAAGCAAAAAAGCTCAGGAAAGAACAGTGGAATCAGAGTAAGTCAGGAACACCATGTAGGCTCCTATTTATGCTTTGCAGGGTGACTTAAAAGAGAAAAAATGCTAGTTCATATTAAACCACGTTATTTTTTATAGAGAATTAAAAGTGCTTTATTCTGGTTTGGGGGTTGGTTTGTTTTTATTAAAGTCTGGAGAAAGGGCAGCAGTATCCCTGCAGCACAGCTGGTTTAATGGAGCACGTTGGGAAGGGGTTCATTTACGCGAAGACTCCAGGATCCAGTTTAACTGGACTCTGAAATGGCTAGTTTTGGGGGTGAAGCCATTTTATTGGCTTCTGGAGATTACTCGATGTTCCATAAACTCCAGTAAAAATTTCTGAGCACAGCTGTAGCTTCTGTGTCCTTGCAATTAATAGAAAAGCAAACACCAAGTTTGCTCACATGCACATACAGGGGGTTCTGAGCAGAGTGGTAGGACTAGATCCACTAGAGCCTAGTGCACATTGCTGGGTCAAATCAAAATCCCCATGATACATGGCCTAAAACTGTAATTAGAGGGCAGGTCTGAAAAACAACATACCAACTGAAAATGTGGGCAACTCTGCCCGGGCTGTTCTTTGTTTTCTTCCCTCCAGCCCTTTCAGAGGAGTGCTGTGTAGTCTGCTGGGGCTGTGTGAGGGGTGGGGTGGCTTGTCCCCAGAGCTGCTGAGCTGCCTGGATCCCTCAGCAAGCTCATGTGACAGCTGTGCCCTCAGTTGGATGTTGGGGAGCAAGAGTTCTGGGGTTGTGACCAGTGGCTTCCTAAGTGTATCACAAGAGGCACATGCTGGAGAAGGTGCAGAAGGTGGCCCTTGCTCCAGGTGGTCTGTAAAATACCCCTGGCTTATAGGGGTATGTAGTACAAACTTTGTTAGGAATGTTGTTTCAGGCCGTAAAGGGAAATCAGTGAAGCTTGCCCTCAGAGACACCTCCAGCTCCTGCCCTGCTGGCCATCTACTCTGACACCTCCCTGAGCTTTGCTCTTCGAGGCTTTCTGGACAGAGTTCAGGATCAGGGAAGAAATCAACTTGTTAATCCCACACCTCCATGCTGAATGCCTGGGATCAAACCATCCCCCTACAAGATGTAGGCTTAAGCAGTTGGCCAACACCAAACCCCCAGTTGCCTGGTCTTGAGCAGAGCTCACTTCCTGTCTCTAACACCTGTAATTAGAGACAAGCCCAGGAGAAACAGGACTGATTCCTTGAAGAGCTCATCTGGAGGATCAGGAAGGACAGAGCAGATGGTTTCAAGTACAAGCTCTGAGGTAGGCTTAAGCTGGGTGGAGTCAGCCCTCAGGCTTGACCCTAGACATCAGTGTAAACAGATCCTCTGGGCACTCTTATTATGGAAAGCAAAGGCAACACTGCAAGTCCCTACCTGCCAGTGCTTGACATTCAGCCAGCGCAGACTGGGCAGGTAGGGCTGAGCTGCCTCCTGCAGCAGCCTGGGAGCAGCCTGGGCCTCGCCTCGCTGACAGTGGAGGACTGGCTTGTCTGTGGGCATGGCAGGGACCTGGGGCATGGGGGCTGCGGAGTGGGACCACTGCAGGGCCAGGGCCCAGCCCCCGTGGACAGCAGAACACAGCATGGCTGGACTGGGCCAGTGCAGGGCCCTGTGTGCTTCTGCTGGGAGAGATCAACAGGTCACAGCATCCTCTGGGAGAGAGTCCCCACAGATGCTGATGCTGGTCCTTATGGAGCAAGGAGACAGGACCTTTGGTCCTGGTGTGGCACTCCCCCAGACAAGAGCCCTTTTGTTGGAGTGGGATGTATGCCTGCCCCACTGCCTGCCCTCTTGTCCCTCTGGTGAGGAGCAATCAGCCCAGGAGGGCAGGGGATGACATGTGGTAATGGTGGATGACTTCTGAACATGTTTCTGCCTGGTAGTATCCTGCAGCATCCTGAACGTCTTTGGGTTCTCACCGTTCTTCCTCCCATCTCTCCCAAACAGCTTCTCACCCTCTGGAGCCAGGTCAGACAGATGCACAGAGGTTCTAGTCCTGCTCTTTTGCTGCTTTTCCTCAGTCATCTGCCACTCACATATTCCTTAATATTCTATACTGCCAAAAGTGTGTGGTGCTTGTTGGGGAAACTCTCTGGTGATAAATGTAGTCCAAAGTGCAAGTGGAAGAAGCTGTCACGAGTTTCTCTTGGTGCTCATGTGGGTTGTGTTTAGCAGGTCCTGCGAGTGCTAGAGCGTGTGGTTTCCTTCAGCATCTCCCCACAGCTATGCTGACACAGTCATCTCTCCTAGAATCCTTCCTGTTTTCTAGGATTTTCTCTTCTAGGTAAAGTTCCTATATTATGATGACTCTCTTGGTTTTATGTGTTCATTTATTTCTTATGGCTTTTTATAGAAGAGTTGCAAGGAGAAAGAGTTGAGCTCTGAGAAGGAACCTAAACATCCACCATCTAACCATAGTGTCTGGGAGTTAAGTCTCTTGAAAGGGAGATCTAGGAAACCCTTATGCTTAGCAAGAAGCCATGTGGGAATTGTCAGGAGACATTGTGTGGGCGTATCTGAAACCCTCCTAACCCCTGGAGCTGATCTAAGGCCTCAGACAGGCACTCATCCATCCTGGATCTAGACCCTTCTTGCGAGGGTGGGCACACACAGGGCCCGTGGGTAGCACTGCTTCCACCATGATAGGGGTTGCCCTTGCTATTGTAGTCTCTTGGCAAGCCCTGTCTGGCATCAAGTAAGAGACTTGCTTTCAATTTTTCCTTTTAGGCCAGACAAACCCACCTCTTGGGATTGTGAAAGTAAGGAGGGAAGGGGAATGTGGACTGTGGGTTAGGGTTTAAGAGAGGGGAACTGTGGTTTTGTGTCCTGACTACAAGGCTGCTTTTATTCTGTTTTTGTTGGGTCCCAGGAAAAGGCTTTACGATGTTTGTGTTCAGGCCCAAGTGGGGAGGGCAACTGAATGATTTACTCGAGTGCGATCTGCCTCTTTGTTGTGTCAATAATGTCATTTGCACAGAATTCATCTGAAGGAGGAAGCGATCTTGAAAGCTTCTAAATCAGAGTTTCCTGCTCCTTCTCCAGACAGAGGCACTACCTGAGGCTCCCCAAGGCAAGATGGGCCCCATGGTGGTGTGTGGTAGTCCCTGGGAAGGGCAGGACAAACTTCATTCAATATTGTAGCAGATGGCCATCCCTGTGCAGCAGCCTGAGCAGGGCTGGCACCCTGGACCCACGTGTTTTACACTGGGCAGCTCACTAATGCTCATTATTGTAAGTTATTGAATGGTTTCTTTCCACCCTGAACTGCTCAGTAGTTCACTGCAACACCTCTTCCATGGTCCTGCTGGACTGAATTTTTCCATGGTAGACTGCCCAGCATCAGTCTGCTTCACAGCTCCAGAAATGCTGAGTGCTGGACTATGGGCAGGACTCAGGATCTGTGCAATGATAACTGCAGTAACATCCAGTTCTGGGACCCCAGCGTGGGAGGGTTGAGAGGGGAGGAGGAAGGGGTCCAGTAGGGAACTACCAATATGGTCAGGACCTGGGGAAAGGGGGCTTGTTTAGTCTGTTCAAGAGGAGGCTGAGGGGAATCTAGCAACATCCCATAGCTCCTGGAGTGCAGTTACAGAGTTGGTGGAGTCAGGCTCTTCCTTCCCATCAGTGACAGCTCACAAACCGAGGAGTCACACAATGCAGCTTGCAAGGTTCAGATTAGATATTGAGAAACCCTTCTCCCACAGGGTTGGTGCAGCACTGGGACAGGTTGCCCAGAGAGGTCAGGGAATCTCCCTCCAGGGTGGCTTTTGAGGCTCAATTAGATGAAGCTACACACACCCTGATCTGCTGTTGGCAGTGGCCGTGCTTCAAGGAGATTTGGTCTAGAGACCTCCATTGGTCCCTTCCAAAAGGCTTTTCAGTCACTCTGTTCACTCTGGTAAGACTGCCAACATGCTGTCGGAGTTTTCAAGAACTTCTGGATCAAAATACTTGGTGGTTTTTGTCTGACACAGTAACCCAGATCTAGATGGAAGCTGTCTGCTCCAGTTTCCCAGGGCAATATGATCTCAAATGAAGATTATTGGTCCAGGAAAGGGAATAGATGTGGAAAAGAGTCACTTTTGCCCCCTGACCAGGAGGTGGGTGTGAGGGGAGGGAGCTATTAAAGCAGGCCAAGGTGGCTGGAATTCTGTGTGAACCCACTTAGGATTTTGGAATAGAAGCAAGGCAAAGTTTTCTGGGCAGGAGCAGGCCTGGTGCAGTGTGTGCAGCGATGTGTGCAGGAGACCCTGGGGCAGTAACAACGCCTGTCCTTAGCACTTGTGCGACACAAGTAGCCAGTGAAAGAGAGGAGGGGTGACACAAAACTATATTTAATATATTTTGTGAGGTACTGTGAGCCTCCAGGAGAAAGTCTCCTCCTGCACTTGTCACCTAGCAAGCTTCTCTGGGAGTGGTGACACTTGATTCTCTGTGGCTTTGTGTTGTCTAGTTGGATCCTCTCTCCTTTGTGCCCATACTTTGTGGCTCTGCATCACAGCAAAAGGAAAACACCCCCTTGCAGGACCTCTCACTTTGGCCAAGATGCCCATGTTGACAGAATTTACATGAACTTCATTTCCTCATATTTTTTTTTTCTTCCTTGTTCCTTTGTTAAATTTATGTGGAGAAGTTGAATATTACTGGGAGAGGATTGACTGAGGCTTGTGGCAGGATTTTTTCCTTTGGGGAGAGGAGGGAGAGTCCAGGGAACCCAGCAGTTTATCCATGTCCTGTTATCTGCAGATCTTTAATTTAATCATCACAAATATGTCATCATTGCTGAAGTCATAATTCAGTTCAGCATTTTACTGTCAACATAATTGTATGAACCGTCTTCCTGTCTTGCTATGTCTTGAAATAGTATAGGCTCTCTGCCAAGTTATTTAATTTTAATGCTGTTGGAACCAGCTTTTTAAAACGCACCTCAGACACAGTAAATACACTGTATTCCCAGGGCCTGCCTTGTTTCTGTACATGAATGAGATCCGCTGAACAAGCCAAGCATGAAGATGTTGTACAGCTGAGCCCTTGTGCAGGGCTGCACTTGGTGGCACTGAGCCACCTCGGTGTCCCCTGGCTCTGCTGCAAACAGCTCATGACACTCCAACTTTTCCAGGAAGACCTGTAAAACTTCCACATTTTTTTCTTAAAATCCAGATTGCCACAAGAGGTTTGTCCTCCAGTGAACTGCGTTTCTCCAGCCTAAGTGTTTTCACAGCATGGCCTTGTCTTAGGGGAGTGAAGGAGAAAGGGCACCTGGCCCTGCAGGGTGCTGTGGAGGGTGTCCTGGGGAGCAGCAAGAGGAGCACCCCTGGGAGAGCCCTCTTGGTCCTCTGCTGCTTGGGAGCTGCTGAGGGATGTGATTTGTCTGGACAGACTGATGGCTTCCTTTGCCAGGAGAAGCTGTAGCTCAGCAGGGGGCTCTTCTGGCAAATGCTGTACAGTGCTAATTAGCCCTTGGTTGGCCTCCAGCCCTTGCTTGTTTGCTTGTTTTGTTTGCTTGTTTGTTTGCTTGTTTGTTTGCTTGTTTGTTTTTCTTGCACTGACTCATCTTACTCCTAAGATACAGCAAACATGTCATGAGCTGCCTGTTTCAGCCATTATCCATGTTGTTGCTGATACAACCATCCCATAAAGAAAAGAGATTTAATTCTGACCTTCCCCATTCATGCCTGTCCCCTTTCCAAATCCTTCAGGAACTGGGTTTGTAATACAGCTCCCCGTTTCCCACTTTACCTCAGACAACCACACTGGTGTGTGAAGCATGCAGAGGAGCTGAGGTACAAAGAGAAAATCCCCTGGTCTCTATTCCTTCCCTGTGAACAGTAGGGATGTACTGACTGCTCTTCTGTCTGCTGGACCTCAGACACATGAGGAATGGCAGAGGACAGAGTGCTGAGCGACCTGAGGGTGTCTGGGAGGGAGTCACACACACTGCCCAGTCCTTGGGGTGAGGACAAGGCCTCTTCTATATTCCATCCTCAGGGCTCCATGTGTGGTGTTTCCTAAGGGAGTGATGGTCCAAACCTGTGCTGGCAGCAGCGTGCAGGGAGGTGAGGCTCAGATGAGTGGGCAGTGCCAGCCCACTGCTGGCTGGTCCTGTGTGCCCTTGTTGCTGTGGCACTGCAGCACAATGGCCTCTTTTGTGTGACAGGCCCAGGAGGAGCTGCATTGTTTGCCCACAAGCTCTCAGAAATGGCATCTGTTGTTGCAGGAGATGAGAAGACGAAAAGAAAAGTGGAGGTAACCTGTGCCTTACAGAGAGAGGCAGCAGATGGTGAGATGGAACAACACCCCTGGATTGTGAACTACTCATGAGCCATCTGTTTGTATTGGCCATGTCCTGCATCTCGTGGGAATTCTCTGGAGATCACACCAAGTAGGTGAACTTTTAGAAATGTGATGTGAATCCATTGCTACCCTTACCATCTGATTGAGTGGCCTTCTGCTTGCAAGTGTACCAATGATACTTGTGAAACCATATCCTCTGCCAGGGATTTTGTACTGCTGGATGGCTTTGTTAGAACACTGAAATGGGATGGCCCATCTTGTGTCTCACAGCAGCCATCTCTTTTGTTGGGTGACTTCTCAGCTGCTGTCTGATGTCCATCCTGTCATTTTTTCCCCTCTGGAGAGCCATTGCATTATAGTGACAGTCACACCTCTGCATATATGATGCCGCTGATAAATTCCAGTCTGGCTCAAGCAGGAGGCACACTCCTTAGACAGCCCTTTTGAAGGTCTTCCATGATCTCTCCCTGCCAGCTGGCTCAGGGATATGTTCTGTATTAACACTTCTTGATCTGTCTGCTGGTTCTGACACCATCAACCGCGATGTCCTTGTGGAATGCTCTGAGCAGATGGTGCATCTGGCTGGGGCTGCTTCAGGTTGATTCAGATCATATCTTGGGGAAAGCTGCTCACTTGCACATTCCATTCCTTTCAGCAGCTTTCTGTTTACTGCGGCTCTCCCGTTTTAGTGCCTATTGATCTGTTTTGGCTGAGCTGCTTGAGCGTACGCTCACTCCTGGCTGCCTTTGGGCACCCCTGCACTCGCTGCTCCTTTACCCAGCCTTCACTCCAGCAAAGCAGGGACATATTTGCAGCTCTTTTGAGGGTATGTCAGTGCAGGTAGTGTTGGTCTTGGTGGACCAGTGCCCTAAGAGATCCAGGCAATGCACAGCATGTCTTAGGAAGGGCAGGGTCTGAGTGCCTTCCCTGTGTTCATTGCTGCAGATGTGTACACCTGCCTAGTAGTATCTCGGCTGCCATCTTCTCCACAGTGCCAAATCTGAGCTGGTAACTGATTTGTTGTGCCAGGGCCTGCCTCTGCTGTTGAAAAACCTTCAGAGATGCCTGCCCCTAAGGTCACTCTCTCATAGATGCATACTAGCAGACCCAAATCATACAGCCAGGCTGCATGATTGCTCACTGATCACTTGCTGGTTGGTGTAGTGTGGGGGAGTTTTAGGCTCTCCATTGTATTTGGATGCTCTTCTCCGCTCCACTGTACACTTCAGTGGTGTAGCATTACAAGGATTGACAGACCAGTGTACACCTTTGGGCTTTACATTTGTTTAAAAGCTGCAGCCAAAGAAAACAGTGTATTTTCTGAATACACACAAGTTACTCGGGCTTGAGTAGGCCTGTTGTGTATAGGACTTTTGTTCTTCAGTTTGCAAATACTGTCATCTAAATACTTGTGCAGACTGGAAGAGTGAGGTGCAGAATTGACACAACTTCCCCCAAAGTCACACGGCAGACAGCTGGCAGATGTAGTAACGACCCAGCCCTGCTGGTGCCCTACCCACCAAAGTACACTGCTCCTGTGCTTTTCCTTCCATGATATTCCTTTGTGTACATCCCCTCCCCTTGTTCTTTCTTCCTTCCAGCCTCTGGGGCGAGGCAGGGAGGGGATGGGTATGGAGAATCTGGGTTGCTGAGTTCCATCTGGAAGACAAAGCTGCACAACTCACTCTACTTGCAACCAACACCCCATTCAAGGATTTCAACAGCCAAGCCAGCTGCTAACAGGAATAAACTTGGCTGGTGTATTTTTACCATCTCCAGATCTGGGCTAAAAATCCATCTTCTCCCCAAAGGTGACAAACGCTGCCAGTTGTCTGACCTTGTGTCTGCACACACAAACCCTCATGACTCAGCAGTGATCCCAGGGTGGAACTCCACAGGCTTCTTCGTTATGGGCTACACATTGCACCTGAACTTTACATGAGCAAGGCAGTCCTGGCCTGGCTGCTGTTACATTCCCTACCTGGAATTCACCACACAAGTAATAGCAGCACAATAAAAGCCAACAAATGAGCTGGTTTCTTAACTTGGCTTTGAAGTGGGAGCATTTGGTGCTTTGCTGTGCTCAGGTCAGGGCTCTGCTACCAATATCACGGTTCCAACAGCAGGGACTCCCACGCCGTCATGGTGCAGGACATGGATGCCTGATGGTTTCACCCTTCATTTGTTGAGTTTTTTTCTTTCAGTTCATCCCAGTTTTTCTTGGTGAAATGCATCTCCTGAAACTGCACTGAAGGTACACACTGAAATCAGCAGATCTTGGTATCTTTGTGCATGAGTTCTGGCTTTAAATTAGCTGTTGTCTCATGGAAATCTGGGCAGTATCTGTCATGCCTCACAGGGGGACGTATTTTGGTGGTTTTACCTGGCTTTTCACTGAGTCTAGTTCACTAAATTTAGCAGGGCTTTGTGTGGTTTAAGTGCCGTGTGCTGTAACTTGGCAGAATCCGTCTGCTCAGAGGAAACCTGGGCCATTTCTCTCTATTGCTCATTTTCTTTAAATATAACTGTGCAGCTGGTCCCTTGATCATCTCAAACCAGGACAGGGTCTGGTGCTTGGTAAGATTGCCTCTCACACCTGATGGAGGGTGCAAAGGAGGATGGGGGACAAACTGATCATCAAAACAGTGATTAAAAACACTCAGGTGAAAGTTTGTGAGCTTTTGTTTGGGGTTGTGTGAGATAACCTCTCACACTTTTGAGGAGAGCAAAGTCCTCCCTGCCTAACACACTGTGGCACAGGAGCAGGGGTGAGGGATGAGGGGCAGGGCTGGGGAGGTGGGGAGGGGGCTGTGGTGCAGGAGATGAGCAGAGGGAGCCAGCACTGTAGAGAAAGCCAGCACAGAGCTGAGGGCAGGGCCCAGCTCTCCTACATGGCGGTGTGGGACTGTGTGGTCTCTCTTAGGATACCAAAGGGTTGCTCTGTTCTTGAATTACTGTGTGTCTCATTTCTCCAGATCATACACTGGAATAACATCTGCATGCAACCCCTCCACCACCCACAGCAGCTCCTGCCCTGTACAGGCACCAGCCAGGGTTGTGTGTGCCCACACTGCCCCAGAGCAGCTCACCTGGGCTGGAATTTGGCATTGCTCAGCTTGTTAGATGCCTCCGCTGCTCTTGCAATTAGCGTTTGTTTCTACGTTGTGGCTTTGTTTCCTAGAGTTCGTTCAAGTGGGATTTCAGAGTTTCACTAGGCTTTTGCAATAAAACACTCACTTGAAGGAAAGAAAGAAGAGATGCAGTTTTCAGAGAAGAAAATACCTGTGGGCATCAGTGTTTTGGTAGCTCCATCCTACGGAACTTATTTCAAATCCCTGTGCCTGTGCCTGTCATTTCCAGAGCCCAGCAACGACATTGAGTGCGTGCCCTATCTGCCGAGAATTTTGGGTTATCCTATATCAGTATATTTACCTTCCAGGAGGTCTGGGGTGTGGGGGGCACACAGCAGCTGTTGTATTGTGCTGGTGTACAAACACAGGGCAGGTGTTGGCTGGCATCCTCTCACTCCTGTGTCAAGTGTAATTGCAGGAGCTGCCCCATTTCCGCCAGCTGGGAGAGTCCCTAGTGTATTCCTGTGGGTATTGTATTCCCATAAATATAGATTGTCACAGCACCCTGGAATGCTCTCCCCACCAGATTGTTCCCCACCAGTTGTGGCCGTGGGTGAGCCCCTTGCTGCACTCTGATTTCAGACACCAGCAGGGAGGTGTTGCACACCCTGCCCACACTGATGCTTCCGAGCAGGCCATCCATGCAGGCATGGGGAGCTGGACTGGAGGATCTGTGGACAGGTTTACCTCTCCAATCCCAGTTTGGAAAGGGCAGGTTCTAGCTGCACCTGGAATTTCTGATTTCTGAGGTTGGAATGTGGAGTCACTCAGAACAGGTTGTTCCCAAGTGGAGCACAACCTGTACAGGGAAGTCTTTGTTGATGCCTGTTTTTCTCACAGGTGTGATATACACGTATTATTTTTGGCTCCTCAAAGCAGGCTTGGTGGTCATCCATGCCAAAGTTACATGTGAAATGAGGTATTTCAAAGAGACCAACATGGAGTTTCTCCTCCCCTGGCCTGTCTGTGCTACATCTCCTCCACAGACATTTCATCTCCTTCTTTGTGACTGCCTGTTCCTCTAACACGGATTTGATACCACCCAGAAAGGTGGGTTTCACCCACAGGCTGTGTTGTTGTAGGCAGCTGGGCAATGCTGGCTCTGGTAAAGGGGTTGGTTGTGCAGACTTTGAAACCAGATCAGAATCCAAAATTCCCCTCGACTGGGGAAGGGGTGGGGTGCCAAAACTCACCTCTGAAAACATTTTTTCTCCCTGTGAGTAGCCACTGCTACTCATACACTGTGAGCTGAGAAAAGCTGGCAATCCCTGGGCAGACAAGGTGAGATGTGCTCCTGTCTGGGGTCAGGTTTGCAATGGAGGATAGCATGGTGGGAGCATAAGGTGTGGCGAAATTCCTGGAGAAAATGGTCTCCAGTAATCCAAATGGGAGTTCCTGCATGCTGCAGGCATCAAAGCAGCCCCCCTTGTGCAGGTGGGAGCCTGGGCTGGTCCCAGTGCCATAGCCAGACTCCACATGCCTCTGGTTTTGTTACTCATGCCTTAATCTTTTTATTCCCTTGAGGCAACTCATAAAAGTAATTGTAAAATCTTTGCCAAGGTGATGGGAGGAGAGGGGAAGCATGGGGGAGATCTCTGCCCCACTTGCTCCTTCGATGCTGCAGCTGCCCCAGGCTGGGCTCACCCCTTCCCAGGGGCACCCATGCAGGGACTCACCCTTCTCCTTCCCCTTAGCTGTGTTGGCTCATCAAAAACCTTCCCTGGAGAGAGTGGGACCATGGAAACACAACACAGTCCCTCACCACCTCCGGTGTCCTCATGTGTGGGCTGCTGAGGTGGAGAGGTACCTCTGGAGAGATGCTGCTGCAGAGACCAGCAAGGGACCCCAGGGAAAGGACCTTCTGGAGAGCATCTCCCGCACTGTGAGGCTGCACCATCCCTTGGAAAATGAGATTAGGGCAAATATTTTTTTGTATCCCCCAGACAAGAGCACTGAGCTGCTGGGTATTTGATATGTCGGCGTGATTGGTCTCTGCCTGCCGCAGCAATGGGCAGCTAAGCCAGGGTGCTTAGCATCAGGAAATCCCTCACAGCACAGCAGCCTTTGAAGGCAAATGTGACCCTTTGATTGGCAGCCCTAAATCTGACTGGACTTAAAATAGGAACCTCAGCATCAGCTTTCTGAAATTCAGCTCTCCTCAAGCTTCATTTTTTTGGCCCTGCTTAATTCTGATTTCGACATACAGGCACTATATAGGCAATTTGCAAATGGAAACCATTAAAAAAAGCAAAATAAGGCTGTGCTACGGAGTGACAGCTTTGTGCTTACCCTGTTAACTCTTTCCCTGGGCCATCAGAGATGGAATGCTGTGTTAGGTGGGCTCCTATTCTCATCTAAAGTGATTCTTATGCTCTAGTTTTGTAACAGGTATTTCAAGCAATGGTGCAAACAGGGGAAATTCCTGTCTCTGACCTGGCTGTTAGACACCAAACATGCCTGCACAGGTGTATCCCCAGCTCAGAGGGTCGCCAGGCCAGAGGCCACTCACATCAGTCCCAGAGTAACAGTGGGTGAAGCCTCATGCTAAGAGCCCTCTTCTGCTTTTCTGCCTCCATTTCCAGCTGCCTACAGTATTTTTGATTGCTTACCCCAGCCAAAGAACAGTGAGATCCACGTATACTTCACCCCAGAGTTGGGAGTTTTTAACCAGTAATTAAACAGTCCTTTGTGCCTGCTTTCCAGAGGACCTCAAATCAGACACCTCACCCTGTCAACAGCTGCACAGCACAGGACATTGATGACAAAGATTTGTTTCTTTGTTTGATTTTAATCATTCTGCTTCACTGCAAAATCCCTTCCAGTTATACCAGTATAAAAGCACTGGGTAAACAAAGCTGATTTTGCTTGTCTGATGTGGTGATTCCACCGGTAGATTTTGCTGTGGTGGGGAGTTTTGCCAGTATAGCTGCACCAGCAAGACTGGCTAAGGGCAGGTGACAAGAGCTGGATGTGTATCAATTGATTGGCAGCCAATACACTGCATCTCCTGTTCAGTCACTGCTGGCTCAGGAATATGGTGAGTGAGGGTGTTTGCTCCCTAAGCCAGTATCCAGTGTGTTGTGAGCAAGGCATGGCTGATCCCTGCTCATCCCTAGAAGCAGGAATGTGTGGTGGGCTTCCCATCGTTGGGAGCAGAGCGTGTCAGGGAAGTGTATGCATGTGTTTGTGGGCCCGTGCTCACATTCCCATACCCCAGCACACCTTGAGGTTGGGGGTTTTTCTTCAGAGCACCCCAGAGTCAGATATTTCAGCACTCAAAGCCTGAGCTCTCTGTAAAACCCAGGTCCCCAAGCAGGCAGGAACCCCTCAGACGGGGCTGTGCCCTGGGCTCTCGCTGTGCCCCAGAGGTCTGAACGGGCTGGCTGCAGGGAAGCTTTTTGGCTGATCATTTCTGCCACCTTGACTTGCATTCAAACACTTTAAACTGGGGAGCTGCCAGTTGCACACTGCTGCTCTTTGGGTCTGGGTCATGCACAGACACGCAGGGGAAAGAATTCCTCCCCTCACCTCCTTATCTGCCCAGGAGGAATGCAGCATTGCCTTCATTCAGTGTACACACACCGTGCTGTCTCTAGGAATAACCTTTTGGAATTACCTTTTTGGAGCTGGGGAGAGTGGGATGCTAAAGAGGAGCTGATGGTTATGAGGGTGCTGTAGAAAGAGGGGAGCATGGAAATAATTAGCATTTCTATCCTTCTTTTTCCTGAAAATGGTGGTTTTCTTGCTCTCACACCTCTGAAGTGTTCCTTCAAAAAAAGGAGGCCCCTTCTCCACAGCAAACAAGTTGTATGATCTTGGAAACCATTTTGTCCTGCCTGTGAGTGCAGTAACTCTTTGGAAGCTGAAGAGGAAGTTTCCCTGTCTCCCACCCGTGCCAGGCTCCCTGTCTCTCTGCGCTGTGTCCGAGGGGCACACCAGGAGCTGAGCTCTGATTCCTGCACTATACCTGATGGCAGTGTGTACAAGCCAGTTTGCTGCTTGCCTTATGCATTTCACTTCCCTGTCTGCGGTTGTTTGTCTCTGCTCCACTGTTGCGGGTTTCACTGCTGCTTTGAGCTGGTTCTTCTGCCCATGGTGGTGTTGACTTTATTGTGGAAAAATGTAGGGAGGCTCTCAGAGAAGCAATTATTTTATGTACTGGCTTTAGGGTCCTCATGTTTTGCTGCCTCCTTATCTTTCTGTTTCCCAAGAAGTCTTACAGATATTTCTTTATGTGTATGTTTATATGCATGCACACCCATCTATATATATATATATGCATATACACATGCACACATATGGATATATATATGGTGGGCCAAAGAAACTGTTGTTGAATTACTGCAGTGCCCCTGAAAATGAGCGTGTATTCCCTTCACATATTTATTGAGAGGGGTTTTCGCATGTATTTGAAGGAATTTTAACAGATGGCAGCAGTGTAGCCATGGTGAGCACAGTCACCAGGTCAGTACCACGCAGTACTGCAGGTGTCTGGAACTCAGTGCAGCCACGGACATTTCATGGCTCTGAGGCAGCCAGGCTCCACTTCTCCTCAGCCTTTTACCTCCTTGCGAAGAGGTGACAAGATTGAAGAGAGTATTGTTGAAGCTATGAAGGACCTCTGGGACAAGGACATCTTGCCTTTGAGGAGGTGGTCATTGTCCACCTTGCTGTGGTTTCTGTCCCAGCTATGGGAGGACCTTTGGTTGGGAATGGCAGAGACACACTGGTGCTGGAGTGAACCTGCTCTTGTTCTAAAACACACAGCTTGTGTACCTGCTGTCCTGGTTGTTCATTTTACTCTCAGTATTTCCTCTTTGACTGATGAAAGCCACTAAAACCAGCATTTCCCACGTAAATGGAGAATTTTGTCCTCTCAAGCTGGCAGCAGTTGGTCTGTCTGAGGGGAAGCCCCTGGCCCATGTTGGCTCCTCTGCCACGGGAGTTTTCCTGATGTCTGCCTCAAGCTGCCCGTGCTCTCTCAGGCCGCACCCTGGCCACGCGAGCGGCTGTGGAGGTGTGCGGTGTGGAGCAGAAGCCCTGGTGGCGATGGGACCTGGCCAGCTGATGGCAGGTGGGCACTACCCAAAACCATCTCAAGATGGTTTTCCCAGTGGCCCTTCATGTGGAGGGGTGTGCCCCAGGCAGGCAGATCCCTTCCTGCTCAGACTTGCCTTCCAATCCTGAGGAATACTGCGGGCTGGCTCTCTGCACGCGGCTGGAGCGGTGCCCGCCCCGGGCTCAGGGAAGGAGAGCTGTCTGCACGCTGGGCGAGGCCCCTCTGATGTGCGTGCCAGGAGCTGGATACAGACACAGACAGCTGGATGAAAGGTGAAAGGTGTGTAAAATCCCCCCTGAGGGGCTAGGATTGAAGCTGTGAAACCAAAAGCTTATGGAAACACTTAAAGCTCCATCTGGGGTAGCCATATTTCCCTCCAAAACCAGTGGGAGCTGAGAGATCATAGGCTCTAACCCTACTGGTGTTTCATTTTGGAGTGGTCGTGTGGTTTTGAAGCAAATTTCCTAATTGTCCTCACTCTCTGTGAACTCTATGGGTTGGCAGTGCAGTTTTTTGCATACAAACTGGGTTCATTTTGGTGGAAACCAGATCAGAAGTTGTGCCTGAGCTTGCACCAGATGTTCTCCAGCTGTGGAGGAGGATGTGGTGGATGAAAGCAGCAACTGGTCCTCTGGGTGGCTGGGAATCACATGCATGTCTAGGGGCTTGGTCCAGGAGATTAAGCCTAGCTGGAAGTAACATCCTCAAGCAGCATGCGTGGTAGGTGTAGGAGCCTCAAAACCAACTGCTTCAGCCAACTGATGATCTCTATCACACACAATTATTTGCTCACGTAGGCACTGCCCTTGAGCTTATGTGACCTTGAGCCCTTGGTGAGTAGTGGCCTCAAGTGGCTGTTGAAGTTTAGCTCTCCAGGGACCACCCCTACAGCTGCAGTGTGGCCTGTGCTGAAGTGTTTGCAGGCTTTGCTCTGCCAGGGTGAGGGTCGAGTGTCCCCTCTCTGTGGCAGGGTCAGTGTGGGCCATCAGGAGAGCATTGGCTGCTGTTTTACACAGTGGTGTTTGAGAGAATAGCCAGAATGGTTTTCTTCCTCCACTTCTTTCTGAGACCTCCATCAGAGCAGATGCTGGGTATTCCCTGGGGTCCCTGTGATCTGGAAAGTAATTGCAGCCATCCTGGGACACCTTGGGAAGGCTTCTGCTGCCTTCTGCAGCTGTAAAAGCACCTCTGCTGGAGAAGATCGGAGTGTGGGAGGCAAAGGGCTGGTAGTTGGAGGTGTTTTGCTGGGAGGTGCAGAGCGGCAGCCACCTTGCTGCCAGCAGTACCGCTGGCTGCTGTGCCCTGGCTGTGCTGCAGCTGGGCTGAGCAGCCTGACCAGGAGCTGCACTGGGCCAGGGAAATACCCCCAGGAGCACTTCCAAGCTCACCACCTTCAGGCTCTGTCCTTCAGCTACCGCTGACCTGGGTACAGCAGCAGAACCACCTGGCGAGTGCTCAGAGCAGTGCCAGTTTCCCTGCAGCTGTCAGAGGAACAGCTGGAACAGAAAGCGGCTCTTTTCAGCCTCAATTCCAAAGTTTCCCGCTCCTTCTTGTCAGCCTGGGGTATATCTCAACCCACACGCTTCCTGCATGAATCACTGGTGCCTGGAGTGGCCAGGAACCGCCTCCAGCAGGAACA
Source organism: Corvus moneduloides (assembly GCF_009650955.1). NCBI lineage: Eukaryota > Metazoa > Chordata > Aves > Passeriformes > Corvidae > Corvus > Corvus moneduloides. The sequence continues at coordinate 5,987,552 of NC_045485.1, read as the reverse complement.
GGCAGAGCCTGCTACTCTGATAGGGACATCACCTCCCAGCCGGCTGATAAGGGGCCAGGATGGGAAAAAACTTCTCATGAAAGCAACAGAGGGTCACTTCTCAAAACAAGGCATCTCCCAGCCACAAACTAATCTTCCCAAGCACAGCTTCCTGCTTTGATGTTACCTTTGTGTTCGCTGTTGGAGGATAAGCAATGCCTGATCTGTGGGGCACATGCCCCTCATCGGTGGGGCGAGTTCAGAAAGGGCTGGTGCTGTGCACTGAGTGAGCTGGGCAGTTTGGGTCAGGTGGGAAGACCTGGGTTGACAGTACCATTGCCAACACAATGGCAGAATGGTAGGAGAGCAGTTGGGTGTCCCATGGCTGGTGGGGAATGTGACTTGGAGAAGGCTGAGAGCAGTGGGGAGGCTGGGCCAGGCACTGCCTGCCCTGGGGCAAAGGCTGCAGTGGTAGCAAGAGTACGTTTGCACGGAGGAACATGGCAGAGACAAGTGCTGGACTTGGGAAGGCAGTGGCACAGGGATTCATATGCCAGTTGGTTGGAGAGGTGCTTTTCAAGTCCTGCCTCATCTCTTTAATCTGTGTAATCCCTGGCATCTTGCTGGTGCTTTTCATCTGGAGATCTCCGAGATTAATACAATCATCACCCCCCAGCAGGAGACTGGAAAAATTCAGGTGCAGAGCAGGTGGAGGTGAGAGCTGGGACTAAAACAAGAGCATGCTTAGCATCTGCCCCACTCTGTGCTGCTGTAACTGCATCTGCTCTGGAGAACCACAGGGCTACTGACACCAGGTCCAAGGCTGTGGCTGAGGTCAACTGTGCTGGTAAACTCAGGGCTTTCCTCTGATGTCTTGGCTCTGTGGTGGAAAGTGCTCTCTGCTCATGGATTCTTATGGTTAAGGCAGGACAAAGCCCTGGACTCCTGCAGAGGTTTTCTAACAGGTGTGTTCATGAGGGCAGTGCCAAACCATGGGAAATGCCAGGAGCCACTGGTCTCCTTTTGCCCAGAGTATTTCAACAGCAACGTGTCTGGTTTGGAGAACCTGTCTGTCCAGATATTGCTTTCATTTTGTGTTCAGTGACCAGACTGTTCTTCTCTCACACCTATCTATCATAATATTATCTCAGCACTTTTGAGGAGTACATGAGGTGATGTGATTGCTATCCCATGTGGATTGCTTGTTCTCACAGCCTCTCCAGTGGGAAGGGTACTTATTTTAAAGTGCTTTGCTTTGTACTTTAATACCCACAATAGGCTAAGGAGGGTAGGGCAGGGGAAGGGCAGGGGACAGAGAGGTTTGAGGTTGTGTGGTTGCTCCTGAGTGGTTTCTTCCCACAGTCCCAGAGGGACCCAGGAAAGTCCCAGCTCCTACACAGGGTTACTCTGCCCTTGTTTTTGGAGCTGCTCTGTCCCAAGGAGCTCAGCCATGGCTCTCCTGCCTCATTTCACCATCCTGCCTAACATCTTCTCTTCTCACCTGTGTGGAAGAGAAACAGCTTGAGCAGTGGGAGATGGTGCGAACATGGGAAGATGCTTCTGGGGCTGCCAATTAGCCACTTTCAGGTTATGCCAATTTGAGTGAGAAGTTGTCCTACAGCAGACTCCTGCTGCTGTGAAGGAGGAGGAGGCTGGACAGGTGCAGCAGCAGAGAGGAGGGGGTTTGGAAGAACTCCTAGTAAAGGAAGGGCCAAATTGGTGTTGGTTTCTCCATCCTTCCTCTTGCTCCAGCAAGTCATTCCCTGCGGAGCAGCTTTCCAGTAGCCACTAAGCTTCTGTGCTGCCATTTCCCCATGCCTCCTTGGGAAGGGACCCTGGAGAGGTGGCATCATTCCTATTTCTCCTCAATGGCATTTTGCAGAGCAGAATGGACAGTCCTTCAGCCCTGAAGAAGAGCCCTTTGAGCTATTTCTAGAGGACCCAATCTCGTTGTGGCAGCAGGTGTGGGATTGATTGAAGAAGTCCATTTGCTTGGTGGACTTGTTGGAAACTTGTTCTAATATGCTTTTTAATTCCAAATATGTGGTAAGATTTATGCAATTTATGCTACCTAATGCAGGAGTCATAGGAGAGGCTCAGAGGAAAGCGTTCCCAGGTTCTGGTAGGTCCGTGGTGATGCCTCAAGCCACGTTCTCACCAGGACTTAGACTTATAGATGAAATATCTCAGCAGTGCAGAACAGATCCAGAGCTGACTTCAGCTTCTGCTGCATTATTCATGAGTATGTGAAAGCTGTGAAGAATGTGACAGACTTTGGGTTAGGTCCTTAGCACAGCTTTTCTTCTCATGAGATGAAATGTGAGCATGTCCCTCTTAAGGCAGGAATGCATACGCTGGAAGCTGTGGGATAATTGCATATATAAAGGGAAAGTGAAGTCTTTGGTGTTCTGCTGATGGTGGGTTTGTTTTCACTTTCCTCCCAAGAGGATCACTTCTGCCAGTGATCTGCAAGCACTCACAGCCATGGCAGTGTGGCTCGAATCAGTCTGAAAACAATGAATTGCTTTTGCATGGGGTTTTGCAAGGCCGCTTGCTTGGGAGTGCAGAGGATCAGGAGCCCCTCCAGGCCCACTGGAGAGGTCACCCTGGTGACACTGAATCTCCTTTTGGCCAAAGTGAGCACTCAGCAAAGAGGTCAACTGAAGATATAGCTCACGTTCCCTTTCAAGGTGCTGTGCTCAGCCCTCTCAAGTAGTGATGTGCAGGGGCTCAGCACCACTCCTAAATCCCTAAAGCATTTTGGCCTTGTTACTGAGAGTGGCTGTGGAACCCTCAGGGTGGGAGGAGGAGTAAGGGAAAAGGCAGAGATGCTCAGAGGCCCCAAGGGTTGTGCGTATCTGGGAGAAGACAGCATGGCAGGGCCCCAGGTTTTGTTACATACTGATGAAGCTCTCTACTTTCGTAGTGGGAAAGGATTTGGTCCTGTTTTCTGAGAAATAAGTGAGAGTTTTCCTCTTGGTTTCCATGAGAGCAGGTCTAGGAGTGAAGTTTATATAAAGGAAACTGTTGTGTATGTGGGTGTTTCATCCACCTGGGCTTCTATTGCTATAAAAATCAGTAATTGCTTTGTACTGAACGCATGTGAGGGTCCTGGGCCTCGGGTCCAGCCTTCCCCACATCTCTGTGTACACAGCAATTGATCTCTGCTTTTTAATTCTCCATTCACAAATACACGTCTGGAACAGCACTTTGGCAGGGGACAAAGCCCAGATCTGCTGCTGTCCCAGCCCTGCATGTGCTGGGGAGATGCGATGCATCTTGTGACCGCTTCCAGCAAACAGGTCTGTCTGGCCATGCCTGAGCCGAGGAATCTGGTCTGGGTGCTTGTGTTGGCTGTTTTCAGCCTGCACGTGAGGTGCAGCCTCCCTGCTGTCTGTGCCTCCAAACCCTGTCTGTGCCTTGGGAATGCAGTCCCAGCTGGGAATGGGGGTGCAGCCTGCAAGGTGCTCGTCTGGGTGCTGGGGGATCCATCCCCGAGCTGTGCTGTGGCACCTCTGGCAGTCCAGAGACACAGCCACTGGTGCTGTCTGCAGATGTGAAAGCAACATCTCTCTGGGCTCTGCTACTGTGTCCAGAGCCTGTGTGGGGGACAGCTTCATTCACCAGGTGATGAGGACTGTGCTCTCCACTCTGCATTGGCCAGCTGGCTGAGGGAGCTGCTCTATTCCTTTTCCTGGGGAGAAGATGGTAGCAGCTGGCAATGCTTTTTTGGGTTGTCAGTGGAGAGGTACTTATATTGAAGAGCAAAGTACTATTGCTCTTGTACAGTCCTGGCTTTGGTAAAACCAGATGGGTTTGAAATAAATATGGAGCTCCTTTGTCAAACATAATTAGAAGCTGAAATTCATGTGTTTGAAGTACTATGAGTAATCCTCTGCCTTTCTGCATAAACATTGGTTTTTTTACTGAAAACTAGTGACTTGCAATGGATTCCCACTGTACTGGTTGGATAAAGGACAAAGAGATCATAAAAAAAGTCACTCTTTGTTTGAAATGAAGGCAATGAAAAATGAGTGTCTTGTACTAAAACTGTTACTGGAGATTGTTGGCCAAGTATTGCAGTCTCACTTTCCTATTTTTAAAACTCTCTCACCAGCTGTGATGTGACCCTTCCCTCCACACCCACAACAGAAAAAAAGCCCTTACTGATTAGAAACAGGAAATTATAAAACTCACTAACGACAAAGTATTTTCAAAGACACAAAATAAACAAGCAGAGATAGTGGGAAATAGATCTTTCCTGCTGATCTCTTTTCAGCACAGTAACCATAGCTAATAATTACAGTCACTGGGGATTTACAGCTTTTAGAGGGAATGTATGTTTTTAAGATGATGCTGTCAAACTGTAGTAAAATATTTTCATCACAGTCTCTCCCAACATAACAGTAAGGTGGCCACGAGTGTCATGAGATGCATTACTGACACCATCTAGAAGTATAAGAACACTTCAGGCCCTATCTGGGGTAGGGAGCGGCTCTCCTTGCTGGTCACACTGGTGTGCAGTGGAGGTTCCTCTGGTGGGTGCAGCTGTGGGAGCTCATATGGGATGGGGTTTTTATTTGAACTCAGCAGTGTGTGTGATAGTAAACTGGGAAGATCTTTAATGTCTTTTCTCTCCCAGGATTTCGCAGTTTTCTTTGCCTGATTGGTTTCTCTATCCATGAGTTTTCTGTGTGCTTCACCGCCGTGGTTTTCTTGCGGTGGCCCCACTTCCCACCCTCCTCTGGATCTTTGCGGTGGGATGATGATGATGATGATGGTGATGATGATGATGTGTGTTTTCCACATTGGTGATCACTCCAAAGGGCCCCATCAGGAAAGTGGGAAGTCTTCATTTTCAAGCAGAAGGTGGAAACTGAGGTTGAGGTAAGATCTGTGGAATTCTGTCTTTACCTGACACCTGACCCCATGGCTGAAGAAACCTACCTTGCCTCCTTGCAGCCATGTGTAGGCCACTTGTTTCTCCTACCACCCCTATGCCACTGCTCCTAATGGCTATTCGAGAGGGCTGGATAAAAGGGAAAGCTTCACAGAAAAAGATGCTAAACCCAGAGGTGCTGGTTTTCACTCCTTCGGCACCTCGTCAAATAGATCTCGCTGCATAATGAGCCCCTCTGAACTGCGGGGCCATTCATTAGTATGCGTGGTGTTTGTTTAAGAGCTCCCTGCTCTTTTATTTCTGCTGTGAGGAACTTTTAACTGCCTTTGAGATGAAAAACGGGCACCAAATGTTGCCAGCAAGCGAGCAGATTTGTCTCAATCTCCTTGGTCCAATTTGCAGGGAATTTTACCTTCTGCCCTTTAGATGATCTTTGTGATTCAGTTATAAGTAAAAGCTAAAGCATCGACCCAGGCTGATAAACCCAACTCCCTGTTTCCTTCGTAACTTTTAAAGTGTTCCTGTGATCCAGGCAATGCTGTCTCTATGTGTGGTGCACACTGCTTTCCTACAAAGTGTCAGGGGCAAACCCCAAACCAGCTCTTTCAACTGCATTGAGGAAAAACTTTGTGAAAGAAGAAAACAAAAGCAGATGCTCAAACACTGTTTATTCAGAGCACATGGGACAAGGCTGGGAGAAATGTCAGTCGTTATCGTCAAAAGGTTTATTTAGAACTTTTAGTTGTGGAAACAAAAAAAGTCCCTAAATATAACTATATGTAACATACATATATATATATACACACACACACACACACACATACAAGTTTAAGAGCAATGTCAGGATATCTGGGAACAGCACAGCCAAAGTGGGCAACCCAGAGAGCATTTCTAAACAGCCTAAAAAGTCCAGACCAAGTCTCTCCCTTTCTCTCTCTCTCTCTTTTTTTTTTTTCTCCTAATCATTGCAGCATTTTTACAGGACTCAACACGGGAATCTCCTACACTGCACATGGATAATAATAAAAATAAAAAGCAGAAGAGACCAGTCGCTTACCCTTTTATCCAACAAAGGGATCTCAATGGCTTATGTGAGATCTGAAAGGTAAATTTGATGCCAGAGAGGGTTGCTGCTTGTTGTCTTGTATTTTTATTAATAGAAAGTTAATTATTTTAGAATGTAAGACAAGAAAACGATTTAATTATTATACACTAAAGAGCATGAGAAGATTCTATACAATAATTTAGATGTATTAAATAAATAAAAAATAATAGCAGCCTTCTACAATGCAGGCTACACATAGGTTTACTTCTGCTTGAAGTACCCTGGTCTTTAGTACACCTACAGGAACAGATTTGCTCCACAAGTGTTTTAAAGAAACATATCTATAAGATACATACTTAAGAGTGTCTAAGGTTAGGACAAAAATTGAAAACACACTTTACCATGGTCTCCACATATCTAATGACCCCATTCTAGGGTTGTTATGGGAAAAATTCGGCTGCAGAACCTGTCTGGGAGGTGCAGCATCAACCTGGTTGAAAACTGACAGCAAGGGCAGCTGGAAAGAATTTTTGGAAGCTTGCTTGTTCTCCGCAGGGTACAGGCGCTCCTGTGATGGGTTTGTCCCTCGAGTGCTGCCCTTAGGGCTCAGGGGACTTTTCTGTGTCAAGAGAGGCTGCTGAGCCGGGCTCAAAGACCTCAGTGCTGCTTTGCAGGTGTCTTCACCAGACCTGGGCAAGGATTTCAGCAGGTGGTTTAAGAGGCGTGCCCCGAGGGTCTTGTCCATCCACTCGCAGGTGAGCAGGAGGTTGTGCACCTCGTGCATGCACTGGATGTACCCAGTGCTGTACCTCTGCTGGGCTTCCAGACCCACTTTGGAGTCAGCTGCATAAGAGAGGAGACAAAGGGGAGCTGATGAGTGGATGAGAGCTGCCCGGGGTGTTCCTGCTGGGGGTCCCTGCTGAAGTCACTGGGCTTTACTAGAAGATGCTTCCTTTGCACGGGGAGGGTGAGCAGGGAGACCCCCTGCCCTACTGCCTGCCGCCGAGGCAAAACTGCACCATAAAGCAGAAATCGGCTCTGGAAAGAAAGAACACCTTCCGTGGATTAACCAGTGCCCAGCTCCATCTCCCCATCTAGTGGAGAAAGCCAAACCCCAGCAGCAGCCTGGGCCTCGGCCGGTTTGAAAGGTGCATGTGCCAGGCTGCCAGTGGAGCAAACCTGCTGGCACCGGCTAAGGGACTGGGAACAGGGTTAGGGACAGGGCACAGGGTACAGGAGCGGGCACTCACCCATCATCTTGCTGCTCTGGATGTTCTGGAGGTGCTTCACGGTCATTTCCAGGATGTCTGCTTTTTCCAGTTTAGACTGCTGATGAGGAAAGAGCACAGCAGCTAGAGGCAAAGACGGGTTTGCACCATGCCCAGTATCTCTAAAGATGAGGCATTTCCCTTTCCCCCGCAACCCAATTTCCCACCAGCAAAAGCACAAAAAGCCGCACAAAATGAGCACTTACATCCAGGTGAAATGCACCCACAACAGTCTCCTTTAGCTGGTCTAAGCAGTTATTAATCCTTTCCCTTCGCTTCCGCTCAATGAGGGGTTTCCTTAACTGGCAAAGAAAAGGAGCAGGAAAAATTGCAGTTGATGTTTTCATTTCCCTCATTTCCCTGCTGCAGTTCAGCAAGGCCAGAGACCCCTCCCCTGTGTGAAGCCAGGGCAGGGTGACACTGCTCAGCAGGGACAAGATGTGGTTGGAGTGTGTGCCAGCTCCAGCCACGGCCTGTCCCTGAGGTGGCATTACCTCTCTCCCACTTCCACTCCTTTCAAACAGAGTTCACCCCATCAAAACAGAGACAAGGCATAGAAAGGAAGCAGAAAAACACCTGCATGAGTTAAATTCAGAGAAAGCATCTTTCTAATATGAGAAAAAGCGTTGTCCCCTTTCTGTGTCCTGGAAGCAGTGGCCCGGCACCCCTCATTCACATGCCCAGGGCAGGGGACACCTACCTTCCTCTCCTCCTTGGTGCTGGCGACCTTGTGCGTGCCGGCGGTGGCCGCGGCCGTCATCCTAATGCAGGCAGCCGGCCCGGCTCCGGCAGGACAGGACGGGACGGGAAGGAGGCGCTCGGGCAGTGGCTCGCTCCCTTTCCAGATGGGCTCTTTGCTGCTCCGCTGCTCCTCGGCTGTATTTATAACCCCGAATTAGCATGTGAAAGGCAACTTTCCTTGGCGGGACTTCTTTTCCCACACGAGGGGTCGAGCCCGGAGGTTTGTGGCCATCAATCAAAGCTGACAGGTCACTGCTTCTTTTCAATGACCACGCCAGCCCCCCCAAACGGCGACAGATGTCCAGCCTCCGACGCTGGGCTTTGGAGGGATCTTTTGTTAGGGAAGAAGGGAAGGAAAATGGGCGCGCTCTGAGCAGCTTGCCCGGCTCCTCGTTCAATTTGCACAGATTCCCAGGGAGGGAGACAATAGCCGGGAAGCGGTTGAATTACACCTGGGAAAGTGCCTTCTACTCATCTTTTTCTCCTCTATCTCCTTGAAGTGATGCCTATTTCTACCTGCTAACCTGACCCCAGTCATTTCACATCATTGTAACAGCCTCTTAATTTAATAACCGAGTACTTCAGCTAGCTAGGACTTCCTGCTCCCAGGGATTATTTTACAAGGAAATGATGATCGATTAAAAACTGTTGACAGCAGACACCCGTAGGAAGGTTGTTTCCATCACAGAAATCCTCTAGGGAAAACATGGGAACTTTATTTACCTCGTGGGAACCTGAATTATCTGTTGCACCTGTGTGTATACAGGAAATATGTAACTCTTCTGGTTTTTGGCTGCTCTGTAGAATTTAATATTAAATTTACAGGGTATTGAAGGTGCAAACAAACCTAGAGGTGAGTTAGTCCTGTGGGAGCTTTACTTCTTTGATTTTTTCCCCCATGCTGAGAGCCTTGGGTGCCTTTGTGAGGAAGGGGGTTTGTCTGTTTGCTCCTCTGGAATGCTGGTGCAGGAGAAGAGGGGCCTTTTGAGGAGGCTTGGTGTGGGGTGAGAATGCACTTTTATACTTCCTCACTTCTGCCTGGTTTGGGGGAGAGTATGAAGGTGTTTTTCATGACCTTGCATTTGCTTTCTGACAGTTGCTTTGCTAATGAGCAGGATTTGGCAGTGTCCTGTTGAGTCGCACAGGTGAAGCCCTTTGGATTGGTGTCAAATGTGTCACCTTGCTGAAGTGGAGAGGAAGCAGCTGCAGCGGTTCAGAAGCACTGTAAGCCCTCCCAACGCACTGGTGGGATTTTCCATCTCCCGGGGTAGTGCCGTGGCTGCAGAGCCCTCTGCCCCTGCAGCTCTGGGTGAGGACGTACCCCAGCGATAACAGCGAAGACATCACTTTGTCCCTTGCTCAAGCACTATGTGGGTGTGAGTGTGTTTGCTTGTGTGTCAATGCAAACATACCTGAAGCATGTCTGCACGCCCTGCTGCCTGGGCTCATCACGAAAACATGTCCCCAGCCATGGGATCTGGCAGGCAGAGGCTGTTTGTCAGTCACATGCAGAGCTGGAGTGCACTCACTTGGTTTTATAAGTGCCCTACTTGGCAGTGGCCTGGGACGAGCTGGTGTGGTTGTGCTGGGAGAGGAGAGTTGGGAGGAGAAGGTTAATAACTTATCCTTTGTGCCAGGTTAAGGGATGGCATTCTTATCTCAGGTGTGTTGTCTTCAGAGCCAACAAAATGAGATCCCACCGCCCCATGCAAGAGGCCTTCACATCAGCCGGCCCGGGCTGCTCACCAGTGAAGACTCCTTTGGTTTTCTAAGCCTTTTCCAGTCCACCCAGGAAGTGGACTGTTGTTGGTATTGATAAAAGGTGTAGCTGAGGCTTCTGTATTGCCAAGTGATTCCAGCAGCTCGGCCTGGAGGAGGCAGTGGCTGGGCTGGGGCAGGGGGCACAGAGCACACCCCTGGCTCTGGGCAGTTTTCTGCCCAGGCTGGAAGTGCCTGCCCATCTTCCCCCACCAGCACCTTGTGCAGAGAGCGGCACCTTCCCAAGGGACTCATGGCAGCAGGGGCAAGCCTGAGATCACCTTAGCTCATGGCCCAGCTGAGCATGGCATGGGTGTCAGCACATTCAGAATTACCTAAAAACTCTGAGAAGCAAGTCCTGTGTCTGTTGGCACTGCTGCAGGGTGCAGTGTGTGCCCCCCATGTTAGTGGCCCTGAAGGCTGGCCAGCCCCCAGTGCCACCAGGAAAGGTCACTCAGGTATCTGTGATGGCAGCACCTCCTTCCTCACCCTCTCTCCCTTCCTTGACTTTCACTCGCGGCTTCTGCCTCACCCTCCCTACTGCCTCCTTTGTCCTGCGAGCCGCCACCGAGCTCCGGGGCGGCGGGGCTGTTCCACGAGACCGGGAAGCGAGGTGGTGGCAAGGCTGCGGGGCCCCGGGGACAGCCGGGTGCGAGGGGAGGCCAAGGGCAGCGTGGTGGCCCCGGGTGCCCAGCCACAGCCCGTGCCCAGCCCACGCCGGGCATCTGAGCCCCGGCCTCGGCAGGGCGAGCCCCCCGGCTTGCCCACGGGCATCTGCTCCGGGTGAGCTCATTTCAAGGTTCATTTGTAAGACAGCACCACAGTGAAAAAGAAGAGCAGCTTTTGCTGTAAACAGTTATTTTACACCTCTCAGTCACGGCAAAAGCCTTTATTTCGGAGGCGGGGGGTGCGGGCGGGAGAGCTGCCCTGGCTTTGGGGAAGGCTGACATCTGTGCCGGGGATTGTAGGAACCCAACAGCCCAATGCAAATGAGCATTACAGGAGCTTTCTGCAAATTCCCGCTTTCCTTTTGCGTTGCCACTGCCAGGTTTCACAGAAAAGGGGATTCTCCTTTGTAAACAAAGCCTCCCTTTTTTCCTGGTCTTTCCAAAAAAAAAAAAAAGGAAAGAGAAAGGAGTGAGCGCTGCTTAGAGTTTTCTTTTTTGCTATTTGTCTACATTTCACACCCCGGAGAAAGAAAACAACTTTTAACATCTGTTCCTGCAGTTTTTAAGAGGGAAAGAAAGGCTCTTGAAAAGGGGGAAAGTGTGGCAGATGTTGGCAGGTTCCCTCCGACGCAGATGTCTTGCTCCGAAGAAAACTTTCTTTGGGGACTGGCGGCCAGGGCTCCTCTCTGACTCGGGACACGCGACTGCCGAGCGAACGGGGGGACGTGGGAAAGCGCCGCCGAACAAAGGGGCTTATTCAAACAAACCTGAGAGCCGTGAACAATCTAATAACCAGCAGAGAAATGGTCAGCAGCCCCCGGCCCCACCAAGGAGGGCTTCGGGGCAGCCGGTGGCCACGGGACGAGGGAATTTGACCGTGTCCCCAGGGCTGCAAGCGGGAGTGTCCCTTCCTTGCCCCCTGCCTGCTCCCTCTGGGGCGTCCAACACGGTGCTTTGGCCGGGGACCATCCTTCTTGAGGTGCTGAGTGGTCTTGGCTGCTCTGCAGCCCTGGCTGTCCCACACAGCAGCACAGGAGATGGAAGGCAGGTACCTGCCGGGCAGCTGGGCTGGGCTGGGCTGGGCTGCGCTGTCCCACACACCGGACAAGGCAGCACCAGAGGAGGGACTGTGGAACAGCAGGGATATCTTTGATTAGGCTTTTAAAAGGAGCTTCTGTCAAGATAATAATAATTAAAAGCCTCCGTTCGTATTGATTACAACCAGTTGAAATAGCCTTGTGAAACTGACTTTAGTAGGAAAAAAAATTAATTTTAATGAAAGCAAAAAATTGTGAGAGAACCTTTCATTCCCCTTCTTTCTGGCTGATAAAATAATTAAAAATAAGATTTTGCCATGAAAGCTGGTAATGTTTCAGCTCAGGCACTTCATAGGAAGCAAGTGAGAAGCCCAGAGAAAAAGAAGCTGAGCCAAGAGAATTCACATAAGAAAGTAATTAATTCCAGTTAGATGTTAAAGCTGAGGAGCTCTGTGATTTTTTCTCTAATTCCTGCAATTTTCATCCTTCTTCATCTCTGTCCCAGTCCATTTTCTCTGAGTTCTGGGCAGGGCAGAACTGCTCCTGCCAGCAAGGCTGCCATGTGCCAGGACAGCTCTTCCACTTCCCTGCTCAGGGCTGGAGGGGAAAGCCAGGTGAGCTGAGCTGTGTTTCTTCTTTGGAGGCCAAGCACTGGGGAAAGGAGCCCAAAACCCTGCTGGGGGTGTCACCTGTGTTTCTCCTGACAGCAGAGCCCTTCCTGCGTGGCAGTTGGGAAGCAGGATGCATCTCAGCTGGACTGAGGAGCTCCACACTGCAGGAAGGATGCTGCGTGTCACCAGAGACCTGTGCACCCGCCCAGGCCGGTCCCTCCTGCCTCTTGCAGCTTGGGGTGATACTGTGGGCACCAACTCAGAACCTGCCAGGACTAACAAGGAGGCTACTTGTGCAGTACTGAGGCAGCCCCAGGTCCAACCTAGGCCCTGGCTGGTTAATGAATGGCCTCCCTAATGCAGCTCAGGCTTTTGCAGGCATGGATTTGCTGTAGGAGAGTGGGAGGAGAGCTGGGCAGGTGTTCCTGAGCACTGCTCAGTCTGCAGTGTGGGTCACAGAAGGAGTACTTGATCTGCCTTGTTTTCCAGACTGGGGCTCATCCAGGTTGGATTTGTCCCCAGTTAAGATTCTGCTTGCACCTGGTCTAAGGTATCCCTGCTGGCTGGACATGGGACTGGGGGTGCCTGGCCCCAGCAGAGATGGTGAGCGCTGTCAGAGGGAGGGAAAGGGGTCCAGCTCATCCATCACTCCCACATGTCTGTGGGTTTGCTGGGGCTGGTTTTATGACAGCAGCTCTGCCTTTGGCATGTGCAGTGACAGGGACTTTGGGAAGTGAGGACCAAAGCATAGGTCTGGCAGCGGGTAGGGTAATGTGGGGGCAGTGGCTGCTGCCAGCATGGGCAGTGGGTTGGCCACTGATGTGCAGCCATGGGGCACCCTCTGCACCCTGTGCTCCCTCCCTCGGGTTGGGCTCCAGGCCTGCCTTGCCATGAGCAAACACTCTCCAAGGAGAGGCTGTTTTACAGGGAATTTACTCACTCTGAATAAAGAGGGTTTGTCCAACTTTTTCAGAAGGTCGGTTCTGGCTCGAGGCTGAGGTTTTAAAATGCAGAGTAAAGCTCTCATTCAAAACATTTAAATCTGGATGTTTCTCAGCAACTATAAACCCCAAGCAGCCTGTCCTGAAGCCCTGCTTCACCAGGGCTGTTCTGCTGCTGAAATGTTACAGCAGGGGAGGAATGTGAGGAGCAGCAGGACGTGCCAGCGCGGTGACTGGACGCGCTGGGTCCGGAGGGTGCAGGCGGTGCCTGGGCAGGCAGGCTGGCTCCCGGTACACAGGCACCTCAACCACAGTCTCTCAGAGATTACTCACTGCTGGATGGCCCCGGGGGGACCAGGGCTATGTCTCCAGACCGGCCTCAGTTCAGGATGTTGTACCTGTCATGTCCCATCTCAGCCCAGTGCAGCAGTGTTTGCAGGAAGAACACATGTCCTGCAGCCTGTCCAGGACAGGATAGTGCTGAAAATGAGTTGGTCAGAAAAGCAAAGGATGATGTATCTGTTCTTGGGATGTGTGTGTGGGGGAAGCATTTGCAGTCATTTGCTGTGTTGAGGAGAATGGGCTGAGAGCACAGCCCCAGTGAGCAGACGCCACCCACAATGGGACATGGGCCCAAGAGCACCATCAGAGCTTGCAGTGAGGGAAGCCATGGCTGTGCTGGAGAAGGCTGCTCCAGACACCCTTTTTGTTGGAATCCTTGGGGATGGAGTGACACTGTGTGTACCAGGTCACCGTTTTTGGCAGAGGGCTGGGAGGCGATGGGGTTTGTGGCTGGGTGAGTATTGTGTGGCGAGTGGGGAAGAGTCACAGGGCATCTGGCAGATGAGTTTGATGTCTGTGGTGAGTGGTGGCCTATCAAAGCCTGTGAATTTACCATGATGTGGGCAGGATAGGAGTGCAGTTGGAAGTTCACCTGCTCCGCCTGCTACAGGTGGAGAGAAAGAGGTCATATACGGCATTGGACGGTGCCACATGAAGTATTTTCATCATAGAGAAAGTCCAGCTCCAAAAGTAGCCCTGAACATCTGGAAATTCTGTTGACATCCCTAAATCCATCTCCTGTACCGAGTGCACCAAACCTCTCTGGCCCCAGCTCAGCCTCTTGTGTACCAGCTGGCGCTACCATCTTTGGGAGTGAACTCCTGGGATAGGAAATAATTACAAGGCTGGTACCAGCTGAGTAATTCTCAGCTTTTCTTTCACACACCCCCATCCAGTCTTCATGTTAAGGATCAGCTGATGCTCTTGCCATTGCTCAAGCTGTCTCTTGCCTGGCAGGTTAGCAGCGCTCCAGGCCCCACAGGAAATCTTATCTGCTGCTTCTCAGCCCAAATGCTTGAAACACAGCTCCTGGGCCAAAAGCGCCTTATAGGAAGAAGAAAATCTGATAAGCTGTGTGGGTGGTGACAGGCTGTAAGGGTTAGCCCCTTGCCTGTGCTGAAGAGGTGGTACAAGGGAGAAGAGCCAAGCATCATGAGGAGAGCATAGGGGACTTTGAGGGACCATTCAAGGAGAATAGTTGAACTTTCTTTATGCAGCATGCTTTGAGTTATTTCATTCAGGAGGGCAGCGCTGGGTATTCTCACACTCTGTGTGTGTGAGATGTTACCAGATGCCACCTGATAACAAGCCCAATCTGTAATGTAGCAAGTGCTTGGTTTATTCAGTAAGCTTCACCTTCACAGCAACGTGGATGCCTGACTCCCCACACCTTGGAACCCCAGGCTCAGTACCCTGTACCCCAGCTCTGCACATCCCATATCGCAGTCCCTGCACTTCCTACACTGCCTGTTTCTTCTTAGCTGCTCGGTTCTTGAGACTGCAGAGTGATCTGGGTTAAGATTCATCTTTGTGAGAAAAATATCTCTTCTGTGAGTAAATGTGGCTTTTGTCCCAGCTTGGCCCCACACCAACGCTTGCTTTTTATAGTACGTGTGTATATGTGTACTGTCACCACATCCTGACCCCTTGACACAGAATACCTTGTCAGCATGAATGAAGCAACCAGGCCAGCCATGGGCCATGCTCTGCAGGAAGAGTGACCTGTGTGTTGTCCTGGGCCCCGGTGGTTGGGCTGCTGCAGGGGCAGCCAGACAGCCCACAGGGGTACTGGCCTTACCAGCAGCATTCCCAACCTGCTGCCCATTTCTGTTGCTGCAGGGCTGGGATTGCAGCACCTGAGGAAGTGGGGAAACACTCACTTGGGTGTTTTGCACTTTGTGGTTCTGTCTTGGCGCAGCCTGGCTGCTGCTGTGACAGTGGGAAACAGCAGGGTTTAGGAGGGGAAGGCATGAGCTGCAGGGTCTCTGGTCTGTGTGACCCAAGTCCGTCCTGGATTGTATATGAAATCTCAAAATGTTCTCTAAGTTTTTTTTTTTTAATCTGTATTTT
This sequence comes from Corvus moneduloides, assembly GCF_009650955.1. Taxonomy (NCBI): domain Eukaryota; kingdom Metazoa; phylum Chordata; class Aves; order Passeriformes; family Corvidae; genus Corvus; species Corvus moneduloides. The sequence goes on along the minus strand of NC_045485.1, from coordinate 5,972,192 downwards.
TGTAACTAATTTTCTACCAATTAAATCAAAAGGCTTTATACTATTTTGTTTTTCTTTATGAATACTGTCTGGTTTAAACCAACTCTCCTCTTCAATTTCTTTACTTCTTTCCCCTCTTCAGGTGCATCTAGGAGACTGTCCTTTATGATAGGGATGAGCATTTCTTATTCCTGTGGAGGAACCAAAAGGGGTAGGAAGTCTTGCAAGCTCCTGGGGCACAGTCACTTTGGGGTAGGAAAACCATGGCCCTACATGGGGTAGGAAAACAAGATGAAGAGCAACCACGAGCTGTGAGAAGGTGGGTGATGCTCCATGGGCTGGTCTGGGAAGAAGAAAAGCAGAGTTTGTGCTTGTTTTGGCTTCTCCATAACGAGGCCATGTAAAATAATAACAAAACCCCCACTGTCACAGCCTTTTTTTTTTTCTTACTTGTTTATTTTAAACATGAGGAGCTGTGCTCTAGGTTTGCTCTGTCAAAAAGCAAGAGGCCACAAGACACATGAGTTCCCCGAGGAGTTTTCCAGAAGAATGCCTGTGATCAGCTGGGTGTCTTGTTGTGTTTCAAAAGTGATGTTTCATTCTGTCTCCCCATTCCAGATGTGTCCGTACAGACATGTGCCGACAGCGATGCACTCTCACACCTGCACACAGACAATTTTCAGAAGATACAATTTTGTAGCCCTTTTCCAAGGCAGTGCCTGACTTTGAAGGTTGGGACAGCAGAGGTCTGGAGTCCTCTCCTCATGGGGAGCCAGGGATCTCATCAGGAGAAGGAGGAGAGGCGCAGAAAAGCTTTAGGGAGTCTCAGGAAAGGTCCTATATGTATTTGCTGATGTTGTCAAACGATGTGACAAGGGCTCCTGTGCTACCTCAGCCCCCAGCAGCTGAGCCCGAATCCAGCTGAAGAGCAGCACTAAGCTGTGCCCGTCACAGGTTTCTGCTGTAAAAGCTAATTTATTAGTTTCTGCAAAGCCCTTTGAAGGGGTAAAGGGTTAAGCAAGTGCGTAGCAGCGTTATCCAGAGGCTGTGAGCTTCAGAGTTTAACAAGCACTATTCAAATATGAGCCGAGTCAGTAACCTTGTAATTTCTTTAAAATGTAAATGGACAGGGAAGCATCTAAAAAAAACCCCAAACCAACAGTCATTTTCAGCAGTGTTCACAGCCTTGTGTCCTTCTGCTTGATTTGGGATTCTTAGTGTACTTGCTTCCACTTCTACTGAATTAATGGATGTATTTGACTTTTTTTTTTTTTTTAGCTCAGGAAGTACATTCTATGACAGTGCTGTCTTGCTTTTTTTGTTTTTTGATTTCTGTTACTTCCTTTCATGTTTACCATGCTGATGGAAACCTGGTTTTGGCTTTAGTAGTAGATCCTTCCTGGAATGGATGCTGTGCTTTACAGATAACTTTCAATTGTTCCACAGTAATAAAAAGTTTATTAAAATGACTCGCTCTCCAGGAAAGGAATTTGCAACAGATTTTTTTCCTATGATTCTTCAGGTAATTGTTTTTTCTTTTCTGACAATATTTACATGCTAATCCTTAGTTCTTGTGATTTGCTATGATGTTTTTAAAATGTGTTCTCATTCTGGAATGGAACCTTGGATTAAAGATAAATCATGGAATCCCTATAAGGGAAAAAACCCCTAATTGATATGAAGGACAATTACATGTATTTGTGTTTTCTACCGTAATAGGGATTTGGGGGTCTGAGTCTGCTCATTATGTATTAATTGAATGAACTGAAAGGTAAAAAAATACTCATCCGCAGATGTTTCTTTGAGAAAAGCTTCAAGAGTCTGCAGTGAATGTCTCCAGGCAGTAACGGGTGAAATGCAGTTTTGGGAACTGTCACAGGCACTTGTGAAACCTGGTGATTAAATTCAGCCACTGCAGCTTGGTTCAAAGTCCATGGAAAGACTCAGGATTCTTCTTCTGCCAAACGTTAAACAGAAGAAATTCAGCATAACTGCAGCTGTCCCAACTTCTAATATTTCCTCCCCTTTACCCTGAAACACCTTGTCAGGAACCAGGCACACAGGCTCTGCTCTGTGAATCATACCAGTCCATGCCCATGCCCAGTTAAAACATTAAGTGGGTGTTGGTTGTGTTCTCCCCTCCTTGTGTGTTTGTCCAGACAGCTGGCAAGACGACCCAGAGCATTTCTTGAGGTGATCTGTGTCATGCCTATTCAGATGGCCATGGAGGTGGCAGAGCCCCTCCATCCCATCGCGTGGCAAGGGGTGACACAACTACAGCACGGGAGTTATTTCTGCACTCCCTGCCCTGCTCCTTCCACAGTTTGAGCTCTGTACAAATGGGGCTCCTGGTGGGGAGCTCTCACGTGTAACACTGCCAGTAAAACTTCGGGCTGTGGGCAGTGACATCCAAAAGTGCGTGGCCACCTGCAAGAGCTGGGGGGATGCTGTATGGGACATGATGAGAGGCACTTGGGGCCTGCTGCCACAGCAGGAGACTGGGGGAGGGGAGGAAGCACTCTACGAAGGGAAAGGGCACGTGTGTCCTGTGGAAAAGAAAGACAAAGCAGGCAATGGGTTACAGGGCCGTGTGGAGAACTGAAGGCGGGCAGCCCTGGAGAGCTGCCTTGGCATTCCAGGAGGACGCCTGCGTGAGGTAAGGTCTGAGGGAAGAAAAGAGGGGAGCAAAATGGAGCTGCTTGAAGGAGGATTAATTTTACAGGCTGACATACCGTTTTTCCCCAGTTTTGCTATTTTTCAATGTGGGATGGTGATGAGAGGCGTTAGAGCTGAGCTGTAGGCCTCCTGGGCCTCCCACCAGCAGCAGAAAGCCCCACGATCCCATTCAGCACTGTCCTTCCTAAGCAAAGCACCAGCATGCTTGCCTTTCTAAATACTTTTTTTCCCCCCAGTGAAGTAACTTGGATTTTTTTAATGTTTACTCACTTCCTAATTTGCAAGGATTAATTAATTCACAATGGATCTCTCAGTCATGGCTGTGAATTAGCGAATCATTAGTGTGCTAAGAGCTCTCTCACATGCTGTATTTAATCCCTGCTTCTAAGAGCTTAGAAAAATCATGCTCTCTCTGCTCAGGGATTTCTCTGCAATGTTCAGGGTTGGTGATTGCACTGAGCCCATTTCTGGCATGATCTCTTTTCCAGTGGTCATTTGTAAAGCAGTAGTGTCTATTCTCCAGGAGCTGGTATTGAATCCCTTTAACAGTGCTTGCCTTTAGCGCCATCTCCTCTCTTCTCAGTATCCTATTATTGTATGTTTAAACTTGAATGTTTTTAGCCTAAGTATGGGTTAACAATTAGAACTCAGACATACACATCCTTTCCATGTTGGCTTTGAAATCAACTATTCCCAGCTCACAAGTGGGATATACGAACTGCCAGCATTTTGCTGACTGCACGCCGTGGGTCCAGGTGACCATCGAGGTCCCGTCACCTTGCACAGGCACCATGACCCCACCTGCTTCAGGTCCAGTGCTGCTGCATCTCTTACATCTTTATATAACAGCAAGTATATATTTGAGGGATATTAGCAAGTATATATAAATCTATACTATGCATACACACACACACTTGTTTATCCCCCCACGTCCTGTCCCATGAGGTGCTGAGCATGGCAGGGTTGGCTGGGGTAGCCCCTCTGTGGTCCCAGCGTGTTGACAGGCTGGACCTGGAGCCCGTGGTACCTGTCCAGGGAAGTATCCCCATGGAACCAGTGCTGCTGCAGCTGCCCAGTCCCACTGCCCAGTGCCAGCCTCTCTGTGCTCCCGTGCTGTTGGATGCAGGGATGGCTGCAAGTGTGGTCAGGTTTGTTTTTCCATGTCTGAGCTGTAGCACACAGCTGATGAAGTAAATGGGTTAAGAAGACCCCCAAGAGGTCAAGAGGCAGCTCTGCCCACCGACGTGAAGTTCACCTGCAGGGAACTGTGACATGTGGAGTTCAGAGCAGCAACACGCTGCTGCAGGAAAACATTACAGCATCGAGAAGCCCAACCCAAACCGTCCCCAGCAATGAGATGAGGAAGTGCAGCAAGGGGATGTGGAGACATGTAATCAAAAAGAAGCTGAAGGTAGAAGCTGTCGGCTCACAAGAAGCTTACGGACATTTTGGGAAAGCATGGCTGCATATTGGTACTGCATCAGACCTCCTGGGGCAAGGTTTCACCTTGTGGCTTGTAAGAAATTCATGACTTGTTCCATTAAAAATGTATTTTCTGCTTTAAACATATTATACCACACTAATGGACAATATCAACTTGATCTATGCTGGGAGAGGTGTGGGCTTTTCTCCATCCAGGCTAATTTGCATTTATCATGGTGACAACAATAGATAAGTATTACTTACAGGGACAGAAAACCAGTCTGGAGTCTGTCCATGCCATGATGGAGACTGCAGAAAACCTCCAGACTGTAAATCACCAGCACCTGATGCATCAAGACAATCAGCCCATGTCCAAGGCATGATGCCAAGTTCCAACCCCACACTGAAGCCCTGAGGGTCACGGCATAGAAAAGTTTTGTGACACTACAGAGGGTGTAAAGGGTCTGCAGGAAGGCAGGGCAGAGGAGGGTAAAAATGATGAAAAGAATAGTAAGCACAAATAACAAACAAATAAATACCAATAAATAGAACTTAAATAATAATTACAAAGACTCTTAACTACTAATAAAGAATAAAGGAATAGGTTGCACCTCGAGTTCTGTGCACAGGTTTGGGCCCCTCACTTAAGAAAGGACATTGAGGTGCTGGAGTGTGTCCAGCAAAGGGCACCTAGAGTTGTGAGAGGCTTAGAAAACTTGTCTTACGAGGAGTGGCTGAGGGAACTGGGGTTGTTTAGTCTCCAGGAGCTCCGGAGGGACCTCCTTGCTCTGTACAACTCCCTGGCAGGAGGCTGTAGTGAGATGGGGCCAGCCTCTTCTGCCATGTCTGCAGTGAGAGGACCAGAGGAAATGGCTTTAAGCTGAGGCGGGAGATTCAGATTAAATATTAGAAACATATTTTTCCCTGCTTGGGAGGTCAGGCATCAGAACAGGTTGCCAGGGAGGTGGTGGAGTCCCCACTCCCGGAGGTGCTCAAGAGGCGTCTGGACCTGGTGCTGAGTGATGTGTTAGTGGCTCAGTGGTACAGTGGCAGTGCTGGGTGGATGGTTGGACCGGATGACCCGAAAGGTGTCTTCCACCCTTGGTGGCTCTGTGACTCTAATAATGATAAAAAGCACCGTGAACAATAAAACGAGGAAAGAACGAAAACGTGGGGAAGGCTCGGGGCCGCTAGGCGCGGGCGGCGCCCTTGGTCCTCCCCGCCGGCGGGGGGCGCTGTGGGGCAGGCGCGGGCGGAAGCGCGGGCGGGAGGGCCGGGCCGGGCCGGTGCGACGCCGCGGAGCGCGGGGCGGGGGGGACGGGCCGGGCGAGCCGGGGCCGCGCCGCCTCTGCCGCAGCCGCAGCGCCGGAGCTGAGAGCCGCCACCGGGCGGGCGGGGCCCGCCGGACGCACAGGTACTGGGGAGGCCGGGGTCGTGGGGGGCGAGAGCCGTGGGCATTGTCCGACGCGGGGCCGGGCCGTGCCCTGCGGGCCGCGGGTAGCGCGGCCCGGCCGGTGCCCGTCGCGCTCCGGGCCCGTTTCCCCGCTCGGCGCTGGCAGGGACCGGCCGAGTCCTGCCGGCCTGGGCAGAGGGCAGGTCCGGGGATCGCAGCCGCTGCTCCGGGGGTGCCGTGTGGCACGGCCGGGCAGCCCGAGGGGAAGGGCACGGCCAGGGCTGCGCTTCCCGTGCGGCAGCGCCCCGGTCCCCGAGCTCCTCAGACGCCGACCCCGGGGAACGATCAACGTAAAGCCGCGCACGGCTCGCCCCGGAGCGAACCGCAGCGTCCGGGCCGCTCCCGAGGAGGGCGGAGGGGCAGCGCCTGTCCCGGCAGAGCGGGGCAGGGCCGGGGGCGCTCCCGGCGACCACCGCTCTTTGTTACGGCCTTGGCTGCACGAAGTGGCCGGCGGTGTGGAGCCGGCACTGCCTTACGCGGCCTCTCGGGGTCCGGGTCTGAGGCCTCTTCCTACAATTGTTGTTCCTGGTGGTAGCCCCGATAGGCCTCCGCAGCAGTAGCTGTGCGTGAGGGCTGCTGAGAGCCTATTTTCTTTGCAGACTGCCCTACAGACAGCTAACAGAGCGTGATCTCTCTGTTCTATAGAGTAAGAAAAGTTTTGCCATTGTTTTTTTGCCTGCAAATCCGTGGAATGCTGCTGGTATTGAAACTAGGATGTATCCGGTTTGGTGTTTTTAAAATTTTTTAAATTTTAATTTTTGGTGAGGGATCATGTAGGTGCCGAGGATTTATTTAAAACCTATATGCTGTCTTGTGGGAATGGTGTGATTTAATTTGCATGATGAGTCAAAGATTAAATTACATGACCTAGGCTCTTCAGTTTCAGTGAGGCAAATAACAATGCGTGGAAGAACAGTTTCAGTGTAGGTCAGAAATGAAATTTAGTTAACATCAAAATGTTGTAAAGTTTTGCCTGCACGTGGGTTTTTTTTAAACTCACCTGTCAGAAACGGTTAATTCAAGACTCTTAGCAGTGTGGTTCATCAGGAAGTGTGTCTTCCTTTTTAACACCTACAGCTCATGTAGTCAGAGGAAATTTAACATCTTGAGCTTGCACCTTGGTATCAAAGCTTTTAAATAATAGATTTTTACTATTTGAAACACTGTGTACCTTTAATTAATAGCTATGACCTAACACCCGTTGATGTGGCACATGCCTTTAACTGCAGGGATAGAAAAAAGGCCAAGAAATATTTTGTGAAGTAGAATAAGCATGGTACCTGTTCTGGGCTCAGGAGTAACTTGATTTTTTGTTCTTTTCAGTTGTCCTGTAGAAATTGGCAGCTAATGTGATCTATAAGTGGCATGATGGTGTCTTGGTAGGTTTCTGTCTGCCATGGACTCGATGTTGTAAGAATATTGTATTTCACAGTTAGCTTCATGGTTTTCCTGTAGTGTGGGAAACTATTGGGTCAGCCAGCTAGGATGCACATGGCTTAAATTTATTTGTATTTAATGTGGATCTCATTTGTAGTGTAAAATACCTGTTGTTGGGGCTTTCATTGGTCACACAGAAGTACCTTGGGACAGGAGGGGATCGTGTCTGGTGGTGTTGGGACCAAGCAGCATAAAATCTTGGAATGTGAGTTTGTACATATGGACTAGCATGCTGCTGAATTTTTCTGAACACTGACAGCATTGATTTTTTTTCCCTTAAGTTTAATTACATTCTCTTCTTTATGTTGACACAGAGTTCTGAAATTTTGATGTGTTCTGTGTGCATTGAACGCATGGTTGTAGGTGGGGAATTACAAAACAGGATTAATACTTTTAAAAATATATGTATTTACAAATAAAGGAGACTAAATAAAAGCAGCAGTTGAGTAATACTTTGTGACAGTATGTCTTTGAGAGATAATTATGCTCTTTGGGTATTATCAAGCCCAGACAAATGTATATTCCCAGTGGGGTGTGATAATATTAAAACTGCACCTCTTGGAATTCCTTGATTGGTGTATTCAGGAGGGAATGGTATCTATTTTGCATTCTATCGTGGAAGCTAATGTAGCTCTTATTAATTAATGGCTGGTAGTTGAATGAGACTTGACTGTTACCCTGTACGTGCTACACTTGCTAAGGTTTTTTTATGGCATTTTGGTGAATATGAGGATTACTGGCCAGTGTCTTTCCTTCTGAATTATTTCTTTGTTGAGTTTTTGTGGATTTTTTACATGAATTTCTTGCAGCCTAATTTTTTGTGTAAAATATTTCTGAAAGCTGATAATCTCTGTACATGCTCTAGACGCTTGCTAAAATGATGGGTTTTTTTGGTAGAGTTTCAGAAAGGTACTCTAATAGCTGGTGCTGCTTTGAAGCAGGGGGCTTCTGGCCCTGCTTTTCTGTACTTGTGACGCTGTGTAATATGGTTTAATTACAAGAGCAGCTATTAAAGTATGATTATCTTTGTCTAATTGGAGGCATCTTGCAGTTACCTATCAAAAATAAGATTTGACTCATCTGTTCCTTCAAAATTAATAGTTCCACAACAGCCTGCAGCTATTTATGTAAATAATGTGCAAAGCAAAAATGTGAGTTGAATATTTTTCAAATACTATAATTTCTGCATTGTACAGTTGAAATTTTGTGTGTTTAGTTCTCTCTTTGCCCATGTTTTCTCTCAATACCATGCTTCTGGCACCACGAGGTGCAGAGGTGTGAGCCAAAAGGAAGCTGAATGTCTGCAGTGAGAAGGTGAAACTTTATGCTGAGATCCCTCCCCACCCCCCAAGTGCAAACACAAAGGTTAAATTAGAAGATGAGGCTGTCTTGAATTATTTTAAAGGACTTGAGCTGGGCTGTTAAATGCACGATCAGGAGTACCTAAGGCTTACACTGGTGTCATGTGAGTTTGGTCTTTCTTTAGCCTGAGCAGATTTATGTGCTTTCCTTATTGCACCTTGTGATAAAATAACACATTCATTTGCCCCTATTTAAATACTCCTTATAAAGGCTTGAATTCAGGATTGAACCAAACTAGAAGCAGACAAAATTCTGTGTGTTTACAGGAATAACTGCGGTCATTCCTCAACAGTCTTCATGGCCTCTTTTTTTCAGACAGTGTTAATTTAGGAAGTAAATTGCTTAGGTTTAAATAAACAACTGCAGTTTGCTTTCTAACTCCCGTGGTCTGAGTATTCTAGCTATGTTTGATATAATCAAAAGATCCTAAAAAAAGTTCCTGACTGTTGATTTCAAATTTGCTAAAAAAAAGCAAATATTAAGCCTATCCACAAGGGCATAAAATTCTGGGGGTATTACTGAATGTTGTAGCTAATCTTTCTGTTTATTGAAATTCTGCTACTTGTAGTTAAATTCCAAGATCCTTTCTAAAGATCCGTTTCCTCTGTAATCCTTCCCTCCCCTTCAAACACTCAGAGAATTCATCACCAAAAGGTTAAATATAGCAAGACAGTTCAAAAATTGGTGAGTTATAATTAGTAGAGAACTGTAGTATTAGTTTAAGATGTTTTTCTAGGTTCACAAACATCTTTAGATGAAGATATTTATGAGTTACTACTTAAATGTTAAAAACATTGGATGTTTTAAAACATTCAGGTATACTGCCAAGTGTGGGAAATGGCTGCATCAGTGAAAAATTGTTCTGCTGCTTTTGATCCTTGCCCTGTTGTGTATTTTTTTTTTTAGTCAGTATTGATAACAAATTGTTTTTTCTTACTAAGAGAATGTAACTATAAATTTAACTGGAAACCCTGCAAGATTTGAAACATGAAACTTAAAAATAGCTAAGATAGAACTTGGCTATAAATTAAATAGAATTAATTTGTCAGCTTTTCAGGGAGTTGAATGTGTGTGACTGTGAGAACAGTACTTATGTTCAGTCACTCGTATGAAATGCCTTATCTCCTGTGAAGTTTATCTGTGTTAAAACATAGAATGAAAAAAATGGGGAAGCATTTCCAGAAACGTGGAATGCGTGATCTTTTTCTGGCTGCTAGAGCTGCCCAGACAAAGAGCTTGACATCTGAAGAAATACCTTTCTGAAGAGTTTTCTTTGATTATTTACTGACTTTTGAGTAAAGCATGGCAGTGCATAGATTTGGGAGGAAAGGCACTTGCACAGAGAGTTGTAGAAGGTCCCTCTGACACCCCAGCCAGCTCTTGCAGCCAGTGTTGCTTCAACTGTGCAACTTTCTCTGTCATTTTCTCTTTACTTTCCTGGCCAAGAGTGCACCTGGGAAACTTCTCATGGATGGATATATTTTTCCAAATATTCATTCAGAGCCACAGCAGCTTCTCAGCTCATCTGCCGAGGAGCTTGCTTTGGGAAAAAGTCTGTAGACACTGAGTTATGAGTGATACCTTGTATGGAGTGGTAGATGTGTGTGCTGATCACACACATTCAGAGCATCCTGCTGCAGTGGAAGCTCTGAGCTCTTCCCCCGGGTAAGCAGTTTCAGGAGGTTTTGCTACACTTGTAGAAATGAGGCAAAAGTTATTTGTGTCATTATATTTTACTTTTGACTGTAACATGTGAAGTTACTGCTCTGGCAGATGATACTCCTTTTCATAGATGTCAGAAGATTTTTTTTTTCTTTGATGTATTGCAATCATTTATAAAATTACCACCACATAACATTATGACTTTATTGAATATCATGTATAGACAAAAAATAAGCAAAAGCAAAGTCTGTTCACAGAGGTGGAAAAATTTAGCAAAGAAAATGAGGGGGGTTTTATTGTAAAAGAGACCTTAGTGATGCAGACATGCACTGAGTGTAACACAGTGATGCCTGAGCAGTCTCTCCCACACAGTTTATGAATGTATGGTTCTTCTAACCCGTCACACCTGCTATTCAAGTCCTAAGTTTCTTCTGACTGGTGTTGGGTAGTGATAGAGAAACTTCTCAGGAGAATTTAAAGAGATATCTTGGAGGAGGTCACTTGAGGCACGATTCTTGATAAAGACTTTGTATATGCTTGGTGCTATATTAGACAAATGTTGAGAAAGCAAAGTTAATCTCTCAGAAATTAGCAAATATCCCAAACCTTGCTTCACTTATACTGATTTGGTACAAAAAGTTTATGCAATTGGTTCCAGGTTTGTTGAGCTCAGTGCACATACATCCTTTGAATGTACTTGTTTAGTTGCAGTGTATTTGGTCTTTTGCTTTACTGAGTAAAACTCAGTTCTCAGAAGACAGGAGGATCCAGGTCCTTGGGGGTTTTTCTTTGGTTCAGAGATACTAATGACAGTACATTTCACAGTGTTCTTCAGCAGCATGGTGCTTCTCCCCCCTTTTTTCAGGGAATGATGCTTAAGCACAGAGAATTTCCTCCTCTGAGTGTGTGATTGTTGTGTGTGTTGTCTGGTGGAGTACTTGAGAAACACGCACTTTCTAAACTTTTTTTCCAGTGACACTCATTTGTGATGTGAAATTCAGTTGCCTAAGCATAGATATCTAGTTTTATTTTAGATACTCCAAGGCACCTGCTCTAGAGGTTTGTGATTTTCCGAAAGGGCAGTTGGAGACCAGCTGTGCTGTTTTAGGGCATTCACAGTGGTGTTTGTCCATCAGGCACCTGAACTGCTGCTGTGATATTGGTTGTTAGTCTTGGAATCTCATTTTGGGCTTCCAGAAGAGGATGAACACTCAGCAGTGACCATGTTAGGCACCTGGGTTATGTGTTGCCTAATGAGAAAGGAAGATTTGGGATAGGATTCTGCTGCCTGAGGCAGTACTTGGGAGTCTTGTCTGAGGGACCTGGTTTTGCTGCCCTCTGCCTTGTTGCCTGCTTTCCAGCTTTTAAAAAAGGAAAAGTTCCTATGGAATTTTTCCTTTTTTGTAGTCTAGTATAGTTTGTCAGTGAAATGAATGAAGGCTTCTCTTAAAAAAATACAACTGGGGAAAACTCAAATAATTGAGATATTTGGAAAACCTTAAATCAAGTGTTGGCTGTTGGGTTTGAGGGTTCAAATATGAACTTGAGAAGTTCAGCTTTTCTTAAAATATGATCAAAAGCAAACACAAGCTCTACTCACCAGGGCAAATAGTCTTTTTCCATGAATTACAGAGGTAATGATTGACAGCAAAGACAGCTTCTTGAAAATAGTCTGTGTTGGCTAAACAAGTGCTGTTCTGGAGGTGATTATTTAGATTCGTAATCTCTAAGAAAAGCAGTAGATTGACTCATCAGAATTGACTAACATAGTTCCGTTTTATGTCTGTAATTGACATTGAGCAATATCCAAACTCTGCTAACTCTGTAATAGGGTGGAGCAGGAGTAAACAGTTTTTCACTTAGGAACTGCATCCATTCACAGAGCATTTTGGGCAGAGTCCTGGCATAGCTGTGCTGTCTGACTGGTGTTACCCTTAACTCATGAGTTGTGGTGATGGGTTTAACATCATTAGATCCAAAAGAGCCTCTTCATTACAGGGTTATGGAATATTTTCCCAAAAAGTCACAAAAACTTCAGGGCATTTGTGCATGCTGACAGACTTATGAGTGTATTTAAAGTTTTAAGTTCTGTGAGAGAATTGCATGTCTATTTTCTTCATTCTTTTAACCTGGAAAAACCAAACAGCCTGCAACTCCCCAACTTCTTAATTTGTGATCGTAGTTATTACTTCCTGCCATTATATACATTTTTTTTTTCCTCTCTGAAAGAGAAATAAACTCTGTTTAGTGAGTTTTCCTTCTTGTTTGGGAACTTATATGTGTGTGTAGATGTGTAAAAATAAAAAAATGTTAACAGCCATATGGGCCTGGATTTATAGTTTAGATCCAACAAAGATGGATTCGTATCTTGCTATGAGGCTGACCATGCAAGACTCTTTGCTTCCCTTAGGAACTGTATTGGGTAAGGTCTCAGAGTTGTTGGAGTGGAGTCTGAAGAGTAGTTCTGCTCTCCCTTTAGCACTGGCAGTCACTCCTCATGTTTATGCAGGTTGGGGACTTAACAGTATCAAATCTAGGAAGAAATGTCAAATCTGTGTTTCAGAAGTAGCTGTTCTTGAGCTCTTTAGTGAACAAGGAGAATGATTGTTGGCCAGAAATACAGAAGCTTTTCTCTCTAAATAGGCTATTTTTAACTTTCAGAATTACTAACAGGCATTGAGAAATGTTAGTAAGTACAGCAGAAGTTTCTACAGCTTGTCACTTGTATTCATTATGGTACTCTAACTTTCAGTGTTGTGGATTGATGCCTCTGAGATTTATACAAAACCTCAGAAAATCCAGATCTTGAGCAAGTCCCTAAATTAGATAGCCAAGCTAAACTAATTTCAAAATGACTGTGAAGGGAAAATTAAAATGTATATTTTAGGAGCTAAAAGGGATAGTTTGAAAATCCATAAATTACAGTGTCTCTCACATTGTTTATTTAAATCTTGTTTGGCTTAGTAGTGAAGAATTATTTTTACAGATTTCAAGACATCTGAATTCTGTGAAATCCCCTTATTTACCTCTGTTTCTAATGGATGGTTGGTCAGATGCCAAAATTGTCACTGCCTGCCTTTTTATTTTTGTAATTTTCAGGGAATGTAGAGGTTGCATTACAGTTTATGGGCTGCATCACAAGCAGTGAGGGCAGCAGGGCGAGGGAGGGGATTCTGCCCCTCTGCTCTCATGAGACCTCACCTGTAGCGCTGCATCCGGCTCTGAGGCCCCCAGTATAAGAAGGATGTGGACCTCCTGGAGAGTCCAGAGGAGGCCAGAGGATGGTCAGAGGGTGGAGCACCTCTGCAGTGGAGACAGGCTGAGAGAGCTGGGGATGTTCAGCTGTGGGTGCCCCGTCCCTGGTAGTGCTCAGGGCCAGGTTGGATGGGGCTCTGAGCAGCCTAGTCTAGTCCTTTCCAAGCCAAACCATTCTGTGATTCTTTTGTTATCTTAGAGTTCATAAGAGTCCATTTTGACTGCAGTCAAACCTTTAGCCTGTAGTTTTAAACCAGACTCTTAAAAGCATAACCTTACTTTCTTCTTAAATTTAGCATTTTCTTAATACATTGATTAGTTTTAGTGTTAAAAATGGAACTGCAATATAGACTTTTTTGGGAGAGTTATGGTTTCTTTTGACTCACCCTTGTAATTAGAAGAAGTCTTTCAGCGTAGAAAAGAGGTTTTTTTAAAAAAAACAGTTAAAGTTTTTTAATAACTGGAGTTTATTGAGGATGTGAATTTTGATTTCTTGACTGATTGTTTATAGAGCTCTTGTTTGATTGAAGCCTCTTAGTGATACAGAAACTGATGACATTGTACTGTTGTAAACTCCTATTTAAGTAATTTTTATAATCCCTAATTTAATAAAATTATGTGAATCTGTTGCACCAATTTATAATTTTGAGGGTTGTGGGGTGTTTGTTTTGTTCATCCACATAGCCCTAAGGATACTGACAGGATACTGACATAGCTGAAATAAGTAAAAATGCACAATGTTAGGAGTGTAGGTATCAGCTAAAATGCAAGTATTTCTACCTGAGCTTGGTGTCAGACCTTTAGAAGAATTACTGTCCTTCAGAATATTTTTTTCAGTCATTTCAGACATGATGTGTGATCATTCCTTGGGTAAACTTGTAGAGATGGAAACTTCTTTTGTAGTGTTCAAGTTTCTCTTGGTAGCATTGCACAGTAATTGCATTAGAGGAAAATTGGAAGCTCTTTATTTTAGTATTGTGAACCAATTTGATAGTTCCCTTTTCAGTCCAGCTCTTCTTAGCAGATTAATTAAGGGAACTGTCCCTCAGAGGTGCTTCCCACCATGTTAGTTGATCTAATATTAGTCACATTAGTCACTTCTTGTTCCAAACCTTGTTTTTCACTTGCTGTCTGTAGACAGGTAGCTCTCAGCCAGTTTTTCATTTGAGGGCCTGTCTGTGTGTTTCAGGAGAGGTGCTGACTCCTGTAATAGGGCATATCAACAGTGCTGGTTTCAGTTATATTTGTGAAGCCTCAGGGCTCTTCTGCCTTGGAGAGTCCTATCTACGGCAGCTACGGCGAGTTGCTTTGAAGTCAAATCAGTTGGGAAATCTTTCTTTTGGAAGGGTGTCCTTCTGCTGTGGTATTCCCTCCAGCCTCCTTTTTCTTTAAACGCAAACATGCTTTTTGAAACTTTTGGTCAAAAGCAAGCAGGAACCATAAGGTGTACTATCTTGTGAGTTTTGGCTGGAATAAATTTGAATGTTAAACTTTTTATGAAGACTTTCAGCCTGTGTTCCAAGGTGGTTACTTTCTTGTATTTGTTACTGTGATGGCAGCAGAGAAGTTTGCTTAGCGTAATATGGTCTACTTGGAAAGAGAACTCAAGTGTCCCCAAAAAGAGAAAGACAGATGAAAAGTAGTGTGTATCAGCATAGCTGATAGATCATCACAGACGTCTGACACATTGTTTATCTTCTGTTTTCATTAATATGCAATAACGTTGAGTAACTGAAACTCTCAGGTGGTGTCAGGAGGGGTAAGGATTTTGACCTGGGTTTTTCAGGAACAGCTGGATTTTCAGAGTGTGTATGCTGAAGTATCCTTCTGTAACATCAATCTTTGGACTGGTGTCTTGTGAGTCATCAGACGACTCTTAATTAGGTTGCCATGGCAAGAGCTTGAGCACATTTTGGGAGCAGTCTAGATCATTGCCCCTTTTTGATTCCTGTGCTGCCGAGCATTTCATAACATGGAGTTCATGGGTTAGCTGAAACTCTTCTCCCTCTACCTCAAAATCTACAAAAGGAAAATACAATGGCATCGTGTTAAATGTTATGACTCTCACTTCATCTCTCCTAAAGGTTTGTGACTTGCATAGTTCTCTTAATCCTGGGAGGCATCATCTCTGCTCTTAAAGGTATCTTTCTGTGCTCTGTGATCTGCCTTGCCCCAAAGGAACACACCTATCTTGGCAGTTGAGATGTGGTGTGGTTTATGTATCAGGAGTTGAATCCATTAGTTGACTTTGAAGATTTAGACCAAACATTTAAACCGGCAGAAGAAAGAGAGGTGCTTTAGGGGAACTGTGCAAAGTACACTTTTCTACCACCACTTAAGGTATATTGTGATGTTGAAATTATTTATGTGAAATTTCTGTATTGCAATGGCTGGCTCTTGGGAGAATGGAGTGAATTATCCTTTAAGGTCTAGTTTTTCTGCTTGCTTGTTTGTTATCTTGGCACAAAATCTGATCACCAATTCAGTAATGGTTTGTTGTTTAGTTGAAAAGGGACATAGTTTTATCATAGAATCATTGAATGGTTTGGATTGGGAAAGGACCGTAAAGACTGTCCAGCTCCAGCCCCCCTGCCTTGGGCAGGGACAGCTTTCACCAGACCAGATTGCTCAGAGCCCCATCCAGCCCGGCCTTGGACACTTGCAGGGATGGGGCATCCACAGCTTCCCTGGGCAACCTGTGCCAGGGCCTCAGCACCCTCACAGGGAAGAATTAATTCCTAATACCTAATCCAACCCTGACTACTTTCAGTTTGAAGCCATCCCCCCTTTTCAAAAGCCCTTCTGCAGCTCTCTTGTAGCCCCTTTGGGGACTGGAAGGTACTTTAAGGTCTCCCCAGAGCCTTCTCTTCTCCAGTCTGAACAACTGTGGCTCTCAGCCTGTCTCCACTGCAGAGTTGCTCCAGTCCTCTGATCATCTTTATGGCCTCCTCTGGACTCGCTTCAGCAGGTCCATGTTCCGTATAAGCTGGGGGCCTCAGAGCTGGGTGCAGCACTGCAGGTGGGGTCTCACCAGCATGGAGTAGAGGGACAGAATCCCCTCCCTTACCCTGCTGGCCACGTTGCTTGTGATGCAGCCCAGGACATGGATGGCTTTCTGGGCTACAGTGCACGTTGCCATGTCATGTTGAGCTTCTCATGAATCACCACCCCGAAGTCCTTCTGGGCAGGGATGCTCTCAATCCATTCTCTGCCCAGACTGTGTTTGTGCTCGGGATTGCCCTGTCCGACATACAGGATCTTGCAGTTGGCCTTGTTGAGCTTCATAAGGTTTGCATGAGCCCATGTCTCAAGCTTGTCCAGACCCTGTGGGTGGCATCCCTTCCCTCCAGCGTGCTGGCTGCACCACACAGCTTGATGTGATCAGCAACCCTTGCTGAGGGTGTGCTCAGTCCCACTGTCCATGTTGCTGACACACATCCGAACAGTGCCAGTCCAGTTGTGACCCCTGAGGAGCACCACTTCTTGTGGGGTATAATACATTATCAAAGTGTTATCTCTTTCCCGAACCCTGGATATCAGGCTGCATTTCAGCCAGCTGCTTCTCATGAGTTTATTTCTTGCAAACACTCTGGTGTCTTGATAGCGGTGAGATAGATGTGTGTCTGAATATCACTGATGTGCTGTGGCCTGTAATGCATTGAGTTGTTCTGTCTTTCAGGTGATGCCCAAAATTAATTCTTGGTCTTGAGTAGTTAGGGGAAAAATTTCTTCTGGCTACCCTCTGATTTTGCTGTTCTTAGTGATGTGTTCCCATTTGCCACATTGTCCTTGGTACAGCATACTTCAGAGGAAGCAGGGAATTTTGTCTGAGGATGAGCTGTGTGAGAGTTCTGTACTAAAAGGCACCTCCACACAGCTAACTTGGGAAAATTGGACACTTGATTGATGGTGTACTGATGCTGGCTGGCAGTGTGAAGGAAAGAGCACTCTTTATAAAAGTACTTAACCAGTAAAGCCCTAGCACAGTTGCAGTTATCATGGTCAGAGGTTGTGGTTTTTACTAATCTAAGCTGTATCTGCACTGGTAGGATTTGCCAGCAGAGCTGTGTCAGTAAACCCTTTGTATTGTCAGCAAAACTGTGTTTTAAGTGCTAGGGACCATGGCAAAAAAAAAAAAAAAAAAATAGTGTGACAGAAAGCAAATTTGTCAGATGGATAATGACCTGTGGATCAGCTCAGATACTGCCTGTACTTCAGCTCCTAGTGTAGTAGGTAAGAGATAATTTAAGGGAAAAAGCTGTGAACAACTATTTTCCTTTACTGAATGAGGATGTAATGAACTAGAGGGAAAAGAAACCCAGTAATGGTGGTGTCATGATTCTCAGTCGTTTATTGATTGCCCTCTCCTGCTTTCTCTGAGACTCAGTACGTAACTCCCATAGGTTATTTGTCAGGAACTCCCTTTTGTAGATAATGGTATACCCAATCTATCGTGTGTGTGCATTGCGGTGTGCATTTCGGATATTCCACCTGGATGTGGTGCACCTAAAGATCCTTGAAATAAATACCAAGGTAAAACCCCTTTTTCCCTTCTAACTGTGTTTCATTCTTGATTTTAAGACCAGGAAAAGGCATCATTGGATCATGCACCAAATTGTGCTGGTTTCATGTAGCGAGAGTCAGCTTGGATTAATGAGAATTGATCTCCCAATGATTTGCATTTTAATCTTTGTATCACACTACTGAGATCTCGCAGTAGAGGTAACAGTAGCAGAATTGAGGAGTCAGCTGTGGTCTCAGTCACCTCTGTGGAGTGTGACCAGGAGCGTGACCAGCTCTTTGCAGCACAGCTTGCTGTGCCTGTTGTGTTTCAGTTTCAGCCGTAGTTCTACCATGCTGATGCACAAAAGTGAACCCCGAGTAGTTGAGCTGTGCTTGATTGCGTGTCATCCCAGCTGATTTGTAAAGCCTAGGGAACTGAGGCGAACTCCACAGTAGTCTAACATAAAGAGTCTTTAATTGTGAACTCCCAAATGGATTATTTTGGAAGGGAAACCTTCACATGTAGAGTGTGTCAAAGCAGAGATGGATGGAGTTAATTCCATGCTGCCTATGGCAGGGGCCAGTAGTAATCACTATGGGAAGAGGGATACTCCTTTCTTCCCAGTTCCTAAGTCAATGTTTTTAGGATGTTCCTGAGCAATGTCAAGGTCACTGTTTTACTGCTCATAATCTTAATGCTTTAATATTGTTATTCTTTAAGTAATCTTACTCTTTTGTAGGTTATGTTTGTTAAAGATCTGTTGATCTTAAGGTAAATTAGATGAAGAGCTATGTTGTGTTGAACTTTGATAAACTTAGGTTGAGCATTAGCAATTTCTAGCAGGCCACAGAATATGGTCTCCAAAGAAAGTAAAGAAACCATGGGAAAAATATTGTTGAATTTCTTTAAAGTTAGTTTTAAAAGTGGCACACTTCTTACTGAAATTGTATTTGGCTAAATACTTTATTAATTTTGATTTTTTTTCCTAGCTTCATTATTTGTGCTACTAGAGAATGGCTTTACTGTGAGTGTAGGTTTTTGTTTGAGAGAATATTCTCTAAAGAAAATTGTGCCTTAGAGGATTGTGGCTGGAGCAGTCCCAGACCCGAGTATTCTTGCAGTTTTATTGTTCTCAACTTCTGTTCAAAACAAAATGCCCTGAAAGCGCACATGCACTTCCCTTGTGCTGGTACTTGGGATTCTCATCCTCCTTCCTTACATAACCAGCTTGCATTTGAAATGATCTGTTTTCCCCCTGCTCATTGCACCAGCTTTCTGGTTCAGGCTAAATGCTGATGTTCTGGTGCTGGTGGGGTTTCCTGTCCGTCACCTGGGTGGTTTCTCACACTCAGACAGCTGATTTGAGCTATTGGAATGTGTGAACTCTAGGCCATATTTCATGATGTGAAATAAATCAGAAATGTGTCCTTCTGCCTCCACTTTTGTCACTACTTCACTCTCAAAATTGACCCTTACATGTATATCAGAAATCTGGTACAGGGAGAACCTCTGGAAGGGAATGGGATTAATATATACAAAGAACTAGAAATAGTTACAAAGGAGACTCTTGCTTTGCATTTTTGCTTCCAGGGGTGGGTAGAATGGCACGTACAGAATTGCAGCATTTTTTGTCATGTAACAAGTATTCTGGGGTTTGTGATGATGCACTATGGGCAACTGAGCCAACAGGGGATTGACTGTAATACCAGGTTATGAGAAAATTATTTCGGCTTCTACCTGGGCAGAAGTGGGCATATTGTCTGACAACTTTTCTTGAAGCTTCAGGTAAGTTCTTTGGTTTTTGTGCACAGTGTGCTAGAGATAGTAGTTGCTTTTTGTGGTGAAATGTAATTAATTTTTAAATATGCTTACCAAGGAATGGGTGAGGCATTTACATGCCTGTCTGTATACTATATTGCAGTATAGCAGTAAGGTTTGTGGGGAAATGGATGGGTGGGGTAACTCTAAACAGTACACCAGGGAAAGAAGCTGAGTCATAAGATTTCCTTCAACATGGAGACAGGCTGGGATTTCAGATTCTAAGCATTAGTATTAACAAGCTTTTCTGCTTATGCTGGATCTCTGAAGCCCCTTAAAATCAGCAATACTATTTAAAAGCAGCTTCTACTTGATGTTTCTGTAGCTGTGTGTTAAACTGCAATGAATATAATAATGTACAAGTCAAAAAGTATAATGTAGTTTTAGGAGGCTGCAGTGAGCTAGTGGAGCCTAATGGCAGTAGCTGCCCTTGTCTTTGTCCAGCCTGGTGCAGGTGTCTGCTGGAGAAGTAGGCTCTTGAAGAGGCAGAAGGATCAGTGAATTAATTGAATGGCAGGAGAGAAGCCTGATTAATGAAAGGAATCAGTTGGCATTTGGTGCTAAAGAAACAAGCAGGGCTCTGAACTGCCAGGCATTTTTATTGCTTTGAAATTTTCAGAAAGTAAGAAGCTATGTCACATTATTAATTTCATTTCTATGTAGAAATTTGTTTTCCAATTTTACCCTTTTTTTCCCCTGAATCCATTGAATTAATTTTTTTTGTTCACTTCACGGTTCTTCTGTGTTACAGGAGGGAATTTTTTTCTTCATGATTTTCATTTTTCCCTGAATTAAGTTGCCATTTTTAAAGAGAGGAATTTTTTTCCATTTTAATCTTTAAGTGGGTCACACCACAAATAATTCTGTGATGCAGAGTTGTGAAACTGCTTTTGAGTCACATTAAAGCTTTTGTGTTCTGCAGACTTGATAGAACAAGTTAATAGTGAATTTTAAGAAAGATACTAGTGTTCAGTGGTGGGTGGGACATGCCAAGTATGAGGTGAACATGCCTGTCCTTCAAGAAAACTTGTATGTATGAATTATGTTCCTCACAAAATTATCACAACACATCCAAACAGATCATTGATTGCTTTAGCTATTCAGTTTGTCAGTAGTTTTACTTCTTACCTGAGAGACACTTGGTGTAATTCTTCTATTTGCATTTTAAAGTTACGTTGAAAGACATACTGAAAAGGTGTATGGAAGTATTTAGAGGATAGCAAAAATGCCTTAGACCTGGACTATACTCTTGAATTTTGCCAGTTGGTAGTGCCAGTAATTACCATTTACAACCACAGCCATTCTGGTAATGGCATGCTTTGCCATGGAAAGCCATGGTTATACTGAAGAGTTCATGCTGGGGCCCTGAAACACATTGAGGTGTGACTCCGGCTCTTTATTCATCTCATTTCCTTTGTGATAGGAAAGTTTTGCAGGTGAGCTTGTATTAATAAACTGTGCTACTTAAACACATATTTTGGATGAGAGGCTGTCGTGTTTCAATTTGTTTAACATATCAAAAAGAAAAGTAAAGAATTGCTTTGGTACAATACTGAAGCTCTGGAAATTTTTTTAATCTAGTGGGAAACCATATATCCAGAATGAGGATATTGAAAGATGTAGTAGAACACAGCATATGAAAAATGTGCAAGAATGTTTTAATGAGGAATGTGCGTACTCAATTTAAATAATACACTGAAGGAAATGATGGATGCTGCCCTCGGTCAACTACACTTGTGCAATTAGAAGTGGTAAGGCCTTTCAGGAAGCTGTGCTGTAGCCAGAAATTAGCAGTGATGAGCTGGCAGCAGTATTCCAGATGCTTCACAGTGGCACAGTGGCTGCTGTCCTGCCATGCTGCTGCTGTTGCACGTGTCTGGGGCAGGGCTGCTCTGCTCACAAACCGCACTTAGAAAAAGTACAGGCAGGAACTTAGGTCTGCCTAAATACTCTGATAAGTGGTGAAATTTCGTAATCTTGTACAAGAGGGTTGAATAGCTAATAAGGTGCCTGCTTCTGGCTTTGAAGTACTCAAATTTATTTATTTTTTCCCAAGGAGCATGGTAGCTTGCATAAAAATGGTTCGTGGATCAAAGGCATGGCTGTCAGTCTTCCTTTGGGATGCTGGGCATGTCTGAGAGTGAGACAGTGCTTTTAAAAATGCATAATTTCTCGATGTGTTTCTGGTTTTATCGCTCTAACCAGACTTCACAGTGGTGAATTCTAGCTGAGCTAACAGCTGCTTGTAGCAATTACACCTGAAGAAAACTGATTTATGTTATTGTTTTCTATACTGGTTTAATGATCCCTGTTAATCCAAGAAGCATACAGCAAAAGAGTGGGTTCTGAGGGAAATCAGGTCTATCAAGACAAACATGAACTCACTGCGTTGTATTTTTTTAATAATAACATGCCCCTTTTTAGCAAGATGCAGCATATTTTGTCAGTAATAGACTGATAAATTGTCAATTAAAAATCCACATACAGTGCAGCCCCGACTGTTTATTGTGAAACTAGGTATTTTGCCTTTGTAGACTCATTAGTTTATTTAAGTGTATTTGCTTAAGGCATTCTCCTGTGTGTTATTAGCACTGTGGAAGGTAATCGACACATGATATGGTTTCAGGATAGGGGTTGGCAGCTTCCCTCTACCTGGAGGAGGAGGCGAAGCGGGTGTGCCCTTCCCTCTTGACTGCCTCCGCCCTCTCCTCCTCCCTTCCGTGGGCTTGGTCTAGCTCACAGCTCAGGGTATTTTGTACTGGTTTGTCTTAAAAACTTTTCCGAAATTTTATTTTTATTTATTGTCTCTCGTGTTTGTTGGCTTTGTCTTCTGCCATTTTGGTTGGTTCAGTCAGCATACTGGGCACTCAGACAGATATTAGGCTCCTCAAAATAACTAATGGAAAAGCGACCTTGCCCCTCCAGTCTTGCTGTTGATTTGGCTCCAGCCTTACCATGAGGTGCTCTTATGGCAAGACTGGGAGATGAGGGAGCTGATTGACAACTACTTGGTGCTCAAAGGGGTGTTTTTTCTACATTCCCTACACTATTCATTGTTTATTTTCCTTTTACGTGTCAGTTTTCTGGTAGCTTCATGAGTGGCTCAGCTCATGGATGGGTCAGCTGGCCCCTGGCATAAAACAAGGGGAAGGAGTGTGGTGCTGGGAGCAGAGGGGGAATGGGACCTCCCCATCAGCAGTGGCCAGCTCCAGGGTTGACTCTTCTGCTGTGGAGAACCTTACTGGTAATTATTTGGCCTTACTAAAATTATGTTGGTTTTGTTTGATCTGTAGCAGTTTCTGTCTTATGTGCACATTAAATAGATGTTACATGGGCTTTCTCACTAGGCTTGGATTTTTTTAACATGTGCAGTTGCAGCCAGGAAATAGCTGAAGGGTTTTTTCCTTCTCTTTTCCTCATTAGGAGCTTGCAAAAGCAGTCATCTTAAACTCTTGGTGTGTAAACAAGGCAGCAAGATGCATCTGAGGACTTAATATAGTACAATTAAATGGTGAGGGCCATAATAGAATAAGGATTGAGTTCACTGCACCTGTTGTTTCACAAAATTGGGAAATGTAGCGGTTTTGTACATTAGTTAAGTAGCATTTTGCATGGGGATAGATGGTGGTTTTGCTTTCTGGAGCAGGAATATGTGTGAATACTTAAATGATGCTTTATTTATGGATTATACATAAATATATAGAGAAGAGAAAAAAAGTTTAAACTTCATGTTGTGGTAAATTCATGGTATGTCTAAAGTAGAAAGGTTTGAGTTCACCTTTGTGTCCTTGCTTATGCTGCTAGTATGCCTTTCAGTTCATTTAAATCTCTTTCCCTTCTTCCCTTTAAAAGTCTGTGCTGGTGAGACTGGTGCCAGTAATTCATTAGTCTGTGGAGTAACTCTACACGTGTTAGTACAGTCAGGAGTGTAATTGTATTATTTCTTGTACCAATATTGTTCTGAAAATAGCAATGCATACATCTCACACTAACAAACGCATACTTCCTACAACAGAAAAAAACACTTCTACTATTAAGTAATCAGGTTTTAAACAGTGGCACACACTTCTGTTATAGAGGTAGCATATTTTCTGACCCTTCAAATAAAAAAAGCTCAGCTACATGAGAGACCATAGTCTGGGCTAGTGTATCTATTCTTTAGAGAATGTAAATTAATTAAAGGAAAGGAATTTGTTTATCATGCTTCTGTATTCGTTCCTGTGGCTTTTTTTTTTTCTGCAGGAGGGTTGTCCTCACAGGGAAATGCTGTGTTTTTTTAACTCAGCAAACACTTTAAAATCTTACATATGGAATGCATTAGATTTCAATTGGACATTATTGGTTGTGTGGTCAATCCAGCAAATAAAAAAATACAAAGCCTTATAGATAAGGCAAACAGCATGGATGCATGGTGCATTGACAGAGCTGGAAGTTATATACTATCTGAAACAGTAGGGCTACTATCTCTGGTTATCACAAAAGCCCAAATGTCCCAGTGTGCCTGGTGTGTCAGTGGAACTTAAATCTCTGGGTGTTTGGCTGTGTGCCATATTGTTGTTTGATGGTCCATTGGGATTGATAACATTACTTCAGATTTCTAATTGTGGCTGTGACCCCAGTGCTTTGAGGGCCTTAAATTTTGTTACCTTTGGCATGCTGGAATACTGGTGAAATAAAATGCATGCCTGAGAAAGCCTGAGGTTTGTATAATACTGTTCATGGTCTCTTAACAAATGGATGAAGGTGAGGTCTCTGGGAAGGGAAGATAAAGCAAAGCAGCCCAGCAGAGCACAGAGCTGTCCATGTGCTTGTTGCAATTTAACTCTTCAGGAATCCTATGATCCTTTGTTTAGCCACAATCAATGTTTTATCCTGAATTTGCAAGGCAACCAGGTGCTAGTATTGTGAATCAGTTATCATTTGACATGACGTAAGGCCTATTCTTACTTGCAGAAAATGTCATTTGATGTTGTTCCCTTTTTTTTCTTGTGTTGCAGATGTGACTGGTGGCAGCTCTTTCCGATCCCACACAGATGTTGTCATTGTCTATTGTGCACAGAGGGCTGCTGGGGGTAGTTTTGCTGGGCTGAAAAAGGAACAGCCTATGTTCTCCTGCATGAAGTACAGCTTTGAGAGGCAAAGAACTGCTCCTGCCTTTTTTTTTTTTTTTTTTTTTTTTTTTTGGCAGGATGTGACACAGGTTTTTTAGTAACAGAATTTTGCTTCAGGGTTTGTGGGATCTTCAGTCTTGAGGCCCCAGATGATGTTCCCAGCAGTGCCATTGCATTCCTTCCAGTAATAAAACTGTAATGGCATAAATAGTGTATTTATTCCATTTTATATAATAAAAGAAGTACCTTGAAGCAAAATGTCACCTTCAGTAATCAAGGACGTAGATTTCCTTCTTAGTGGTGCTGACAGTCATTCCTGATTTTTCTAAATTGCTTTTGAGAGATTCATGCAGGAATTTACCTGGATTGGGAGAAAATGTTTAATATAAATGTATGGTAGTGAGCTGTTACTAATTGATTATTTTCTACTAGATGTGCTAGTACATAGAGTGAAGCTTGTGTATGACTTGAGTATGCGTGTATGTGGATCTGATTTACCTGGAAGGTCTCATGAATAAATCAAAGCTATAGACTATTGTTAATTTAAAAAAAAAATTGAGCACTGTTTAGAGGCAAATCAAGTTTTGCAAACCTAGATA
Source organism: Corvus moneduloides (assembly GCF_009650955.1). Lineage (NCBI taxonomy): Eukaryota > Metazoa > Chordata > Aves > Passeriformes > Corvidae > Corvus > Corvus moneduloides. The sequence goes on along the minus strand of NC_045485.1, from coordinate 5,946,914 downwards.
TTGGGCACACATGAGGACAGTGTTTATCATTATCCTGTGCTTCCATAGGTTGTGTGTTGTCCATGTAGTCTTTCAGACTTTAGCAGTAGCATAGTTCTGATCCAGAAAATGAGTGTGCAGAGCTGTTTTCTTTGGTTTGATTTATTTTCTTTGTATATTGCTGTCATACCAAATTTTGTGGTTCCATACATTTTTGTTCTCTTACCTGTTTTGATTCCTAGTGGATTTGCTTCTGTTTGAATGGATAATCCAAGGAATTAAGACTGGCAATTTCTTGAGCCAGCCCTTCTCTGTTATATGGGTGTAACAGTCTTCCAGAATGAATAGGCAGAGTAGTTGTTAAATACTATTATTATCAGTGATGATATGCAAACATGAAAGAATTCAGATTCGTTTTCAGGGCTCATCCTAATTTGGCAGAAGTAGTAATCAAAGGGAGAGATACAGAGAACATTTAAAATTGTTGCTGTGATGCTCGAGGTATGTCATGTATGTTGTGGGGAAATTGTGCTTATTTTCACACTGTCTAGGAAAAAAAATCCTGTGTGAAAATACCATAATTTCCCTTAAATATTGTTTTAAATGCCATTGTATTTTCATTAAATAACAGTAAGTACTGGTGCTTTTCTTAATTGTAGGTTTCTGTTCCATTAGATGTGATAAAGTTTGAGGCATAAAATTCTCCTGTCTAAGGAATGACCTGTGAGCACTTTTTGATCTCTTTTTATCTCCTGCATTTGTAATTTCAGTGTTACAGCCCCTTCTTTGTGCAGATTGTGAATGAGCAATTACTGTAATGACACATACTACAAAATAAATGCCACAGAAAGTCCTTGTGATCTGTTAAAGATTGGAAATGGCTAGTGGAAGGTCTTGTTTCAACCTTCCTGGTGATACTCTTATCTGAAAGGAATCTAATTAAAAACTACCTACCTTATGCTTTTTATCAGATGGGTTAAGTCAGTTGCAGGCATGAAACAGAGAACGTATGATTTCTGTAACTGATTACCTGAAATTTCTATTTATGGAAATTTACTTGGCTAAAAATCCAAGTTCTTCTGTTCTTACCCTCTAAATTGTTGCACTTGGGCCAGCCAAGCTTATTTGTTTTAAAAATAAAAATAACTCAAAAATAGCATTACATTGGGATTTTTAATCCCTGATTAAAACTCTATTGAATAAGATCAGGAGTAACGTTTTGGAGTTCCTGGTGGATGAGCTGGTATTTTAATCAAGGAGCAAAGTGCATCGTGTCAAATAAGAAACTTTAACGTACTGGTTATAGTTGACTTGTTACTAACTAGGCAGGCATTGCAGGGAGATAGAAATTCAACTTTCAGGGTAATACCCCTTCTTTGGAGTGACAGTGCAGGCTCTGCTCTGCTCTGCCAGCTTCAGCTGTCTTTTGTGTCTAGCAGCAGTAGCACTGTCAGCATTTTTAATGGAGGATTTCCTGTTCTTTTCTGTCTAGATTAGAGTTGTAGAAGTATGCTTTATGGAATTCACTTGTAAGAAGGTTTTATTATTGTTTAAATGTCAGTGTATGTGTTTAGTAACAAAAGCTTCAGTACACTCACTCATTCCATTAGTCCTTTTGTATTTTGTACACAGAAGAGAGTATATATCTGTGTATGTGTAAAAGTAAATACATGTAAATATACAGAAGAATAAATGTATTTGGATTCAAGAGACAGATTTAGGGAAGGGAAATTTTTCCTGTAAGACATGTTTTATCTTTTTAAGAAAGATACACATCAGGTGTTGGTTTTAATGCTTTCAAGTGCTGTGTATATCCCTGCTGGGTGACAAATTTTATTTCCCATAAAATGTGTGAGGGTGAGACTGTATTTCAGTATTACTACTGATGCAAAAATGCCAGGACATGCCAGGTGTTTTGACAGGAATAGGCTGCTGTCTGTAGCCTCGCCTGCTTCATGTTCGTAGTGCATGAAGGCGCAGACTTTGGGGTCTGCTTTGCATTTGCAAATTCATTATGGAATGAATCTGGGTAAAAGCACATACCTGGACAGTCTTTGCAGAGCCCCTGAGACATGAGGACCTGTGTGTCAAACACCTCATGTAAGACAGCATTTTGCTTGACAGTATTAATTGGAATAATTGATCCTTGTAAGTCTTGCCCATATGGGGCAAGTGTGCAGTATGTGGCTTTGGATGTAGTTAATGTACTCTTTAATTTGCTCCTGAAGCACAAGATGATGATCTTAATGTGAGTTCTTAGATTCTGTATCTTGTGTTTTAAAAGAATTAAAAATACAAGAATTTAAGTTTGTCATGGCAAGGTCTAGTTCAGCTGTCAAGGATCATTATTCCATGTATGAATACCTTTCCTGCTCTATCTTGATCTTTGTTTGTGGTGTTGTACAGAGCTCAAGTGTCTATTTTTGATGTACTTTCTTTCTTCTTTTCCAGGTGAAGCAGGAGCCATAGAAGGAATACCTTGTGGTTTGCAATCATGCCATTCCCCTTTGGCAAGTCCCACAAGTCTCCTGCAGACATAGTGAAAAACCTGAAGGAGAGCATGGCAGTTCTAGAAAAACAAGACATCTCTGACAAAAAGGCAGAAAAGGTACAGTTGTGATGTCCCAGTCGATAAACTGTATTTGAAAGTGGGGGGAAGGGGAATTTACAGCTGTTGAAACTGGATCAATTAGGAATTATTTTGGGGGTTTGTACCTTGATAAAGGGTAAGTTACGTACCTTTGAACAGCTGCGTGTCTTGTTGGTTGGTTGGCTTATGCCACTGGCAGCTGATAATGATATTTAAAATAATTTGATTTGGAACTGTAGGACATTGCATTCTTTTAATAGGCAGCTGTACAGTGTTCTGGTGCTTGTGACCACCACAGTGCCTTCACTACTGCACAAGTAGTTCTGTCTCTACTTGTCCATGCAAGTCTTTACAGAGCAGAGTGTCTCTTACTGAAGCTGGAGAACTTTGTGTCTTCATGGATGTCAGCAGAGAATATATTTTGGCTTTCTTGCGTCTTCCTCAGCCCACAGTAAGATGTGAAAAGTTCCTGTGCTAGTGCAGTTTCCTTTAGATGGATGTCTTGCTACTTCAGGATCTGTACCTGTCCGCAGTCATTGACTTCTCAACTGGCACTCTTGATTTTATAGCTTTACAGGAACTGACCTCAAAGTTCAGACTGTGTGCAGCTGCATCCCACCTAGTGAGTTGTGTGGCAGAGGTTTAGGTTAACACCCTCCTTGGAGCCTCTTCCGGCATTATTTAACTATTATTTATTTATTTATTTATTATTTATTTAACTAATATTTAACTATTTATTTAACTAATATTTATCTATTATTCTTGGCATCCACAGGATCCCATATGGGAGTTAGTCACAATCTTTTCATGATCACATATATTTTTAAGCAGAGTGGGGGCAGCTCCTCTACACTGTTTCACCTAGATTTGGCACTACTACTTCTAAGGGTCTTAATGAAATTGCCATCTTAGTTCTGATTTTCTTTAATAATTAGCATCTTCTACCCCATTGCCACCATGTGGTATGTTCCAGGTGTCTTGCAGAGTACCACAGTACTTTCCTCTGATGCTTTTTCTCTCCTACTGGAGAGAAAAATGTTACGGTCTTTTATGCAGGCTTGTGTGAAGGTTGGAAGGATTTTCATTTGCTGCTGCTTTTCTTCTTTCTCTAAAAGAGACTTCTGTCAGGAGAGGAGGGCTAGGTGCATTCTGTAGAGTCTCTGATGAGACTTGGCACTGCCTCCTTTATCTTGGCCTCATTATTAGTTCCTGGAAATGTGGCTTGATCTTAAAATCCGTGCTCTTTTGTGTCATCTCTTTTTGCTTAGACCCCAATGGGAACAGACCAGATCATCGCATTGTGTGTAGCTGTGTCCTGTAGCACATGCCTGTGTTCTTGATGCTGTAGCTGAAGGTTATGTACCATTTCTTCTTGCTGGCCTTCAGTCCCACACCTCCATCTTTTTGAAAGACCTCGTTTATGTGAGTCTGCTGCTCTGACAAGAAATAATATGCTAAGCCTGTGGAGTGGTTTTTCCTGTATCATACAGAAAGTAACACATTGGTGTTATGGTAGTGCTGTTCACTGTCATCCTTGCTGTTCACAGAGGCGACCAGCTGATGAATCTGAACATTCATAACACCAGTGTCCACAGCTCCATGCAGAGATTCATCCGGAATTGTTTGTTTCCATGGCAGGCCAAGACTTCAGGAAGGTGACTCCGGTTGTGACTGTTTAGCCCAGGTGGTTTGCTGGTTTGATAGAGAAAGGTCTTCAATATCTTATGGACCAGTCCATCAGATCTTTGAGGGCTCTGATTGGACACCCTGAATTCATGCCTTCTTCCTGTCCAGTCTGTAGAAATGACTGGAGTGAATTTGGAGTTAAAAGACAGCAGGGGTCTGAGCAGTAAGGGTCTTAGAAAAGAACAAACATTTCTTCATGCCCATATCTCAGTATTTAGGAATCTTTTACTCTTTCATTATCCCTTTTATTATGATGATCCTTTCTGCGGTGTAACTTTTCAGCGTACTTTGGAGAAGAATTCTGTGCTGGTGGCAGGGTGAGTTCTGTGGCTAGCAGTGGAACAGAAATAGAAAAACTCACTGTACATAAAGCACAAAAATTGCTGCCTGGTACTAAAAGGAGAGAAGGATGCAAAAGTTGTTCTTGTTTTCATTACTTGATTTTATTAGTGATTAGACTTGTATAATATGGTGTGTCTAATTTTGTCATTGTTGCTGTTTGATCCAGGGGTGTGCTTATGTAGCCTGTCACATATCTCAGTGCTTGGGCAGCATGCTACCTACTCAGTGTTGGTTACTGTTTGTGGTAAAGGTACCCATTGGGGTTAAGGGACTACCTACTTTTCTTACACTCTTGTTTCTTACAGTGCTGAGTTTGCTACTACATGGTGAATGCTCTTTAACAATTTTGTAGCACAGTTGGAAATACAGATTTATAAGAAAATTAGACAAGTTTTCCCTGGAAGTTATAAGTGTAATTAACTACCTTTGAACAGAATGCCTTTTTTTTTTTTTTTTTCAGTGCTTAAGCTGAAATTTAAAACTTTTAATGTTCTGTGAGAGGAAGCAAAAAATCAAAGGAGGTAATAAAGATTTTTAAATCTTGGACAGTGTGTGTTCCTGTCCATTCTTTATAATGAAAATGGAAGATATTCTTCAAAGTAAAAGATGTAAAACAATAGTAATGTCTTGTTCAATTATGAAACATTTTGTCCTGTCATACTGGAAAATTTGGTTTATAACCAAAAATCTGAAATTCAGGTGTATCCTAGTTACATGTTAATCTGCTTTTTGAGCTCTGTGATGAGTGGAGAAAAATTAACCAGGTAGTTCTCCAGGTCATTTGAAATGCCCTTTAAGCACGTGGTGCTTGTTTAGGAGCTGTGACCCAGAGCGGCTGTGGGAGCTGGGCTGTGGCTCATTGCTCCCATCTGCCTTATGTGCCACAGCTCTGGTGCTTGCTGGCTGCAGTGCTGTGCTTAGCACAGAGGTCCTGGCTTGCTGTCTGTCAGTATTTTGGAAGGGAAATGAGATGTCAAGTGCTTTGTAACTGAAAATGTGTTCATCATATATGCTGTTAGTTCTCCATTACTTGTGCTCTCTCAGAAAGGGGAGCTAAAGGGAAGGGGAAGGAAACCTCCTTTCCTGTAAGTGGGACCTACCCTTGATCCAGTCCATTAGTTAGTCTTTATTCACATCTCTTCCTCCTCTTTGGCTGATACCAGCGTTTTTTTCATACTACCAGTTCTCTTGGTGTGTGGCACACATTTATTGTCGTGCAGGTAAATATTTACTTGTGTAATCAAGTTGTTCTTTGCTACCCTCTGACCTTGGGTTAACCTGGTCACAGCAGCTCCCTTTGGGCTGTTGGGTGATTGTTGGAGCCCTGTTGTTATCCCAGGCAGATTGGCCCTTGCAGGTGTGGTTGGCCTCTCTCCTTTACATCACTGCTGCGTGTGATGGCAGCACACTGAGTAATGGGGCTGGACCATGAGCTGCTTTGGCTCAGTTGTCCCAGGGTGATGCTGTGCCATGTTGCCATAGGTCAGATTTCATTCAGGGAGTTAATGCTGTCATTTACAAAGCAGTAAAATCTTACATTTGTTATGCATGTGTGTACAATTAATCTGTGGTTGAAAGAAGGCTAAAGGTTAAGTAATCTGCCTGGCCTCCAGTGTGGGGCTGTTACTCAAGGGGTAAAGATGAGGCTTCTTCCAGAAGTAGCAGGTGAGAGGACATGCTGCTCCTCTAATTGAACTTGGCTCTTCTGTGCTGTCTCCATGCTAAATGTTTACTGGAAAATCATACAATCATTTTTGGCCTTTAAATGTACTACTGCACTGATGTAGTTACTAATACATTTATGGAATTGTCTGTTTTTGTAAGCATTTTGAAATCCGGCCAGTTTAAATAGTTATTAAAATGATGCTTTTTACTTGTGATAGATACTGCTCTGGACTAGTAAAATTATTCACCCAGTACAGGCTCAAAGCTATATCTGGTTTATCTTTTTGATGGATGTTTTCATTAATAGTGCAGTTTCTGTAATTGCATTATCCATGTGTAGAGAACCCTCAGCCATTGGAATTCCATAGGCCTGGAGACTGCCAAGCTCATTGGAAGTGTGTCAGGACTGGCCATGTGTTCTTTATCTTCTACTGTTCATAAACCCCAGATAATCCAGCTGTACAACTCTAGATAGAGTATTTGGGGTTTGCACTGCTTACCATTTAAGGAAATATTAAATTTTAGAGTATTTCACTGATATTTCCAGAGACTGGAATGAACCATAGCTGTAAAGATGTGCAGCTATTCTGGTGTAACAGTCATATGTGTGACTTCATGGTGTCTGCTTTTATTTTTAAATAGTATCTTCCTGTCTTTCATAAACATAGAGAAGTAAGTACTTTCTTTATTTTCCTTGCTTTACATTTAACTTTTATAGTGTGGCTTGTCCTCAGATGGTATTGATTTTCTGGCACCATTGAATTTCAAATATGACTTGCCATGAAATTTTTCTCTAAAATTCAGGTTGTTCCTTCTCAGTGTTGAGAGCATATAAATACAGATGTTAATACTTATAAATTTTAACATACAAAATATGTACCTAGAAACTATAAAACATAGAGAGAGTACAGACATTCTGTATATATAAAATACACCTTGGTCATATATTGTACTGGGCTGTATTGTATGTATGTATACATACGGTATCTGATTGTTCCACTTTTCATCATGGGTTTTTGGATGAACTTCACTGTGTATTTTGGTCTTTCTCTAGAGATTTTTTTCCCTTCCTAAAAGAAAGCAGTGCATTAGGCAATTATTTAGATTGCAGTATCCTAGAAAATCTTGCAAGTAATGCTATCCAACCTTCTCTTATCTTTCTTGATTTTATTTTTTTTTAGTAGCTTTTACTTGGCTCTTCACACCAATATTTAATGTAGCATTATATTTTTGAGGGTAACTATCTAAATCCCATTCTGCATCTGAAATGGCAAAAATAGGCCTGCACATCTTGTATTTGGAATATGTTTGAGAGTTCATGGAATATACAAGAGTAGGGAGGTTCTAGAAATTTGTAGAAGTTTGTTTCTAGTCCTTTTGACACTGAATTTTTGAGTAGAAGAAATACAAGGATGTTGTATTTCATGAAGGTGTGGTATATTGAAAGACCTTGGTTCTGATACAATAGTTGCAGAAAACCTCATACTTCTATTTACAGAAGATACCCAGAAATGGTAGCTGGAGTGATGCAAGGCAGACTCTTTGATGATACAGGTGGTCAGACACTGGTACAGGTTGCCTGGAGAGGTGGTGGAGTGTCCATCCATGGAACTGTTCGGAGCATGGCTGGCCATCAGCCTGGTCAGTTTGGCAAGACTGAGGCTGGCCCTGCCTCAAGCAGCTGGTTGCATCCTGATGGCCTCCTGAGGTACTAAGAAGCTGTTCTGCTTCTTAGGGATGTGGTTTAGTGGCAGACTTGAGCTTAAGGGTCTCTTCCAACCTCAATGATTCAGTGATTCCCACTGAAGCTTCATGCCATGCCAAGTTCCAGTGAAGCACATTCAGGTGGTCTTGCCAGTTTTGAAGAGCACTGAAGTCCTGCTGTCTGTTATTGAAGTTCCCGAGTTGTACGTTCATGTTGGGGTAGAAGGCTTTTTGGTTTTTTAAAGCCCTCAGTGTTTGGAAACACTGCATTGTTTTCTGCCTCATTTGCAAGCATTCCATTACTGGTTTGTGTCTTGGGCTGGTGGTGAGGGAGAGCCCTAAAGTGCAGTTATTAAAGTTTTGGGTTTAGGGGGCTCGTTCTGTTTCCTGGGGTTTTGGTATGAGAAATTCTCCACTCACATTTTTAATTACAGGCATGCCCTCGATACTGCCATCATTTTAGCTAAAATAGGCAGTTACTTAAACTTTTGCCTTTCTTCCTCTTTTCATCTTGCTTTCTACATTAGGGTGCAGGGACAGACTTTGCTTCCTCTTTCCTTGGTAGCCATGCATCAAACATATCTCTTCATATCTCCATGTCTGAGAGATGTTCCTGTTCTTCTCCTACTAAAGAGCTGTTTCTTCTGAATTTCAGAGAACAGTTGTGTGGTGTAATACTGCTCCAGTACGGTGAGCTGGTGTTCCCATTTCACGTTTTCAGGAGCTGGCGTGAATCTGAGTAGTCTTACTGAGCACCTGCTTCTTGCTGTCTTACTAACAGTGCACAGAAAATCCTTTGGAATTTCGATTGAGGAGGAGACAACTGGGACTAGGAACTGAAGTTAGCAGGAAGAGGGACGCAGCAGGGAGTGGAAAGTTGTGGAGGGGCTAAAAATGATATGGAGCCTCCTTAAAGGTCATGGAATTCTCCTTGCATACCTAGCAAAGCTGGAGTGGCTTTAGCTTGAATAGTGCATGGGTCATGCTGATCTTAAGCCTCTAGATAAAAAGCACAATGAGAAATCTTTTTGCATACCTTTTGTGAGACTGGCAATACCCAGAAAGAGATAATTTTTTCACTTTATTAATTTTCCGTGAGCTATCAATCATAAATACTTTGCATTAAAGTGTATGCATACTTTGTTGGCAGGTTCATCTAATTAGTAAAATCCAGTGCACTTACAAACCATTCAGACTTTTTAGGCATGTGAAGAACCATTATAATTAAACCAGCTATTTATGACGATCATTTTTAGCATTTTGCCCCCAAGCTCAGTAAACATATATATTGAAAGGAGTAGTTCTTTTTTTGGTCCAATACAACTATGTTTTAAGATTCAGAAGTGGGTGTTTAGAAGTATTCTTGTTGATTTATATTTTTTTAGTTTTACTTGTGAGATAACTGTGTTTCCACTGCTAAATGCTGCTCCAGCTCATCATGGCAACTTAGGAATTCCTCACAAGTAGACAAGTCAGACCTGTCTGTCTTCTGTAAGGTGGACTTCAAACAGGGAAGGATTTTAGATCTTTAGTAGTCTCCTGTGTCCTTTTGAGTGTACCTCTTTCTGGGTCTGTTGGCCAGGTTGTTCTTGTATACTGAGATAACCTGAAAAATGAAGTTGTTTCTCCTTGAGGTTTTGTTTGTTGGAAAGACTTCACCCACAGTAACCGGAATGGGAGCCTAGTATTTGGCAAAACCTGATGTGTGCAAAATCTACAGGAGGAATGCATTTGGTCTCTCTGAGCAGTTCACTAGGGACAGGCATGAGGCTCCATGTCACATTTTCCAGTCTGATCCTGTGTAACTGTTTTACAAAATGGAAATTTTATCAGGTTCTTTTAATTCTATTGCTGTTCTTTAGGGGATTTTTGAATGGGAAGTTAAAAGGCAGTAAAAAGGAAAAGATTTTTACCTTTGGTAACTAAATTGTGTATGTCTTGCCTCTGCTTTTTATTGTTTGGGTTTTTTTTTAAAATACCAGTCTCATAACAGTCTTATTTGCAGAAAGAATATCTATTGTTTTTTTTTTAACAGATTGTCATTTCCTGATTATCCCCCCCCCAATGGAAGTTTGCAGATGTTAAGAATAAAGGAGCGTGCAGTTAGAAAGACAAATGGCATTGTGCTCTAACTGTATTGTTTTCCCATTTTCTTTAGGCAACGGAGGAGGTCTCAAAAAACCTTGTTGCCATGAAAGAAATCTTGTATGGCACAAATGAAAAAGAACCCCAAACAGAAGCTGTGGCACAGCTTGCTCAGGAGCTGTACAACAGTGGTCTTCTTAGTACCCTAGTAGCTGACTTGCAGCTAATTGATTTTGAGGTAAGAAAGGAGGTTTGACATTTCTTACATTCTGTATGTTAAAATAAACACATGTGAATTCCTACCACTTTAATTGATTAAGATGTTTCAGTCTTCAGCTTTTATTTTGTGGTTATGACAAATCCATTAGAAAGAGAACTCACTGTTCCAAACTGCGTAGAAGATTGAGCAACTATAGAATATGAAATCTGTCAATTTAGGCATATAAACAACACAAATTTGAAGTAGATAAACCTCTAATCTGGTAGCACAGTTCTGTTAAAATTATGGAATAATTCTTAATTGTTGTGTACACAGAAGGGTTAATCTCTTAGTAGTAATACCTTAGTGAACACAAACCTTAATACTACAAGACGTATTTATATGTTCATATGGCTACATCAAATTACTAGGAAAAGTAATAGAATTATTGTAACATTTATGAAGAAGTTTAAATATATAATTTAAAGCTGTTAGTTTTATTAATAGTCCAGTATTTCTCTCTCTTTTTAGAAACAAGTGATGCAACCTTTTTGCTTTTCCTCATCTTTTTCTCTGTTTATTAAAAAAACAAACTGAAGTATTTATTGATCAATTCAAAATAGCTATACTTATTTATATTTAAAGGTATCTCTGTACAAGCCTCTGTGGCATTTGTCACCACATCACATGGAATAATTTACCTTCCCAGCACCATAGTGAAAAATCCTATTTAGTTACAAGATGCTGCAGTACAATTGGATTTTTCTCTTTTCCCTGAGGTCTCACAAGAAGCGTGTGGTTGTCTAGGAAAGGAGCCAAACCCCATGTATCTCACTCCACAGCCTCAACCATAAAGACCATTCCACTTAAGATTGCTTAAAAATGGGATTGTTCATAAACAAGTTGCTCACAATACAAACACAGCAGTTTAAAGTCCTATTGTAGTTTGACATTCCAAAAACAATGGCTTTCTTCCCTGTTCTTTCTTCTCTCCCTTCCACCCCACCCATAACTCCCTCTGACTTGTGTTTAATTGTAATACAGTGGTATTTTTTCCCTACCCGCACAACTGTTTATACCATACATAAAACATTCAGGTTGTTAAATAAGCAAGGAGACCTGGGAAAGCTGAGAGGGAATGCTGAAATGTGATGGCCTTTAATTGCTGAAGAAAGGAAATCACGAAACGTCATCTGGATTTTGCTGACCTCTAGATTGATATCAGCCTGGTGTTTACTCAGCCCAGTTATTAGCAAAGGAAACCTTATCTCCTGGCAATGAAGAATGATAACGATTTGCACAGGCTTGCTCTCGTTAAGGAGGGCTATGCTTTTTATTCTAAGGGGACGTGGAAAGATTGTGAGTTGTTTCCTGCCTGTGGCTCTTCTGCTGCTTTGTTTCATGAGGATGTGATGGTTCCTCTTGGAAAGAGAACAAGTCATTCACTGCTTTCTAGGCTGGACCACGTCTGCTTTTTATGGATGGGAGCTGGCAGACTGTCCAGCTATTGTTGCTATCTAGAATTAATGTCAACACACCTGTGCTCCAGATGTGCTCCAGCTTCCCAGCTGTTACAAAGCCAGTCAGATGTTGCCTTTGATATCCCAAATGTCTGTGCGAATTTACTGCATTTGAAATTATTTTTCCATTACTGATGGAAATTCATATTTGATTTTCTGGTGATCTTTAAACTTGAAGAGTGGGTCTAGAATTTTTTCTTTCTGGTGTCCCACCACAGCTGGAGGTTATTCAGTGACAAAGCTAAACTTTTTTTTCCTTTCAGTCTCACTTCTGAAGAAGGTTACCTTTTAGAACAGGAATAGACAGCTTGTTATTAGACAGGGACTGCTCATTGTGGCTCTTTATCTGTCTCAAATATACCTGAATCTGAAGTGCTATGGTAAAAACAACCCATAGAAAAGTAAGAAGTAAAAACTAGAAAAATAACAAATTTGATGTTTTAATGAAAAAAACTGCGATTGTCCAGCCCTTGCTATATGCCCAGGCCTGTTAAAAGTGTTGCCCTTCTCTGGAAGCTTGCTTTCCAGTAAAGCAGTCAACACAACCATCTCCTTACCAGTCTTAACACTTACCAGTTATCTCATTGCTGATTTGCACTGAAAGAGATGGCATCCCTGGTGAAATTAGGTTTTATGTTCTGTTGTTTTGGAATTTTTTAAATGAAGAATAAAAACTCCCCAAAACCAAAACTGCCTTTTGCCAAAGGAAGCTGCATCCTTCTGCTGAGAAGACAAGCACAGTGTCCCTCTCACCTCTGGCTGTCGTGACTGCTGGCACAGGGTCTGGGGCCTGTTTGCTGTTGTTAGGCCATGAGGTCACTTGGCAAGACACCCCTGTGACAAAACCTCGCTGTGGAATTGCTGTGTGCCACTGGCAGCTCAGTGATGGGCATTAGAAGGAAATGCTGTTCTTGCTGGGGGATCCAAGGCAAACGCCGCGATCCAGCGCAGAACTGGCAGCGTTGGTGAATGGGAGTTGATGACTATATTATGTGGAGCTTGGGTAAAGCAATTTCTGCAAACACTGCTCTACTCATTTCAGAACAAAGAGTTCTGGTATTGCTTTGGGCTGGCTTTCAATGGAATTGTAATTGAGAAAACAAGCATTTACAAACAATCCCTTATATCCTGAAAACAACACTCCAACAAAACTGTCTGTGGTAATTCACAAACATGCCATTTGTAAAACTACAGTCCTCCTACGTTTTCATAAACATTTTGTTTTTTTCTCATGCAGTCTTTTGTACACTGATCAGAAAATGGAAAGAATTTTAAATAATTGATGTTGTTTTTAAAATTCTTGCTCGTTAAATACACCCTGCATTTAACTCAAAAGCTTCCTGGTGTTACTCAGGAGATTTACAGTGCAGCTAGAGCTTGTCAAGAAACGTTATATATATATAGGTTTGGTGTATAATGTTCAGGGAACCTGTAGGTGGAGTTGCTTAACAGGCCTTTATTTGCAGGTCCAAGCTTAGTACAAGTTGGCCTCGTCTTTTTCTGGAATAGATCTGATAACATATAATCCTGAAGGTGTCTTTGTGCAGTCCAGAATGGACAGCTAATTGCAGAAATCTGGCTTTTAAATGGTGTATGTGAATGACAGTGAAAAGTGCTTATGTTTATAATCAGCTTTTTGTTAGATGTCTGTACCAGTTTGTCATCTTCAGCTATGGTCTGACAGAAGAAATAAATAGGAGATGTGTATTTATTCAAAAAAGAACATTTCCAGTTCCTTTTACACTGTCTGGTGCTATGCTTGTGCATTTTTTTTTGTGTACAATTTATGCTGAATTCCAGCATCCTGGTCTTACTTATACTTCTTTTGTGCATTGAAAAATGTGAGACTTCCGTTTTAGGTCAGTGGATGATTTCTGTTTGTACTATTCATTTATTTATTTATTCCACTTTCATAAGTTGCAGTTCTAAGTTGGATGTTAACTGCAGTTGGAAATGCTTTGCACACTCTTAATGGTGGCATTGTGTGTCCCTAGACAAGGGAGAGGATAATGGAATGTTGAAGAAACACACTTCCAGGCAAGAGCATGGTTAAAAACTGTTATGCTGTTAGCAAAAGCAAGTATCAAATAAGCCCAGGAGATTGATGCTACATAGAAATATGTGATGAAACATCAGCTGGCTTTACTGCTGAATGTAAATTACCCATGATCTGGCTGCAATGTGATGTAATGTTTTGAGTGCTTTGGCATATTTGAAATGGGCATAAAGAAACAGAATACTAAATCCGTTCAAGATCAGAGTATGGAGGCTGACTGAACTGCAGAGCTCCCCCAGTACGACTGCATGAGGTGATGATAATGTTTAATTGTTAACTTGCCTGTGGACTTCAATATTATGTGTTTAACTGCCGATGTTTTTGACAGGGCAAGAAAGATGTTGCGCAAATTTTCAACAACATTCTCAGAAGACAAATTGGTACAAGAACTCCCACAGTTGAATACATCTGCACTCAACAAAATATCTTATTCATGCTATTAAAAGGGTATGTGCACTGTGAAGCATAAGTATGCTTTTACATGAAGTAAGGGGTTTTTTAAATGCATGGAGAAGCATTTAAAAGAAACTGAGTTCTGACATTTTGTTCTTCCTTTGCAATATGCTTGATTTTATTTTCTTTTTCTTTGGTTTTGGGGTCTGTAATTCCCCTAAGTAAAGGAAAATTTCAGTAATAGAACACGAACCATTTACTTTTGCATGAAATATAACTGAAAATTGAGAACTGTTAGTAATCTAAAATGCTCTCACAGCGCTAGTAAGATGTTTTCCTTTCAGTATACTATTTGAGCCTATTTAAACTATTCTCTTGTGAACTTGCTCATCAAGAGTTGAAGACTGTTCTTTTTCCTTTTAACAACAATAATTTCCAGTTTGCTGGCCTATCTTAGTATGGTCTTAGACTTCTTATTCATACTGATTTATATTCCTGTATTGACACAAACACACCAATGCAAACCTGACCAGAAAAAGAACTATTTGTTGCATACTGTGCAGGCCAGAGAGCTGCTTCTTCCTCTCTTCTTGTAATAGCTGGTGTGCTGGATATTGAAGGGTCATGCCATACTGAGTATATGGCTGGGCATGTAGAGCTGCAGCTCTCAAACATGAAAGCAGAAAATAGTTGCTTGCATTTCTAATAATATTAATTAAGAAAGTTCTGAAAATTTCAATTTCACTGTCTTATTTTGGGACAGAAGAGCTCATCAAACATTAATAAACCATTTAAAAAAATACAGCCATTTATAGTTCTGGCTGCAGCTGCTGGGTAAGCTTGCTGTAGTTGAGGAGTACTTATTCCACCTACTGGGATACTAAAGGGTGTATGAAAGGGCCACTCCTCTCAGTGAGATACTTGCCTGTTGGTAGTAGCATTGAGATGGGGAGGATAATCAGGTGGGTTTTTAGCATATAAACAGGAAGCTTAAATGTGTTTTTCCTCTTACTTCATCCTAGTTCAGAGCAGTCATCAGAGGTGCCTGAGCTGCCAGTGCAGGGCACATTGGGCTATTTTATTTTAACATCTCCAGGTTTGCCTAATCCTGGCCATTTGCATATGCCACTGGAAAATGTATCATACAAGAAACTTTCTCTGTGGAGAAAGCAGGAGTCCCACATCTCTGTTTCGTGCTGACTCCAAAGTTTAGCACCAGAAGCAGTGTGGAATACTTACCTCAAATCATATGAGCATAAGTTCTACACTTGTCTGCCAGAGCAGCTGCTTTTCCCCCACTACATTACAGTCCTGAGTGACTGTAATTTCATTTAAATGGTAGAGGGACAAAAAAAAAAATATATTAATTGTGGCATAATGCAAAAGAAATTATTGGTGCAGTGCTTCTTCAAAATAGTTTACAAAAGAAGGCAAAGATATTTGAGGTGCAGAGAGATAAAATTGCTTTTTCAGCATGTTTTCATTGGTAAGTGCTTGAATGAGGGCTGCAACACAGTGGTGCTCACTTTTAGTCTGTGTTGTCACTCTTCAGAGAGCTGTATTCTCAAAGGGGTTATTGAAACTCATATTTATAAGTCAGGATGTTTGATATGGGCATTTAGCAACTTATGTGTTACACCTGGTATCCAACTGAGAGAAATTTATGTAAATTTACTCTGTTGCATGAATTGCAAAAAGTTCAGTAGATTTCAAATCTCCATGACAGGTTGAATGGGAGAGTATTGCAGGATTTAATAAAAATTATTTCATAAGGGAATGTTTTTGTTAGGTTAGTGTAGTTAATGCTCACTATGCACAATGATACTTTTCTCCTGAAATTTTGGGGAATTTCAATTAGCTTCCAGTGGTATAAGAGGGAGGATTCTGGAGGTGTGTGGCAGGAGGGCAAGTGAGAGACCGTGACTGCTCCAGAAGCTGGAACCCCATGATGTGCAGAGCAACCAATGATGCTGAAAAATGGTTTAATGAAAGAAGAGATCTGAATTTATGTCCAGTATTATTAACCCCTCATGCTCATATGTAAAGTTTTATGTAAATTGCTGTCATGTTTAAGTGAGCAGCTTTCAAGACAAAGCATTTACTGCTTTTCCAGATGTCTGCAATCCCAGAAATATGGAACAAGAAAACTGATGTTGAAAACAAAGAAAGTATTTTTATTTAGTCTTGTTTCCCAGTTCATGAAAACCATTTGAATTGGCTGTAATTGTAACTGGCAGCTGTTTCAATAGTATTTTGTAGAAATATTTAAAAATGTCGTTTAGTGCAGGAATGAGTACCTCTAATTTTTATGGGTTTGTTTACTTGATAGTACTGAACACTGTAATAGCAATGTGGTGCTGCAGTGCTAACTTGTGAAAGTTTATAAATTTATAAATAATCTTTGTTGGTTTTTTTAATAGGTACGAATCTCCGGAAATTGCTCTAAATTGTGGGATAATGCTTAGAGAATGCATCAGGCATGAACCACTAGCTAAAATCATCTTGTGGTCAGAACAATTCTACGATTTCTTCAGATACGTGGAAATGTCAACGTTTGACATTGCTTCGGATGCATTTGCCACATTCAAGGTAATTTCCTCACAACCTTGGAATTGTTACTTCTGTAGTTCTCTGCTTTGTGAACCCAATGTTGTGTGTGATGTTCTTGGCAAAACAAGCCTTGGGAGAGGGCAAGAAAATAGGTGTGATGCAGATGGGTAAGCTGGACACCGTTCTTCCTTATTTCTCAGAGTGTAAGACATACCTGTTAATACATATAGTATATCTGCTCCCCAAAATTTTGTTCTAGAGAGTAAGCTGTATCGTGCATTACCTGAATGCATGTGTCCTCCCATGCCAGGGGCTTTAAATATGTGTCTGCAACTCCTCCCGTGTTCCTCCTGAGGACGCTTGATGCTGTTGCTTTGTTTGGGGAAACTTTTGTGGCCCTAAACCAATCAGTTATACTGAGACAATAAGCATAATATTAATCAATATTAAACGGGGGGTCTTAGCCTTGGTTGTGTGTAGTTGTGTGCAGAGCATAGCCTTGATCCATAAGTAGCACTCTTCATTGAGAATTTCACAGGCTTTTTATCTGTGCATTAAAGTAATGCATCACAGGTCTTTCCTAAGTGATGCCAAGATCCTTAGCAGTGTCCAGGTAATTGAATTCATGTCCTAAATTAGTGTGTTTAATGAAATAGCAGAATTTTGGATTGCATGTCTTATGTGTATGAGAATGTCTACGTACTGTTTAAATCTTTTTAGTGACAATACTGGGTTTGTGCTTTTTTACAGGATTTGCTTACAAGACACAAGTTGTTAAGTGCAGAATTTTTGGAACAACATTACGATAGGGTGAGCAGACGCGTTTTCATATTTAGAGCTTTCTGGTGCTGTGTATCTTATTTGAAGAAATCGGTGATTTTATTCCTTGTTCAGCTCTGGTTTTGGGAATTTCCATGCAATAGTAAATCAACTGAGCTTAGGGTAGATCAGAGGAAGCGAAGGCAGCAGGAATGTGGTGCTGCGGGAGCCAGGCCTGGCTTCTCCGCCAGGGGGAGCCCGTGCCGTGCTTTCCAGGCTATCCCGGGAATCCGGGAATGGGGGAACAGTGCCCAGTGCAGGAGCTGGCACAGAACGGCCTGCTAGGGAGGCACCTTAAACATCCCCTCGCTCCAACCCCCCTGCCATGGGCACCGACACCACATTGCTCAGAGCTCCATCCAGCCTGGCCTTGCACACTTCCAGGGATGGGGCATCCACAGCTTCTCCGAGCAACCTATTTCTATTACAGTTTAAGAAATAATGAGGAAACGCCTTCCACTACACTGTAGTCTAAACATTAAAGGCTCTTAGAAGAGTACATATGTATTTTTTAAAGTGTATGCAGTGTTTATCAGTAGGGACTTCCAGGAATCTAAGGAGATTTCAGATTTCATTTGTTTTTGTTAGGGATTTGCATCTCCTCCACTTTGTTGCAATACTTTGGAAGAAGATGCCTATGACACTGGAAAAAGTCCTAACCCTTCTCTTTATTCTGTGTTTAGTTCTTCAGTGAATATGAGAAGTTACTTCATTCAGAAAATTACGTGACAAAGAGACAGTCACTTAAGGTAAGGCAATTTTATTATCTTCTTAAATGCAAAGCTAGAGATTCCCTTTAATTTCAAGGTGAGTTAACTTTATTTGAAATGGCTTCTATAAGAGCCTTGAATAGTGTTTATTTTAATTCTCCATACATTTTAATTCTTGAGATCAGCTACTTTTTTTTAGTCCAGTTCTTACATTATTTAGTGTCTAGCACAGACCAAGCTAATTTCTCTCCCTATGAAAAAATGGCTCCTCAAGTTTCTTAATTTTTGTTGTTTTTTCCTTCAACAAGTCTGGTTACATTTAAATAATCTAACAAAGATTCACATGGTGTGCCTAGAGCAATACTAATCTTACATTCGAGTAGGTAAGAAGTAGTGAACATAAATGTAATACAGAGCTTGCAGCAAAGGTGATCCTTGTGGGGAAAATCCTTTTAAACCCTTTAGGATAAAGAAGGTAGCAAAAGAAGTGCAGTGTTTCTCATTTGATGTGCTAACCTGTTTTTTTGGGGTTTTGTTTGCATTTTTTTTTAAGGCATTCTTTCTATGCTGAATAGCTTCTGTATAAATGAAAAAAATAATGAAGTCATGGGGGAAAAAATGAAAGACTTATCTTTCCAATTCATAACAAGGGGGAACAAGTGTGATTTTTTATTTTCTGAGGAAAAGGAGAAACTGTGTCATTGAAGTAAGGGGAAAATGCACCCTACACTTTGAAATTTGGGGCACTTAGTTCTGTTGTTACTCTGTTTACTGACCCCTGTTACTGTATTCACAGACCACCACACCATTTCAGGGGGTTGGAAAGCGTTTGTAAGTAAGCTGATTCTTATGTCCAGTGTTAGTAATTTTTTCATTTGGGCTTGTTTTCTGCTTTCAGCTTCTCGGTGAATTGTTACTGGACAGACACAACTTCACAATTATGACGAAGTACATCAGTAAACCTGAAAATCTCAAACTAATGATGAACCTTCTACGAGACAAGAGTCGTAACATTCAGTTTGAGGCCTTCCATGTGTTCAAGGTATGTTAAAAACCCCCACCATGAAACAGAAAGAATCCAACCAGAAGTTGTTTAATTGAGTAAACTACTTAGCTGAGCCTAAATGGAGCTTATCTTAATGTCTGCTAAGTGATTAAATAAAGGGAGCACTAATGTTTGCTTTATTATGATCCATCTTTACAGATATCTATCTTGGTTATCTTTTGAAAATAGTTTAGAAACCACTTAGGGATTTCCGTGTGATTGACAGAGTAATCTCCTTTAGAAAATTTTGGAATTAAATGCAGTAAGATAAGGAGGAATGCATGATTCTATATAGAATCATGGAGCATCCTGGAGTTTGAAAGTGGTTTTATCACACTGCATGATCTCTGAAGGATAGCAGTATTTTAGTCAGGTCACCTGAATTGTAATTTGAACATAACAGATGTCTTCTGACTTTGCAGCAGACAGGCAGCTAGGAGTTATAACCTGAGGTCTAAAACTTTGCAGTGAACTGTGAGATACCCATCAGATGCTGCATATGATATGAAAACATGCATTTGCTGTAGAATTTAACCATAAAGTGTCTTCAGTGGTTTCTGCAGAGGCTGTTGTGGCTGGTCACCTCCCACAGACTAAATTTACTTTGGTACTTAGGTTCAGCTTACGTCCTGATACCAAAAAAAACCCAAAACCAAAACAAAAACCTTGGATTTACTCCTTTATTTTTTTCTGCGGGATACTGGAATAATTAAAACATAATTTTAAGTTACCATCATCAGTATTTTCTTAGATAATGTTTTTTAACTTAACCTTCTGTTTCTCACAATTGTGCTCAATGCCTTTTATTTTCTTGCAGGTGTTTGTAGCCAATCCTAACAAGACACAGCCTATATTAGACATCCTTCTAAAGAACCAGACCAAACTTATTGAGTTCCTCAGCAAGTTTCAGAATGACAGGACCGAGGATGAACAATTTAATGATGAGAAGACCTATTTAGTTAAACAGATCAGGGATTTGAAGAGACCAGCACAGCAAGAAGCTTAAACTCCAATAAACCTTTAAAATATTAAACCCAAATTCAGCATTTGCTGTTAGATATTCAGCATCAGGCACTCTTATCGATTCATGAGGAACATTACTGCTAATCTGCTGTTCAGTGAACGGTTTTTGTTTTTCTCTTTTCATTTTTAGTCCAAGTTGAGAAACATAGCTGCTGCTTTCTTGCACAATGTGGACTTTCTTGATATTTGTGTCATTTCAGAATTCAAAGACACTGCTTGTTTTAGGAGTCCTGAAAAGAAAGATTCTAGGTTCGTGAAAGCAAACATATAGATACTAGTTTGGTCTAGGAAAGAAGGTATTAATGTAGTTAAGTAACAGGTTGCATGCTTGCAAATCTGAATAAATCTGTATGTTTGCACTTACCTTGTTTGAGATAATGAGCACAATGTGACCTGTGCATACCTGGCACCATAGTATAAGATTATATGCCTTGATTAAAAAAAAAAAAATGTGCAGTGCTTTATTTGTAATCAAAGGGGAAATGTATCTAAGATGTGAGCTTATTGGGATAAACAGTTGTCTTGCAAATAAACTGATATTGAAACTTAGCAACTTTTAAAAGAGTGAAATCTCAAGGTTCATAAGGAAAATGTATATATGCCTTTCACTGCTTTATAGAATTTTTTTTTGACATGATTTGATTTTTCTGAGACTTGACTTGTAAACTTGGAAATATGTTCTAAGGGGTTTTGTTAATTTTACTTTAAAGGTATTTCAGACAGTAGACCTAGCAGTGACATTTTGCATTTCATTTCAACAATGCTTGCTGGTTTCTTTTGTATATAACTCTTAGGCTGCTCATTTCTTTAAAATATGATTTAATTTGTACAGCAGAGGAATGTTATTGTATTAGTCTGTAACTATTACCTAATATTGAGTTTTGCAAAATGAATGCTCATGTAATTGAATACTTCAGATCACATGGAAATGCTGATTTAACAATCTTAAGTACTGCAGCATTTAAAAGGAAACAAAAACCCAAACCCAAACAAATTCTTTGTATTCACTTATCTAATGGGGTGCCATCAATTAGGGTAGGCTGAAACAGAGAGCTGGAACCCTTTCTACTACGTTCTTACCAGATAATATTGGCCTTATTTAATTAAACTAGCATTGTGCTCACCAGCTCTGCAAATGGCAAGGATTATGCTAAATTAATATCGATTCCTCTGACTTCTGGGGAGCCTGCAGTGCGTCATTTCTTACAGTAAATAACTCAGTACAATAGTTGTGTTAAGTGAATGATTTAATTCCCTCCAACCTCAAGAAACAATTTCATAGGTGTCCTAGGATAACAAAATGACTTAATTTTTTGTTGATTGTGTTCTTTAATGCTGCAAACTATCAGTATTTATAAAAAGAGAAAACCCAACTGATTTTGCACCATGTTTTTGTTACTGTGACCATACAAAAGGAATCTGCTAAATATAGCTAAATGATGTTATTGAAATTGTATCTATCCATCATATAGTAACGCTAAGATCACAGCCAAGCAAAATCTCATGGATTGGGGTCTGAAAGTTCCAATTCTGCATGACTGAATGATTGCGAATGCTACAGAAAATGTTTGTTGCTTCCTGTCCTCTTCCCATTTGAAATATTTCGCAATCAGTGACGTTTAAGCTGATTTGAAAGCCTTCACAAGGGAAGTCCGAGAGCTCCAGAAAATTGAGTGTTTTCACTCTGTTATTTAAAACTGCTCTTAACATTAGAATTGGTCTTTTAAAGGTTCTGAACATGTCCTTTGCAAACAGAATCATTTTGCTTACAGGAAAGAAAATAGCTTACACTTCCCAGAGATCCCAGGCAGAAGTGGCACTGAGGTGGTGTTGTAGTTCAGTACTAACAGTCTGTTATATTTTGGTTTATCATAGCTGAGTGGAGGAAAACGTTATTTGCCAAGTTACTCACCATAACAAGTAAGGCTTCCTCTTTAGAAAGACGTAGATGTGCTAAAGATTTCTATGTGTAAAGAAGTGAAAACATTTGGACTGGCATAGAGGTTACTCTATATTAGGCCTTGGAATCAATGGCTATGGTGACTTTTTTAATATGTGGAAACATTTAAATGTTGGCTTTCGAAAAGAAGTTGTATTTAAATTAAAGCTCCTTTGATGTGCTGTTCATATTAAAAAACTTGTTCTGGAAGTGGTTTCTTATCTGCTTGAAGGCTTAAGGGTGTTACTAAAACATATTTAAATGCAAGCGGTTTTTTGTTTGGCTTTTTTCTTTTTTTTTTTTCTTTTTTTTTTTTTTTAACTAAGAGATGTATACAATTGTAATTCTATTTCCATGGTAGCATTTCATTTCTCCTGAGGAAAATGCGTTTCGTATCCAAAAAAATCTGGCTGGCCCCATAATTTAAATTAAAATAAAATTTTGAAGAAAAATGTGTGTTCTTTACTGTGTTACTGAAGAGGATCAGTTTCTTGTGGATGTGTATCAGGTCTCCCTTATTGCCTTCGAGTGGTTCAGCTTTCTCCCTTTTAAATATGAAATCATTTTAAATCATGAAAAACTCTGGCTTGCACAAACATTTTTAAAGCATTAAGACAAAGCGCTGTATTAGAGCTGCAATCAATTTTAATTAATTGTTGGTAGCCTCCCTTGCCTCTTCGTATTATTATTGCTGATTGTATTTCTTTTTGGCATGACCAAGGGCAAAGAGAGGAGATGCTATTTCCTGCGTCATGGCTGGAGACAGGACCTGATAGGGTTAGTTGATAAATTTTTGGCCCTTCACTTCTCTCTAATTTTCAGGAGCTGAGAGTGTCTGTAATTGGTCACCCTTTCCTTAGGCTGTGCTGGTGTCTCCTCGCTGCCTCTGGAGCTGCTGTCATAGGTAACACCCCAGGTTATGCAGTGTGGCAAACATCAGGAGAGTGTTATGTTTTAAACAACGTTCAGGAGCTTTTGATGCAGATTCTGCAGATGGTTTTGTTCAGCAAAATTACTGAACAAAAAGTTTCCCTTCAGGAACATAATTACTTTGCAGACAGAAGTATTTGGTCTTTGATAACCCCCAGTAGAGACCACAGCTGTTTGACCCTCTGTGGAAAATGTTGGCATTTCTCTTCCTCACTGACAGGAAGATCACAGATTACAGGGGGAAGGAGTAATTTATATGGTGGTCAGACAAATGGCAAATTTTAATTGAGTGCACAAGTCAGGCACTTGACAAGGTGTTTGAAACACCCTTGTGGTAGGAAGCACACGAAATGCAAGGAGATATTGCCCTGACTTCTTAAAATTTGCTTTCCCCACAGAGCTGATCAGCAGGACCTGCCTTCTGAGCTGCCATCTCTAGGAACCCCAGCAGGAGTTGTCCTTGAAGTCGTGGGATCAGGTTGTGGACAAAGCTGCTTTCAGTAAGTCTCCCTCTGTTTGTGGCCTGCCAAGTCATTCCCAGCAGGCAACTTCATCAGATTTCATTTTGCTGCTTCCCTTTTTTTCCCCCCTATTTGTTTCAGACTTTTGCTGGCTGCTGTATTGAATTATTTCCCTGTCTGTGCTGCTTTTCTTCCTATGGCTGTTGATTGGTGCCATCTCTTTGGGTGCAGTGCGTTTATTTTCTGTCACCTTTGTGGTTATTTCTCATGGTACATCTGTATTCCTTTCTTCAGAGGTTTTGGCCTTTGTAAGGCAGTTTTAAGTGCTGTTTCTTTTAGCTTTCCAGCATATTGCAATTCCAGGTGATGGTTAGTATCATAGTGAGGAAAATGTTACCCTGTTCTTTTACGTGTTACCTCTTTAAATCAGAGTTCAGCTTAATCTGAGCACACTGAACTTGTGAAGAGTTGTTTCTGGTATATGACACCTACATTTACAAGTGTACCAGGGCAGATCCAGTTTAAATCCCATGTGACTAGAGGCAGGTCAAAACATCCAAAAAATCACAACATGGAAAAAAGTTAAAAGGAGGGAGCAGTGGTATGCATCAATAGATTGCATTATTTGAAGGAAATTGGCTGTTTCATAAGAGAAGAAAGATGGAGAGAGACTACTTGCAAGAGCATGAAGTGACAAGACAGAGGGGAATAGCTTTAAACTGAAAGAGAGCAGGTTTGGATTAGATAGTAGGAAGAAATTTTTTACTGTAAGGGTGGTGAGGCACTGGAACAGGTTGTCCAGAGAAGTTGTGGATACTCCATCCCTGGACGGAGCCCTGAGCAACCTGGACTAGTGGAAGGTGCCCCTGCCCATGTGGGGGGCTGGAAGGAGATGATCTTAAACGTCCCTTCCAACCCAAACCATTCTATGATCCTGTGTTCTGCTTCCTATTTTAAAATATCTGTTGATGCTCCTCTATTTAAAAAAAGCTAGCACAAAACACTAAGTTATACAGCCAACATAGATTTTTGGTGAGTGTATTGTGTTCACAACAAAAAATAAAGGCAAGCTCTGTTCTAGAGGGCTCCTACTGGAGCTTCTGATTTGCACAAGTAAGGATATTTTGTTTCCTTGCTCAGAAATGCCCTGGCCAGAACTGACACTTTCCATAAAGGGACCCTTCAGGCTAAAGGTTTTCCACTGCAGCAGAGTTTTCCAGCTGTGTTGGGGGGGCGGGGGGGGAGGGCTGTGTGATTCCAGTATGCAGGATTATATCCACCAAGGGAGAGTGTCACACGGCTGGAAGTGACACCACCTGGCTGGCATGGGCCTTAGGTGTTCCTGATGTTGGCAACACTACAGAATTTACCAAGAGGGCATGTTTGGAATGAAGGAAGATAAACAGTGTGCGGTAATATAAAGATACAATTTAGATATGTTTTAGTGGGAGAGGATCTGTTTGGAAAAAGCAAGGTAAATTACTGCAGTTGTCTGTTCTCCTTGCCTAAAATTAAAACATCAGTAGGTGTTTTTCCATTTCTTCCCTAGCAAATTCCTTGTACTGGGCTGTCATGGAGGATCCATTAGGAGTTGTTCTTTCTTCTTCTTGTGGCAGCCCTTGGGAATGTGCCTCACATCCCACCAAGGAGAAACTCAGGGTAATAAGAATGTGAGTGTTGCTTAACAAGGTTCTACTATTAAAAGATGTCGACCTGAATTTAATATGCTTAGTGTTATTCAGAGACTTGAAGGAAGGATTAAGTTTGCATTTATCTGAGCATAAAACAAGAATAAAAGCTCTATAGGTTTCTTAGGTCTGTTTTAAATTTAAGAATATTGTATATTGTAACATTAATAAATAAGCCTTTGTAACTATAATGCAGGGCATTTAAATAAGGCATGCAGTATGTGTTGAACGGTGTTTAAACAACTGAGGTGTGAGGCAGCCAAGCTTTTGGCCTCAGGTCTTTAACAGCATCTCCAGATTGTATGGAATGAAAAGTGTCAGTTTGAGAAATCAGACTGTAATTCAGGTTTCTGGGCATCTAGACACATTGAGAAACATAGTCTGGAGAGACTAAAAGGTGCACAGGTTCACCTGGCTATAAAACATCAGATTGCAGCTGCTGAATTTCCTCACTCTGGAATTACAGAGTGCTGGCTCATGCCAGCTAATATCCAAATTACATGGAAACAGCTTTTAAGGATTCAGAGTAATGCTACTTTTTTTAAAACATGCTTTTCCCTAGAAATTGCATCTTAAAGAAGTAGGAGAACAATCCTACTCTCACAAACCCAGTGTATGGGCAGAGCAGGGTTTTTATGTTCCTTCAGGCTGTTAGAGCAGCAGGGAAATCCTTTGCACTGAAGTTGGTCATGCTGCACATGCTGCATGTTTGAGGAGCCCTTACAACACGCAGAGCTGCAGGTTAGGGCTCAGTCTTGGCTATGAGTCATATCGGAGCGATGTTCTAGAAGGAAAAAAAGCACAGATAAAGCAAACATAGCAGGAATAGTTACAGACCAATGGAAGAGCGTGAGAGGAGTTCACTGGAGCTTGTGAATAGCTTGAAAATATTTATTGTGTAATTTAAAAGGTGATTTTTCTTGCCATACTAGGTTGTAGGCCATCAGAATGCAATATATGTAATATGCTACACACTATACAGACAGGCTTGGAATTTTGGCTTCGGTTTATCTAATATAAAAACCACGTACTTGACAAGGACCAAAGTGTGAAAAAGCTATGATGGGCAGATGCTGAAAGCGTTCTTGCTTCATGGTGTTATTTGGGAAGCAGGAACCCAGCTCTCACATTTCTAGTGCCAGTCTTTCTCTTGTGTGTTCACCAAGTTTGGGTGAAACCTGCAGGTAGAAGGTGAGAGACCTAGTGACAAAAATGAAAATATTAAAATACTACACAAGTCATTCTTTACTGCTGCTTTGCAATTTTAAAAGGTTTTCCCTTTATGTCTTTGATACAAGAATAACCTGAAAGCTATTATTGGTATACTTTAAATTTTTGTGCAGAAACTTTTAAGTGAACATTAAGTTATGAGTTATTCCTTTTAGCTGAGTTTCTTCTGAGCAATGCTTTTTCTTTCAGCCTTGACTGGTGTAAATTAAAAATTTCCCTTGACTGCACATGGCAGGTTGGTAATTAGTAACACATGACTGCAGTGCACAGTTGGTGTCACATTCATGGGGTGCTCTGGTGTAAGGTTCATATGGGAAAATTCGAGTAGGCTAAATTCATGCCTATGGTGACTTATTGTCAATTTTAGACATCCCAGTTTCAAAAATAAAGTCTTTCTTATTTTACTAATAAAGGTGTGCAAAACCTATGAATTGATAATGATGGCATTGGTATGTTGCCTGATGGTTCTTCATGATGAGCAGTAAACAGTAGTCTAGTTTTGAAAAATACCTGTCAGGCAGGCAGGTAACAGCCAAGGTGACACATTATTGTGTGGCCTGTGGTTTTGGTTCATTCCCACCAGCTGTGGAGGCTCTTTGCCAGCTCCCAGGAGGAGAATGTTGGCTCTGCTGCTGGTCCAGCTGCCCCTTGCTGGGGAGGCAGCTTTCTGCAGCCTCCTGGCTGACCTGATGGCTCTTGCCTCATCCTCAGACTTCTTCTACTTTAGCTTAAAGCCTTCAGGAAAAAGAGCATGAAGCAGGATAGGGCAGTGAAGCAAAGGTTCAGAAAAGATGCAGTTCTGCAGCAGAGCTGTCAGTGACACAGCAGTACAGTGAACAGCAGCTCTGTTACCTGTCTTTGACTCAGGTAACCGTGTGTGCTCAGCCTCATGAGCTGTTCCTACTCTGGGGATGTAAGATGGTTTAAATCCTCTTTATCTCTTTTTGTTGCTCCCACTCCTTACTTCTGAACTTCCAAGTCCATAAAGGATATTTTCTGCATTTCTGTTTTCTGTTAGCTAATCTCTCTCTTATTGAGTCTGATTCTACACTTTAAAAATCCCAATCCTCTTGGCAAATCATGTCTTTTACTCTTGCCTTTCCCCTCTGATTTCTGTCAGTTGCCTTTTCAGCTCATTTCCAAGGGGCTCTGTATTTTTGGGGAAATATTCTGTAATTGCATGTAAGAAGTGCAGTCATTTCTCTGATCATTTTTTTCTCCAGGTGTAGAGTTTATCATCGAGTATCACTGCTGCAGGTAATGTGATTTCCTATAGGAAATACTACTTGTATGTTATTAGAAAATAAGAGAATAGGCAGAGTGCGAGTAGGTCACAGGTACTGCACGTACGGGGCTCAGCACTGTGTCTGGCACATGAGGATGTTGCTGGGGATGCGGAGAGGGATGCGAGCAGCAGTAGCACAGTTTGGCCAGAGTGACCCTTGCTTTGAGAGGCTACAGGTTTGGTGTGTGTGGGTTGGTGGCCAGACATTGTTGGGAAGCCAGGTGCTCTCAACACCCACACACAGCTGTGTGGGGCATTCAGTACCTGGAGCTGATAACAGATTTATAAAGCAGCCAGTGCTTTAGAAACCTCTGCTTTCAAAATGCTGTTTGTGTGAACGTTTAGCTTTGAGTTTCTGGTGTCAGGGATGGGCTCTGTCAGTGAGTGAGATTTGCAATCTTTCCTGTTCCTTCTGGGCTGCAGGTGAAAGGTTGGGACAGTCTCCCCTTGATCTCAGGCTAGCTGGCAGGGTCAGACACTGCCAGTGTCACCCTGTGACTGCGCTGAATCCTCTGCATGCAGCAGAGGAGATCAGATCTTTGATTTCCTATTCTCTCAGTCCATTAGTTCTAAAAAGACTTTCTGCTGCAGCTGTTTGACGCGCTGTGCTGCCAGGAGTGACAGGTGTAAGAGTGACCTCTGCCCCTCGTTCCCCTGTTCAGACTGACCCTTGCCATTTCCATGCAGCACCAGTACATCAGCCACACCCTGCTTCCCTCCAGTGCTGTCTGCCTGATTGATTAACACTCTTAGGGAGAGAAAAGGCAATTGCAAATCCAGCAGTGTTGGAGTTGGTACAACAGAGGGACAAAATGAGCCCCAAAAGTTACCCAAACAACAGCTTCATGGCCTGACACAAAGCCTGTTCCCAGGACTGGCCTGCAGCCTCTCCTGGAGAGCACTGGGGGATGATAGCTGTGTCACTGTTGTCTGCTGCTTGATTGAAACTGGATTTTGTGCCAACACGTCCATACCTCTCCTGCCTTACCCTCTGGCACAGTTTAGAGCTGTCTGAAGGCTGCTGGAAATAAGTGCTGCCTGGAACATTCTGCTTCCTTCAGGTCCTTCCTGTAGCTGCCGAACTTCTGGACATGTGTGGTCTGATTCGGAGAGGTCTACAGGGTTACATTCATGGTACAGGGAGGTTTTGCTTTATTTGGAGGGGAATGAAGAAAGAAGAAAGTTCATAGATCAAGGGACAAAAGTCCAGTGACAGCCAGGAGAAGATTTTAATCTGAATGTCCTCATCTTACTGTATGGCCTTTAACTTCTGGAGGCAGAAGGTAAGTGAGGAGGTCTCTACCCAGACAGAGTACTGGTAGCTCTCATCTGAGGTTCTCCACACCTCAGAGAATGCTCCAAAGTGGGCAGTTTTCCATTCCTTTTTGCCTCTACAGCAGCAAAGTCACAGAACCAGATCTGGGCTGCACACTGGTTGTTCATGGTGACATCAGTTTCAGGTTTGGGATCTGGTTTCCTTGGTGTTTATCTGCATATTGTGGCCTGAGCCAGAGCCCATTGAAACAAAAGGAAAGATTACTGCTGGCTTGACAGTCCAGACACTCCAGATCTCAGGGCATTCCTGATCAGTACTGGGAGGGCAGAGAAGGGGCCTCCTTTTAGGCAAGTACAAGAGGCTGTGTGGTTTTATTTTTAAAACAAAAGAAACACAAATGAAAACCAAGCTTTAGGAGCATTTTCAGCTGTAGGAGGAACTTCTGCTCAATGAGCAAAGAACTGGAGAGCATCAATGGATTTGTCTTGCATTCATGTTCCTGGTGGGAAGCAGCATGGATGTGACCACTGGAACTCTACGTGTGTGATTGCCCAGCTTACTGGTGCCAGGCAGTTTGTGCCTCTGTGTGGCGTGAAGGCAGCCAGCCAAGGAAGTGGGATGGGGAGGAGGAGACAGCTCCAGTGATTCCCAGTGTCAGTGTGGAGCTGCTGGGGGACAGCAGCCAGCAGGTGTGTTACTCTGGAGTGGCAGTGGGGATATGAGGGGTGAAGGAACGAGAATGGGAGCTTACAGGGAATGGGGATGGAAGAGATGAGGATACTCTCCTGTGAAGTGGTAGAGGTGGCTCCAGCGGAGAGGAAAGGATATGGAGGTAGAAATGCTAGCTCAGAAAGTATCTGGGGATTACTGGGAAGTGCATCCTCCCTCACTGGAAAACCTGTGTCTTGCTGCTGGAGATCCCTGCATGGGGCTGCTGTAACCCTGCTCTATAACTGGGGGGATTATTGACCCCCACCCCTGCCCTGCCCAGGAGGCACCTGTGACACTTGTGGCTGTCAGAAATGAGCAGTCACACTGGGCCATCTGAAAATTGTAGTCACAGCTCTCGCTTTGTCTGAGACTGGGCTCTGGCTGGACTGCATCCATCAGAAAGTATCCAAATTGCAGATCATCTGGGGCATTGCGCAGTTTGGTTAGTCCAAGTCAATTCAAAATGAAATACTATCTTTTGATCCTCTTTACAAACAAACCTTTTCAAATTTTTTTTGGCAGAAACAACCTTTTTTTTTCCCCCTCATGGAAAATTCCTATTTTCTCAGAAACAGAAAATCCCCCCTATGGAAAATTTCCAGTGAGCTCCAATTCTAAACCTTGATGCCAGGAAACATGTAGCAGGCATTAGCAGAGGGTGACTCAGGGTGTAATGTATCATTTAATTCTGACTAGGGCAACATAGCCACAGGAATTTGAGAACACAAGCAGGCTCTCAGCATCCCTAATTCAATATTCAGTAGGCAATCCACCAAAACCACATATGCAGAACAGGGAAAAAGTGTTAAAATAACACTTCAGTTTTGAAAGCCCAGATCTACCCTGAGAAAGAAACTGGGAAAATGCCATCAGATGCACTGTCTCTGCTTCCTCTTGCTGACTTCCAAATCCAACGCGTTCATGTTAGAAGAAGATGCTTTTATTTTGTATTTTTATGTTTTTAGCAGATAGTTTCACCACCAACCAGTCTGAGAGAAGGTTTCCTGCTCTTACAAGCAGTGGAGAAAATTACCTGGCATTTTGCAGGTACAACAGACTTGAAGTTTGTTCTGTTGTTGCACAAGAAATAGTCTGCAGCCCTTCTCCAACAGCTCTGCTGCTGCTTTCCTACTCAGAAGAGACCGGCTGACTGAGAAAGTACCTTTCCCTTCAGCAGAACAAGGGTGTGAGATACAAGTCTGTCTCAAAAGGTAACTTAAAGCCTATTCATGGAAGCATCACCCAATTTAGCACAAGTCCTGGGGAAAAAAGGAGGCTTCTGGACAGGAAATGTGGCTTTGCAGTGCAAGATGGTGTCACCTCAGTAAGGGAAAAAAATGGAGAAAGGCAAGTAAAGTGCTTCAAGATGTGCCAGTGCTAAAGTGTTCTTCCACAGTGTGTTGGATGGGTCTCTCCTTGTTTTCATGTGGACCACACAGACTCATCTTTTAGAGCTGAGGTTACAGGCTTTGATTAAGTATCTCAAATTTGTGTCCTAAACATTGCCTTCAGTGTATGTTAATCCTTTCCAGACACTGGGTACTTCCCCTTCTCTATGTTGTGGGACCCTCTGGCTCCCTGCCTGCCTTTTAAGAGCTGAGCAAAAGGAGCTGGTTGGGGTTTGGGTACATGGGGTTATGGGTTAGCCCTTTGTCACTGGAGCAGCCCAGCAGTGCTCTGGCAGCACAGCTTAGGGGCAGAACTTCTGTTTTGAAATTGTTGTCAAAGGCAATGAAAAGGCATTTTATTTATCACTAATTTCACTTCGAGTATGAAGGACAGGTTTCTTCTGCTGAAACACAGCTGTGAATTTTTGGGGGCATGAAATTTGTTTTGAAAATTAAACCATTAGTAATTTAAAGATGCTAATTTTTTACTATTCCAAAAGTATTTGTTGCAGCTGAACTAAATTTGGTTTGGTTTTTGAATCTTCAAAGTTGTTGACTTCTATCTGCAACCTTAAGAATCCAATGCAAGGTGGGCACTAACCAAATGTCCTTACCAATGTACTTGATCCTGACTTGTGCATGTCTTTGATGCTGTTTGCCTCAGAGCCTTCTATTCAAGGCAAGACTTGAATTTTTAATGTAAAAGAGAAGCAGGAACCAAAAAAAATCCTTTTAGAATAAGAAAGAACTGCTGAAAAACCTCTTTCATGTCCTCTATGCGTTATAAAAAGGGAAGAAAAAAAGTAATCCAAAGGTTCCTTGCCCCCTGCCTTTGAAAGTCTCCTTTCATGATCTGTTCAAGCAGTTCTCTCCTGGTTTTTTGGGTTTTCTCTAGTGTGAGCCTTCCCCACAAAGAAACAGATGAATAACATTTGTCTTGTTTGTCATTATATAGAATATGAAGCTTTACATTACTGCCTCTCAGGTGCCGTCTTGAGCTGCTCTTTGCACTTTCCAACAACAGACAAAATCTTACTGCCTTTTCCTGCTGCAGTCTTGATTTTGAGAGTGATAAAAATGAAAGTCAAAATGGGATGACAACATTTAGGACCCATTTTGCTTCTCAGAGGCATGGAGTTGGAAACATTGAGCTTTCATTGCTCCTGCAGGAAAGACCAACAAGATGTTTTGTGAAGGAAGTTTTGTTTCTGCACAGTTGAGCATGGTTGCAATCTCCTAATGACAAGATTTCCACCTGAGCAGCTGTTGGCAGTTCTGCAATGTTCACTTAGCCTGCTATCTTTTCTAAATATATAAATAGGAATTTAGAAAGAAAAAAGGTAAGATGTAATAGGAAGTTATCATGCAGGATGATATGCAAGCTCAGTGTTCCTTGGTTATCTTGTATTTCTACACTGAGTGCACTATTGCATAATGTCACAAGGGCTGGATATTTTCTCGAGTGTAGTGATGCATTTTAATTAAATTCACTGCTTAAAGTGCAGTTACTCATTAGAGGTACCCAGTTGTCCTGAAAGGCATGCTGACCTTGGATATAACAATCCTCTGAAGAGGACTGTTAGGGATATGAACTAAATAAACATTATTTCACATAATTCACAGACAAAAAACATGGACAGTTTCTTGAGCAGTTGACTGCATCCATGTGTACTGTTCACCTTGCTAGTCCCTCTGAAAGCTTCCAGGTCACACCGTTCCCTGTCTGACATCAGTAAATCAAGGCAGGTCCTTCTCTCACAGAATCTGGACTTTGACTCTTGCACCAGGGCTGACCCTCAGCCCCCCACGCAGCTCCAGCCTCTCTAGGGACGGGGTGGGAGCCTTGGGCACTCCTGGTTAGTGGGTCACCTGTGAAGGGCATTTTCATAAGGAAAGCAAGCAGATACAAAAGCTCTGCAAAATTCAAGCTGCATTTGTCAACAACAAAGAATGTACAGTTCTCAGCTAACAATAAAACATTTATTCATTTCCATGCTCCTATTTTTTGTTTTTCACTGCTCAAGTATTCTCTGTGTTGAGGTTGAATCTTTCAGGCCCCAGTAGCCCTCTGCCAGTAGATGTCTTCCCTGGAACAGAGAGGCGCTGTTTTTCCCTAGAATTGCCCTTGTCTAGCCTCAGTGTAAAATATCCTTTGTTGTAGAAATGTGTTTCTTAGTTCTCTCATCTGCCCAAGGTTCCTTTCTTTCTGAAATTTTTTCTTTTATCTTCTCAGATCCAGCACTATGACTTTGATCTTGTTTTCTTCTGCTGGTGTTATCCCATCATCAGCCAGTGAGAGACAGATGAGAAAACTGGCTTTATCAGGAAGACAGTTATTCTTTTGTTCTCCAGGATTACAAAGGGCTCGGCTTCTAATGGTCTTTACTTAACCTGTGCATGGATAAGCAGGTAAAAGACACCACTGTCTTTACTGAGCACAAGGAACAGGGGGCAATAGGCAGTGAAAGATGGGCAAAAGATAAGGAAGCAAACAATTAACTTTCAAACAAATAAATTTGATTGAAGAAGCTTCCCCACCTCCTGAAGTGTCCATGAAGCTGTAACAGCTCATTCTACTTTGAAAATTTAAACTGCAGCCCAAAATCTGAGTGTGCTTCAATGATGGTAAAGGCTTGAAAAGGTATGACATGTTTTTTGGTTCTGCCAGGATAATGTAATCTCCTGCTGTCTAGGAAGTGGTGATGAAAGAAAGGCTGTCTTTGGGGGTTGCAAGTGTCTGCCAGGTAAGTAAAGTAAGTGATGTGTAAAGGTCAGAGCGCTCTGTTGATAAGGGGATGCACTGAAAGGGCAGAAGAACCACAGAGGACTTCTTGTGTCATTACAGCAGGTGCTGTATGAAGTTGAGAGAATAGCTGAACAAAGCAAACCACAAGGATGACAGGATATTTAAAGCAAAGTGGGGAAATAATGAGTCATCCCCATTTATCGAAGTGGAGGAAAAAAGATTTCTGTCTCAGTTAATTTCTCGATCGGATATAAAGGCAGCCTTTAACAAAAGGGGGAAAATCCAAATTCCATTTAATTTCCTTTAGTCCAAGCAACCAAAATCCCTTTAGACTACAGAAGCTACCAATTATGTAATGTTGTTACCAAAAAATCAGTATTTTCCAGGCGTCTGCAGTTGAATCTGTCCTTGTAATCAGAGGGATGTGTTGCTTGGTTGTAAACAAACACATCTGTACTCAGGAGTGTTCCTCAGATACCCAGAGTTAAACAGCATCAGTGAAACATGAGAGAAACATCCTCAGCCATGTGCAGAGCTGAGTGAGGGCACCTGGACCCTGGAGTTACATCACAGCACAATGGCCTCGTGCTGCTCTCCTGGTGTGCAGGGCTCGTGGCTCAGGGACTGAACACCTGCTTGAAAGGCCTTATTTGGAACAGATCATTCCCGTGGAATAGGTAAGGTATTGATTTGGGAATATACTGGATTGGGTGTTCCTTATTGAAAGTTTGGCTTCCCAAAAGGAATGGTTCCTTGGGGGAAGACCTTGCCAATGCCTCAAGGTATCTTCTCTGCTTTGTGTGAGTTTATGCTTCAGACCCTCTGGTATGTTAAGTGGACTCTTTGGCCACCAGGAGCTTTTCCAAAGAGCTTTCAGGCAAGTTGCTACTTATTATTCTGGTAGTAAATCAGGTTGCACATGTTGGTTGCCCCAAGTGCCCAGCACTTCCACAGGTGGTGCTGTTGGAAATAATCCTCCTTAGCAAGGCAGGCTGGTGCTGTGAGGAGAGCTCACTCCTCATGGAGACTGTCCATATGCTCTGTTACTGTCCATCTGTTGGTATGAAGAGAAACTTCCAAGAAATGGAAGTCTGATAATGTGCACAGTGTGAGGTTGTGTGTAGGGATAGGTTAATGTTGATATCATTGGTGCCTGGTCACCTAGGTGATGGATCTTGCTGCTATAGTAACCTGCAGGCTGCATTGCTCATCAAATAGGGATTTTTACAAATAGGATTGTTTTAAGGTGGTGTTGCCCTGTCTGTTGCCCTTTTAAAATTTTTACACGAGTTGTAAGATGAGACTTTGGAGTAGAGGTTTTATTATCTGTTTTTTCCTTGAAATTGTGTCCTGGAAAAGGCATGATGTTTATGCCCAAACACTGAACTTAGGATAGAGATGGTTGGAAAAAAAAATGCTGTTGCTTTTCACCTTCTGAAGTCTTGCCTCTTAGGCCCATCCTTCACTATGGAAGATGATGTTTTAGAGGAGTTGGAGCCAATTCAATATATATATCCTAGGCATCCATATGAACTTCTCACTTGTGCCCTCATGCAAACCTGCAGCCATGTGCTGTGCCAGGGTCGTGTCTGGAACATGGATATTCTGTGCATGGCTTGTGGTACATTGTGGGGCACTGTAACATCTCTGTCTTGACCCAGAAAAGAAAGAATTTTAATGCATACAGTGCCTTCAGCTCATGATTAGTGTAGTGTGTTCATCCAGGGATAAACCTGATATGCTGCTGGGTAGCAGATTTTCATGGGTTCACACAGCAGCACATTATGGGGTGTGTGATCACACACTAAGATCTGTGAAAGATGGGTCAGCAGTCATGAGGGCACAGAGTGGGAGAGCAGCTCATAAGAGTATGGATTTTTCTTTTTGATCACTATAGAAGAGCAGGCTGTGTGTTTTTAGGAGTCCCACACTGTTTTATCTTTTCCACTTGGACAATATTGGTAGTAGGAGATATTTTAATTCCTTTATGGTGGTACTTAGATCGAGAGATTTTTCAATTCCTCTTGGCAGAACAGGATGGGACAAGCGGGAGTATGTCATGATGACTTGTGGAGGGACAAACGGGCATATCCTTCACAATGTGACCTGACTGAACAGATTTTCTGCTTTCTGGAAAATTTTACAAGGCATAAATAAAAATCTGGAAAAACACTGATGAAATCAAACCCACAAGTGATTAAAAATGAGACTGCCAACTTTCTGTCTCACACAGGGCACTCCAGGTTTACCATGAAGGCAGAGTGAGCCAACATGTGCACCCCAGGACTACACGAAGACAAATACCAATATATATGGGGAACCATAACATACAGCAGCCCATTTCTTAGAAGTTAAGTCTGTGGAAATACCCCAAAGAGTAACCCCAGTCATGCTTGAAACGTTCAGGAGAGTGTTCTGGTGTCCCACCCTGCAGTACTGAAACTGCTTTGCCTGCCCTTGGCACAACCAACTGTGCAGCTGTTGATGCAGCTGTGTTGGGTGTTTTGAAAAAGCCTGAGAAGAATATATGTTCATGGCACTCCAGCTGTAATATAAACCTGAAAATATTGCCTCTGGGCATTGACAAGACTTTAACTGCTCTACAGATCAGCATCTTTGCTGACAGAATAGGCACTAGCTGTGTCCATGTGATCTGCCAGCTGATGGTTTCTCATGTTTGGGATTGAAGTAGAATACATGTTCCCAGGAACAGGGGTGGTTGGTGGGCAGGGATACAGTTTGGTAGGCCTTGAAGATAAAAACACAGGGGAATGGAAGCTGCCATTAAAGGATGCTCTGTGCATAAAGTCATCTGGATTTGCTATGTCTACACTCCAAAGAGAGGGTGGGTAGAGAAAGATTGTGGTGTAGTTTGGGCATTTACCGGTGAACTGGGGCATCTACTTCTGTTTGGATTGCCCTCATTCCTGGGCAGAAAGGTGTCAAGCAGTGTAGGGGACAAGAAGAGAGTGTAGAGAGCTTGTTTCAGTTGTGTGAATATTGGGCCCATGTAATTAGCTGCATTTGAACTAATCCAAGTATATTTTTCGTTGCTTGTCCATTGGCACTATTGACTCTTAAATGTGCTGGACTCCAGTTGACCCCACGAGCCTCTTCTAATCAATGGGCAGCTGTCCTCCATGTCATGTGCCAGTTTTCAAAGAAGCAACATCACTGAACATCATCATAGATGTCATCTTCATTCCCTTGTCCCTGGGACCTTCTGAACAGGAACATGGTAGTTACTGGATGTAGTTTAATTTGCTTCTTGGGCTTTTATTTCATTTGGGCTGCAAAGCAGAGGATACTTACATAGCAAGGTTAGATCAATTCTGCCAGCTGCTGACTCCAAGCTTGGTTGAATTTGTATAACATGGGCTGATGCTGTAAACAAGAGTGGTTCTGTCTCCCACTGAAAACTCTTCATCAGCTGTGCAATACTGAGATTTTGTTAGGTATTAACTGAGTTCTGGGTGTGACAGGATGTCTCATGTTGCTGAGGGGGATGGCAGGTTCCTTCCATGTGACCTGATTTGCAGCAGTTTTGGGTATGACAAACCAGGTCTCTGAACAAAAGGATTGTTCACTGGGTCACCCTCCCAAAGAAGTCAAAACTGAGGATGTCCAAGCAGGTATTTGCCTTGGGTCCTCAGTTGCACACTTCAGTCTGCACCTCTGTTTAACATGCTGGCTGTGGGTTTATTGTTGTTGTTTTTTCTCATCTTCTTGGTGTGTATTTTCAGGAGTGCATTCATGCAAGGCACTGAAGTACCAAATCTAAGGAACCAGGGCAAGCAGGAGGGTGCCTGCTGTGCAAATACTGACGGGGCATCACACAGAAATTTCAATAGTGACAGAAGAAGTGAAAGAGGGGAGAGGAGATTCAGGCTCTTCCTTTCTCAGTCCTGCACCTGGTTAACATGAAAGTCTCCATCTCCTAAGGATTATTAGTATTGTTACACTGTCCTGTGATACTTCATCCCTCTTGGGTTCAAGGTAATGATAGTTCTCTGAGATCATAACATAAAATCCTGAGGGGTTCATGGAGATATCCTAATTAGAAGAGACAGCAGACTCACTTAGAGGATGTGGCTGTCATGGAACACCACAATTACTGTATCTGAGCTTTCAAAGCTGTTCTTCAACAGTCAAACTGCTGGCAAGAGATGACACTTTCTTTCCTCCTTCCCTGCCTAAACTCTGCTGAAGAACTGGTGCTGGTTTTAAGTGTCATGTTCCTTTCTCTTCAGTGTGTTCTGCTCTTGCCAGAAAGCATTTTATTCAGGCTGAGTGTGGTCACTCACTCTTAACAAATCCTGAATCATAGGCTGGTGTGGGTTGGAAGGGACCTTAAACATCATCTTGTTCCAGCCCCCTGCTATGGCAGGGACACCTTCCACTGGACCAGAGCTTCATCCAACCTGGCCTTAAACACTTCCAGGGATGGGTCATCCAGAGTTCTCTGAGCAATCTGTTCCAGTCCCTTACCATCCTCACAGTAAAGCATTTTTTCCTGATACCTAGTCTAAACATGCCCTCTGTCCATTTGAAGCCATTCCCCCTTGTCCTGTCACTCCATAAACTTGTAAATAGAGGAAGAGGAATACTGAGAAATAAGAAAAAAGGTGGGACTTTGCTCACAGTAGGTTACTTGCATGATGGATGAGCATGAGCTGGTGAAAACTGGGGGCTGCTGGTGTAAGCTTAATACCTCCTCAAACTCCCTGGCTTTTCTGCAGATGACTAAAATATGCATTATGCTCAGAACTGTAATTGCAGGCACATTTTCTGGAGGCCAGGCACCCAACACCAGAGAAACTGGAGTCAGTGGTGCTTCACACCCCACATCTGAGGCTGGTACTGTGCTGCGTGTGCACTAAGTAGCCTGCCACGATGAGCCTGTTGGTTCAGACACTGCTCTGGCAGAGCTCATGGTGAGGGAACACTTGCCTGCACCTGCCAGAAGATGGGTTTTGCCAGACCTAATGACTTTGAGATAATATTCCTTATGGTGGGAGAAATACAAGCCAGCCTCCCCAAATCCCCTCCCACTCTTCTGGTCTGGAGGCCTCTGGCAGGCAGGAGGGGGGCTTTGTTTCAGTCTGTGGCTTTTCCACATCCTTTGGGCTCTTTCAACATCAAACAAGCAGAATATTCCAAGGTTGGTTCAGGTACAGCAAAAAGCCAAGTTCTTGAGTACAGAACTAGAAATGGTGACAGAAGGGAAAGGGCCAGGGAGAGCTGAGGTTACATCTTCTCTTGTTCCTGGGGCTCTGTCCCTCGCTGGGGCTCTCGGGGAATGGGGCAAGAATGCAGCTGAACCCCCTTGGGGCTGAGACTTCACACACACTTTCTCCAGCAACTACTTAAATGTAGCCCCAGCCTTTTATGCTAAACCAGCATCTCCCCTACATTCCCTTTCTCCCTTGTGCCTAAGTTGTATTTTAACACTTGAATTCGTAAGTAAAGGTAGGAAATAGGGCCCTTCCCACTTCCTGGGCTTTCCTGGCTTTTAGGCTTGTACCCCATTCTTTTCACTAGTGCTTCCCCACCAACTTGAATGCCCTCCCTGCTGGTTCCAGAAATTATATAAAGTCAAAGTATTTTGATTTGTGGAACCCCTAACATGTTTCCAGGTAAATTCTGGCTACTTCTAAGAAAATCTCCCCCTAAATCATAAAAAGCATAAACTGTACAACAGCTCTGGTAATTTTGCTGTCTTGGGTATGCTCCCTGCTTATCCCATGACATAAAAATCCAGCTTGGGTGTTTAGGGTACTGTCTCCAAGCCACATTTTCCCTTCCTGTTCTCACCATCCCTCCCCACTTTTTGGCACATCGTGTGAAGGAGTTTTGGTGCCACAACAGGCAACCAAACGTTAACAAGCCCCCTGGCTCTGGCTTTTCAGCAGTCCTGCCACCAGTGGGTTGTTCAGGTCAAAGCCATTGTGCATCTGGCCTCTGCATACCTTTTGAAATGTGAATACTTCTTTTCAGCTGCTAACTGAAGGATGCTAAATGTTCGCCTTTTATACACCAGAGCTTGTAAAAGAGAGAACACCAAGATACCTGGAGCTTGCTAGTTTCCAGGAAGGAGACTAATCCAGAATAATTTCTACTATTAGGAGAAAATTGCTCTCTTGTT